>NC_081312.1:56850052-57466302 GCF_026419965.1 Kogia breviceps | reverse complement strand
AATAATGTGCAGACAGGAGAAACATTTTTGGTCTCCTGGAAGCCCCTGGAAACTATGGTTATACAAGGAAATTGATACAGATAAGGATAACATCACCACGGGCATATTGACTAAACCTATGCAGTATGTGGGAGTAGATTTGGTACTGGTGTTCTCATTATATTCCTTATTTGAAAGGAGTAAGACTGAACAATAGATTTTAGCTGTGATGCACAGAAATAAAGGTTTTTCTTTCTGAGTCTTAAGATTGAGTAAAGATTTTCTCAGAAAAGACAGTTAACATAAATACCAAGGTAAGGACTAAATTGAAAACTTGATATCTATAAAGAATAAAAATACAGATTTATTTTCAACATATAAGAATTGCTTCTCTTTAAAGTAGAGGAGTAGAACTAACTGCTGAACAATCATCAACAGGAAAACACTGGAACTCAACAAAAAAGATATCCCACATCCAAAGACAAAGGAAAAGCCACAATGAGACAGTAGGAGGGGCACAATCACAATAAAATCAAATCCCATAACTACTGGGTGGGTGACTCACAAACTAGAGAACAATTATACCACATAAGTCCACCCACTGGAGTGAAGGTTCTGAGCCCTACGTCAGGCTTCCCAAGCTGGGGGTCCGGCAATGCAAGGAGGAATTCCTAGAGAATCAGACTTTGAAGGCTAGTGGGATTTGATTGCAGGACTTCGATAGGACTGGGGAAAACAGAGACTCCACTCTTAGAGGGCACACACAAAGTAGTGTGCACATCGGGACCCAAGGGAAGGAGCAGTGACCCCAGGGGAGACTGAACCAGACCTACCTGTTAGTGTTGAAGGGTCTCCTGCAGAAGTGGGGGGTGGCTGTGTCTCACCGCTAAGACAAGGACACTGGCAACAGAAGTTCTGGGAAGTACTCCTTGGAGTGAGCCCTCCCAGAGTCTGCCATTAGCCCCACCAAAGAGCCCAGGTAGGCTCCAGTGTTGGGTTGCCTTAGGCCAAACAACAAACAGGGAGGGAACCCAGCCCCACCCAACAGCAGACAAGCAGATTAAAGTTTTACTGAGCTCTGCCCACCAGAGCAACATCCAGCTCTACCCACCACCAGTCCCTCTGATCAGGAAACTTGCACAAGCCTCTTAGATAGCCTCATCCACCAGAGACCAGACAGCAGAAGCAAGAAGAACTACAGTCCTGCAGCCTGTGGAACAAAAACCACATTCACAGAAAGATAGACGAAAAGGCAGAGGGCTATGTACCAGATGCAGGAACAAGATAAAACCCCGGAAGAACAACTAAATGATGTGGAGATAGACAACCTTCCAGAAAAAGAATTCAGAATAATGATAGTGAAGATGATCCAGGACCTCAGAAAAAGAATGGAGGCAAAGATCGAGAAGATGCAAGAAACGTTTAACAAAGACCTACAAGAATTAAAGAACAAACAAACAGAGATGAACAATACAATAACTGAAAGGAAAAATACACTAGAAGGAATCAATAGCAGAATAACTGAGGCAAAGGAATGGATAAGTGACCTGGAAGACAGAATGGTGGAATTCACTGCTGTGGAACAGAATAAAGAAAAAAGAATGAAAAGAAATGAAGACAGCCTAAGAGACCTCTGGGAAAACATTAAATGCAATAACATTCACATTATAGGGGTCCCAGAAGGAGAAGAGAGAGAGAAAGGACCCAAGAAAACATTTGAAGAGATTATAGTCAAAAACTTCCCTAACATGGAAAAGGAAATAGCCACCCAAGTCCAGGAAGTGCAGAGAGTCCCATACAGGATAAACCCAAGGAGAAACATGCCGAGACACATAGTAATCAAATTGGCAAAAATTAAAGACAAAGAAAAATTATTGAAAGCAGCAAGGGAAAAATGACAAATAACATACAAGGGAACTCCCGTAAGATTAACAGCTGATTTCTCAGCAGAAACTCTACAAGCCAGAAGGGAATGTCATGACATATTTAAAGTGATGAAAGGGAAGAACCTACGACCAAGACTACGACTACTCTATCCGGCGAGGATCTCATTCAGATTCGATGGAGAAATCAAAAGCTTTACAGACAAGCAAAAGCTAAGAGAATTCAGCACCACCAAACCAGCTCTACAACAAACGCTAAAGGAACTTCTCTACACGGGAAACACAAGAGAAGAAAAGGACCTACAAAAACAAACCCAAAACAATTAAGAAAATGGTAATAGGAACATATATATTGATAATTACCTTAAAAACATAAATGAGACTTAAAATAAGTAGAATAAGCCAGACACAAAAGAACAAAGATTAAATGATTCCACTTATATGAAATACCTAGAAGAGACAAATCTATAGGGACAAACAATAGATTCGTGGTTGCCAGGAGCTGGAGGAGAGGGGGAATGGGGAATTACTTGTTAATGGTATGAGATTTATCTGGGGGATAATGAAAATACTCAGTAATTAGACATTGGTGATGGTTGTACACCTTTGTGAATATACTAAAAAGCACTATGCTTTACACTTTAAAAGTGAGTACTATGGTATGTGAATCAAATCACACACACAAATCATAATAAGGGGTGAGGCAAAATGCCTCAAATAGGATAACTCTTTATGGAAACCAAACTGTTTCATATGTTTATAATCTGAAGAATTTACACAGACCTCTCACTTAGGCAAGACTTCTGTGCAATATATGGACTCAACTTGGAGCCCAGTGAAACATTTAGTAGGAAATCTACTGGGAACATCTTTCCCAGACTTCTTCCATAGTATTTATAATTCCCATTCCATGGTAATCAAGCTCCTTTTAGTGCTTATATTTGACTGAAACTTGGTTCTCTTCTGTACTTCTGTAGCCATTTTATGGGGAACAAGTTCTTGGGTTAGAAGTAAGGTTTTTTTCCTCCTAGTTACTGTGACCATGCCCAAAATACCATTCTTACTATCTCATATAAATAAAACCAGAACTTCTCCAATGAAGTTCTTTCTGGTTAATTCTCCCTGACACAACCTTGTTACGGTCAATTATAGATACTCTTCCAGCAAAAACCCCCTTATTACAATGATTCAGTCTTCCCAGATCCCACCTTAAAATTCCTAGGAAAGAATGTGATTCTTTCTAGGCTTACCCGATGAAATTTATTTCAGGAATTAGTTTCTTCCTGGTTACAATCTTTATCTTTACTCATATTACAAACATGATGAAGGTTCCCAGAATGTGGCTCCAGGTTTAAGAGATCGAGCAACACTTCTCCAAAAAAGGGTATGGATTTAGCAATTATCCCTACTAGCACCACAATACAAGCATACCTCAGAGATATTGCCAGTTTAGTTCCTGACCACTGCAATAAAGCAAATATTCCAGTAAAGTGAATCACACACATTTTTTGGTTTCCCAGTGCATATAAAAGTTATGTTTACACTATATTGTAGTCTAACTGTGTGATATCATTATGTTTAAAGAAATGTACATACCTTAATTTAAAAATAATTTATTGCTGAAAATGCTGACCATCATCTGAACCTCCAGAGAATCATAATCGTTTTGCAATTGTAACATCAAAGATGACTGATCACAGTTACCATAACATATATGGTGCCAATAGACTTGCTTGACCCAGGTCGCCACAAATAGAATATCTGTGAAGCGCAATAAAGTGAAGTGCAATAAAACGAGCCATGCCTGTATTATTATTATTTTTTTTAATGTGGACCATTTTTGAAGTCTTTATTGAATTTGTTACAATATTGCTTCTGTTTCATGTTTTGGTTTATTGGCCATGAGGCATGTGGGATTTTAGCTCCTTGACCAGGGATTGAACCCGCACCCCCCGCATTGGAAGGTGAAGTCTTACCACTGGACTGCCAGGGGAGTCCCCATGCTTGTATTTTTTAATCAAATGGGATACTTAGACATGGCTGAGCCTGAGATTTAAACATAGGTTAAAATGACCCTGTGCTCCATTGGACTAAATTATATGGCTCCTTGAATAACTTAATCAGCCATATTTGAGTGCAAGAAACAGACTCCTCAAACTACATCAAATAAGGGGTTACATTTTTAGGATAAACATAAAATCTCACAGAAACATCAGATTAACTACATGAAAACTGAAGTGGACATATGATTCTAGCAATTGAAGCTGGAACTTAATGCTGAATTCAAAGTAACTCTAGGGACCTAGTCAGTGGTTCTTATCGCTTTGCTCTACTGTTCTGCCACAGATAGACCAACGAGCTTCACATGGCCACTCCTAGCATCTGTTCCTGTATAACTTCAATTTACAAATCGTTCCTCATGGTCCCTAAAACATTATATATTGCACTTATACACTATTGTGTTTGGCTAACACTTTTTTTTACCTGGTTCTTTTACAACTTTTGAGAGAGAACAATTAGTTCAAGTCCTATTAAAAAGTAAATTCACATATAAATATGGAATCTGTGCCCTTGGTTCAGTTTTAAACCTCTTGAACTGTTACTAGCTCTCTCTGTTACCAAAAGGAGTACAGTTTGGGTTGTGAGTGAGGCAACAATCCTTAGAAGATAGTATAAGCAGCATAGTTACCCTGAGTGACACAATTAGTACCATTACTCTTGAATGCCATGCCCCAACAATGTTTTCTCTCTATATATATATAGTTTCAAATATTTTTCAGCTAAAATGTTCAAACTTTCAAATGGGCAATATCAAAAACTCTCTTTCCTTCCCTCACTGGGAACACCTCCAAGCCATATCCTAAATTTTTTCTAGAGATCTTTTAAGTTCTTTGTGGCAGTGGTTCTCAACCTGGTTAACATGTTACTGTAACCTGGAGAGATATCAAAAAGCAGTGATGTCTGGACCCCATCCCTAACCTATTAAATTAGAATCTCTTGGGGTAGAACACAGATACTAAAGCTCCCCTGATGATACAGATCCATAATTTTTAAACACTGTCAATCTCGAAGTCCACAATCTCTAGGTGATGACCATTTCTCTTCAAAACCTATAATGACTTATTCCGGGGTTTTATTTACTCTCATCTGTGGGCAGCCAAACTACCACAAAGTGGCATAGGTATAGATGTGGAAGAAAGTACCGAATTACACAGGTTCAGTTTCAGCTCTAATGTGCAAAGTGCTTGATCTCACCACTCCTGTTCTTAGAACAAGATAAACCTATGCAAACTAAGAATCAATAGCTTTTCTAGGACACTAAGGTTGCAGGGCATACAATTGCCATAAAACCTGGAAAGACAAGTGCATCCAGAGAGATAGAGCAAGGTGGGTCCGATTACCTGAAGTTGAAACTACAAGATCAATATACTGGTAGAAACACTTAAATGGTGATTTTGGCGAGTTGCTGGAGGCAGAGTATGGAATAGAGAGTGAGAAACTTCTGAGGAGAACATTCTTAGGGATTCCTTAAACTTTCATGAACTTCCCCTCTAGGAACCTGACCAGGTTCTAAATTTTAGGGTTCAGGAAAATCCTCTGGGGGGCTTCCCTGGTGGCACAGTGGTTAAGAATCTGCCTGCTAATGCAGGGAACATGGGTTTGATCCTTGGTCCAGGAAGATGCCACATGTTGTGGATCAACTAAGCCTGTGCACCACAACTACTGAGCCTGTGTGCTGCACCTACTGAAGCCTGCATGCCTAGATCCCATGCTCTGCAGCAAGAGAAGCCACCACAATGAGAAGCCCGCACACTGCAATGAAGAGTAGCCCCCGGCTCACCGCAACTGGAGAAAGCCCACTGCTGGTTCTGGACGGGGAGGACGAGAGTAACTATTATGAAGTGTGGCCAAAGCATTTTCCATAAGACAAGCCTAGTCTCCAGGTGAAAGGACTTTGCCAGAGCTCAATTCTGGAAACAAACTCTGGCTGGGGGAGAGAATTTCTCCCCATTCCAGCACTCTCCAGCCTTTCTATTTCACCTAAAGGGTGAAAAAGCATTGTCAACAAGAGACACAGCTTGAAGGAAATAGACTGTGTATGTTGCAGTCAGGAAAAGAGTAGGGGACAGGAAAAAAGCTATACCACTGAAGGAGAAAAAGAAACACTTGCAAAAACGAGACCCCAAATTGAGGATAATTGGAAATACTGTGTGGACATTTGGGTGTGCTAAATAGCACCTTGCCAGGCAGCCACATGAAAGATTAGTGAGGCCTGTTTTACAAGTCAATAGGATAATGCAGTAAAGAGAATTATGATAAATCAGTGGACAAATATACATCTATTTTTAATACAGTGACCCCAGCCAGTGGTTAGCTTGACTTTAAGGATTTAATTCTAGCCTGTCCAGATCTCCATATCTCACCAATAAGATAACTCAATCAATGGGAAGGCACAAATAGAGGGTATAAAAACACCTAGATTGCTCACTCTAATACTATACATTACTGAGCCTGAAGCAAAGTCCCCTCATTGAAAAGTGAGGACAGATGCCAACACTATTGGTGACTTCTAATATGTTGTGCCCACATGCCATACTTGGAATAGTCATCCTTCTGTTTTTCTTTTGTACAATCAGTAATTTGTTGTGGTAAATTTCTCTGTAAAGTGATCTGTAAAATATTTGAGGAGTGGAGAACCACTGATACATTGATCTCAGTGTTAACTAAATGTAGACTTTTGTATGGTAGGTTGATGTTTTCCTGGCCATATATGTGTGGGACTTTAATGTTCATGGGAATATCATGGTTTATGATTAACTAAAGACAAAATGCCAGAGGATTCCCATCCCCAATATGTGAAAGATATTAATACTCAGTTTTAATGGATCCTACAAGACCAACAAGTCCACCTCCTTCTTACAATATACATTCCCCATTAACTCCCATTCCCGTAGCCCTGTCAGAATTGGCCACTGCCTGAGAATGTTGATGAAAGACAAGAATGCTTATTATAATATAGAATATTCATTTACAAGTCTTAATCTTTATTTCTTTACAACCTTTTCAAAGACTCCTCTCATATGGAAAGTGTTTTCATGATTGTATAGCTGGGCTCCTGCCAGAAACCCAATCATATGGCCCCAACTGCAAGTTGGCTGAGAACTGTGGAAGTGCTCATGAATATTCAATGATTGTTAATTGTCTGCCACCAATTTCCAGGAGCAGAGTCCTAATATGCCTAGGTTCTTCCTTTGCTAAAGCCCAGCAGATATAACCAACTCAATGCACAATTATTAAATTTTTAATCACTTTAAAATTATCCTATGATTTTAACTATGCAATTCCACAAAGTATTCTCAGGGCTTTAATTGCCATGTATATGTAGCATTGCAAAGATCAGCAAATCCATATCTCTAGTCCATCCACTTCTGAGCTTGAAACCCCCATAGTTCCCCTATTGGATATCTCCACCACAAGGCCTGAAATATGTTTCAAACTTAGCATGTCCAACAATAATTAAATCCTTCTCTTGGCCTCAGACCTATCCCTTTCCTTTTGTTTTTTCATCGTATTAAAATAGTATTGACAGTTTCCTAGTAGTTCATACCACAGATCTAAACATTATTGTTATTTCTTCAATTTTTTTCTCTGCCTTTCCCCATTAAATTTGTCAGCAAGACTGACTGATTTTTATCTTATGCTATCTTATTTTCAACTCTATTTCTCCATCCCCCTGTCTCAGATCAATACTGTCTCTTTCCTTGGTTAAATGATCTCCAATCCATTCCTCACTCTACAGTCAGAGTGACCTTAATAAAAGACAAATCTTATATCAGTTTCTTATTTAATGGAATCAAAGACTCAAAGACTCTCATTACCCTTAAATGTGTTTCAAACTACTTAACATTTACAGAGTGCTGCAAGCTCTGTTCCATGTCTAACTCTCTGGCCTTATGTCTCATATATTTCAGTCATTACTGACCTTCTTCCCTTCTCTCATTCCTCTTTGATTTGCTATTCATACATACTGGTTCTGTACTTGAATGATTCTGCATCCTCCTCCTCATATACTCTCAACCCTTGTCAGGTTAATCCCTAACTTTCCTTCAAGTCTCACCTTAACTATCATTTTCCTCAGAAAGCTTTATTTCATTCTTATATACAAGTTAGGTATTTTACCTATGTAGTACTGCAATTCTTCTATTATACATCTAATTTATATCTAATTATAATTATCTACTCAAATGAATGTCTGTTTACCTTGCCCACTCTTCTTGACATTGAACATTATTTAATTTTAATCTAAATTTTACTTAGATTTAATATTTTTAATTTGATTTAGTTTTATTATTTCATTTTAAATTTTTGATACTGTACATTTTCTAAACTGAAATCCCATACCATAATATTCTCATTTGTTGAACAGCTGTATTATATTGAACAGTTCCTGAGTATATACTATTGAACAACTGCTTTTACCTATATAGTTCTGCAGTAATTAGTAACAAGCATCATTGAAAAAAATTTACAAGTACTCATATTAACTGTTCCAAAACTCCTGCTCTAATTATTAGCATTTTAAAAATTGCTGTCACGACAAATAAAAATTACTGTATATCATATGATCAATAACCCTGAAAAGTAAACTTTACCTTAGCAGTGTTTGTATAAAAATGAGAAAGTAAAACATTATATAAACCCTATCTTTAAAACTGCCTCTCTGAATATGTAACAATGGGGAAATTGTGCCTACTGCATTTCCTAGAATATAAATGAAAATGTTTTTATAATAAAAATGTGGTTTATGCTTTACCTAGTTAATCATTGTAAATTTCATGAATATATATGACACTATACATAGGTCCATCCCAATAGTTATTTTGATAAAGTTTTAAAAAATATTTTAACATGAAAAAATGCCAGATATATCTTCTGAAATTTATAATGTTCATGGTGCTGTTTAGCTTGCAAATGAGATCCTATTTCTTAATATACAATTATTCAAAATTGAGAGATGGCCTTAGCTAAACGTTCACCTGAAAGAAATTAAAATCAAACGAATCTCATGCATAAAAAGTCTCACACATGTAGAAAGTTTCCAATCTTTATAGTGTCACATTTACAGAGTTGTTTCTCAGGTATTACTTTATAAAGTAATTCCTGCAGAGTTTACTAAAATATTGTTTAAAAGAAACACTTATCAGACAACCACTGTGACATGAGTGGGCTCTATAGCTAGGAGAATCAAAAGGAGGTGACCCAAGTGGAGGGATGGCATAAGCCCAGTGTAAGGGTTATCTCGTGGACAGATTGATGCCTTCTCTGACTGGGCTTTTGGTCCGCAGTGTGGACACCTGGGTGCCAATAAAATTTCACTCAATGTCAGTAAAATTTATTTTAAGGAAATGGAAGCTCAGCATTTTACAGTAGACATATTCAACTTGATTCTGAAAAACCATCATTTTGTCAATCAATAAGAGAGTTCAAATAAGTTAGAACACTTGAAAAGACATAAGTGAAAGAAAATGGGAAGAGTTAGGCGATAAAATTAGTATTTCTAGAGGAAGAATGATAGAGCTAGGTATTTGCCTTGTGACTTTATAAAATGTTAACTGTAGACTTGAAAGTGGGAGTAAAACAGGCATACTAAATATGCTTAGTACAGCCCGACTGGCAGGTGCCCCTTAATTTCCAGATAAGACAGGTTCAATCCTGCCATAAATCCTCTGTGAAACTAAGTGCTTTCTCATTATCTGTCAAGAACTTTCTTTTGATTGCTATTTTCTATTTACACCTGGCTGTGATTTTCAACTTTAGATGAATTCTCATACTCCATCTATTTGCAGTGGTCTAATGCTGATCCAATTTTGAAGCATGAAATCTCTTTGTTTACTCTACCCTATGCCACAAATAATACTATAGAAAATAAATTATTGGCTGGAGATTTAAGTATAACTAACTATAGGAGATGCTATATGACAGCACGCTATGGAAGATAGTTTTCAGATGGCCCCCAAATTTCCAACTCTTAAAGTCTTCAGCCCCATCCAACGACCCAGCTACCAGCCTCTGACCCTATTGTTCTGCCTTCTCTCCTCTTCCCACATCACTGTCTTTTCTCATTTTTGATCTATTACATCCCTAGATGCCTGTTCACTTTTTAGCAGACAACTTAGCTAAACAGTTTACTATCTCCTCACAGCTCAGGTTCATGAACCCTCAGCTTCTATTGATGAGACAAAAAGTATTTCCCTAAACAAAAGGAATTACTTAACAAAATTAAACTTTTATGTGAGTTTTTACTCCAAGTAAACAAACTCTCTCCCTAGTAGGTACTCTTCTTAACTCAGCTTTTCAACCATAGTAATTACAAGAAATTCATCTCAACTCTGTTTATTTCTGTTCCACAAATATATATTACAATGCCTGGAACACAGGTGATACTTTAAAAATGTTAGGAAGATGGATGGAAGAATGAATGATTAATTGGTTAATAAGAAAGGCATTAATAAATACCCTTTGGGGATATCAGAGTCATTCATTAGAGTAAAAGATTACAGTACATACTAGTTGCAGTCCTTCCAGGAATCAGAGAAAATGAGAATAGCTATTTTGCTAATAATGCTACATATGTAGATGCAGCATAGACTGTATCTTTGTAATGAAAACTTTTGTTAATAGGAAAAGTAATTTCACTGAGTACAGAAATCCAGCTCAGTTTTTATGTTGATTATATAATACTTTATGTAGAGTGCCTACATTAACATATATACACTAATATAAAAGAAATGTGGGACTTTATTTTGGAAGTTTAGATAACCCTAACTTGTTCAAGATAATAAAAATTTAGGAGAAAAACACATTAAAGTAGCTACGTAGCCTTGGAGAAGTTTTATGAAGCTTTGCCTTCTTCATATCAAGAATACAAATGACAAGGCCCATTTTAGAAGGACATTCTCAAAGGAATTATAATTTAGAGTTGATTTATAAAACATTATGTCATAATACATACTTTTGAGCTCAAAATATTATAGATTCTAAACAATACTGTACTGCACTCCCCCTAAAATGCCACTTGACTGATTATTTTTCTTAAATATATTTCTTTATCAAAACCCTTTTTATTGTTACATTTGTGGACAAAGTCATCACTGCAACCTTTAACAATTACTTCCTAAGACAGAGATTTGGGGACAACAACATTTGAATAAAAGTATTTTTAACATTATAGTCAGTGTATTCTGAGCAGAAAGGTCACACTCTAAGAGGCATTTGACACACATGCAACCATTGGTTATGACGTGTTATTTATTAGCAGTAATATCGCACAAATATCAGAAAGTCAATGAGTACAGAAGATTTTCTTTAATAATGTATGAATATTACTTCATAATGGAGAAAAGAGTTGCAATAATTAAATATCAGAGAATATGATTTTTTTAAGTTATCGAATAATGTAATAGCAGCAGAGGGAAATTTACCCAGAGAGAAATTTAACACAATATTTTGACCTCACCCGTCTTTCATGACACTGACTTTTCAGAAAATGATTCTAACTTCAAACCAAACTGTCGAGGGAAGCCAAAGGCTTACACTATTTGGTTTACTGTTCTAAGAATATCTTTATACCAATAAGGTAAAACAGGAAACACTTTATTATTTTCACTAAGTCCTCCAATCTGTATCCACTGGAAATAAAATTTGATCCCTCTACTGCCTGGCACACTCATTTTCTTGATTAAAGTAAATCCAGCTTTACTAATCAAAACTAATTGTTAATATCAATAAATGTAGAATAACATGCATTGATTTTGCCATTCAAATGTAGTTCCAAAGATTAAATGTTAAAATCCATATTAAAATGGTCATGGCTTTAGTTTATTAATGTTTTTGCTTATTCCGTATTTTCAGTCATGTGAAATTTAGTTCACCCTCACACTTGTTACCTAACAATTATAGGCTACAGTTTATATTATCTTTCTATTTTTAGAGACAAAACTCCCTTGAAATTCAGAGTTGTGTGATATTCATAAAGCTACATACTGACTGACCTCAAATGCAATTCAGCCCATTTGAGAAAAAAAACCAAGTGCGTCTCCTTCAGTGTCTTACACCTAAAAGTTCATATTTCAAATTTTAAGTAAATACTGCATTATTTTTATTACCACCACATCGTTTCTTATCTTCATACCCCTGATTTACAAAAAGTGAGTCCTATTTTAGCATCTTCTTTTTTTAATAAATGTGTTTAGGTAAGTGGCAATAATACATATTTAATAAGGGTTATCCGAATTTCCACTAAAATTTTTAAAAGGAAGGACCATATTGTTTTTGCTAGAAATACAAGGAGGTTAACAGCTAGAAACTGAAATTATCCTTCATTTTACTTGAGTTAATTCACTTATTTCCACTTAAACTACCGTAACTGTTTAAGCTTTTGAGCACAGCACCTGCTGGTGATAGAAAAACTGAATCTGTAACATTCTGTTGAAAAATTTTGTTGAAACATGTATATTAAAATAAAATTAAACTGGGTCAAATACTTTGTTTCTAGTTGCCCCATTCAGCTCATTTAATGACTTAATTTTTTTTTTTAAAACCAAGACATGTCGGTATGCAATGACTATTTAGATAAACAAATAAAGCAAATAAAGTCTGTTACATTTGACTGTGAAGTCGTATTTCTGTGTTTGACCAGCAGAAAGTATCAATTTAGAACTATGTATCAATGATGACCTTTAGGAGGAAGAAATTTTCAGAAACTCAAAAGAACTACTGAAACTACAGTGGTCTCTATCTGGCTTATAACAGTTGCTTTTCAACTGCAAGGCATTTAGCTAATTAGTTAAATGATACCAAGAATATAATCTGAAATCAAAGAATTTTACTCTCAGAAGCTAGCCATTGTATATTGCCCAGTAATGAATATTTCAATCATTTCCCATAGAAATGCTGCTTGTTGAACTGCCTCAACTAAATTTTGTTTGCTTTAAGTTTTAATTTCATAAAATATTCTAACCTAATCATTTTGTTTCAATATTTTTAATGTATAGAATATTGTAGTAAACATTTTGTACTTAATTTTTTTTGAGTACTTAATTTTTTATAAAGTATATATGACCATTTGTATATTCCTATGGCAGTAGGTACACTTTGAATGTTCATGTGATAATGGCTCAATATTATAGGGAATACATGACACATACTTTGAAAACCTATTTCTTTAAGTAATCATTCCCTTCTCTGGATGCCTGTAGTGATTATGGACTTCAATATTATTTTAATTCTTTCTGTCTCTGAATCTATTTAATTATTCAAGTTTATAAATTACCTGTCCTACCCCCCCAAAAATAAATAAAACATTTAAGTCATTGAAGAACCATTTACTCCTATATATTTTATGCAAAATATTCTCTCATTAAAATACCTCACTAAGTGTATTGCACAAAGTATGTAATCCTTCAATATTTATGCATATGTTTATTTTCATATTTGAAAACCAAACCCCAATGGTGATAGTGAATGGCATTTTGCATATTTACTTGAAAAACTCCATTATGTGACAACTATCTTTTCCCATGCTAGAATGAATAGGTTTCTACTTTATAAATGACAATTTGCCACATTCTGAAGTTCATATTTTACTGATCTTTTTCCCTAAAAATATCATCATCCTCATAATTGTTGCCACAATTATTCAGTTAAGTAAAACAAAGCTGTGTAACTATGGAGGAAATGCAACTGTGGAGGAATTCAGGATCAACAATATGGTTGATTCAGCAATGCTGGAAATTTGTATTTAGAAGAGAATTGCATTCATTCCTATAGGCCCAAGCTTAGACTGCTTCTATTGGCATAGAATTTTATTTATTAGACTGTATGTTTCTTTTATTAAGGAATGGGGGGTCAATTCTATATTACCAATAGGTCTACTTACTTTTAACACTCCAAGGGAAAGAATCTTGGATTTTGAACCTTGGATCTGAACTACATTAGTCCACAAAACCATTAAATATTCATTTTACAGGGATGATGCTATATGCTCTGGAATAAAAATATCAGAAAAAAAAAAGCAAAATAATAGAGATAATAAAAACATCCAGCGACTGCCAGAGGTTTGTGTTTGATCTGTGTGGTGGTGGGGTGGCAGGGAATGAATAGCAGAGCACAGAGTGTTTTTAGAGCAGTGAAAATACTCAGTATGATACCACCATAATGGACACAAATCATTATTCATTTGTCCAAACCCACAGACTACACAACACCAAGAGTAAACTCTAGTATAAATTATGGACTTTGGGTAATTACGATGTGTCCACGTAGGTTCATCAGCTGTAACAAATGTACTCCTCTGGCGAGGGACTTTGATAATGTGGGAAGCTAGGCATCTGTGGGGCAGGAGGTATGTAGGTGTAAGGAAGCAAAATTTGTAACCCCAAAATGTCTCACTGGTATGAGGATTATTTCAGGTTGATTTTTATTAAGAAACAGAAGGCTCAAGAATTCTTTCTTGTTATCCCACTCTTAGCTCCTTAAAGAATTTAGATAAAGGGCTATCACCAGAGATATCTGCAAAGAACATGGGCTAGATGTGGTGGGAGAGAGGAGGCAGTGCCTAGAGATCAGAGTTCACTCTGGGTCTGATTGTCTTTGAAAGGCCCAGCAGACATTTGTTTACCAAACATTTGCTTTTCCATCTCCATGTGAATTTTTTCCTCCCCTTTGAAGTCCCAAACCATTACCCCCAACATCCTTTATTGTCCTTAACTGAAGATGATGTTTAAGGTGAGGGCTTTGGCCATCTTGTTTACTGAGTTTTCCTGGGTATCCCATGTATGTATGTTATTAAATTTTTGTTTGATTTTCTCCTGTTAATCTGTCTCATGTCAATGTAATTCTTAGACCAGCCAGAAAAACCTATATGGGTAAAAGAAAATTTCTTCCTCCCAGATATTAGGAAATCTCTGTACTGTCTCCTAATATTGCTGTGAACCTTAAACTGCTCCCCACTCCCCCACAAAAAAGCCTTATTTTTTTTTTTTTAAAAAGCAAAAAACAATATCAGACAAAAAAGAAACAATATAAGCTGAGGCTGGCATAGACTATGTCATCCAATCAACTAAATCTATACTCCAATTACTCTGATTTACATTGAGACATTATATCATTATTTTACATTGAATAGAAAAAGAGAAACTCAAAGTTTATCTTCATGATTCTAAAATTATTTCATTAAATAATATTGAATCCCGTGTATATACCAGGCCCTTTTCTATTAAATGTACATGTACTTTTGAATTAATAAAGTGCTATCTTTAGTATTTATTATTGTATTTAGCTACTTGTGTCTTTATGAGCACCATATTAGTCTCCATGCCTCAGATCAAAAGCCAGTTAACTTGAGTGTCTTAAATGATTTCTTAACACAAGAACCCTCCTCTTTTTCCACCACTGGGCCTCTACGCTGTCACTATAAGGCAGCAGGATCTAAGACTGAAAATACTGTATAGAAGCCTATGACCTGCTCCCTGGAGAGGGAATAGCTTCTTAAATTTAGCAGTATCTGTGTTCTAATTTGTAACAGCTCATTCATAGCAAAGTTGTAATTATTTACTTAAACTTCAAATAATTTAAAGTTTTTATCTACTTTAGTTCCCGTTAACCCATGGAGGACGGAGTAAGAGGGGAACTAATGATGTAGTTTACACAAACAAAAATGCTGAGTTTTAATTTCCTTTAATGTTCCAAGAAAGTGTATTTAAAGCACATACTTAAGACAAGTGAAAATATTCCATCAAATATCTCTACAGATTGATATTATTTATCTTTTAAAATTGTTCCATTGTCTTCCTTCTAAACATTTTTTTAAAAAGCACAAATAGCCAAACAAAAACTTCTTGGATATAAGCCCTTCTTTAATTCTGCTATTTCTCATTCCTTCCCCTTATATTTTTACCTCCTTGAGAGAAGTGTTCATATTCAAGATATTCACTGTCTATTCTCAACAAACTGAAATCTATTTACCTCTGTTATTTAAAAAAAATAACTTTTTTTTTTTTGGTCAAGAACACTATGATATCCTGGTTGTGGAATGCAGTAAACAACTTTCAGTACTTTCTGATCTGATGTTTCTAGAGCACTGTACATGATGCTTCTTTTTGAAATTTTTTCTTTCCTTCTCTGTCACCAATCTTTTTAACCCACTGGCTCTCCTGCCACCCCCACCCACCCTGCTCTGTTGTTGTTGTTTTGTTTCTGCAGTGGTAAATGCTTGTGAATAGAGATGAATTTTGTTTCAAATATGTATATAAAGTTCATAGGTTTCTCTACCCTCATAAAAGCTGTTAACTTCAGGATTCTGTTCATGGTACTGCTGTAGCAGAAACTAGTTGAGGCACCCCCATTATGTTAGCCTTTATTCAGCCCTTATTCTTTCTGCCCATGCAACTGGTCTCCTACTGATTTTTTTTCTTTTCTCCCTCTCTTTCTTGCTTAATTTCCCTGTGAAAATGCCCTCTAGCTAAGGTTGTACTACACACCTGATGTTTACTTCTCCAAGACAACCCTACCTAACTCTCCTTTCCTTTGTGAGCATTCTTCATTCCAAAAAGAAGGTCACAGAATGATAACCTTGAGAACCACCAGAACTTATTCGGGAACCACCTGACGCCAGGCCTAATGATCTCAATGTCTCCAGAAGGAAAGAAGAATGCAAGACTACATCAGCCCTGTTCCTTATCTACAGCCCTATTTTCCACCCTGAAACTATAAGACCCCTTCCAGCTTCCCAGGAAAGGGGGCACAATCTTGAGAGCATTAGCCCCCTGTTCCCCTCTTTTCCTGGCAAGGTAATAAAGCTACTACTCCTTTCTACTCCTCCAGAGCTCTGTCTCCAAGTTTCTATTTGGCACTGGTGAACAGAGGCTGAGTTTTTTGGCAGCAGTACCAGTTCTCTTCTACTTTTTAAAAAATGCTCACTTTTTCTCTCTTCTCAGGCTTTCTTCTTTACTCTTGTCCTCTTCTCTCCTATTCCTTCCCTTTGTGTGCCTTTCTTCCATTTTCACTCATATACATACATCCTAAGAAATCTCACTCACTTCAGTGACTTCAACTACTAACTATACTTTGAGTATTCCTAGACCATTGTCATTGAAATCTGAATTATATCTTGACCTCTATATCACCTGCTATGTATCTTGAAATTATCAGATCAAAGGCAGATTTCAACACCCTCCATCTGTATTTGACATTTTGTCTTTCAGAGTGTGAAATCAACATCATCCAAGTGACCAAAGTTAGAGGATGAGGAATCACCTGCATTTCCCTCTCCCTAACTCCTGCATCCTTATGGCCTTATAAGGCATGCCTCAATTATTACCCCCCAATTCTCTCATTTCTTCATCACTGTAGGATCCTTCTTCTTTGATGCAGAAACATCAAATGAATGAATGATGAACTTAGTCCATGGAGTTCAGAGAGCCTGATGTGCAATAGAGTAATCCAAAGTAATCCATTTATTAGATTTAGCTATGGAGTGTGAGTACTCAGGGAAAAGGCATTTCTTAAAGTGTTATACAAATGAAAAGCTAGGATATTAAATAAAATTATAACCAAACACAAATATAAATAAGTGGAGATTAAAAACGGGACCAAACAAAAACTGTCAAAAGACCATGAATATACGGAAACAAAGAGTAATAGAATGGACAAGAGTTAATGGATCTAAAGAGAAAATCACGTACAGTAAGTCCCCTACATACAAACCTTCAAGTTGCAAACTTTCAAAGATGTGAGCATGCATTCATGTGTTCAATCACATCAGTTAGTTCACATATCTGATGTGTATTGTCAAGTGCATGCATCCTCTATAAGTGGTTGTGCTTTTGTGTACTTTACTGTACAGAACTGTATAGAGGATATGGGGAGGGGGAAGGGTAAGATGTGATGAAGTGAGAGAGTGGCAGGGACATATACACACTACCAAATGTAAATTAGATAGCTAGTGGGAAGCTGCCGCATAGCACAGGGAGATCACCTCTGTGCTTTGTGACCACCTAGAGGGGTGGGATAGGGAGGGTGGGAGGGAGGGTGACACAAGAGGGAAGAGATATGGGAACATATGTATATGTATAACTGATTCACTTTGTTGTAAAGTAGAAACTAACACACTATTGTAAAACAGTTATACTCAAATAAAGAAGTTAAAAAAAAAAAAAAAAAAGAGAGCTGTATAGAGTGCAGCAGTACAGTATATTTACTTCAAGCCCAGGATGTCTGGAAGCAAGTGTAAAAGCAGGGGTGATGTAGCTGGTACTGCTAAGAAGCACCAAGCAATAACGATGGAAACAAAAGTGAAAATAATTGAGAGAGTGGAGAGAGATGAAAAGATGGTAGACATCGCTTGTTCTTACAACATGAATCACTCAACCACTGGCACACTTCTAAAGAAAGAGGACAAGATCATGGAACATGTGAAGTCTGCTGTGCCAAGGATATCAACAATAATATTGAAGAAGTGTGGAAAAGTGATGGAGGAGATGGAGAAACTTCTCAGTGTGTGGATGCAGGAGCAGCCTCAGCATCGAGTCCCACTCAGCTTAATGGTGATTCAAGAGAAAGCTAAAAGCCTCTATGAAGACTTGAAGAAAAAACACAGTGAAGAATCAGAGGGTGCATCTTTTAATGCCAGCCATGGCTGGTTTCATTGATTAAAGGCTAGAGTCAACCGTCACAATATAAAAGTAAGTGGGGAGTCAGTGAGTGCAGATACGGTAGTTGCTGGGGAGTTTCCTGAACTGCTTTGAGAAATTATTGATGAAGGCATGTATTTACCCAAGCAGGTCTTTAATGTGGATGAGACAGAACTGTGTTGGAACAGGATGCCAGACCAAAGTTACATCGGTAAGGAGGAAAAGTTGATGCCAGGCTATAAAGCAGAAAATCATATGCTAACTCTGTTGTTTGGTGGCAATGCTTCTGGTGATATGAAGCTGAAGCCTCTCTTAGTTTATCATTCAGAGAACCCAAGATCCCTTAAAAACATAGCCAAGGGCTCTCTTCCTGTTGTGTGGAAGAGTAACCCCAAAGCCTGGGTTACACAGGCCACTTTCCAGAACTGGTTTTTCCACCACTTTATCCTGGAGATAGAGAAATACTGCTTGGAGAAGGACGTCCCATTCAACATTATTTTGCTGCTTGACAGTGTTCTGGTCACCCCCCATTCATGGACCACTTTCATCCCAACATCAAAGTAGTGCATCTGCCCCTGAATACTGTACTATGTTGCTCATCCAACCTATGGACCATGGAGTTACAGCAACTTTCAAGAAATACTATTTATGTCACACTTTTTGTAAAGACAGTAAAGGTGAGTGATGAATCAGGAATAACCTTGCAACAATTTTGGAAGGACTATAACATCTACAAGGCCATAAAATGCATTGACTTTGCTTGGTGTGAGATTAGGGTCGTTACCATGAATGGGGTTTGGAAGAATCTTTGCCTGCAGTTTGTTCAAGATTTACGTGGATTTGAGAAGGTGAATGAGGAGTCCAAAGAGGTCTTCAGCAACTTAGTGACCCTCAGCGAGAAGCTAGAGGTAGATCTGCAAGAGGATGACTTCATTGAACTCCTTGTTATGCAGCACGAGTTTACTAGTGAAGACTGGACAGAATTGGAGGCCCTGAGAAAAGATGAAGAGAGACAAGAGGAAGAAGTAACTGAAGACCTGAAGAGATTCACGGCACAAGAAATGGCAAGGGGATTTTCTTCATTTGAGGAGGCACTGTTAGTTTTTGAAGCACAGGACCCGAATGTAGAATGGTACGCAAAGGTTGCAGCAGCCATTCAGAATGTAATCCAAGTGCTAACATGTCATCTCTGATGAGAAAAAAAAGAACTACTACCCAGGCATCACTGAATTGTTTCTTCAAGAGGGTAGACAGAATTGAATCCAGCAAGGAATCAGAAACTATGCCATCAACGTCAGGAGTGAGTGAAATTGCAGCTTGCCTTTGGTCTCCTATTGCTGACGATCCTTCAGCTCTACCATCTCCCACCTCCTCTCCCTCCTCCAGTCAGTAACTCTTCTTGCCTGTTCACGCAAAGCCAGCCCCTGTATGCCAGCTGTTGTACTGTACTACTGTACTTTTCAAGGTACTGTACTGTAAGATTTTAAAAGCTTTATTTTTTATATTTGTTTTTATGTATTATTTGTGTGAAAAGTATTATAAACCTATTACAGTACAGTACTATATAGGCGATTGTGTTAGTTGGGTACATAGGCCTAACTTTGTTGGACTTATGAACAAATTGGACTTATGAATGTGCTCTCGAAACAGAACTCATTTGTATGTAGGGGACTTACTGTAAAGCAGTCTTTTTAATGAACGAAATAAAACTTTGCATACTGGAAATTATTTTAAAGTTACCAGATTAAAACGGGCACCTATAAATAGAAAGTAGATGAATCTATATCTCTTTAATTTCCTCCTGGATTTTTGTAACATGTTTCTAAGTGGCATCCTTTCCCTGTTGTGTTTCTTTTTTTTTTTTTTTTTAAATTGGAGTATAATTGCTTTACAATGTTGTCTTAGTTTGTGCTGTACAGTGAAGTGAATCAGCTATATGTATACCTATATCCCCTCCCTATTAGACCTCCCTCCTAACCCAACCCCATCCCACCCATCTAGGTCATCACAGAACACTGAGCTGAGCTTCCTGTGCTTTATAGTTTGTTCCCACTAGCTATCTATTTTATGCATGGTAGTGTATATATGTCCAACCTAATCTCCGAATTTTTCCCACTCTCCCCTTCCCCCACAGTGTCCACATGTCCATTCTCTATGTCTACATCTCTATTCCTGCCCTACAAATAGGTTCTTCTTTACCATCTTTCTAGATTCCACATATATGTTAATATATGATATTTGCTTTTCTTTTTCTGCCTTACTTCACTCTGTATGAGAGTCTAGGTTCATCCACATCTCTACAAAGGACCCACTTTCATTCCTTTTTATGGCTGAGTAATATTCCATTGTATATATGTACCACATCTTTATTCATTCATCTGTCATTGAACATTTAGGTTGTTTCCATGTCCTGGCTATTGTAAATAGTGCTGCATTGAACATTGGGGTACATATGTCCTTTTGAATTATGTTTTTTTCAGGGTATATGCCCAACAGTGGGATTGCTGGGTCATATGGTGGTTCTATTTTTAGTTTTTTAAGGAACCTCCATACTGTTCTGCACAGTGGCTGTATCAATTTACCTTCCCACAAACATTGGAAAAGGGTTCCCTTTTCCCACACCCTCTCCAGCATTTATTGTTTGTAGATTTTTTTTTTTTTTTTGCAGTACGCGGGCCTCTCACTGTTGTGGCCTCTCCTGTTGCGGAGCACAGGCTACAGACACACAGGCTCAGTGGCCATGGCTCACAGGCCCAGCCGCTTCGCAGCATATGGGATCTTCCCGGACTGAGGCACGAACCTGTGTCCCCTGCATTGGCAGGCGGACTCTCAACCACTGTGCCACCAGGGAAGCCCCGTTTGCAGACTTTTTGATGATGGCCATTTTGACTGGTGTGAAGTGATACCTCATTGTAGTTTTGATTTGCATTTCTCTGATGATTAATGATGCTGAGCAGATTTTCATGTGCCTCTTGGCCATCTGTGTGTCTTCTTTGGTGAAATGTCTATTTAGGTCTTCTGCCCATTTTTTAATTGGGTTATTTGTTTTTTTGATGTTGCATTCCATGAGCAGTTTGTATATTTTGGAGAACCTACCTAAGAATGCAAAAGACCTGTACTCAGAAAACTATAAGACACTGATGAAAGAATCAAAGATGACATAAACAGATGGAGAAATATACCATGTTCTTGGATTAGAAGAATCAATATTGTGAAAATGACTATACCACCCAAAGCAATCTACAGATTCAATGCAATCCTTATCAAATTACCAATGGCATTCTTCACAGAATTAGAACAAAAATTTTTGCAATTTGTATGGAAACACAAAAGACCATGAATAGCCAAAGCAATCTTGAGAAAGAAAAATGGAGCAGGAGGAATAAGGCTCCCCAACTTCAAACTATACTACAAATCTACAGTAATGAAGACAGCATGGTACTGGCACAAAAATAGAAATATAGATCAATGGGACAGGATAGAAAGCCCAGAGATAAACCCACACACATATGGTCCCCTAATTTATGACAAAGGAGGCAAAAACATACAATGGAGAAAAGACAGCCTTTTCAATAAGTGGTGCTGGGAAAACTGGACAGCTACATGTAAAAAAATGAAATTAGAACACTCCCTAACCCCATACACAAAAATTAACTCAAAATGGATTAAAGACTGAAATGAAAGACCAGACACTATAAAGCTCTTAGAGGAAAACATAGGAAAAACACTCTTTGACGTAAACCACAGCAAGATCTTTTTTGACCCACCTCTTAGAGTAATGAAAATAAAAATAGAAGTAAACAAATGGGGCCTAATTAAACTTAAAAGCTTTTGTACAACAAAGGAGATCATAATATGAAAAGACAACCCTCAGAATGGGAGAAAATACTGCAGATGAACCTACTGTCTTTCATATTGCTTCAGGAGTAACAGATGTAAAAGACAAATTTTTAATCCTGTCATTTTTATTTCAAAATCCATTATATAGTGCTCTTTTTCACTCAGAATAAATACCAGTATCTCTTTCATACCTTAGAGTGTCCTTCATGATCTGAAAACTACAGACCACTTTAATTAGTCTCTTGCCACATTTTCCACTTGGAACTCAACCCTAATTATATAAAAATAATTCACTTTCCCAAAATGCCATGCTCTTTCAAGTTACCTTCTTAGTATGTGTTTGATACTTCTGTCTAGAAAGTCTGTATGTACAATTCCTTCAAATCATAGATTATATTTTTAAGGAAGAGTTACCATTTCTTCCACCCAAAATATCCGACACTATTATTTTATTGAAATACTTATCTGACTACATCTTTTTTCTCCCACAGTATCAAATTTTTTTTTCAGATATCAAAAAGCACTTCTCCTTATAAAGGACCTAGAAAGGGATAGGTTCTTGGTAACTGTTTATTTTACTTCAACTATAAATAGAATTATAAGAAAGTTTTATGAGGCATATTAAAATACTGATAATATAAATAAAATAAATGAAATAAATTATAGCTTGCTTATCTTGCTATTTATACAGAGAGCAGTACATATAACCAGGGCTGTACATTTTGCCTTTTCACAAACTCTTGAATCTAGAAAGAACTAAAGTTTAGTTGTAACCTAAATTCCATAAATCAGTTAATAACATTATATAAAACACAAAATTAGCCTTATATAGTTTTAAGAATTAATTTTAAAAATAACCATACTATATGCCTACAGAAATTGCTAAGGGAAAGAATAAATTTGAAAATGTTGAATCATTTTCAATTGGGTCATTTGTTATTACAAGTATTCAAAAGAAAATTCTTAATATTCTTCATGTTGTCATTATTATCTGGCTTCCAATTTACTAAGGAGTTGTCAGTTGTCACCCTATCACTGACTTAAAGGAAATATTTTTTCTTTATCTTTTAGCGTTTATGATTTGTTTATTTTTAGTGATTTTAAATTTTATAAGTATGTATGAACTGTTTTAAAATTATTTATTGGTGCTCATCAGTGAATTTTCAGTCACTGTCTTCTGAATATGCCTGTCACATTCTCTTTATTATATCTGGATATACCTACATATATCTGTCTATTATCTATCTATCCATCCATCCATCCAGGCTAGTTATTCTCATTCTAAAACTTCTTATTCTAGTTTATGTTTCTTAACATTATACAGTTTTCCTTCAGTATCCACAGGGGATTGGTTCCAGAACCCCATGGATAACAAAATTCACAGATGCTCTAGTCCCTTGTATAAAATGGTGTAGGACAGTCAGCCCTCCAGGGCCTATGTTGACAGTGCTGAGCCCTTGGATAGGGATACGAAGGACAGACAGTGGTCATTATTTCTTTCTATCTTTGTATGTATTATGGGTACTTTATTTTTTCCACCTAATATAAGAGCAGGTTTTAATTTAACAATTAAAATATTTCCTGAGGTTTACTTTTGTACTTTTACAAATCTACTTGTATTTCCTTACTCACATTTTCGTCCCCACTTTTATTTCTTCATACTTATTTTACACCCAAATCTGATGACCTCACTGTCTGTTGAAACTACTGACTCATCTCCTTATTTCTGCATTGCTTCCTTCTTTCCTCCCTCCCTCTCTCCTCCTCCTCTAGTTCCTCCCTTTCCTTCCTTCCTCCCTCCCCCACTTCCTCCCTCCCTCCCTTCCTTCCTTTCTCTGTCCCTTCCTTTGGAGGATGGGATTAATATGTACTATATATTATATATACACTACTATATATAAAATAGATAACAAAAAGGACCTACTGTATAACATAGGTAATTGTATTCAATATTTTGTAATAACCTATAAGGGAAAAGAATCGGAAAAAGAATATATATATCTGAATCATTGTGCTGTACACCTGAAACTAACATGATGTTATATTGTAAATCAACTATATGTAATTTAAAAAATAAATTAATTAATTTTAAAAAAGATGAGCTCCATAGTTTTAGATTCCACATATAAGTGAGATCATATGGTATTCATCTCTCTCTGACTTATTTCACTTAGTATAATGCCCTCAAAGTCCATGCATGTGTTGCAAATGGCACAACTTCCTACTTTTTTATGGCTAATACTTTATTATATATTTCTAATATATAATATATTTATTCTAATATATATCACATTTTCTTTACCCAGTCATATGTAAATGGACACTTAGGTTGTTTCCATGTCTTTGCTATTGTGAATGGTGCTGCAATGAACCTGGGGGTACAGTTATCTTTTTGAGATAGTGATTTTGTTTCCTTTGGATATATAACCAGAAGTGAACTGTTGGATTATATGCTAGTTCTATTTTTAATTATTGAGGAAACTCCATACTGATTTCCATAGTGGAAATTTACGAATTATACTCCCAGGAACAATGAGCCAGTGTTCACTTTTCTCCACATTCTCAACAACAATTGTTATCTTTTATCTTTTTGATGGTAGCCATTTTAATGGCATGAGGTGATATATCATTGTGATTTTGATTTACATTTCTTTGAGGACTTACTGATGTTGAGTACATTTTGATGTACTTATTAACCTTTGCATGTCTTCTCTGGAGAAATATCTAGTCAAGTCCTCTACCCATTTTTTAATCAGATTTTTTTTTTGCTCATGAGTCCTATGAGTTCCTTATATATTCAGGACATTAACCCCTTATTAGATATATGGTTTACAAATATTTTCTCCCATTCTGTAGATTCCCTTTTAATTTTGTTGATTGTGTATTTTGCCGTTCAGAAGCTTTTTAATTTGATGTACTCCTCTCTGGATTTTTGCTTTTATTGCTTGTGCTTTGGTTTCATATCCAAAAAATCATTTCCAGAACTGATGTCAAAGAGCTTCTGCCCCTATGTTTTCTCCTAGGAGTTTATGGTTTCAGGTGTTACAATTAAGTCTTTGTTTCAAGCTAATTTTTGTGAATGGTGAAAGATAGGGGTCCAATTTCATTTTATTGCATGTGAACATCATTTATAGTATAATTTATAGATGTGACTATATTTCCCCATTGGCTCCTTGTCAAATATTAGTTTACCATATATGCATTGGTTTGTTTCTGGACTCTCAATTCTGTTCCACTGGTCCATGTGTCTGTTTTTATGCCAGTACCATACTGTTTTGGTTACTATAACCTTGTAATATAGTTTGTAATCAGGAAGTGTGCTGCCTCTATCTTTGTTCTTTCTCATGATTGCTTTGGCTATTCAGTCTTGTGTTTCTATACAAATTTTAGGGTTTTATTCCTATTTAGTGAATAATGCCATTGAAACTTTAATAGGGATTACATTAAATCTATAGGTGGCTTTGGGTAGTATAGGCATTGTAGCAATATTAACTCTGATACGTGAATACAGTATATCTTTCCATTTACTTGTATCTTCCTTCAATTTCTTTCATCAACACCCTATACTTTATGGTGTCTAGATCTTTCACTTCCTTGGTTAAATTATGTTTTCTATCTCTTTGTTGAACTTCTCATTTTGTTCTTGTATTTTTTCCTCATTTTGTTAAATTTTGATCAGTGTTCTTGATGTCTGAGCATGTTTACAACAATTATTTTAAATTCTCTGTTGAGCAATTCATGTATCTCCATTTCTTTGGAGTCAGTTACTACTAGTTTACTGTGTTTCTTTGATGGAGTCATGTTTGATTCTTCCTGACCCTTGTAGCCTTATATAGGTATCTGCACATGTAAAGAAGCAGTCTCCTCTTCACCAACAGGTGGGACATGCTATGACCCCAGGTCTACCTGTGTAGTGTGCCAAGTGCAGGACTGTATGGCAGCTCTGGGCCCTAGGGGAATGTAATGTCTCATTGGCTCAGGCCACTGAGACTCATCACATTGACAACTGCACGGACCTTGACAAGCACTGCAGGAGGTTCTTACTGGCTTCAAGGCTGTTGGGTTCCTCAGCAGTGCCCCCAGTTTCAGCAGCTAGGGACCAGGGCATGTAGCCATGATGGCCAGAGTAGGTGATGTGCACACACTGTGCTGCGGGAACCAATTGCAGGTGCTGGTGTAGTGGAAGGGGTCAGTTGCAAACACATATGTACTGGTGGGGGGTCAGGGCCAGAAGCAAGTGCCTGAGCCAACTGTGAGCACACTGGCAGCTGCTGAGGACTTTGTTGTTGGCGTGTACTACTGTGGCAGCAGGATGGCTGTACAACAGTAGAGGGCAGTGAACAGACTCAGCCTAGTGGTGTGCAAGTACACAGCTAGATGGGTTAGTCCCAAGCACACTCCCAGCAGTGGCAGTCAGCCGTGGTGTTCTAGGCTAGTGTACTGCACTCACCCAGCCACAGAGGTCTAGGATAGATGTGGGTATGGATCCCCTGTTCTTGTGAGGGCAGGACAGGGGCTGAGGAAATGGAGAGGAACTCAAGTGACTGGCATCTGCCAACATGAATACCTGTGGGGCAAAACCAGTGAAATCTGCAGGGGGTTAGTGGCAGCTGTGATGGTCATTGGTTCTTTATTGGTGAAAGCAGATAGTCCTCTGAAGAGGACTGAGAACCACGGCTGCTCATGTTCCATAGCCGATATTGGTAGTCCCTGCTCTTCCTTCTTGTTCCTAGCCATTTCTATACATCTCAGCTTTGCTGATCTTTGGGTGGGATGAAGCTAAAGTAGGTCCATTGTGCGCAGCCCTGAAAAGTTGGGGAAGCTGGTTATTCACCCTGCTCTCCACTTGCCAGTGAGGGGAACTCTTTCTAGCTGGAGAGTTCCCTCTTGGCACTGAACAATTCTGGCCTAGAGGATTGGATGATGCAGGCAAAATGAAACTCTTCTTCCTTTCCATTTTGTGTAGTTATTCTCAACATTTTGGTTCCACTGTGTTGCTGAAGTTTCTTAAGTGCACTCCTGAGCTCTCTCCGAGCCATCTGATTTTCTGTGGATAGCTATTTAATTGTTGATCTCTGTGGAGGCACAGAGGTTGGGGTCTCCTACTTCGCTGTCTTAGAGGTGTCACTCCTCTAAAATAAACTGTTTGCTTGAAGGTTTTGGACAGTAAAATTTCATATATTTCCATGCTAAACCCTCATGAGCACAGGCTTAGAGGTTAAAGTTTATTTTTCATTCATCTTTATAATGTGGATAAAGTCCTTTGGCATCCCAAGTTTATCTTGGATGTTCTTTGACTTGCTGCCTTGGGTAAGCCTTAATGTTTAATTCAGCTCCAGTGTCCTCTGAAATATTTAAAGCAAAAGCCCAAGCACATTAGGGTTCAGAGCATAATGTCAGATCAAGAACCAGATTTAGTATTTATCTCTCTTCACACCTTTCAGCTTCCACTTTATTTTTGGCCTCTAAGGATCTGCTACTTTTTGTCAGCTGGGCATTATATTTGAAATACTAAGTATTTAAATATTTTATCCTATGTTTTTAGTTGTTTTCAATAGGAAGTTTATTCAGTGTCTCTAGTCTGTGATATTGCTGGAAATTGAAATCTTATGTACCCATTCATTCTCTTAATCACTTAGTAGTTTCTGGCTGTGAAACTGATTTTCCCAAATATGTTTTATATATTCTTTTAGCCAAGTTTCTGTTTTTAGAAGATATCTAATTAGATAATTTGAATAGATTATCCATCCTTAAATCTTTCCACAGGTAAAATATATACTTTTTCCAAACCAGTTATTAATCTGTGGTTATATATTATAAATATGAATAGTTCATTTTGAAATATCATCCTTCTCTCATTTATTATGGCAATTTGGTACATATGTTTATACATTTGACTGGGCATTTATTTCCTACAGAACATCATTTTCCAACTTCTCTGGGTACAGCTCTTCTTTCCTTTGGCACTGTCATACATTAAACCATATGGGAGGAGATGACTAAACCCAAATGTGGGTAACTTCTACACCAAGCTATAGTCTTAATGTGTCACAAGCTAAGTTATTCAAGTCCTCTTTTGGTAATTTGTATTTTGAGTGAATATACCTATAGTTAAAAGACTTTTGAAACTGAATCGTCTGAGGTTTGTGCCTGAAAGTGAGATCCCAGAAGTGTCATGGTCACTTGCCATTATTAAGCTGCCTTCAGTATGTTAGCAAAGCAGTAATCTGCCAGTATATAAACTTTAAGTTTTTAAAAATGTCACTTCCTTTAGTAATAAGAATTCTTTGATATTGATAGATACTTCATCTTAAAGTAGCTTAAATTTGAAAAAAGAAAGAAAAGATTAATAGGGAAGAAGGAAGGAAGGAATGTAGGGAGGGAGGGAGAAAATAAAAAAGTCAGAAAGACATTTGTTCATTCATCCATGAAGAGTTCCAGACATGGATGGACTCAGGGCCAAAAACTACTGACTATAGTACAGATTTTCTCTTTCTCTTGGTGATGACCTTCTCTGTGTTGACTTCATTTTCTAGGCATCTCTATACAAGCCATCATTAAGAAATATGGCTACAGCTCCATTGTTCTGTCATGATCTACATTTCAGATGGACAGAAAATATCTCTCCAGTTAAAACCAAAGAATGTCCTGGAAAGATATCATTAGAGAAGGAAAAAATTTGCAACCTAAACAAGAGTGAAAGGGGGCTCTGAGAAAGTCTAGGTTATGAGGCCACCTCAGGAATCCAGAAGGTGGAGTGAGCATCACTCAAAATTATGTGGACCGATGTGGTATGAATGGTGGTTCTTCAAAAGGAAAAATCAAATTCAAATGGAAGAAGTGATACAATGTCAACCAAATAGCACAATGGCCATTATACTTTTTCTTGTTTTCCATCCAAATAACACTAACTGAAAAAATGAAATACAATAAGATAAAACTTCATATCATTTGCATTTCTTTTGAAATACATCCATGTGAAGATGTACACAAAGCTCAATCTTTACTGATACTTAATCACTATTTTTTTTTTTTTTTTTTTTTTTTGTGGTACGCGGGCCTCTCACTGTTGTGGCCTCTCCTGTTGCGGAGCACAGGCTCCGGACGCGCAGGCCCAGCGGCCATGGCTCACGGGCCCGGCCGCTCCGCGGCATGTGGGATCTTCCAGGACCGGGGCACGAACCCGCGTCCCCTGCATCGGCAGGCAGACTCTCAACCACTGCGCCACCAGGGAAGCCCTTAATCACTAATTTTTTAAAAAAAGAAAAATAAGGACTTAAAGTGCAAAATATAAGATGCATTCTATTTTATTTACAGATATGTGCTTTTTCTCAAGGGCTGATCTGAATTAGCATCATGAAAATTTATGCCATTTGTTAAAAAGACATAAGATAGTAACAAGTTGACTAGATCAATGAAAATATATAACTTAAGTATACAACACAATTCAATTCAGGAGAGTGCTTTTATCCTTGTATTTAGAGGATGGTATGTTTTTATTATCAAACCTGGTACTGACTAACCATGAATTTATTTGTGAAGAGAAAGTTGCTGCGTGCAGCTCATGCTATGAGTTTTTTTTTTCAATGATATGTTTAAAGTGATCTATTGTGCTTGATTTTAGAACTGAAAAAATTAAATCAATTTTTTTCTTGTCTGAATGATTAACTGAGAAACTCTTGTCTTGATTTATATCCTTCTTTATAGATATATATATGTTATTACATATGGAAGTTCAAATTATCTACCTTCCTCCATAATCAGAGTAGGCATTATTATGTAGTCAGAGTGTGTGTCCTTTGGAAAGAGGCTTATTTTTGAAACCTGAATCTGTCTTTGAAAATTGTGTCATGTTGGACAGGAAATGTAACTTCTTCATGGCTCAGTTCCTTCATCAGTAAAATAGAAATCCTAAAATCTGTATCACAGAGTTGTCAGAATAAATTGGACGATATATTTAAAACACCTAATAAGTCTACCCAACTGAAATTATTAAAACGTTTGTTCCTTTGCTTTAAGTTATTCCATCCTTGCCCCTTCTTCTCACACATAAGTGCTCAACAGTACAAAGTTCATCTATACTAGCTTGCTCACCATTATCTGTAATTTCTGGTCTCTGTGGTTTGGATCAAATATTACCTCACAGTGAAACAGAGACAACTCTTGCTTCTCCTTCAAGGCCCAGATTAAAAGTATTTATGTAGCATTTCTACTCCCTACTCTTCAAAAATTGAATTAGTCACTGTCCCCTTTGTCCTCCATAACCATTTTAAGCACTTATCACACTCTCATGTATACTATAATTATGGTTATAAATTTCTCTCTTTCAGCATATCAAATCACTAGAAGGACAAGAGTTGTAGGAAAGAACCAGGGAGCACACATTCTTATACAGGAGCATTAACTGTAATTTGTTTCCCTTCCCTCCATTAAAAACCACCAATAAAGAGTTATTATTATTATTTTTTTTACTGTTCTCAATATGTGGCACACAAGCTTTTAGCACTGTGCCAAGTATACAGAGGATGTTCAATAAAGAAAATTATCATTTTGTGGTCAGTAGAGCCTATGAGAGGCAACATAGCTTAACACTCAGGAGATGAGACTCTGGAGCTGTCTACATTTGAATCTCAGTTCCTCCACTTTCTGAAAGTGTGAAATTTAGTTAATCGTAAAATGGGATAATAATACCTTAACCCATTGGGTTATTAGGAAAATTCAGTGAGTGATTTTTTTCAGTAACTGCAATAGCATTAGAATACTTGGAGCAGAGTAAGCACATACTGAATAGAGAATACCTAAGAGTTAAGCTCCGGGAATCATATTTTTTGAATTGGTGGTATACCTTCTCCTATCTGGGGGGAATTGTGGCAGTTATGTAGCCTTTCTATACCATTATTTTTCATCTACAATGTGTGAATACTATGCCATAATTTAACCTGGAGTATTAATTGAGACAATGCTTATGTAGGGTCTGGAACAAAGAGATCTCTGAATACATGACAGTTACCATCATCATTTGCCATTTCTTAAAAAATACGTTCTTGACTGCTCCATATTCTTTATTTTTGCCATTGAACTCTTGGAGAAAACACTTGACACCATTGCGTCTTATCTTCTAGATATCAGAATATCACATAAATTATACGAAATATGTTCCCTTTTGGAAATATCTGTTAGTACCTGAAATTTAGCTCCTCAGAGGCATATTTTCATAATTAACTCTGTTCAAAGTAATTAAAGTGAGGTAACTTAGGCTAAGGAAATTTCCAGAAGAGGCACTATTTTCTCATCATTAGTCACCTGAAAATAGGCAATATATGTATAATCCTTAAGTAAATCAACACCTCAACACCTTAAAGGCAGGTGTAAAGCAGCAGGGAGGGAGTTACTCTTTTAATTATCTCAGGTTGATGTCTAGGAAAGAAATCACAAATAAAAATATAAATAATTTTGACATATAAAAATTGAATTCTTAAATAATCTGTACTAATTGTGGCAGTTGTACAGGTTCAATTTCCGATCAAGATTCACAGAACCGTAGATAAAAATGTTTATAAATCCACAGTTCACTGCAGAAAAATACAGTATAGTAACATTAATTGAAATATGAATCACAACCAAGGGCTGCCTCACAGCAAGGAGTCTGAACAGATCTTATGTGATTCCCCAATTGCCTTACTTCTGTAAGGTCTGTACCAGATATTCTTCTTTCTCATATCAGGAACCAGTGTTTTGGCCATGAAACTTTTTGGAACTAAGATAGAGTTGCTGTAGTCTGCTGGTCACCTAGGCATATTGCTTTTATGTAACCATCCCTAAAGACAAAGCCCTCTGGGAGTCTCAGAAGGACCAGGTGTAACTCACAAATCTCACTGCTATTAAAAACAGTGCTGTTAAATTGGTGCAAACTGCCCCCAAATTCTTTGAGTATATGGTTAAAAAGCAACACTATTAACCAGTCTATTTGAGCCAGACAAAGTATATATAATAAATCTCATGAAAACCAGCTGGAAGATAACCAAAACTCAATAGACAAATGAGAGGTATAATACATACACATTCAGAAAAGGATAAACACACAGCAAAATAATATTCAGATTCAAAAAATTAAACAAATCAACACAACAATTCAATTTTTCTCTCTTCATGTTAATTTTTATCACCTTTCGAGAAATAAAGTTTACAAATATTATTATGATTAGCAAGAATTAAGTGGGACAGGTACTCTCACACCCTGCTGATGGGACTATAAATTAATACAGGTAAACTAGCCTGAATTTGGTAACCAGATATCCATATTAGCTGTATGGCTCAAACATTTGTCTAGAATGGAAATCAAGAATTTGATCTATCCTCCTACTTTCAAGCTCTTATACTATCTGTTTGAACTTGTCACACATAATTTTAAAATATCATCAAGTTAGATTTCCCTTCTTTTATTTGAGTAGAGTGAATATAAGTGATAGGTATACTGTAGTTTCCTCTTATGTAATATATCACTGGTACTAAATTTTTACCCCTTTAATGCCTCATCATATATATTAAGCAAATGACATATCCATATCTCCTAAAACATCCACTTTTGTTTACTTTATATTTAAGTTTAGTACTTAAGTGAGGCGAATTATAATATTATTTGTAATTCAAGTCAGGAGATTCATATTCTAATTGTGTTTTTGTCCCAAACTGGCTACATATTATAACTAACTTGCTCTTCAGTTCACTTCAATAGTTAATTCAAAATTCTCTCACAATTCCCAGACTTTGATTCTTCCTCCTTCCTCCTCCCTTTTTCACACCTCACCTCCCCATCTCCCTTCTCTGCTACCCTGAGAATACAAAAGTCATCACAATAGAAAACACCACAACTTTCTCAGTCCATAGCCATGTGCATCTGCACAATCTTTCTCTGCTATTGTTGGCTAGTTACCAGGCAGGCCCTCTAGCCTTCTGGAAGAATTTTAGTCACTGAGTCTCCCTGATCTCTCATATAATTTTCTAATTTCCCATTTAAATCTCATCTTTCATTATTTAAAGTATATAACTAAAAACTAAACAGAAGTTTTCTACCCCTTTACTTGACTCTCCAAATAATACATTATACCACCTTACCCTTTCATAGCAAGCTTTTTGAAAAATGATTCATATTTACTATATATTGTTAAAGAAAAAAATATTCAATGACACTTTTTAAAGCCTGGTAAGGAAGACTTTATTTGGAGATGGGTCATTATATTAATAGGTATAGGGAACACTATGATGAAATTTTGCAGTGTGGGAGAGAGACTGGGTTTAACTCTGAATACAGCATGGGCAAGTGGGAATTTATAGCCAAAGAACAGTGTGGTGATCAGTGTATGGAAAATAAGAGAAAACATCAGGGATATGGGGATTCTGGCTAAACCGACCTAATAGATATAAGAGGATTCTTGCTAAAGATGGGCAGGGTAATCAGATATCACCTGGGGGATTGTGGAGAATGAGAAACCTGATCAGATATCAGCACGATCAGATATCAATGGTAGGGGAGATTCTGACTAAAGTGACTTAGCAAGATTCTTACTAAAACTGTGTTTTATAAGGAAGTCCACAGATGGGCCTAGGAGAAGGTTCAGGAGCCTGAGTAAAGTTTAGTCAAGCAAAGAATTTTGTCACTATCTCCCTTAAGGTCTCCTCACAAGAACTTCCCTTATAACTTCCAGCTATAGTTTGCTCCATCAATCTATAGAAATCACTCTTTCTAATGACAAAAATGACCTACATGTATGCAAACCTAATATAAACTTAATGGACATTTTGTACTTATCTTACTCATTCATTTTATTGTCTGCTTCTTGAAAGTCTTTCTTCCTTTGATCTTTTCTGGATTTTTTCCTATCCAGATACTCTTTTTACATCTCATAGTGCTATTTTTATTCTTCTATTTTTATCCTGCCTATTAATATTAGAGATATCCAAAGCTCAATTCTATGCCATTTTCTCTTATTATATTTCATTCTCTATGGCTACAATTACATTCTATATGCAAATGTATATCATACATTTATATCTTTAGATTATCTCTCTCCTTTAACACCCCAGTATATAATAATCACTATATCAGAGTTTTCTACTATCCTTGATATCTGATTACTTTTAAGAGTATCAGTCCTGAGTGTCAGACCAACAGAAGCAGTGGAATATGGTAGAGAAAGCTCTGCAAAGGTAACAAAGAACAGGTATTTTTTCCATCCTCAAACTAATTATGTGACTTTACACAAGTAATTCAGCTTCTATTGACCTTATCTGTTCCCTTATCTATATGCAAATGCAAGATCTGCATTATTAAATAATCTTTAAGGCCCTTCCAACTCTGAAGTTTTATTATTCAATTTCAGCCTGGCTAGCTCAATGATCTTGATACTGATATTGATAAGTAACTGTCACCTTTTACTGCAGTGTTGTAAGGCATGGCATTTATATAGATAACAGAAAATGCATTTAAGGTCATGAAATAGTTTATAATAAACTTTATTCTCCTATAAGTATACTTAGACATGAACTTTTTAATAAGACATTACTTAAAGGAAAAAGGAAGAAAGATTTTAAAAAGAAAGAAAAAAAGGAAGAAAGAAAGGAATGAACCAAGGAAGAAATCTTAAAAAAAAAATGAATTAGGTTAAAAAAAATTAAATACACACAAAACTATGGCCAGATATACTAGAAAACAAAATAAAGAATTAGGACTCATGAAGTAGAGAGATGAAAACAGAATACTGGGAACAAGGTAGGTAGATGGGAAAATTGCCCAGGAATGAACAAGGGTTGTAGAGAGAGGTTCTTCTCCTGTGTGTGCCTATGCCAGAAGTAAGGGCTGCACATCTTTAAAGGACAACTGATGATAAAGTTTCTTACTTCACAATGTCCTCTAAGATAGTTTTGTCCATTACAAATCAAAATCTCCGGGTTGATACAGTTTAGGAGAAAAGAACTCTCTTTAAAAACAGAATCTTCCTAGTCATTGTCCCATGGTAAGAATTTTATTGTCTAGGCCCTAATATGTAGATCTTTTTATACCAAACTCCAATTAAAAATTAGGCATATAACTGCTTCTATGCAAAAAAAAAAAAGGTATAAAAATATAAAACTGCAAAATTCACAATTTAAACAATAAATGATTACCTAAACAATGACTGATTGTAATAAATTTGGGAACACAATTTTTATAAAATTGAATAATGAATAATGAATATACAGGACACTAAATTGAGAGACATAAGTAGACAGAACATGTGACCAAACAAGAATCTAGTTCAATATATTCACTTCATTCATTCATTCATTCATAGTTGTGTTGATGAATAAATATGTTAGCCACTAATATTTAAAATATGGTTATATAATTTTGCTCAAAAAATTGTGTTTAATAGGGAACACAAATGTGAAATAACTAATTACATTGCAATAAATATAAATAAGAAAAATAGTGAGGACACAATGTTTTAAAGAGATTTAACAAAGGAGATGAGACTTTGAGAATCATTCTTCCAAATCAGGTGGATAATGTGAAGTGAAAGAGATTATGAGATTAGAGTGTACATTTTAGGCCACAAAACAAGAGTCAATAAGTTTAACAAGACAGAAATTGTATGAAGCATTTTTTTCTAAACACACAGTAAGAGACTAGAAATAAACTACAAGAAAAAAACACAAATGCATGGAGATTAAACAATATGCTACTAAACAACCAAGGGATCAGTGAAGAATCCAAAGAGGAAATCAAAAAATATATATATATAAATATATAAATATATAAATATATATATATATATATATATATATATATATATATATCTGGAGACAAATGAAAATAAAACACAACAATTCAAAATCTATGGGATGCAGCAAAAGCAGTTCTAAAGGGGAAGATTATGGTGATACAAGTCTTCCTTAAGAAACAAGAGAAAAAATCTCAAATAAATGACATAACCTTACATGTAAAGGAACTAGAAAAAGAAGAACAAACAAAATCCCAAATCAGTAGAAGGAAAGAAATCATAAAGATTGGAGCAGAAATAAATGAAATAGAGAGTAAAAAAAAAAAAAAAAAATTGAAAAGATCAAGGAATCTAAGATCTGGTTCTCTGAAAAGATAAACAAAATTGATAAATTTTTGACCAGACTCATCAAGAGAGGCAAACAATTGTATGCCAATAAAATGGAAAACCTAGAAGAAATGTATAAATTCCTATAAATATACAATCTCCCAAAACTGAATCAGGAAGAAATAGAAAATATTAACAGACTGATTACCAGTAATACAGTTGAATCAGTAATAATTTAAATAAACTCCCAACAAACAAAATTTCAGTATCAGACAGCTTCACAGTAGACTTCTACTAAATATTTAAAGAAGAGCTAGTACCTATTCTCAAACTCTCCCCAAAAATTTAAAAGGAAGGAATAATTTCAAGCTCATTCTATGAGGCTAGCATTACCCTAATATCAAAACCAGACAAAGACACACACACACACAAAAAAAAAAAGAAGAAAAAAGAGAGAAAATTGTAGGCCAATATCCCTGATGAACATGTAAATATCTTCAACAAAATATTAGTAAACTGAATTAAACAATACATTAAAATGATCCTACCTCATGATCAATGAGGTTAATTCCAGGGATGCAAGAATGATTCAATACCCACAAATCAATCAATGTGATACATCATATTAACAAGATGAAGGATAAAAATCACACAATCATCTCAGTAGATGCAGAAAAAGCATTTGACAAAGTTCAACATCATTTGTAATAAACTCTCTGAAGAAAGTGGGTATAGAGGGAACATATCTCAAGATAACAAAGGCTGTTTATGAAAAACCCATTCCTAACATCGTATGCAAGTATGAAAAGGTCAAAGATTTTCCTCAAAGATCAGGAAGAAGGCAAGGATGCAACTCTTATCTCTTTCATGTAACATACTATTGAAGGTCTAGTCAGAGCAATCAGACAATAAAAAGAAATAAAAGGCATTCAAATTGGGAGAGAGGAAGTAAAACTGTCACTATTTGCAGATGACATGATGCAAATAGTGTATGATGCAGATTTTCTATATATAGAAAATCCTATAGATTCTACCAAAAAACTATTACAACTAATAAATAAGTTTAGTAGCTTTGTAGGAGACAACATATAGAAATCTACTGCATTTCTGTAGACTAATAATGAACTATCAGAAAGAGAGTTGAAGATAAAAGTCCCATTTACAAACACTTTAAAAATAATAAGATACCTAGAAATAAATTTACCAAGGAGGTAAAAAGACTGTACTTTGAAAACTAAAAGATATTGATGACAGAAATTGAACACAATACAAATAAATGGAAAGATATATCATGCTTGTGGATCAGAAGAATTAATGTGTCTAATCTTTGAACAACACCAGAGTTAGGGGCACCAACCCTCTCTACGCAGTCAAATATCCACGTGTAACTTTATAGTGGCCCTTTGTATCCACAGTTCTGCATCTTCAGATCCAATCAACCATGTATCTTGTAGTACTGTAGTATTTACCATTGGAAAAAAAAAATCCACCTATAAGTGGACCCAAACAGTTCAATTCCATGTTGTTCAAGGGTCAACTGTATTATTAAAATCTCCATACTACCCAAAGCAATCTACAGAGTCAATGGAATCCCTATCAAAATACATTTTTCACAGAACTAGAACCACTAACACTAAAATTTGTATGGAAAACCAAAAGACCACAAACAGCCAAGCAATCTTGAGAAAGAACAACAAAACTGTAAGGTATCATGCTCCCTGGTGTCAAACTATATTACAAAACTATAGTAATCAAAAGAATATGGTAGTGGCACAAAAACAGACACCTATATTGATGAAACAGAATAGAGAGGCCAGAAATAAACCCATGCACACATGGTCAATTAATCTATGACAAAGGAGGCTAAAATATACAATGGGGGAAAAGTCTCTTCAATAAGTGGTGTTGGGAAAACTGGACAGCTACATGTAAAAGAATGAAACTAGACCATATTCATACACCATATACAAAAGTAAACTCAAAATGGATTAAAGACTTAAATGTAAGACATGAAACCATTAAACTCCTAGAAGAAAACACAGGCAGTATGCCCTTTGACATCAGTCTTATCAACATTTTTTTAGATGTCTCGTCAGGCAAGGGCAACAAAAGCAAAAATAAACAAATGGGACCACATCAAAGTAAAAAAAAAAAGGCAACCTACTGAATGGGAGAAGATATTTACAAATGATATAGGTGATATCCAAAATATATAAAGAACACATAAAACTCAACACCAAAAAATCAAACAACCCAATTAAAAATGGGCAGAAGAATTGAATAAACATTTTTCCAAAGAGGAAATGCAGATGGTCAACAGGCACACGAAAAGATGCTTAACATTGCTAATCATCAGGAAAATGCAAATCAAAATTACAATGAGATATCATCTCACACCTGACAGAATGGCTATCATCAAAAATAACACAAATAACAAATGTTGGCAAGGATGTGGAGAAAAGGGAGCCCTCATGCACCATTGGTGGGGAAAGCAAATTGGCACAGTCATGGAAAATGGCATGGAGGTTCTTCTAAAAATTAAAATAGAACCACCTTACCTCCCACCAATTCCACTTCTGGGTATTTTTTTCTAAGAAAACAGAAACACTAATTCAAAAACATATATGCATATGTATATATATAAAATGGAACACTACTCAGCCATAAAAGGAATGGACTCTTGCCATTTTCAACAGCATGGATGGATCTATGGGGTATTATGCTAAGTGAAGTAAGTCAGTTGGAGAAAGACAAATATCATTAAGTTTCACTTATATATGGAATCTAAAAAAAAAAAAAAAAAAAAATGAACAAGCATAACAAAACAGAAATGAATCAGAGACTGAGAGAACAAACAGGTAGTTGCCAAAGAGGAGGAGAGAGGAATGGGAGGATGAGTGAAATATGTGTGGGAGATTAAGTGGTACAAGCTTTCATTTGCAAAATAAATGTGCCATGGGAATGAAATGTACAGCATGGGGATTATGGCCAACAAAATTGTAATAACTTTGTAAAAAATGTTGTTTGAATTTAGCTGTGTCTGTATTCTTTATTTTAATATACAGTAACATTTTCAGAAACGCAAGCAGTTTGTACAGAATGGGAAACTTGCACTTGGGTTTTTTTGCAACTCTACAATAAGTTGTTCATTTTTGGGAAATTATATCAGCAATGACTACACAGTTCCTGATATTTCAGTTTCCTACCAACTCAATATCTTTGTAATAGTCTATGTCACTGACTATGATGCATTACTGTGCCTTCTCGTGTAGTGGTTTTTCAGGACATACTTATTGAAATGCATATTACTTTAAGTTAATTTTTGGTTTTTCCTTTATGTTAGTGTTAGTATACTACATTAGAACTTCAAAATTATTTTATATGTTATATTCCATTTTTCTATAAATTTTGTTTCAGAGGAGTGAAGTGAGCATTAAAAAAGGCTTGTTATAAAAATGGAATTTCAGTTTGATAGAGTTGAAAATCACTTAGTTTATGGTAAAGGCTTAAACTGGGCCAATAGTGGTATAAATGTAAGAGAGAGGTTTGAGTGAAATGTATTACAAAGAATCAGTCCAATTTGCTAATTTTTAGGTTGAGGGACAGTAGATGTTGTCAAAGCCCATCCACACCCCACTGGCCTACATCTGAAAACTCATTTTCAGTACTATAGATATTTTATATACACTGTCACTCCTGTCTTTTAGTTTCTCTGTGAGCAATTTCTCTGGCCCTTAAAAAATTCAGTCCAAACTAAAGAAGAATTTGTTGGATAAATACTTAAGCTTTTTCATCCCTCAGTGAGACAATTCTGAGACACATTTTACCCAAATGTAGAGGGTCCTCAGTTGCACACAGTGTAACCTGCTCTGCAGTTCACACTTTACTGGCTTTTCTCCCATCCCTGTATACCTGTCCTACATCCCACTCCTGCTCTCTATGATTATTTCCAAATACAATATCTCCACTCAAATTTTTTTCTCAGGTCTATTTGGGATGGGAGTGGTGAAACCCAAGCTTAGACAAAGAAGAAACATATAAATAATTTTAAACTTTGTAATTGCTATTCTACTGCCTAGACAAAATTTCCCTCAGACATTTTCATGGCTTGCTATCTTTCTTCTTCAAGCTTTGGCTCCAATAGCACTCTGTTAGTGAGGATTTCCATAATATCCTATTTAATATAACATGCACCCACAACAAGCACTTCTTATAATCCTTCCACATTGTATTTGAGTTTTCTAGAGGATGCAAGAGTGCATATTTTTAGGTGAAAGTTGATTTATAACGTCTTGCCTGGTAGATAGGTCCAGGCAGGGAGAAAGATGTAGGAATCACCAGATTGCTGATGGATAAGACTGCACAGGAAGATGAGCAAAGGAGGGATTTGTAAAATATAAGGATTTCCTACATCAGGAAAGATTTTAGACAATAAAAACAATAAAAGGGCCCAATGTACACATCAATTTCTCTCCAGGAAAGAGAAAAAACACTCACATGAGCATTTTAATTTTTAGCCAATCTAAATTTATATTATAAGCTAAACTTACAAGTGGTTTCTGTCTCAGGCTTCTATTAAAGATATAACTTGCTTTTATGTAGTTTTAGTTACTCAAAAGAAACTTCATTTAATTTCTGTCACCATGGAGTAAATTTACAGTCACATTAGCATCAGACTATCCAACTAAAAATACTAGTATTCATTTCTCATAACTAAAATGAATTTTCAACAACTGTTGTCATTAAAGAAAAGTTATCTTCAATACTTATTAATTTTTAAGATTTCTTCCCAATCACTTTTGAAGATAAGCCTGCTGTGAATAGGCTCCCCTTTATGCCTCCTTCTAGAACATCAAAATATACTTCCTTATAGATGTTTTTACTTTAGATATGCACATTGCATAAAAACTGGCTTTTGATTGTACTTCCAAAAATTAAATTCATCATATAAATGTAAGTATTAAGCTTTAGAAATAAACTCATAACTAAATTCTCAGAGTTTACAGAGAATACACCTTGGTTTATAAAGAGAATTTCTTAATCCAAAACTGTGAATGATAATAAAATTTTTAGACATTAGTCCAAAAACATGTAAAACAAAAATGTACTAATTCAAATGAAAGACAATTAATTTTTCTATAACAGATTATTGCAAAAGAGACAATAAAGGATTATGTAGTGTGATGGTTAACTTTATGTATCAATTTAACCAGGTCATAGGGTGCTCAGATATTTGGTTAAGCATTATTCTGGGTGTGTCTCTATGGGTGTTTCTAGAAGAAATTGACATTTACATCAGTAGTCTGTGTACAGCAGATTGCCCTATCCAATGAGGGCCAGTCTACCCAATTCACTGAATGCCTGAATAGAGTATAAAAGGCTGAGTAAGGGAGAATTAACTCACTCAGCCTGATTATCTTCAAGCTGGGACAGTGGTCTTCTCCTGTCTTCAGACTCGGACTCAGACTTGAACTTTAATTTTTAAATGTGCTAATTTCTTTTTAAATTGAAAAATACAGGCAGTGGGAAGATAAAAAGTATTTACACATTGTCTCAACATCTGGGGATAAATAATGTTAGTGTTATTATATTTCTAGTCTATTTTGTGACTTGGTATATTCTGTAAGAACACAAGTGGATCTACAAGAAAAACTTTTGGCGTTGGAGATACAAAGAGGCATTCCATAGAATCATTTTGCTAAAGAGACAGTAAAGCTTCCAAAGCATTTGGAATACATATATGAGACTACTATTTTGTGTCAACTTGCCTGGGCTAAGGAATGTCCAGAGAGCTGAGATGAACATTTTCTCCTGCCCTCAGACATTGGTGGCACTTGTGATTCTTGGGCTCTCAGACTCAGATAGGGTCTTATACCACCAATACCTCAATTCACAGGCTTTTGGACACTGACTGAATTACAACATCAGATTTCCTGATTCACCAGCTTACAGATGATAGATTATGGCACTTCTCATTTTCCATAATCCCATGAATCAGTTCCTATAAACATCTCCTCTCACATATATCTATATATCACCTATTGTTTCCTATACGTAGTAAACTCTAAAGTTTCAACAAATATTGCTAGAACAAACAAATTCAGCAAATGGTAGCAGACACAAAGTTAAAACACAAAAAACAGTTCCGTTTCTATACACTAACAATTAACAATCTGGAAATAAAATTAAGAAAACAAGTCTATTTACAATAGCATCAAACAAAAAAACTTAGCTAAGGAGGTAAAAGACTTGTGCAGTGAAGACTACAAAACATTGCTGAAAAAATTAAAGACATACATAAATGGAAACACATCCCATATTCAAAGGTTGGAAAAGTTAATACTGTTAATATTTGTAAGATGTCAATCCTATTCAAAGTGATCTATAGATTTAATGTAATCACTATCAAAATTCCAAAGAAGTATTTTTGCAAAAATAGAGATACCATCCTGGAATTCATATAAAAACTCAAGGGATGCTAAAGAGTCAAAACAATCTTGAAAACAAAAACAAAGCTGGAGGTCTCATATTTCCTGATTTCAAACTATATTATAAAGTATAGTAATCAAAACACTATTATACAAGCATAAAGACAGACATGTAGACCAATGGAATAGGATAGTAAGCCCAGAAATAAAACCTCACAAATAAGGTAAAATGATTTTCGATGAGTGCCAAAATCATTCACTGGGGGAAAGGACAGTCTTTTCAACAAATGCTGCTGAAAAAACTGATATAAGTATGCAACAGAATGAAGTTGGACCCTCACCTAACATCATGTACAAAAATTAACTTAAAATGGATCAAATACCTAAATGTAAGGGGTAAAACTATAAAATTTTTATAGAAAATTGGGCAAAATTTTCACTACATTGGATTTGGGAGTGATTTCCTAGTTGTGATACCAAAGACTGAGGCAACAAAAGAAGAAACAGAAAAATTAGACTTCATAGAAAAAAAAATGTGCATCAAAAGATACTATCAACAAAATAAAAATGAATGGGAGAAAATATTTGCAAATCATATATCTGATTATGGATATAACACAGAATGTATAGAGAAATCCTAAAACTCAACAATAATAAAACTGATTCCAAAAATGGGCAAAGAATATAATAAACATATCTCCAAAGATTTTTGGACGGCTAATAAGCACATGAAAAGATGCTCAAAATTCTTAATCATTAGGAAAATGCAAATCAAAGCTGCAACGATACCACCTTAGACCCATTAGGATGGCTATTATCAAAAAACAAAAATCCAGAAAATAACAAGTGCTGGAAGATATAGAGAAAAAGGAACCCTTTTTCACTGTTGATGGGAATGTAAATATTATAGCTGTTGTGGAAAACAGTCTGAAGTTTCCTCAAAAACATTAAAAATAGAATAATCACATGATTCAATGTTTCCATTTCTGTGTATATACCCCAAAGAATTAAGAACAGGGTCTTGGATAGATATATGCCACTTCATTTTTATAGCAGCATTATTCACAACAGGTAAAACATGGAACAAAGCCAAATGTTTATGGACAGGTGAATGGATAAGCAAAATGAAATACACACACATATATATGTGTATATATGTATATATGTTTATACACACACACACACACACACACACACATACTGGAATACTGTTCAGCCTTAAAATGGAAGGAAATTCTAATATGTGCCTCAACATGGAAGAATCTTGAGGACACTATATTAAGTAAAATAAATTAATCACAGTAAGACAAATATTGTATAACTCCACTTATTTGAGGTATTTAGAGTAGTCAAAATCATAGGGACAAGAAAAAGAATGGTTGTTGCCAGGAAATGGGGGAAATGGAGTATTATTGTTTGAGTACAAAGTTTCAGTTTTGCAAGATGAAGGAGTTCCATTAGATGGATTGTAGTGATGCTTGCACAATATTAATGTACTTAATATCACTGAACTGTACATGTAAAAATGGCAACAACAGTATATTTTATGTTACATGTATTTTACCACAATTTAAAAGAAGAAAAAAACGTTTAAAAAGGCTTACTCACAGTAGGGTGGAAGCGTATTCTGACTAGAAATGTTAACTGACTTAGAGTATAGGAAAACAGTTACTTTGGTGTTTCTGGTGCTTTTGGAACTTTGCTTTTTTTTTTGGTGTTTCCAGTAATCCATGAATTTCTAATTGTGGGATAAGTTTAATATCTATTTTGCCCAGAGAGTCTTGGTTTATCCCTGGTTATCCTTGTACCAAGTATAAATATTAATAGAATCTCTTTTAAAAATTATTTAATGATATGTTGACACTAAGTAATGGACTTATTTACACTGGATAGATTGTGTGCAGATTTTGTTATTCCTTTGAACTACAGAAGAACTTACACAGATCTATTTCTCTGAACTAGTGCGTCTATGTATAGTTTAAACATCATATTACTTATAACTTTTAACCAAAGAAACTAACTTGTATTTCACAGAGAAAACTGAGATAGGGTGATGTTGATAATTGTGCATGATCATACAGCAGCCTTTTACAGCAAATTTGCAGAGCTCATGAAAACATAACACAGCTGTCTACAGCCATACACATCATTTATATAGTTCTCAAAGGGACAGAAATGAATGTTCAGGATAGACCTAAAGATATAGTTTTTCTGCAGCATATAAAAATAAAAGGTGGAAGTATATAAAATTAAATTAGACTTAGTAATCAATGTAGCATTCTCTTACTTAGAAATGTTCTAGATATCTTATGAGTATCCATTAACTCAACCTACTATCAGTCCAAGTATGCAAGTTACCTAAAGTTTTTTGAAATTATCTTCTGACACACTATAAGATACAACTATTATTGCAATAGTTTGTCAGAATAATGATTCAATTTGGTTTAAAAATTTATATTTTCATAATTATAAGTAGAGGCAATTCTAGCCTATTTAATCAGTAAATCTGTATAAGTTTAGGGAGAAATACCCAAGTAGAATAAAAATGTGTATATTATATTTAATACTGATAAATCAGAAAATGCATAGCTGTTTCATTAAACCAAAAATACTAAACTAATCTTGGAACCAAGCAGAACCCTGCCTGCCCCCCCACCCCCCAAATACAAAGGCCCCTCCATGTTTCCTGCCTCTTGTTTTTAGAGAAGCTGAAGTCTCCCAGGTCTTCCTGAGTCATAAAGGAACAGGCTCAAGCAGCTAATGATTAGGACTATAGAGTCACAGACAGTGTCTGATGCACATTCCTGAGTTGTTTTACATATACTGTAACTGCTACCAGAGGGGAAAGGCTGACTGCATGGTGACCAGACTGCAGCCATGACATAAACTGCTCTATTTTGAGCAGTACTGAGTCTATGGCTAACACAGTTCCAAGAACTGGCCTTAAGAGAATGGGATTAACACTATTGCTCAAAATAATCTATATCTTTGTGGGCATCAAAATAATTGTAGCTTGTTCTGCCCATATATGTAAACAGGCAACTATAACTGTCAGCAAAGAGATGCTACAGACCCCTGTTGACATCTTCCACTCTAAGTATATGGCACCCTACGTCAGCATGAAGAAGTTACAGAAGATGGACCTTTGCCTGTGACCCCATAAAAAAAGGAATGATGTTCTGACAAGTGGGGATTTGTAAGCCCCTTTGACAGGGAAGAGCTCTCTGCAGGAAAGAGCTCTCTGCAGGAGGCTCCTTTGTTTTGTCACAAACCTTAAAACCAGGCACCACCATGCTCTACTCATCTCTGGCCCTAGCACACTTTTAAAATCTTTTGACCACACAATACCTTGCCTAATTTGCTGGTTCTTTCCATACATCCAAGTAGAAATGAAGAATAAGTAATTAACAGAAGACCAGATCTCTTTCCTAGTTTCCCCTTCAGTAATCTCACAAACTGTGCGAACAAGATAGCCTCTAAAGAAAAATCACAAGAAGTTGACAAGCCTGCAAACAGTGGGGGATGGTGATGACTCTGACCCCTATTTTAATGATTAACTGAGATTACTTCCCTTTTTCCCTTTAAAAACTTTCATGGCCAAGCAGAATCTTTGGAGATGGTTTCTGGGGGACACTGAGTACACCATCTCCCCAGATTGCCAGCATTCTGATGAAAAGCAATTTTCTTTCTACCAACATTTGTCTCTCTCACTTAAGTACTGATTTTTTTAGCAGCGAGCAGCCGAATCTGATTAGGTAACAATCTCACCTATCAAAGACTTACCTTAATTATGTGAACTTGAATTCTTAAAAATTTCCAAATTGGTTTCTTAAAGGATACTTTTAAAATCTCAGAATTGGGGCTTCCCTGGTGGCGCAGTGGTTGAGAGTCCGCCTGCCGATGCAGGGAACACAGGTTCGTGCCCCGGTGCGGGAAGATCCCACATGCCGCAGAGCGGCTGGGCCCGTGAGCCATGGCCGCTGAGCCTGCGCGTCCGGAGCCCGTGCTCCGCAACTGGAGAAGCCACAATAGTGAGAGGCCTGAAAAATCTCAGAATTGAAACTCTCAGAAGTTAGCTCAGTTTTCTTATTTTCTATAAAAGAAATTGAGAATATTGTATTTATGTAAGGTCTATATGTCTATCTCTAATCCAATCAGAATATAGTTTTTTTATGAGATTCTACAATCTAATTTGGTATTACCATCTGGAGGGAGGAAATATTACACGCTTAATGAGTGGTAAAGACTTCTCTGAATTACAGACACAAAAATGTACATACACACATATATCAGAGCTTATAAACGCAATTCTAAAATCCCATCCCTGGATCAGGAGTAAACACAGATATATAAAACTCACAGGTCCATTATCAAAGATCTGTTCTCTTCTCAGTGGGGACACATTCTTAATTGATTTGAGCTCAAAACAGAAAAAAGACAAAAAGAATAATAAACCAGATCACCTGTTGTCTCTTATCCAATAATGCTAAGAGCTCTATAAGCCACTAATCTGTTTATAGAGATCACCAAATTGTTAGACCATAAAACCAAATTCCCAATGGGAAATAATTTATTGGCTGTAAACAAACCAAAAATAAAACTCAAAGCAGAAGAAACCAGCACTAAAATCAAGCCAGTACTCAAAAATAATCAAAATCAAATTATTGCCCTGCTACACATGAGCAAGACTCAGAAGCGCAAGATCAGGTGTTAAACTTCCTGTCTGGTCCCCAGGTTACCAGCCAAGAAAGGAGCAAAAAAGACTCATTTTTAAAGGGAATTTAAAAATGAGTCATGGCATGAAAACTGTAAAAGAAAAAGAAATGCATTGGACAATTAAGACGATTATTTTATTCAGGCTATTTTAATAGGGAGAAAGTTCATTTCTGCAGGAAAATGTCTTAGAGAAAAGGAAGTAAGCCTTAAGTTTTATAGAGGCAGTTAAACAGGGGACTCACAGGGAATGGTGGGCAACGACTATCTTAGTCATGAGGAAAGGTGGTCAGTCCCCGCAGTTAACTGTTTCCAAAGATAAAGTGATCAGGAATTTTACAGCCATCACTGCTTTCCAGGTGTACAGGGATCAGGCAAAGTTCAACATTGTTAAGTATATGTATTGTTCTCCATCCTTGCTCCTTGGCAAGGAAATTCTCAGGGCAGTGACCAAGATGGTCTTAAAGTTCCACCCAGCTGGACTGTACTTCAGACAGATTTGTTTCTGGACATGGTCCTGACATCCCTTTTCCCAGAGCATTTACCTTGAAAATTTATAACTGCAAACTCTTCTTCTGCCTCTCTGCAATGCACGTAAATCTCCATAGAAGCCTCTTGACCACTTGAGGACCCAGGGAATGTCTTTCTCAAGGACCTGAGAACCACCTCTTTGAAATGTAAACATCAGAGTAGATAGGGCCCCAGTCTACCAGTCCCTATGAGAAGTAGGAGCCAGTGGGCATCCATAAGCAAACAAATGGCCTAATCACAGAGAAAAACATTTGCAAACTCAGGAATAACTTCTATTAATTCCCATTAACTCACAAATAACATCCCATAGATTTACCTTCTCCCTAAAGTCCCCATCCAGTACTTCTCCAAAAGCCCAACCCAGCACTGAAAAACCCTCCAGCTCTTTTTTTTTTTTTTTTCCCAGCAGAATTGAGCTCAAGTCTCTCTTCTCTATTGAAATAAACTTGAATAAACTCTTTGCCTGTTTAACTTTGTGTGGTGCAATCTTTGCTTTGACAGAAGTAAATGAGGCAGTCATAAGGCTCACATTTCTTGTTTCTCATCTCTCAAGTATCACCATCATTCATTGCCTGAAGCACTAAATCTTGGCTGGAAGCAGCAATATGTCACAAAGATTAGTTTCAATTATTAACAGAAAACAATTGTCAACTGAGAGCAATAATACTGAATTAAGCTGGTAGTTCATTGGTTAGATTCACTCAATCACAAATTGAATAGACTGAAAAGATTCCTTCCATAAACATAAGACAACTTAATATTTGAAAATAATATAAAATGTTTAGGGGTTTTTTTGTTGTTGTTCAGACAATCACACTAATGTTAAATCCATGAAGGAAAGAAACGCTTTTCTTCCTCAGTCCTCTGACTGTATCAAGTTCTCTCTGCTTTTATGCATAGCTCCAAGCCAATGTCTCAGGCTGAAAGTTTTCAATTCCTCAAGTGATTGTCTTCAACTCGCTTTTAAGATTTCACTGTCAAAGGAGCTTGAGATCACGTACAGCTTTGTCCGCAGTAATTCAAGTTGGAAATAATTAGAAAAAGAGAACTAGAACTTTGGAACATCAAAGGACACACAGCTGAGATGACAGATCAGGAGCAGAGGTAGAGATAAAAGGCAGATGAGACAAAGCCAACCCCTTCAGAACTATTTGCAGCATTCTCAAAAAGAAACTGAGATAAAACCTGTGAGACACTGAAGGACTGAAGTTAAAATGATTTACCCTATTCTAATAGATAAGTTTGTGCATAAAATTGTCATGGGTGGAGTAAGATTAAATTATGTATTTATACAATTGAATGAGAAATGTGGAGTAAGAACTTCTCTGGTAGGTAAAGATTTGTTTAAATATAGGTTTGAATAATACTATGAATTTATAAAGAAGTCTCAGTGCAAAGAAGAGAAAAATGTTACACATATCCTTTGAAATGGGCATTTTAAAACAGTAACAAATTTTGAAGAGAAATTGATTGACACTAATTAATGAGCCTTATAAGTCACAGATTTATTTGGTATTTGATAATACATAAAATTATACCAAATTTTTCATGAGTTTATTTTAATCTCTTTTTCTCATTAGGTTTTTAAGATCTTTAATCATAATGTTTGTGTATATGTGGGACCAAAAGAAGATACTGTGTTTGTGTACGTATGTTTTAATGGTTTCTTTCTCTAAAACATGAGCTTGTTGGGAACAGGACAAATTATTAATCATCTGTCTATTTCCAATGGCTAACCCAGAAATACAATTGAATTTCAGTTGAATCAAAATTGTAGACTTAAAAATGTGCACATATGTGTTCAATATGACATCAATGAAAGCCAAAAACAACAAAATTAAAGCTTCTATGGGAGTGTTTTCATATTTTAGAGCATCTATTAAAGGTATATATTACAGATGGTGAAATTAGGCTTATGAAAACTATTCAGGAACATGGCTAACTATTTATCTTACAATATTAGGCAAAGAAATGTGATGAAATATTACAAATAAATTATGATTTCAAAAGATTTTTTTAAACTATGTATGTAAAACTAAGTGAAGGAAATCACACAACTTTACAATGGTAGCATTTTGGGAAGCATCCGAGATGTATATTTTGCTATTATTTTATTAAATTTTATTTAAATTGTTTTAAATTCTTTAAATTTTCTTTAAATTGTTTTAAATTATTTTAAATTGTTTCTTTAAATTGTTTTAAATTGAATCATGTCCGAGAACATATGTTTTACCACTAGGGAATTAAAATCATACTATCAAAGGGATGAAAACCAGCAAAAAGTATATATGATAGTGTCCCAACAGTAGTAGCCAAACTAAACTCAGCCAGCAGATTATGGAATTGAAAATCAAAGTTGCACAGTATAAAAATACAGCAGGGACACATAACAAGCTTAAGCCATTTTGCCTATATATTTCAATGTCTTTGTAAAAAAAATACTGGCCAAACACTCTGGGAAATGTACTCTATTTCTCAAATGTACACATGTACAAAAGGCCTTTAGTTGTCATTTTGGTTTTAGAGTAAATAGAATGTGTGGGTTATTGAAAGACTGAAACAGTTCAGCGAAAAACAATAAATTAGAACTTGTTAAAGATACCTAGGGGCCACAGATAACCTTTCATTGTAATTTTTAGCTGTCTTTTTTCAATGTTCTCCAACAACTACAGATTACCTTTGGGCCTAGACATCAAGTACTTGATAAACACAATTCCTGTCCTTTATTTTGGCTGACTCTATTAACAACCTCATCACACATTTTTCTTATAATAATTTCTGATAAAATATTCTCCTTCATTATCTTCTTTATCCCAATCTCTAGCTATGTTTCCATTTAGGAAGGACAAAGCATTATCACTCTCTGATTTTTCTTTTTTACCAGAAAACATGTAATTTTCTTTTTCTTTTGAGAACTAGGTTTTGTCCCTATGCTAATAAAAAGGATATTTAATAAAAATATATACATTTTTAATATCTGGTTGAGAAAATACCCAGTGTACCTTCTCAATTTTATGCTTTCAATACTTTGTTTTGAGACTGTATAGACTTACCCTGATTTCCAAGCTTTTCTGAAGAGAGTCACACAAGACCTGCTTAGATTTGCAAAAGATTACAAACAAGCAACAAATATTTACTTCCTTTACATTTTAGGTTTTGTGTATGCGTGTGTATGTGTGTGTATTTCCTTATTGTTTGTTGAAAATATGATATGTAGTAACTGAGTCATAGCCATCTGAATCTCTGAGAATTGAAATCTAACATCAACCACTATGTTCATATCAACCACAAAACAATCTAATATTAAACCAGCAACTTAAGTGGATCAAATAAGAATTGATGCAGGATAATCCATTTGAAAATTAGCATTATGCCTTATGCAATATTTTCAAATTAAATAATAAACATATTAAACACATACCTTATGATTCTCATATGTAATTCTTGAATCACGGAAAGGCATCTTTTCAAATGTGAAGTAAACATTTTTGGTGTACAGTTTTCTTCTTTGTTGTTTTTATCAAGAAGACCCCATTACTTAATTTCTTTAAAGGGACTCAAATCTTAATGAAACTTCTCACCAGGTAAAAATATATACTTTTATATAAATTTTAACTCAAAATAATTTTAAAGAGGAAATTCATGACAGACACATATAAGTGAACACAGGTCAGCAATTTCATTTTACTTATTAATTATTGAGGAAATCAGTAAGATCTTTTAAAAAATGTTTCAGAGGAGAATGCAAACGACAGACACATTTATAGGCAATCAGGAATGCAAAATTGACTTATTCCACAATGGTGTTAATAAATTCTTTCTTGAGCTAGAAAACAGTTCATTTGCATTTTGTGGAAATAAACAAAGACCAAATTATTTGCACTGGTCTGTGAGGCAGGCTTGAACAACAGGATTATAAGGCATATGCCTGTGTTCTACACTGTGATTCTCGTTCTTACGACAAGAACACTTTTAGACTGCATAACACAAAACAGTTAACAAGGACAGCAAAGAGAGATGAGAAAGAATGGCCTGATTCCAACAAGGATGCCAAACAAATAGGAACCAATAAAAAAATCCAAGTACCAAACCAAATGATAAATAGCCCAGGAAGTCAACATAAACAGAATGAAAAAAATGGAGTTCAGATCCCCATGCTGACTTACTACATCTTCACAGACTAGACAACCTGCAAGTAGCAAGGCACAAGGGACCCCTGTGGATACTGCACCTGGTCGAAGGCTAGGGCCTGCGGTGAAGGGCAGTGCAGACTCGTGGGCTTTAGTGGGACTTCCACTGTATCTGTGAAAATAAACAAAGGCCAACCAAATAAGAACAAGCAAAGGCTATTTATTAGATCTTGCTATAGCAAGAAAGTCAGCCACTGTCACTTGTGTTTGGTACAGACTCAAAATCAGGCAGAGCAGTGGAAAAGATTTATAGTGAACAAAAAGAGAAAGCTTTAGGTGTGCCTTGATTGGACATCACTGGTATGGGGAAGCTATCAGCAGGCTAAACAGAAGGGGGGCATCCTATATGATTGGTTAGGAATGCATATTTGGGCTTTCTCTGATTAGCCGTTAAGTTGGAATCTGGTTCAGAAATCAGGGTAATGCTCAGTTATTAATCAATAACTGTTGATTATTGATTAATGTTGAGCCATGTTGAGCTGATTGCTATAGAAGTTATTGTTTGACTTCCTGAATTGTTACTAGAGACAGCAGTCTGACTTCTCACAAACCTTATATACAAGACTTAGAGCAGTCTGTCTTCCTGCTAGGTTGTTTTACATAAGGGATTGGTTTCCAAAGATATTAATAATTATTAACGTCTACCATTTATTTATTTAAGTAATTAAGACTCTATTAAAAGGTATCTAAAATATTTTTGTCCACTTAAAAATCTATCCTAAATTTTTATGAGAGTAAATATGGATTTAATATACCTAACCTATATGTGTATGTAGTAAGACCATATATAATACATACGTATCCTATATGTGTTCATATATGTATGTATGCGTACATACGTATGTGTGTATACATACATTTTTAGCCATTAAAATTGCCACTTTTTATTTCCCACCATATATTTCAAACAGAAAATCAGCATGTAAAGTTAAATTTCATGTTCTTACTAAGTGATTTATTCTTTCCTTTGATCCAAATACTTAGTACACATATCTTCAAACTGATCGTCTGCATTTGGGAGAGAGAATGGGGAAAGATTTGAACTCTACCAGCTAGGTAATAGTAGTTGTTGATATTTTTCATCGATGTAACAATTAAAGGTATTCATATGATGTCAAATAATTTTCTTTACAATTTTATATTTTCTATTATTTGTTTTTATACTGCAGTTCTAAGAGTATAATGTGTTCCACTGAGATTCAGGAAAAAAAAAAAAGCTGCAGTGGATATTAGGTAATGATAATGAAAGCTCTCATTTACGAAAAGCCATACCCTGTGCTTGTAACTATTCTAGATGTATTTCATTAGCTGATTTCATCCTCACAAAAATAGTAAGAATTATTATCATCTTTCCTGCCTTACAGATAATAAGATGACTAAGAGTTGTAGATTCTCTTAAGGTCCTTGGAACTATCTCTGAAATGTAGCCATAGAAAGAGATAGCACCTCTACCTCCCAGGCTCTGAGGGAGGGTATGAGCCTAATTTCAGTGGGCACAAATTAGCAAACTTAGATGACCTGAGCACAAAGCGAAACAATTGAAAACTCAGGAATAACTCACATAATGCTTGGCACATCCATTGATCAACCTTACCCCCACTCCTTTCTGAATGTCCTCCAGTGCTTTTTCACTAGCTTACCCAGTGCTTAAATCCCCAGCCTACTCCCAGCCTTTTTGTTCCCACAGTGGAGTTGGGTTCTGTTTCACTCCCCTACTGCAGTAGTATAAGAATAAATTCAACTTTTTTTCTCCTCTTGTTGGGTGTCATTTTTTCTTAATACCTAGAAGTTATTTTAATGTGATGCTTACCTATAAAACAGCTTCAATACAAAGGTTTCTGCCTAATTACTAGTAAATTATGTGAAATACATTTTGAAAAACAGGTACATGTGCTGTGAGGTTCATTGTTTACAGTCTGGAGCTTCAAGTTAGATATATAAGAATGGGAGTTTTGTTTGCAGCACATTGTGTTATTGCATTTTTAGGACCCTCTTCTGCAGTAACAAGCTCTAAGATGTTTTCTAGAGTAATAAAATATTTAATAAAAGTAAGAAAAAGGCACAGGAGACCTTAGCAGCTCTTTTGCCCTTTGAAATACATTACTTGCCTGAAAGCTATTAGCTTAATACTCCCTTCTAGTAAAAACTATAATTTGTCCTATAAAAGCAAAGAGATTTCACTAGACCTATAAAACTTCTCTTCATTCATTCAAGGTCCTAGACCTGATCTAATATAAAATATCTCTTTGCATGCACAGGGTGATAATGTGAGGGACAAGATATTACAGTAACGTCATTTTCCCAATGAACTAACAATCAACAAATCTTCAGTGTTAAAAGGACAGTGGTAACTTGGTCAATTACCTCCCAGTTTTGTGCACTGAGGTGAAGAAATCTTAGATGAGCGTGTCATTGACCTTATGAGGTTACTCTCCCATGAATTGTTAATGATTATCTTCAGAGAGTGATAGTATCCCTGGGTCATCCATTTCATTTTTCTTAAATAAGAGCTAAAGTTCATGGGCTGGACAAACTCTGCCACCAAAGCAAGCTCTCCAAAATGAAGAGACATTATTAAAGCCACGCTTGTGTGCAGCAGTTAACTTTTCTTTTAACATTCTGTATTTTCACAGGTACTTTCTGATATTGCATAAGAACTCAGAAAAAAAAATGTCTAAATATTGTCTCTTTTTGAAGAAGAATATATTGTCATACTACAAAACCAAATTACGGAATGAAAACAAGGAAATAATCCCAAGAATGAACTATGAATATTTACTCTGACTTTTCAAAACAATTGATCAATTTTATGATGTTAAGAATTTTTAAATGTTCTGACACTTGCTTAAAACGCCTATTGACTTATAAATAATTATCTTAAAAGTCATAGTAGGTTGGGTGAGATTTCCCTTTTGAAAATTTGATAAGATTGTTAAATGCAGCAATGATAACAATGTATTAAGCATCTACTATATGCCAGTAGTCAAGCATGCATTATCTAATTTAATATTCAAGGACCATATGAGGTATTTACTATTATTCATCTTTCACATATAAAGAAAAAGTCAGAGTAGATTTATATAATGTAGCAGAGCTAGTGAGTGGTGAGCAGCAGAGCTAGAGTTCGGAACTGACCCATTTGCATCTAATAACAACAGTGCTTCATGCTTCTCAGGGAAAAAAAATGCTTCCATAGCATTTCTATTTAATTTTAAAGAAATGAATACTGTCATTTCTTTTATCTCCTTCTTTGTGTGACATTCTAATCAGTGATACTAGTTTGGGTCTTTGGCTTTCCCATTAGTCCTGCTAATTTGAAATGTTTTTACAGTGGAAATATAGGCTTAAATCATCTTTGTTACAGACGATCTGTATCATCTAGTATCATGTTTATTCCTATGACATTTTTGATGAAGTATGCAATCCAAGCTCTTTTATAGAAATGGCTAAGTATTCACCCACTGTTTGATATTAAAAACCTAGCAATGATCAGAATGGTAGGTTGAGGTGTCTGGTCCTATTCCAAACAGGTCTGAAGCAATATATCTAACCCAGAAATTCCCAAGTGATGAATGATTTTTCTCATGGTGAATCTATATTTGTAAAAGAATTATTTATGATGACAGAGACAGGGAAACATTTTCCCTGCAGGAGAAACTCAGACATAAATATGGCCAGAGGAGACCTAAGGGGATAACCATACAAGCAGCTAATTATAAAGGAAGCTTGATATGAGGTGATGGGATCAGTAAGATAGCTTCTGCTACAGAGGTCAGCATGTGATCTCCTGGTAACAGTTCTGAGTTGCAACTCAAGGTGAGCAGTTTAAGAGCTCCAAACTAGGAGGTATTAATAGGATAATGATGTAATTTACCATCCTAATTGAGATGCTTGTTATATTTAAATGAATCCCTATGAATAATTAGGCTGGAATAACAGAGACAAACTGACACTCAAAGGAACAAACCAGGGCATACTATCTCCTCAAATCTTTGAATCTGAAATCATAGAACAATGAGTATAAATTTCAGTTCTAATATAACTTCCTGTAAACTTTGAAAAATTACTTAGTCATTCTGCATCTGATTCCTCAGGCACACAATGATAGAAACTATTCTCAGGGGGTTGTTTTTGCAGGTTAAATGTGTTAAATGTTCACACAAGTGCCTAGCCCTAAGACCTGGCCAGTAACTGAAGCCTCAATGTGTATAGACCTTTATTCCAGTTTTAACGAAGTAGACTTTGAAGCCCGAAGGCCTAGGTTTTACTACCTGCTCTGCTAAATACTAGCTGTATAACTTTGGATAACAATGCTGCCTCAGTCTCCTTATGGGTAAAATTGGAATAGAGTAGTATGATTTACTTTAGAGCATTATTATGGGGATTAAATAAGTATACATACACATTTATTAAAGTATGTTATCAATATTTAACATTAAATTATTGTTATTATTATTAGCTGAAATTCTTTACAATATTTTTAGTACATTGGCACACTGGCCTTCTTTTTGTGTTTTGGTTACAAGAAGAGAAGAAGGAATAAAAAAGGAAGAAAGTAAAATTGTCATAAAAATGAAAAGCATTAATTAATCATATTTTTAAACTACATGTATATTTAGCAAGACAACTAGATAATTATCTCTCTTCTGGCGTTCTTGAAAAGGGGTACCAAAAAGAGTTTGGCTTTTTTCATATATCTTCACAAATTTCAAATTATTATTTATGCAAAATTATTTCAAACTGTGAAAATGTGGGAAGTTTAGGGTGGTATTTCTAAAACCCCTAATTTTTGTGCAGAAATATCATGTAATTCTTTTTTAGCTTGATTTTTATTTCTCTTGACAAACTGATTTAATATACAGATATTTCCTCACTTTTGATACACATTTAGCAAAGGAAAGTCATCCATGAATACTGAGCCCTCCTAATATCATCTTGGGTTTGAAAAATCTTAAACTCTTTACAGAAAAAAAAATTATTGAAAGAAATGTGTATAGTGTTCACTATAAACAACTATGTAAGTGACTAACTTAAAAACTCATCAGTAATTAAAACCAAAAGTAAAATGCAAATCATAAGAATTGTCAGGTAAGCACATGAAAATGTGCCCAACTTCACTACACTTCATATAAATGAAAATAAAAAGACAAGGAATGGAACCCACACCCCCTGCATTGGAAGGCGAAGTCTTAACCACTGGACCACCAGAGAAGTCCCAATTCTTGTTTATATATACTTATTCAATCATGTTTGTTAAGTTTTCACCACTTAATTGTTTCTTTAGGTGACTAAAAATAATTTCTTACCTTGTAAAGATTAACTAGTCATTTGACTTATGGATATTATGTGGTTTTGAATACATGAGTATTTTATATTGCAGTTGTGAAGCTTATAGGTATTTACTTTAAAATAAAACTATTTCAATTATTCATATGTTTCCTATTCTCTTTGTGGTGGTAAATATTGTACACTTTCACTTAGTTTATTTTCCCACCCAGCAGTCAAGCCCCAGGTATTCAATTAAAACATCTCAATCTACTGGCCAAAATAAGTGATTCTTGGTTCAGAAGAGCTCTGGTGTTCTTAAATAGAAATTTGTTATGACATTAATTTGCCTATACAAAAAAGTACAGGATTGATTAATGTGTGTGTTTGTATGTATGTGTCTAGGTTTAACAGAAATTAATCCCTTAATACTTATTGATTATGATTCAATTTATGTGACAGTTTATTTTCAAATATCTGAGAATATTTTCAGTATGATGCCTAGAGACCAAACACCTACTATTATCTCAAAATATGAATAAAATAACCCAAAATAAATTTTTATATAAAAATGAATTGTAACACCACAAAACAGGTAACACCAGGAAGTCAGCATTTTTAAGTGCATGGAAATATTAATCTTATGATAAGTGATTGAAGGAAACATCAACTAGCTCCTACCAAATTTTGACTGATTCCATGCAAAATAGAAAAAAAGTTGGTAAAGAATTTGTTGGTCCTTTCTAAATACACAAAGTTCAAGTCAGAGTGCAAAATGCAAAGGCCATTCAAGAGACAGTAAGAAGGAAATCATCAAGATTTCAGGAAATGCTGGAGTATCCTACAAACGTATTTGTGCTTTATTGGGGGATTCAACCTAATTCATATGCAATGAAGAGCAATCTAAGGAAAGTGATGATTTTGACACAGCTACCAATTTTTATTGGTGAGGGAGCCAAAATAAAGACCACTCCCCAACTAACTTCAGGGAAATAAAACATATAAACTACAAATGATTCAGCTTATCACTAGATTTCTGTGGTGTGCTTGGCTTCTCAGAAAATCTTTCCATAGTTACTAGTGTCAGATAAGTGCAAAGGGGATACATGTGGGGCACCAGCACCAGTTTACAATGCCATTTTCTTAATTACCTGAATGGGTCATTATTAACTTATCATGTTGAAGTTTGAGGGAAGTCTTGTAGTAAAACCACTCTTTCACATGCTAGTTTTGGACTAATTGAAAAGTAAGAAGTAAATAATACAGATAGAAATTAAAAACCTCTTAAAATGGACAATTGTAAGTGAGGCTTAATTGTAAGGTCAAGTGAGCTTCTGAATATCAGAATTAGGCAGTGACTATAGAACAGGTATTCATACTAGACCAATACACACCTCTCCCATAAGCAAGGTCATATCTCTAAGCTCACCCCATAACCATGAATGATTGAAAGAAATTACATTCTCCAGACATATCAGCTTCTAAAAAATAACATGGTTGGATGATGCATTCCTGATTCCTCCAAATGTGAGGAAGAAGCATTTTTCCCCAACATCTCATTTCCACCTTTGATTGCAACAATTATTTATTTAACTTCTATATCCTCAGTTTGTCAACAATATACAAAACCTAGCAGGTGGTTGAAACAGAGCAGGACCCTGCAGGGCCCTCCCAGCTACAAGCTACTGCATGTCCCCCACCACTTTTTTGTAGAAAAAGCTTTTGTCTCCTAGGCCTTCTCTGAGTTCCCAAGAGCAGAATCATGCAGTTAATGATGACAGAAGTGGAAAATGCAGAAACAAAGGAAAGCAGTCAAGTAAGAAAAGTAATAATAGCTTGAATAATAGAGTCAGAGAAATCCTAGTTCCTCCTGAAGGGATATAGATAACAATCTGAAGCATATCTTTGAGTTGTTCTGCAGAAATTAAGACTCCTATGCAGTGAAGGATGTTGACTACATGCTGATGAGAAGCACATAGACCCCAGACTCACTGGAACCAGAAGACTGATGATTAAGATTCCCAAAACATCACTCTATTACCCACAACCAACCAATCAGAAGAATGTCCAGGAGCTAGCTGATCATGCGCCCTGCAACCCTCACCCCTAATGTTGCCTTTAAACCCTTGCCTGAAAGCCATCAGGGAGTTTGGGTCTTTTGAGCATTAGCTGCCTGTTCTCCTTGCTTGGTGATCTGCAAATAAATGCTGTACTTTCCTGAGTTCGGTTCAGTAACATGGTCAATATATTTATTTCATGTTAATGATTGATTATGAAATTTAATATTAGTTAAACTTAAGCATCTTTATTTTGGTCTCCTAGGCTTAACAATATTTTCTATGAACCTATTAGTGTGTTTGTTATTGTAGAACACCAAGTGGTTATTTTCCCTAAACACAGGAAACCAGAGGTAGCTGAGTCCATTATTCATTTAACAAAACAATGATATCATAGCCTTACATCACCTTCTTTTTTGATACTCTGCTTATGTTGCAAACTGCCTACAACAGATCCAAGCAACATTTTCAGTGAATCAAAACATCTAAATAGAGAAATGGAGGGAGGGGACTTCTATTTTTGCATCACTTTCTATTATAAGGGATGGCAAATTTTTCCTAGAAACACAATATATAACACAAACACATTATTATATTTGTTCACACAGGCCAGGATTTAACTACATATGTTATCTTATCTGCAAAGATAGCTGGGAAAGTGAGTGCCTGGCATTTTCATATATACAGAGGGAGGCAGTCATTCCTAGAAAGGAGGAAGGGTGGGAGGTGGGCTCTGTAAGCAAAAAACAGTACCTGCCACTGCCTTTGTCTATTTTGTATGTAAAGTAATTACCTACAAAGGTATTTTTTGCTCCTGAAAAGCATCATAATATATATCTAACAAGTACATACATATACATACATTTAGAAAACAAATCATCTGTCTGTCATTAGTGCAGGGTATGGTATGTCCTCAAAAGTACTATGCAAAGAAAGGCCCATGTATTTGACTGAGAGGCAGGACCAAGAAGAGGACGTCTAAGAGACGCTTTTAGGAAAAGCCTTCATAAAAGTGGAAAAAACTGGGGGGGAAAGGAAGAAAATAATGAGATAACAGGCAAAATATCTAAAATTTCTTTTTTCCCATAAAGAAGCCTGCCAGCTTCTGGTGTTCTATGTGTGACATAGCCTCCAGGTCCTGGAAGGGCATGAATTAGTCTATTTTTCAGAGCAAAAGAGCCAGCAACAGAGCTGGACAGTAAATATCATATGTCTGAGGGCAGGTGTTAGAGATGTAAGGACACAAACTCAAAAAGATATAAATGCCACATACTGAGTCATTATGAATAAAATGTTTGAGTTAGGATCCATAAGACCTTTCACCCAATTATTTCTGCTCTTTGTACTGTTTTGGATACTACAGTAAATGAGGTATATGTAATATTTATTCCTGAGCTTTCTCTTCAGCCTATTGACAAATTTACTCTGTATCTAGCTTACATAGTATTTGATCCACTCGTTAAGTTTCGAACTATGTTAAAGGTCTCCAAGACTACCTCAGACTTTGTGACTCACTAGAATGGCTCATAGGACTTAGAAAAGCTTTATACTCATGGTGACAGCTTCCTACAGCAGAAGGATACACATTAACATCAGCAAAGTGAAAATGCCCACGGGATGAAGTTCAGGAGAAATCAGCCACAGGCTTCCAAGGGACCATGCCAATGGAGTCTCACAGATGCACTTAATTTTTTTAGCAACAATGTTTGACAACATGTGTGAAGTACTGCTACCCAGAGAAGCTCATCTGAGCCTTAGTGTCCATGGTTTTGATTGGGGGTCACTCATATAGTCATGCAGTACCCATATGACTGACCTCAGTAACTCAGACTCCAAGTCTTAGAACAAAAAGAGGAATTCACCATAAACCACATTGTTAGCCTATTAAACTGCTGATACGTAGGTCAAGGCATCAGGCATAGAAAAACATTCTTATCAGGCAGAATATTCATGGACTCAGCTTAACTTTTAGGAGCCACCCAAGGACCAGTCCTGAAGACAGGCCTTTCTGGGGGAATGTGCAGAATTTAAACAACTCAGGTCTGCTGAATTAACCCTTTCCTTCACAGACTACCTCTCTATTCCATGGCCTACATTCTGCTACAGCAAAATAATCAAAATTTTCTAGGCATTTATATTTAGTGAAGAATTTATATTACATACACGGCAATAGTATGAGCACGAATATGAATAGCATTTGGGGCAGTCAGTGTAGGGTAGGGATGGATTTAAAGAAACAACTAATCCATTTTATAAAGCCATTACATACATTTAAAAAACATTTTTGTACTAATTTAGTTATTTGCTTCCTCTCTCGATCGACAGTTACTTGTACCTTAAGATAAACTTGCATGGAAGTAGCAAGCATAGAAATCAACTTGTGGTTAGCCAAATTCAGTTTTTACTCAGGCAAGACAATTTTCATCAGTATTATATCCTAAGGAGAATTTAACTTGACTTCCCACTACATTTGATCATTCATATCAGAATTATTATAAAGCCAATTTGCTTAGTTTACTTGCTTAGGTACTTGAATCTTTCCAATAATGCCAGTGTTATACCACATTGGTAAATTTCAGTTTTATTATAGAACAAATCAATGAGAATTACAAAAGTATTTGTTACACCTTCCTAACAAAATTGAATTTTCTCCATATATCAGAATTTATTATGGAATGATGTCATTACAACTGGCCATGATTCACTTATTTGGGGGTTTTAAGTCAGTTGAGGACATAGTTCATAGTTTGTATTGAGACTGGTTTCCCTTGTGTTCTGTGAGTAACCCATCTCTGTATTGATGCATCTCCCCCATATCTTCTCACTTCAGAAACCCAGGTGGCCACTTCAAGCAACTGCACCAGGATATCCACTGGGTTGTTCTAATTAACTTTCAATCTGTGACTGGGTTCTGATGGGCTTTGACATACCTTACTAAAATCCTATTGGAATTTAAGGAGCATATTAAAGTAAGTCTGTAACACTTAGAGGCATCCCTTTAATAATTCATTTTTTTATTGACCATCTGCCTGACCATATGGCCAGGTCACTGGCCACCAGCCATGAGTTAGTATATACCCAAACATCAGGGCTTTTATTGGTATTCAATTATTCCATCACTGCAATCCAGTCCACTGAACTGATTTGTTTACTATCTTCTTTAGAGTTTTTCATTAGTCTGTAGTAATGTGTCAGCCTTCAAAATAGGATGCTGTTCATCCACCTTGGAACTGTCATCTGTAAACATGGTGTTTTGCTGGTCAGTTGAGTGCTTTATAGTGTCCTTTGAGAACGGTTCATAGGGCAACACACTTGTAGCAATAGGATCTAGCAACTTACTTAGGTGGTTTCGAAGCCAACCCTAGAGGAAGAGAGGCTACCTGCTCATGAATACAATGAGTACCTCCCTTCAGCAGGAAGTTCGCATATAACTTTTCCATCTTATTATGGAACTTTTCTGCATACTGCCTTAGTAGAGTGTTTCTGACATAACCCAAGACACTGTAGGTATTTCAGGTTTCAAGATTATCTTAAGTCTTGCAGTAATAGGGGCAGTTTTAATTAATGCAGAATAATAAGCCAATTATTATCTCTCAAATGGCATGTATCTTACCACTGTGTTTGGAAATTTTCTGGTCCAAAATCCCAGTACTTGCTATCGGGCAACACTCACAGGCTTTTGCCATAAGCTTCCACCTGCATAAGTTTAAACTGCACAGACTTGCAAACCAAGTTGTAATGGGGTTATAAGGGCTAGGAGGCATGGAATGAGCCACCACTTCTTACAATTCAGACATAGCCTGCTGCTGCTGTTCAGGGCCCCATTCAAAAATGACTTTCTTTCAGGTATTTTTGTAGATAGTGTCTAGCAAAATTCCCAGATATTTAAACTTAGAAGGACCCTGTGGGACTCTTGAGCATGGAAGCCTTTTTTGTCCCCTGTTTCTTGTAGGCAAGACTCTAGCCTCTATGACCTTCCTTGAGTTCCAAAGGGCAGATTCAGGGAGGAGCAGCCAAGAAACCACCTGAGGCAAGATTAAAGGGAGCAGAGAAACTCATCAAGACTAGGAGACCAACCACCTGAGACTAGATTAAGGGAGTGGAGGCCCTGCACACACTCGTCTTGTCAGAGACCCCACCCTTGAACTATTGCTATAAAACTCTTCACCAAATCCTCCTGGGCTGGGACACATTGTTTTTGAGGGCAGGAGCCTGCTGTGTCCCCCTTTGTCTGGCAAAGCAATAAAACTATTATTTTCTACTTCACCCAAAACCCTGTCTCTGAGATTCGATTCAGGACTAGTGCAGAGAGGCTAAGCTTTCAGCAACTACATAGAATATGAATCCTTCAAATCCAAACAAGTCCACCAGGCACTATGCTTCTTTATTAGTTATGAGCGTAGGCAATGACAGTGTTTTATTTTTAGTTGCCTATGAATGTCACAGGTAGCTTCTGCCTGTTATTCATAAGAATTTTCCTGTTTGGATGGCCCTTGGATACTTTGTTGGATTTATCAACCAGCATCTCTTAGTCACATGTGTCACCATTGAAAATTATCATTATGTCATCAATGTAGAATATTTTCCAACTGGGGACCAGCATTAATCCCTTCTAACCAAATCATTACAGTAAATTGGTGAATTCAAATAACATTGGGGGAAAAAGAGTAAATTCAAATTTTGATACTTTGCATGTGAAGGCACTCTGCAGTTTTGTTTTGTTTTTTTCTTTTCCAAGACTGAAATCAAGATAAAGCAATTGCAAGATCTATCACTGAGTACTGATCTCCTTTAGGTTTTTCTTTTTTTTTTTTTTCTGTTAAAACCAAATCAGGGACTGCTGGCAATAGAGGTGGTAGTACTTTATTCAAGCCTTAATTATCTTCTGTTGGTTTCCATGAGACTTGCACAATTTTCATGGGTTACATCAGACTATGGTACTGAGAATTTGTTGGAAATAGAACTCTACATTTTAGCATGTTAGTAATTACAGTAATATCTTTTTATCCACCAGGTATCTGACACTGGTAAAATTGAAAATCTATATGACCACTATGGAGAACAGTATGGAGGTTCCTTAAAAAACTAAAAATAGAGTTACTATATTATCCAGCAATCCCACTCCTGGGCATATATCTGGAGAAAACCATAATTTGAAAAGATACATGTACCCCAATATTCATTTGCAGCATTATTTACACTTGCCAAGACATGGAAGCAGGCTAAATGTTCACTGACAGAGGAATGGATAAAGAAAATGTGGTACATATATACAATGGAATATTACTCAGCCATAAAAAAGAATGAAATAATGTTATTTGCAGCTAAATGGATGGACCTAGAGATTATCACATTAAGTGAAGTAAGACAGAGAAAAACTAATATCATATGATATCACTCATATGTGGAATCTAATTTTTAAAAATGTTACAAAAGAAATTATATACAAAACAGAAACAGACTCACAGATTTCATAAACAATCTTATGGTTACCAAAGGGGAAAGGGGGGTGGGAGAGGGATAAACTAGGAGGCTGGGATTAACATATACACACTACTATGTATAAAATAGATAGCCAACAAGGACCTACTGTATAGCACAGGGAACTCTATTCAATATTCTGTAATAATCTATGTGGGTAAAGAATCTGAAAAAGAATGAATATATGTAGAAATGAATCACTTTGCTGTACACCTGAAAGTAACACAACATTATAAATCAACTATACTCCAATAAAATTAATTTTAAAAAAAAAGAAAGAAAACCTGTATGAGCTTGGAAAATATATAAGTTCCTTTTTAGCATGTCCAAGTAATAGTTAACAAAGAACAAATGCATGCCTTCTGATTTATTATGCAAGATAGGGGAAATGTTCCCCAGGCAGACACAATATCCATCATAATAATCCTGGGTATAAGAGCCACAATCACTTTACATAAAGTCAGTCCAAATATTCCAATTTTCATCCAAATTTTCACCTTAGTTCCATCAACCATTGCATTCTCATATACTACTAATCTAGACTCTATTAGGAATTCACCAACATATTTTGGAATCATAGTGCATTGGGATCTCCTGGCAAGAAACCTCAGAAAAGTTTCTTTTCCAACCCCTGGCCATTTCACTCACATATCTGCATATGGCTTTAAGTCCCCAACTGAAGGTCAGGCCAGCAGACTGTGGCCCTTTCATCAATACTCATTCTGATTAATTTGTCCCACTATCACCCTGACACTTTGAGGTCAATTTTCTCATTACCTTCTTTGCCTTCTGGCATCATAAATTCCTCCAAACTAGAGTAAGTAGAGTCATTTGTTTAGAACCCCTCAATATTGGGGGATCAGCAGAGCCTGTCATCAGTCCACCCAACAACTGATAGTACAGAGTTAAGCCCCTGTGTCACTCCAGTCAGGGTCTGCTAAGTTCATCATGTTCCTTAAAGTGTTCCAACCTCCTAGTGTGTATCCCTTGACTATTTTTTGGTCTGTCCATATTGTCTTGTAGATTGCTCTAATTTTCTTACCATATGTAAAATTCATAAGTGGAAGCTGAAACAAAACTGATACGGCTTCTCAGACCATTACTTGATTTTGTAATAGTACGATTACATGGGGTGCCCATGCAATAGAGCCCCTTTAATTGTAGCATTTATTATGACCTGAGTAAGGAGTATATTAGGTGGGTGAACATCCTGATCATTGTAAAGCCAGTCCAACAAGGCTTACATACATAGCCCATCAGTCACTTCCTCTGTGGAATTCTAATTCTTGTGGAAAACAAGTTTTAATGTGGCTTTTATCCAATTTATCAGGCTAGCTGTCCCCTCAGGAATAACCTGCTATGAGTTTGGGTCATCTACATCCATTCTTATTTAATAGTAAGCTGTGGGTCCTGCAACAACCCAAACATGCTCCTACATTCCACAGTATGCCAAGCTGAAGAAACTAACCCTAAGTTAGTCACTTTCACAACCCATTTTATTAAATGTTCATAAGGAAACTGATATTGATTCATGGTAAATATATAATACATATTTGTTGAAAAACATGAGTCTCTGATTCAATATAGCTGCAAGTAACGGTGGACAGGAAAAAAATAGTATTTTTCTTGCCTTGCAATATATTTTATAGTTAGACCACATATAAAATCTGAATATTTCATGGCTCTTTTTCTCTCTCTCCTTACATCAAGAGATATACAGATGCTTATGGATATAGATTTAGATAGAGGTACAGACAGAGATATAGATAAGAAACAGATATTATTGCCAACAAATATACAAGAAACAGATACTAAGAGATTGTAACTTCAAATTATTGGGGTTTTAATTATTTCATTTAGGGGTTGAAAGCAATTTCTGACCATAGTTGGAAAATCAGTCTTTTTTTTTTTTTTTAATCTGGAAAGGACATGTGCATTTTTCATAACTATTCCAATGAAAAGTTCCCCTTTTTCCCCCTCCATCTACAAATCTGGACTTAACATGCTCAATATCTAAACACTATAGATTTTTCCCCTTTGTAAAGATGTATGCATGAGATATTACTTGACTTGACTACTTTGGAAAGCAGGAATACAGTAAAAGAAATAAGAAGACTTGATCCTTCATTTACATTTTACTGGAATTAAGATTAAGAGTCTTAACCACATGTTAACACAAACTTATCTGGTACCTTGCATTGTTAGATTACTTAACATGTATCTGTTAAATGAATATATTAACTGGCATCATGAAAGAGATCATCATACACAACCACTTTTGCATCACTATGTATTGATAGCTAAATTTTTAAAAATACCATCATTTAAATACTTTATTTAATAATTCATTCATATGATATTGACATACTTCTTGCAACAAACTGTTCAAAAGAGCAAATATGTATTTTTATAGTATAATGTCTTCCTCTAAAAGATTATAAAAGTAAATCAATTAAAATAAATCAATTCTTTCTTCATTTCATAAGATAGTTAGCATCAGATATATAAATAAAATTTGATGTCAGTTAATATGTAAATAAAGGAACCAAGAGAAATGGTTACATCTGTTATGTTGCCATCGATTTAAAAATAATAATTTATTGAAAGATTATAGTAAGGTAGGGAAATGTTATTTTGCAAGTATGCTGTTAAAATATGAAAAATTTATTAGAGCATAAAGGTGAGGAACTAAAGTCATTTTTATTTACAGTTTTATCTCTTTTATGGTTTTAATTTTTTCTGTAGGCTGTAGGGAAGAATCCATTTCCCTGTCTTTTCTGGATCCCAGAAGCCAACAACCTCCCTGGGTTCATCACCTCCTCTCTCCATATTCAAAGACAGCAAGGGCAGGCCAAATCCTTAGCACATAGAATCACTCTGATGTTTTCATCTCCACATTAATTTCTCTGACTCTGACTCTCCTTTTGCCTCCCTCTTCCACCTTCAAGGATTCTTGTGATTATGTAGTGCCCACCTAGATATTTGGGATAATCTGTCTTCTGATTAGCAACCTTAATTCCATATGCAATTGTAATTTCCCCTTGCTACTTGATATTATATTGATATCAAGTATTATGTATGTATCAAGTATTATGATATTATGTTACATAATCACAGGTTCCTGAGTTTGGAATGTAGGCATCCTTGGGGGCTCTTATTTTGACTAACACCACAAGATAGAATTTGGTTTTGCTTTTTGAATCTATTGTTAAAATCGCCACCTTTAACTGAAGAGACTGAACACTCATTTAATGTAATTATATATGCAACCTTAGTTTATAATCTTGCTATTTGTTTTCAATTTTTCTTTGTTATTTTTTTCCACTTTTCTGGATTTTTGAATAAACTGCATATTTTAATTTCATTTTATCTCTTCCAGTGTGATACTACATATAGCTTTGATGTTGTTTCATTTTATTTATTTACTTAAGTTGTTGCATCATTTACATTGCCTAATTTTTCTCTTGCTATGGGTTACATTTGGAATACTAATTTTCTGAATGCCTAAATTTTGTTATGTTCATTTAAAGTGTTTTGATTTTTGTTTTAACAGGAAGTTTAGTTGCATGTAGACCAGCGTGATATTTTCGAACCTCGTTTTTAAACTTCATTTTCTGGCATGAGTATGAAGATTTTGTTTTTGAGCTAGTTTAGCTCAACTGTTCAACTGATCGAACCACTTTACTCATTATTAGTCTGTTCAGGTTTTCTATTTCTTCATAATTCAGTCTTAGTAGGTTGTATGTTTCTAGGAATTAGTATATTTATTCATGTTCTTTACTGATTTCCTAGTTAGTAAACAAAGTTTCTTTACTCAGGTTGATCAGGACTAGAAAATCTCCCTGCCCTGCATGACTCTAGGAATTGTTCTACTTAAACTTTGCAGTTGTTGCTCTTCAATAGTGAGTCTTTGCTTAGCTTCATGCATTCTTGCCCTGTGCATGAGCAGCTTAGTTCTCAGACAAAAATATCACCTCATGTGCAGCCCTATGTACATTTCAGGAACTACTTTTCTGTATAGTTCCCTCTCTGTGGTCCTTTGCTCCACAAATTCCAGTTACTTCAGCCTCTCCAAACTTCAATCTCCATCTCCTCAAATCAGCCAGACTGTCACAATCTGTTTACTTTCCCACATCTTGCATCTATAGCGTGGTCTAGAAAATGCCTATAGCCAGTAATTAATGTGACTGTCAAACTCACCTTGCTTGTTGCCATTCTTTCAGATTACTGTCTTGTTCTGTCTGTTGTCTAATGGTAAAATAATGTTTTCATTTAATTTTTTAAGTTCTCTTGTTGTTTCCTAAGGAAGGCAAATCCTGTTGCAGTTATGCCATTGTGAACACAATTGTCTTATGATCCAGTCTCTTCTGGCATATTAGTGAAAATTCTCAAAGTTTTTCTACTATTTTCACTAAAATGTGGTGCCTTCCAGAATATTTACACATACTCTGAAAACTGTTCCTTGTGGATCCCAGATATAAAAGCAGAATTGTCTATATGTTTTACATGTTATGTGTTTACAGAATAACTATAAAGACATTAGTGTTTGATAAATTGAATGTATAACATCTATTAAGGGCTCCCCTGGTGGTGCAGTGGTTGAGAATCTGCCTGCCAATGCAGGGGACACAGGTTTGTGCCCCAGTCCGGGAAGATCCCACATGCCGCGGAGCGGCTGGGCCCGTGAGCCATGGCCCCTGAGCCTGTGCGTCCGGAGCCTGTGCTCCACAATGGGAGAGGCCACAACAGTGAGAGGCCCACATACCACCAAAAACAAAAAACAAACAAACAAACAAATCTATTAAAACTTCTTGCTAATGTAAAAACCTTGGGCTTTAAAACATACTTTCATTTTATGCCTAACAGGCACATGACAAAAATCTAAATTGTCATGACATTAATTAAATGTAAAATGGAACAGCCAAGTTTTCAAAGTGAAGATGATAGCCTTGCAAAACAGACAGCTATACTGTATTCATTTATTTAATAATGATTTTTAAAGTGCTCTTTTAATAGCATGCTCCCAGCCATCACCAAGTTTCTATTGACACTAATTTAATCTACTGATTATTCAGAAAGCAAGATTGATCTTACTTCTTAAGGAATAGAAGTAGTTAATCATCCAGCAGCAATGAAGCATAGATTTGGAAAGCATTTCCTATTTGGTTATTTTTCCTAAGAGAGCTTACAAATGCACACAGATAACAGTAGTAAAATGCCTACTAAAGTATTTATTGGAATAAATGTCAAGAATCAAAAATTGTATCAGGAGGCAAATGACTGTAATTAAAGTAGTACCACTGATTCTCTAATGAAACAGAACTACAGAAATTCCCCAACTTACAATGGTCTGACTTAAAACGATTTTTCAACCTTATGATGGTGCAAAAGCATATGCATTCATTAGAAACAGTACTTTGAATTTTTATCTTTTCATGGGCTAGTGATATGCAGTATGATGCTCTTTCCTGATGCAGCAGTGAGCCACAGCTCCCAGTCAGCCACGTGATCATGAGGGTAAACAGCTGACATATTGATACTAACAATCATTCTGTACCCATACAACTATTCTGTTTTTCACTTTCAGTACAGTATTCAATAAATTACATAAGTTATTCAACACTTTATTATAAAATAGATTTTGTGTTAGATGATTTTGCCCAATTGTAGGCTAGTGTAAGTGTTCTGAGCATATTTTAGGTAGGCTAGGATAAGCTATGAGCTATAAGCCTTCTCAGGACTTAACCCCTTAAGCTGAGGAAGACTAGTGTTTAAAGATTTTCAAATCAAAACTATCTCAAAAAAAAACCCAAAAACTATCTCAAGCATATTCCTTTGATCTGTCAGTAGGAATTACCCAACATCTTTGGAGAGTCTTTCCTAATATAGCAATACAAAGAAGAAAAAAAATTCAAATCTTCCCAAAAGTTTCAGAAGTGAAAATGCAAATTAGAGCATAAGAGTGAAGGCCTAGATGATAATTTCTAATGATGAAGTGAATGTTAGATTTATTAGACAATTACATGTTATGGTAAAAAAGGAAAAAATAATATTAGGATTATGTTTCATAATGCTAAAGATGAAAAGAAACACTAAAAGCAATCTAAAGTATGAGATATACAAGAGGCTTCTTTCAACAATAGAGTAATAGTAACAATAACAAAGGAAAAATAAAAGTTCATTGACAACTCTTCTAATATCTTCCTTTGTTATTTGACACACTAAGATTTTCTACTTCTTCTTTAATTTTAAAGTTCTCTTTACTTTTTTCTCTTCCAAGTACAGTTTTTAAAACAGCATTTTAGATACAGAATCACTAACTGAACACAAGGCAGTGCTGCACCATTTCAAAAGGCTATTTCTTTAGTGCTTTACATGAAGTCCAGAGCTTTGGGGAGTTCACCAAAAGGGAGAGACTTTCCAGCCTTCTTCAGTGAAACAACATAATTCTTTAGAAACAGATATTTCAATTTTGTGCTCTTTGCTGTCATATGCTCAGATAGTGCTTTAGCAGAAGCAACAGTGTTGTCTAAGGAATTACTTTTCATATGGAAGGATATGCTTCTTCCTCCTAGTTAATTCAGATTTTCATTCTAATAAAATCTCACCTTTGATCTCTAAGAACATCTACTACAGAACACTGGCAGAACTGAGGTGTATGCATCAATTGCCCAGTATGTCTTTAGGAGGTCTTTGGTATCTTCCAGATTGCAAATTATACAAACTGTAGAAAAATACGGTGATAGGTTTGTAAACTGAAAACTAATTCACTAATCTCTCTGCCATGATGCTTATCTTATCAATGCAAACTCCAAATGTCCTCCACAATTTTAAAAAATAAGTACAGCCTGCCAAACTACCACCAGTCCATGGTTAGATTTTTCTAAAGAATTCTATTACTGCTCTTTATTTCTGCAAAAACAGTGTTACTGAGGAAAATGACATGTGAAACGCTAGATGAAACTATGTGTCAATCATCTTGATTTTGTCTGTACTTTCCACATCACCCTTCAAGGCACAAGTCTGAATAACAGGGTTACTGCTATCTTAGAATTAATCTGCCTCAAATTCAAGGTTTCTTTTAGCCTGTGAAACTCTCTCAAAATGTCTTCATCCTTAGATTCCATTGTTATTAATTTTAAAATGGAATTCCAATAAAGTTTTATTTTTCAATTCAAACCAAAAGTGACCATTACAAATAACCATGGGTTATAAAGAGTTATTAATTTCTATTTTAATAGTATTTTGATTAGACTATCATCTGTACAAATTCTGATTTTGAAATAGAATTTTCTTTGAATTCTTTAGAGATTCTTTTATAACCATATCATGTTATAAAGAAAAATAAATGTATGTGGTATCCAGATTTACATATTTATCAATTACATTAATCTTGATAATTATCTTATATAAGACTGTTTTCCCTCAATTTTACTAAACTGAATATTTAAAATCTAAAATTAGTATACTAAGCATATTGACCAAATTGGTGGAGTAGGAGGACATGGAGCTCACCTCACCCCAAGAACACATATCAAAAATACATCTACATGTGTAACAGTTCTCACTGAAACTGACTGGAAACTGGTAAAAAGACTCCTATACAACCAAGGCTGTGAGAAAGAACCATAAGGAATTGTGAAAGAAGGGAAGAGAAGCGATCAGTCTGGGACTTGTGCCCCTGGGAGGGGAGTCAGAGGAAAAGGGAGATTACATGGGTGGAGATCTGCCCTAGGGAGTGAGCAGTTCAAGCCACATATTGGGTGCCCCAGTCATGGGATCCAACAGAGGGAAGAGGAGCCCCATTGGCTGGTTGAGAGCCTGCTGGGATCAACAGTGGGGATGTAGGAAGCCTGGACCTCACTCCTAAGGAGCATGTGAGAATTGGCTTGCTCCTGAGGTAGGGCAGAGAGGGGAGGATTGAGAACTGCTCAAGTGGCTGCCTAGTTTCCAGTGACTACCTCAGGGCATGTCCCAGCCTGAGCCAAGCAAATGCTCCAACCATGCTTACTTCACATGGCAGGTATGCAGTGGACCAAAGGCTGCCATGACCAGGGATCTACCATGGGATGCAGAGGTGACTTAGATGTGGTTCAGGGTCTGAGTGGGACTAGGGTGGCCATTGTTGGTGCTTTTAAAGGCAGCATTATCCAGGGTAGTACCAATCTCTAAAGGAAACAAGACCTCCACAGCCCACATGCCAATACATGCTGAGAGCCCATTCAGGCCCCATCTGCCTTGCAGCATGGCTCCATAAGAGGGCAGGGGTAATGGAGGCTTGGTGTAGTGGTTGGCTGTAAGGGAAAAAGGAGAATCAGACCACAAGCTGTGACTAAGCAGGGTGGGGCATCCATTGCTGGTGCTTGCACAGGTGGCACATTTCAGGCATCCTGTACCTCTGTCTGTGGCTAGCCAACTGCAGTTCATCTTCATCATACACAACCCCCTCCTGCTCCAGCACTGCTCACCTCTGGGGCAAGGGTGCAGGTGCTAGGAGAAGGGAGAGCACACATCTAAAGGGAAAAGAGCCAGATCAGACCTAATACTCAGGGCTTCTGCTCCAGCAACTTGGGATATGCCCCCACCCCCAAAAGGGTGGTGACAGCCACCCAGCAGTGGGGAAGCTCTGCCTCACACTTGGCTCAGGCCCGAGTCCCTCCATCTCCAGCCCTACCTCATACCAAGGTTATAGCTGCCAGCATACCCAGGGGAAAGATGTGACTTGTGTTCATGTCAAATCCAGCTTTTTCACCAAAGTCACTGGGAACATGCAGACTCTATAGGGACACTCCCACATAAGGACACCCCTTCAAGACTGCAATAACTAACTGTTTCAACTAAATTCACAGAGAGAGAGAAAGTTAATCAAAATGAGAAGACATTGGAACTGGTCACAACTGAAAGAGCAAGACAAAACTGAAATAAAAAATAATGAAACAAAAGTAAACAATTTATCAGTTAAAGAATTAAAAACATTAGTAATAAGAATGCTAAGTGAATTAGGGGATGGAATAGATGAACACAGTGAGAATTTTAACAAGGAACTAGAAAATATAAAAAAGAACCAATCAAAAATGAAGAATACAATAACTGAAATGAAAACTTATGGAAGGAATTAAAAAACAGACCAGGTGATACAGAATAATACATAACTGCTCTATAAGACAGAATAGTGGAAATTGCCCAATAAGAAGAGCAAAAAGGAAAAGAAAATTTAAAAACGAGAACAGTTTAAGAGATCTCTGGATAACATAAAGCATACCAACACTTGCACTATAGGGGTCGGTCCCAGAAGGAGAAGAGGGAGAGAAGAGAGATAAAAATGTATTTGATGAAATTATGGCTGAAAGAGTCCTAATCCTGAAGAAGGAAACATATCTAGGTACAGGAGACAGAGAGGGTCCCAAACAAAATGAACCCAAACAGAGCTACACCAAGCCATATCATAATTAAAATGGCAAAAGTTAAAGCTAAAAAGATAATTCTGAAGGCAGCAAGAGAAAAACAAAGAGTCAAATACAAGGGAACCCCCATAAGACTATCAGGCTGATATTTTGCAGAAGGTTTGCAGGACAGAAGGGAGTGGCAAGATACCTTCAAAGTGCTGAAAGGGTAAAGCCTACAACCTAGCATACTCTACCCAGCAAGATTATCATTTAGAATTGGAGAGAGAAAGAACTTCTCAGACAAGCAAAAACTCAATGAGTTCATCAATACTAAACCTACCCTAAAAGAAATGTTAAAGGGTCTTCTCTAAGTGGAAAAGAAAAGGCTATAACAAGAAGTTATAGCCTAAAAGAAATGTTAAAGGGTCTTTTCTAATGGAAGAGAAAAGGCTATAACAAGAAGTAAGGATCTATAGGAAATGAAAAAAATCCTACTAAGAAAAGCAAATATATAGTAAAAGCAGAGGATCAACCATTTAAATAAGCTAGTAAAAAGATTAAAAGACAAAAATTTTAAAAGCAACAATAACTACAATGAGCAGTGAAGGGATAAGCATGAAGATGTAAAATATATCAAAAATACAAAATGTGGGGGAGGGGAGTAAAAAATGTAGATCTTTTAAAATGTGTTTGAACCTAAATGACTACCAGTTGAAAACAAGTAAATATCATTACAGGTCAACATATATGAGCCCCATGGTAACCACAAATCAAAACCCTACAATAGATACACAAAAATAAGAGAAAAAGGAACACAAACCTACCACTGAAGAACAATCAAACCACAAGCAAAGAAACAAACAAACAAACAAAAAACGGGAAGAACTACACAAACAACCAGAAAAGAAGTAATAAAATGGAAATAAGTACATACATATCAATAATTGTTTTAAATATCAATGGACTAAATGCTCCAATCAAGACATAGGGTGGCAAACTGGATGAAAAAATAAGACCCATCTATGTGCTGCTTACAAGAGATTCACTTCAGACTAAAGACACATGAAGATTAAAAGTGAGAGGATGGAAAAAGATATTTCATGCAAATGGAAAAAACAAGAAAGCATGGGTAGCAATGCTCATATCAGACAAAACAGACTTTAAAAAAGTCTATAACAAAAAACAAAGAATAGCATTATATAATGATAAAGGGATCAGTACAAGAAGAGATATTACACTTGCTAATATAACAAAGTTGGAGGTATCACCCTCCCCGACTTCAGACTATAGTACAAAACTACAGTAATCAAAACACCATGGTACCAACACAAAATCAAACACATAGATCAATGGAACAGAATAGAGAGCCTGGAAATATACTCACACATTTATGATCAATTAATCTATGACAAAGGAGACAAGAATATACAATGGAGAAAAGACAATCTCTTCAATAAGTGGTGTGGGGAAAACTGGACAGCTAAATGTAAAAACATGAGATTAGAACACCTCCTAATACTATATACAAAAATAACCTCAAAATGGACTGAAACCTAAATGTAAAACCCGAAATCATGAAACTCCTAGAGGAGAACCTAGGCAGAACACTCTGACATAAATCACAACAATATTTTTTTGATCTGTCTCCTAAGGCAAATGAAACAAAAGCAAAGATAACCAAATGGGACCTAATTAAACTTAAAAGCCTTTGCACAGCAAAGAAAACCATGAATAATATGAAAAGACAGCCTACTGAATGGGAGAAAATATTTGCAAATGATATGACCAATAAGAGGTTACTATCCAAAATATATAAACAGCTCATATAATGCAACATCAAATAAACAAACAACCCAATTAAAAAATGGGCAGAAGAACTGAGTAGACATTTTTCCAATGAAGACATACAGATGGGTAACAGGCACATGAGAAGATGCTCAATATTGCTAATTATTAGAAAAATGCAAATCAAAACCACAATAAGATATCATCTCATACCTGGCAGAATGGTTATCATCAAAGCCTCTACAAATAACAAATGTTGGAGAGGATGTGGAGAAAAGGGAATCCTTGTAAACTGTTGGGAATGTGAAGTGGTGACACTATGGAAAACAGTTTGGAGATTTTCCTCAAAAAACTGAAAATAGAACTACCATATGATCCAGCAATTCCACTCAGGAAAACAGCCAATAAAAAAAAGAAAGAAAATACAATTCAAAAAGATACATACACCCCAATGTTCATAGCAGCATTATTTACAATAGCCAAGATATGGAAGCAACCCAACTGTCCATCAGTAAATGAACAGATAAAGAAGACATGGTATGTATATACAATGGAATACTACTCATTCATAAAAAAGAATAAAATTCTGCCATTTGTAACCATGTAGATGGACCTAGAGTATTACACATAGTGAATAAGTCAAACAGAAGACAAATACTGTATGTTATCACTTATATGTGGAATCTAAAAAATAAAACAAACAAATGTATAAAACAAAACAGAAACAGACTCACAGATATAGAAAAAAAAAAACAACTCATGGATAACAGTGGGGTGAGGAAAGGGGGATTTTTGATTTAAAACATAATGCATACTGTGATATTTTTGATTAATAAATGCATTGGAACCTAGTAACAGAAAGAAAACCTCATTGTAGGCATATGGATAGCAGTCTTTTTACAAGTACCTGAATATGCTCCTAATAAATATATAATACATAAATATATTCCTTGTTAATACATAGACACTGAATCATAGTAATTATTTTTACTTCTACATAGGATTACTAAATTTTTTTTGATTTGTCAGGGTTTATAAGATTATTGATCTTAAATTTAATAAATGAAAGATGACTCAAGATAAAATGCTGATAACATCAAACAGAACCAGTTATTTCTACTATGCTTTATTTTATAAGCCGAAGGAACAAATATTTTTTATGTGTGGTCATTTTAGGAAACCTTGATTAACTTTTGTGTTGAAAGACAGTTTAAAAGGTTTTTTGTTTGATTTTTTAAAACTCCAACTGAGTGGCCCAAATTTGGGACAAACATAATAAAGTATGATTGTCAAAGGAGGCAAAATACAAACAAAAATCATACTCTTCAAGAGCAAAAGAATTGATGTACTTGACATTTTGATAATATACAACTAAAGTATATATGTTTGGAACATAATGTTATTTTCAAAATTAAGAAACTGTAAAAATGAAAGTTCAGACTTAACAGAAAATCTTGGTGATAAAAAATAATCTCTGTAACTTGGCTACAGGGAAACTTGATTTTATAAAACAAAAACCAAAATTCTAATTTTAATTTTTTTTCTTTTGGCTGCACTGAACAGCATGTGGGATATTAGTTTCCCAACCAGGGATTGAACACACATCTCCTGCATTGGAAGCACAGAGTCTTAACCACTGGACCACCAGGAAAGTCCCTCTAATTTCAACTTTTTAAATATCCGCCATGTAAAAATTTACAGTTTAGGATCCTTAAGTTCTTTTCTTTCTTAATATATGCATTAACAATGAACCAACTAAGTCATCATATTTAGGCATTATAAATCCACATTCTGCATTCCTCAGATATTTTGTATTTACAAAATGTCCATAGGTTTGTTTTTAACTATTATTTATAAACTAAAATATTAATATACTTTTATATTTATATATTTATACAAACAAAAAATGTACATATGTAAATAATAACATTTAGTCATTTATATTATGCTTAAAATATAATTAAATTTTTAGTATATTAAATAAAATGATGCATGTATTCATATTTATAACAATTTACTCTCTTAATAGAGTATAATTGTTTCCTAAAAAGCCAATAGACATACTTAATATTTTGTGTTCATTTTCAAATTTATTTGTAATCATTATACTGCATGTTTTCTGAGCCATTTATATTAATTACCACCTTTAACCAAAGTAATCAATTTTTGTTTTGTTTTTCTGGACAGAAGTTTACATTTATATCAGCTTATGTATCACTTACAAATTTTTTAAAGTAAAGACATGTAAATATTGCTTAAATTTCACCTGTTTTTCTACAGCATGTCTATATAAAAAATTAGGAACATGGGTATGTATAGTCTAATAACTGACACTTCATCTATTTTTTCCATCTGGAAATTGTCTAGGTATCCAAATATATATTAATTAATTCAATTTAATATTATAGATATTGAAATAAAATTGACTAAAGATCTAGAAGTTACAATTTAATGCAACAAATAATTTCCTTTCCTTATTATTGTAGTATGCAAATAATTAACAATATTGAAACCTTTTAAAAAGATCTCAATGCAATTTCTAATTAAACATGTTTATATTTTACAGTCTTAATTTGTAGAAACAATGATAACTTACTGGGCTCATAGAATTAATGTAGAAATCATATAAAGTTTAAATTATAAGTAATAAAACAAAAATCTCTTAAATATCATGCGAAAATTATTTTTATACAGTGATAACTTTAGGAAGAGGACAGAGTATTTTATGAGTTGAACTATAAAGACTAATTGCTTCAAAGAGTAAACCAATTATCAGGAATATTACATGAATTATTTTATGTATATGTAAATCTCTGTACTTATATACCAAAAGATTCTATCTCTTGAATTTATACTAAAAGCTTTAATTGTATACTATTTCTTCTTGTCTGGAAACCAAAACTATTTTCCAAATTTACAAGCAATATTTTTTCTAAGTTTCAGTTTTGCAAGGAGAAAACAGAAAAGATGCACAATGAATTAAGTTTCCTCTTTCTTTTAGAAATTATTAACCATTTAACTTGAGTAGATACTCTTAGAGTATACACATAATGGAGAAAGAATTCTTGTTTACTGAAGTAATCTTCATAGTTTTCCCAGAGAAGATAAAAAGAGATGCAATGGGGCTTCCCTGGTGGCGCAGCGGTTGAGAGTCCGCCTGCCGACGCAGGGGACAAAGGTTCGTGCCCCAGTCCTGGAAGATCCCACATGCCGCGGAGCGGCTGGGCCCATGAGCCATAGACGCTGAGCTTGCGCGTCCGGAGCCTGTGCTCCGCAACTGGGAGCGGCCACAGGAGTGAGAGGCCCGTGTACCGCAAAAAAAAAAAAAGTATGATACTCTTGTATAATTAAAAAGCTCTTACTAATACAGATGCCTGTTTTCTTTAGATGGAGAAGGTAGAGAATATCCTCACAAGTTTTTCTTCCTTTGTTTTTCTTTTTTACTTTTTCCTAATTTGACTCAAATCCTCTGCATGGTAAAAGTTCCTGAAGTTATCACTGTGAGTTCAATTTTTTTCCTAGATTTTATATGAAGGAAGCAGGTCTTTGCCCTGTTGTGCCAGGTAGGCTGAAAACACCCCATAAAACTGTACCAGTTTGTAAAGATAGTGCCTGTGCAAATTCTCATCTCCAGTAAGCTATTTCCTGGAGAAAGTAGCTAGATAATTTTACTTGTTTTTAGGTTCATTTAAGACAGGGAAGGAAAAAATGCACACTCCAAAATTATTTAACATGAGGACAAGAAAGAGTGTTTAGCCCTATCTAAAACAGGGAAGGGAAATTATGTTGTTTCAGTTCTTACAAGGTTGGGTTATAAAATTTTTCCATGCCTCTTTTGGTATGTGTGGCAAAAACTGTTTATCTCTAAAGTTCATTTTTGCCTCTTTCATAGTAATAGGTTTTTTAACTGGTACATGGTTTGGGGGGTACTGAAAACTACATTATTAGCATCTCCAATGGTCCGATATAAACATAGTAAAAGAATTGTTCAAATAAAAGAAGAAGAAGAATGAGAAGAAGCAGAGGTTATGGTAAAGGCGTCAGTCACCTGCACTTGCATTTGGCAGAGACTCAAAGACATGCAGAAGAGTGGGAAATTTTTTAGTGAAAAAACTGTTAATGCTTCAGATATGCCCTGATTGAAGGTGGTTTGCAGGGGCAAGCTCCAAGAGGGCTAACTACATGAGGGAAAACTTACAAAACTGGGTTGAGGAACATATTTTACTTTCCCTGGTTTGTTCTGAGATGCAGGTGGGGGCAATAATTAGGTAATCAAGGAAGCACTGATCAAGTCTTGATTATTTTCAACTGATTGATGAAGAAGCCGCAGTTTAGCTTCCTGGAATGACTACTGCAGAGGCTGTGGGTCAGAGCTCTATGCTCATGTATGGTCAGGCCACTGTCTCTTGTATATTCAATCTCTCAAAATGAAGTATTGATAGATGTATTCTGTGCAAATGCCATCCAGGGGAGCAACCAGAGGGTGTCTAACCTGTGCCTAAAGTGTGTCTATAAAACACAAGTACACCCACCTTAGACAAGGAAGCAAGGAAGCCTCCCTTTACCCCACTTCTAATAAAAACCTCCCTCTAGGCAAACGTGCAGAAAGCCCAAACTGACTGTGTCTCCAGCTGTGTTTACATAATGGGAACTAGAGGGCTTAACCACAAGAAAATGGTATAGGCTGGCTGAACTTCAAAACTGGGACAAAGGTCACTCTAAAGCTCATTATCATCTCATTTTAATGCTACCCTCCCATCTCCGTGGCTCCATGTTAGTTCAGCCTCCTTCCAACCCAAACCCTGAAGGACCATAAAAGGGCAGAAAAGAGGCACGGACTCCATTCCAGGAAATTTCCACCCATTTCCATGAACTTAAGTGATAATGATCTCTGCCCCATACCACCCCATACCTATAAAAAGCTTGTCCTTGCCTAGACCCAGGGAGAAGGGGCTTTCAGAGCATGAGCTTCCCTTCTCCATTCCTTGGCCAATGAAGTTTCTGCTGGCTGCTGCAAAAAGAAAAGGCTATTTCTTCTTACTGATGCGGATAATAACTGGGTAGGGAAAGAGTTGAAGGAAGGGTAGGCAACACAAACTTCCGAGGACCTTTTCTAAGAGACAGATGAAACACACACACACACACACAATGTATCTCTTCTTTATCTTTCTTTTGGTTTGGTTGCCTGAAACGTGAATATATCTTAAGTCACGAAAGCCTCGGCTATATTTGGAATGATGGAGGACAGGCTGAAAGTTGTCTGGATCCCTAAGGAACCTGGAGAGTAAAGGTACCTAGGGAGTAAAGTCACACCATGACTGCTTTTAACCACACCCTTTTATGTGAATAATAAATTTTCTTTTAAGTCAAAATTTTTCGCATTTCTGCTGTTTGTAGCCAGATTTTTTTAAAAATTAGAAATGATTATTTTTAGTGGACTCACTACAATATCTGCAAAAGAGGCTGATTTCTACTTAAAGATACAGAAAATCTTTAAAGTAAATGTGAAAAATTGTCACCCTCCCCCAAACACAAAACAGAATTGTATTCTTTGATCATTTTCATCATATATTTTAAAAATTGAAGCCTCTGTTGAATTTAATAATTATATGTCATCTATGGAAATATTTTTGGACACACAACTAGTATAACACTTTGAATTGGGGCTTTACTTGTGGACAAACTTGCTTATTGATCAAACACACCCATGAACACTGGTGGGATGGAGACACATTGGGACACACACAAGAGAAGGTAGCACAGGGCTGGCAAATCTTTAACTTGCTCACAGTGAAAGTTATGTCAAAATTCTCCCTCCTATTTAAGAATATTCAAAATTGAAATCCCCAGATGTGGGATAAAATTGTCCCCCAGGGGAAAAAAATAACTAATCAATTTTATTTCCGGAATATCATTTATCTTTGAATCACTTCTCAAGAAATTTAAAATCGCTGCATTTTATATTATTATGGGATTTTTTTTTTTTTAATTGAGGCTCTTAAAACAAACTGTTCTTAATGTTTCAGGTATGTAGTTTGGAGATTTTAAAGGGAAATTGAGCCTAGTGTTTGTTAGGTATTTTTCTAAGTTTCTGAATAGCTGTGCCATTCATATTATTTATATTATTTCTGTGCATCCTAAATAGTTATGCAGAAATATATAGGTACCTAGTCTCAAAGTCTAAGGAAATGAAGTATAGAAAACTGTAAATTAATGGAATGGTAAAAAGCATACAGAAAGAGGCTTCAGCTCTTTTTATATTTCTAAAGAGCCAACTTCAAGTGACGATAACTCCAAGTACTGGACTTAGGAAAATTAATGTTGACCACTATTTTTTGCCCTGTTCATGTGTCATAATTTTATTTCCAATAATTCCATCTTCTTAATTATGTTTTCAGTCTATTATATGTTTGCTTTGTTTTTTCTTTGCATGAACTACCTGTAATGGAGACAGATTTGTTAATATCTCCCATTATGGTAGCAAATTTTCCAATATCTCCTATAGAGCTTTCAATTTTTCTTCTCTATATACTTGTACATAAAATCTTCCCAATCATTAAAAAATCTGTATTGCTATAGAGTAACCTATTCGTTCCCTAATATTTCATGCCTGGAAGACTATTTCCACTAATATTAGTCTATATTCTAGTTTTATACTTGTTAGTTTTTTTCAGTATATGCTTTACTATTTAATCACAATCTTTGTTTTAGATGTATCTTTTGTAAACAAAAGAAATTCTGAATTTCATTTTTAATCCAATCTGACAATCTTTATTTAAAAAATGAATTTAATACTTTTATCTCAATCATGATGTTCTTATACCATATTTTTACTTTTCTACAATATTATGTTGTTTTGTACTTCTTTTTTTTACTGTTATCTTAGAATTTTTGACTTTTAAAATTAATTTTTTTAAAAAATGTGGGGGTTTGATACTATTTATAAAATTTCATTTACTAGTATGGAAATTTTGTAATTTATTTCATTTCTTTTAAAAATGTTATTGCAATATTGCCTTGACTAATTAAATGGATGATTAAATATCTTGCCTGTCCTCAGGAACATTCTAAAACTTTTATAAGAAGTAGTTCAAAATACGTCCCCTTCCACATTCAATGCTATTTTTATCCAGAATGGTATTTCTTAATTTTTCTAGTTCCAAATTAAGCAACATTATCATTGCTATTACTTTATTTTTCACACACTATATCCTACCTACTTTACTAGTAGATTTAGCTTTGTTTTGCCTAATTTGTTTCTTCTTGAATGTTACCCTTTTTTCCTTCCTTCTTCTCTTCGTCCAATTCCAGATCATTTGCCTTCCTGTTTAAATACATTTTTGGGGGTCAAAGATTTTATGATCATGTCTGTTAATTAGCAAACTCTTTCAATTTTTATTCAACTGAAAGCACTGTATTTACTCTACTTTTTGAACAATAAATATACTTTATGTACAATTCATGAATGATTATCTTGCAAACTTTAAATAATAATAATTGCAAACCTGTTTAGCATTTAAAATTTACCAGAGCCTGGGAACATATAATTGCTGTTCTGTGCCTACTCTAACATATGTATTAGTTATTATTTTTATCCCTCTTTTACCGGGGAGGAAATAGATGCACACAAAATTTAATTATCTTGCCTATAGTCATAGAGTTAGTAAATGACAACCATGGAATTTAACCTTGGCACACCTGCACTAGAATCTGCTTTGTTAAGATTTGATCATCTACGGTCTACTGTTTTTGTTGAAAAGTCAGCACAGTCTAATTTTTTTTCTTCTTTTGAGTAGGGGATACTTTTAATATCTTCTTTCATTTTGTATTCTGCCCTTTTAATAAAATATGTCCACAAGTTAATTTATCCTACTTAACACATAATTCCTATGTCAATAAATTTATGGTTTTCTTCAGCTGTCAAAAATTCACAGTTATGGGCTTCCCTGGTGGCGCAGTGGTTGAGAGTCTGACTGCCGATGCAGGGGATGCGGGTTCGTGCCCCGGTCTGGGAAGATCCCACATGCCATGGAGCGGCTAGGCCCGTGAGCCATGGCCGCTGAGCCTGCGTGTCCGGAGCCTGTGCTCTGCAACGGGCGAAGCCACAGCAGTGAGAAGCCACAAAAAAAGAAAAAAAAAAAAAATTTCACAGTTATTACTTTTTCATGTATTGCCTCTCACCGATTTCTCTATTTTATTCTTTAGAAGTTCTGATTAAATGTATATCAGAATTTGTCATTGTATCTCCATATATTTTGACTTCACTTTTATAAACTACAACTGCTTTAATTTCTGCTGCATCCTTTGTAGTTACTTATGACCCAGTTCCCAAGTCACTAATTCCCTGTTCAATTCTAATTTATTGTTCAACCCACTCACTAAGTCCTTTTTATTTTTTTGCGTTTTAACAAATATATTTCTTTCAAAACTTTTTTTCCAAAAGAATTAGTCATAGATGTAGCTTCTTGTGATGTGCTCATGATTCTCATCTTGTATTCTTTAAGAATTTCCCATATAAATATTTTATACTCTTTATCAGATAGCTATGTTAGCTTTAGCTTTTGTGTTTGCTCAGGAAAATATTCATTCAATATTTAATATTGCTATTGCCTCAAATAATAACTTCCATTATTTATAAATAAGAGCTGAAACATTTGGCTATCCCAAGTTAAAATTTTTTATAAATACCATTTTCCATGAGAACACTTCTATAATTTTTATTAATTTTCTCAAGTTAAGATGAGTCCTGAGGTTATTATAATTGGAAAAGCATGCTTAAGTGTGGAGTTCATACAATGACTACCTACCTACCTACATAGACTTGTCTATAAACTTGACAGTTCAGTTGTCCATAGGTTGACATAGGTCACACAGCATTATCATGCATAGTGAAATCATCTGTTCATTAATTTGAATGTATAATGTATACTCTCATAGATACCTTATAAGGTGATAAGAACTACACTACATGTCTTACAGACTCAGACAGGATATCAGATAGCTAAGAAAATTTGTGAATGCCCTTTCAGACTTGGGGGGTTCTCCCTCAGTCTTAAACTGCCTCATATAAGCCCCTGTCATCTGGTTCTGGAAATCAAAGGGATTAAATTTTGTCACACATATCACTGTGTGTTATTTCAATCAAATCCTGTTACATCTCTGTATGGATCTCTTTAAATAAACTCTTTGCCTATGGTGATACATGTGAGAAGTTTGAATTTTAGTATTTTTAAATGTTTAGAACATGTATTCTCAGTGAGCATACATATATACAAGTTCACACAGCTCTCATATAAGCAGAGACATTAACCTCTGCATCTTTTAAAATACCATCTCTTTTATGTAGGTATAATGATGCATTTCAATAAAATCACATCATTTTTTAGAATTTTATTTGTTGCAAAACATATATTTATTAAGCACTCATAAATAACTTCTTGCTCTTCACACATTAACAGAAGATACTGAATTACACTGTGCAGAAGAATTACCTACATTTATTGACTAATTTCCTTTTAGCCCTACTACTTGGATTGCTTAAGAAACCAACTGGGGTTTCATTCATACACTCATCATTAGACCACATTCTCTAAGAGTGTACATTTTTCCTAAAATTTTATTTTCTTAATTTTGCAGATGAACCTCTAAATACCATTACATTATTATTAACCATTATTTGCAGAAGAGAAAAACATGGTATTATTGGTAGTGACTTCATGTATTACTTTGGAATCACTTGTCCTCTTCAACGTCTCATCAAAATTAATTTTTTATTAGAACAAATTATTTGTTTCACACACACACACAAATTTTCTTGGGAGACACTTTATAATTGGTTGTAAAAAATAACCAACATTAGTAAAGTTTATCTTTTGTACCCTTACAATAAATAAACTCCTTTGTTCTATGTATAGAAACAATAAGAATGAGAGTATAAAGGCTGACAAAAATAAAGTAACAGAATGACTTAAATCCCATTTGTGTTGAGTCAAGGAAATATGGATATAATCAGGAATTTTTTGTTTTTAATATTTATTAAATCTATGACAATTTTAATCAAATGCTCAGTGATTTGAAGTCTATTCATCCCGACACTTATGAGAAATTAGTTTAATTTAATAAATGAACATATATATAGAAAGAACTAATGTGTATTCTAAAGAAAAATAAAACATGTTCATTAAAAAGGGATACAACCTCTGCAAAATGCTGCAATTCTAGGGAATGTGAGGGAATGTGAGGTCTTCCTGCTTAGACCCCCTAGTCCGTCTCATCAGTAGCACTATAAAGAAATGTTAAGAGTGTATAATGTTTGTCCCCAGTCATGAAGTTCATAGAGAAAAACTTTTATTAAAAAAATTACATTCTAGCCCATGTCCCAGAAATTGAAATATGTTAGGTCAAGTTCATAATTTTTTAAGGGTCCCTAAATGTTGTATATAAAAACGTGAAGACTGGGCTTCCCTGGTGGCGCAGTGGTTGAGAGTCCGCCTGCCAATGCAGGGAACACGGGTTCGTGCCCCGGGCGGGGAGGATCCCACATGCCATGGAGCGGCTGAGCCCGTGAGCCATGGCCGCTGAGCCTGCGCGTCCGGAGCCTGTGCTCCGCAATGGGAGAGGCCACAACAGTGAGAGGCCCGCGTACCGCAAAAAACAAAACCAAAAAAAACCGTGAAGACTGTATTTATTTCCATACCAATTTACATATGAGAGTTCATAACACTTACTGTCACCTACTATGCTCTCCTTCACTTTTTTCTTTTAAAAAAACAGCGAAAAAATTCTATTAAGACACCTTCTAAACCATTTCGTAGATTTTAATATAAATCTTGATTTCAGCAATAGGAGTATTATATAAATTATTCAAATAAAGAGCATAAACTTGTAGTTTATTACTGTTGAAAGTAATAAATCTGCTCTGTTATACAGGCTCACATGCTGAGAAGAGCATTATTATTGTGGGAAAAGATGGCAATATATAATGTTATTTAAAATTCAGCTTTTTTTCCTGTTAAGTTTTCTAAGTAGATAGTGACTAAGTATCTACACCAGTATTGATAGTGTATTGGGTGCCTGAAAGAATAAAAATAAATAGTAAATAGAAAGTAGAAATTAATGTGTAGAATTGAAAGAAGTTTTCTCATCCATAATTTGTGGAGATTGAACTAAAACTTCTCTAAGGACATTTCTGCCTGTTAATTATCATGATATATATTTAACAGTGTAGGAGAGAGAGATGGAGTCACTCAGTTTCGTCATGCAGAAAGAATGGCTCTATTTAAACTAGATGGATGTTTCATTATCATTACAACTTTTCAGTGTAAGAAAGAGAAGCTTGCCCTAAGTGGAAATATAGTTCCCTCTTGACTGTAAAAATTATATAATTATGGTTGTACCTAAAACACAATCTTTCTCATTGGTGAATCAGAAAGGGACTATAAAGGACAGTTGTCCCTGTGTAACCAGATGTAAGAAAATGATATTATGCTCAGACAGATGTGTACACTCTACATTCACTTAGTATGTGCTGTGTGAAACCCACACCATTATTTGGACTGAGGAGAAATATAAAATTAAAAGGAAAAAGAACTGAGAAAGGAAAACAATATTCTTGGGACCTCTGAATTTAATATTGATTAATTTCATTAATTCCCCTCTCTTTTCCTTCCTATCCATTCTGTAGTGCTTCTCTTTCTAAAACAGAAAAGAAAATATTATTTTCCTTCTCTAATAGCAAGATGTCAAAAGCTAAACTCCTTCACACAAATATAAGTTTCTAATCTGGTCTCTACGCAATCTACGTATAATATTTCCCATTCCCAATCCATCTCCTCCTGAGATTAGCTTCCTCCTTTTAGACTCAAACCAAATGAATCATCCTACAAGAAATATGCCCTAATTTCCTCAGTGGCAAATAGTTGGTCTTATTTCTTTTTACCACAATATAGTATACTTATTTTTCAAGTTATATTCATTTCAATTTTTCTTTCCTTATACCAATGTATTCACATATCTGTCACCCTTCCCTGACCTGCCAATTAGGTATTAAGCACATTAAGGTTCTCATTGGTTGTGTTTATATTTGTTTGCTTATCTCTGGAAACAGAGTAGGTACTCAGTAATAGATGTACTATTGAATGACTTGATCAAAACAGAAGTATATTGGGCAAAGTTGGGGGAAAAGGAAGGAGTATGAACTTAGTTTCTGAATGTTAACCATATTAAACAGAGCATCTGCTAAATTGTGCTTATACTCTGACTCAGCTTGTGATTAAATAAGAAAAAAAGGCACAAGCATGTGTTTTGAGATGGTAATAAACATATTCAAAACCTTACTACAACAAAAGCAATCATTCAGTCTAGATGAAGCAGACACAGCTTCAGTAGGTTTCTTTATTGTAGCACTTATAAAATCCACAAATCTTGAGAATGAATCAAGTAATGATGTTATGCTACAATGAAGTTTCCAAAGTTAAAAATCCATGCTGTTAATCAGAATGAAATTTTACAAGCGGATCACACTCATACTGCTTACACTCTTAAACTGTGTTTTAAGAGTCTCCACTTGAGGTTAGGGGGTGTGGTAGAATAGCAGAGAATCTGTTAAAGTTCTGTCTATACAGGTTTGCCTGAAGCACTATTAAAATATAGCAAAAAGAAAAAAAAAGTCTCTTAACTGAGGGAAGTCCTGGGGGAGAACTAATCCTGATGAAAGAGAGAACACCAAGCTTGATGAAGTTACTCACTTAATATGCTGAATACAAAAGCAGAGGTAATTTGGAGAACAGAATCAGGACAAAATCAAATATGTATGTGGTCCAAGTTCCTACACAAATGTCTGAAATCTTGAGGGAAAAATGGTGTAAATAAACCTTAAAATCTTTGGTCTCTAAACTCTAAAAATTATCAAAGCATACTTGCAGGACTGAATAGCAGAGAGAAGTGATGAATTCTCCTTCCATAGAACTCTGTGCTCTTGACAGCACAAGTGATCAAAGCATTAGTAGTGGGCTTCCTGGAGCAGTAGCAGGCACCAGAGAAAATGTTGACCCATGGGAAAATTTCACTCCTTAGTCAGGAAATGGTAAAGTCGCAGCTTTACCCAGAGAGATTCAGAGACAGGGAAGAATTTGATTCTCAAGATGTATGCAGGTCTTTTGAGTAGGAGAGGGCAAATATCAGGGGAAAAATGCTGGTGATTCCATAAAATTCCCACTAGTTTTATTCAAAATAATGACATTCATTTCAATATTCCATTTACATTAGAATCTAATAGAAGGCTGAAGGTGTAAGACTACAGAATTTAACTTGAATGCATGCCCTTTCCATTTTTAAAACAATGAAATATTTCAGATTTACCAAAAACAAATGTGTAGAATATAATGAACAACCACATACTCACATTTATTAAAAGTAAATCAAAACAAATTAAGTGCTGCAAACAGCCATGGTCTGAATGCACTATCCACAAAGTAAAGTGGAGGGCACAGGACCAAGCACACTGGCAGTACCAACACTTTCCACCATCTTACACTTATTTCAACGCTTACATTTTAATTTTTGCCATTTTTTCCAAGTCCTGGCCAAAACATGTTTATCTGGGACACACTTAGTATAGGGCTGCTTACACCTTGACAGCCGTTTTCCATAGCATGGCAAATCAGTCAAGACCACATGGGAGGGTAGGGTAAAGGGGAGGACACAAATGAAAGCTTTAATGCTTGGTATACCTTAACAATCTTGAAAGTAATATACATCACTTCTGCTATATTCAGTTGACCCATCACACAGAGTAATCATACAATGTGGAAGGACAATATACAATGGTGTTAATACCACATGGCAGGGATCACTGCTGACCATTTTGAGGTTAACTACTGACAAAGATTCTTTGCTTAACCAAACTTTAATCAGGTTTCTGAACCTTCTTCTAGGTTCATCTGTGCACTTAAAAAAGCTAATTTTAACGAGAACCCTGCTAGGTCTGATTAACCAGAACCCCCCCCACCCTCCATATCTGATCACCCTCATTATCTGATCAGGTCTTTCATCCTTCACCATCCCCCAGGTGACGTCTGATCTCCCTGGCCTGTCCTCAGCAAGAATCATTCTCAGTAAGTTTAGCCAGAATCCCCATTATCATTGATGTTTCCTCTTAGTAATTTTTCATCCACTGCCCTCCATCCTATTCCTTGGCTATAAACAAATTCCCATGTGTCCATGCATATTTGGAGTTAGACCCAATCTCTCTCATCTACTGCAAAATTCTATCTTAGTTGTCCCTATACCTATCACCTATACCTAACAGTCCTGAATAATGCCTTACCATCTTTAACAAGTGTCACAAATAATTTTTTCTTTGTTACTACCTGCATTGCAGCTGACACTAACTACCCAGAGTGAGCACAGATATTACAGGTTAATGGCCCAGAGCCCACAAGACTGTCCTCACTTCAGACTACAGCTGCAAGCTCCAGGTTTCTCTGACCAACTGTGTTCCAATCTGGGAGTTCCCACTACTTCCTCAAGTTTGGTAATTTGTCTGAAGGATCTACAGAACTCAGGAAAGTGCCATATTTATGATTACATTTTTATTCTAAAAGATAAAAGACAGGACCAGTCAAATGAAAAGACATATATATTAAAGTCTGGGTGGTTCCCAAATGTGCAGCTTCCATTGCCTCAGTACTCATCACTCTCTTAGCACTCCATTTATGATTACCAGTGAGTAAAGTTCACTGACCTTCAGGTGTGCAGTTATTTTATTGGAATTTCATGTTGTAGGCACGATGGATAGAGTCATTGGACTCTTAATTGAACTCAATCTCTAGCCCCCTCCCTTCTTCAGAGGCCTAGCTGATGTCACTCAAAGGCCTGTCTAATCATCACATGGTCTTTCCCACACGTCCAGCTCCCATCCTGAAACCATCTAGGTGCCCACCATTAATAAATTCCTTAGTGTAAACTCAGGTGTAGTCTGAGCAGCCCATCATTAATAAAAAAGATACACATGTGGGGAAATTCCAAGGATTTAGAGTTTCTCTTCCAGGAGCTCAGAACAAAGACGAGACAAATTCTTTATTACACAGTATTATCCCACCCTGCCTCTTTGTTTTCCTAAAGGAAGTAAACTGCCTACAGAGTGAACATGCCATTATGGCATATGGAACTATTTCAATATGAAAAGAAGTACATAATAGTAGAAGATAAAAGTGTTCTTCCTCCCAAATCAAATTGATCAGGTTATCATAACTCAGAATGCATTAACGCATAATGTGTTTAAATAATATCTTATTGCAATTTCTCTAAAGAAAATAATGCAGATCATGATTTTTATTTTCATTTTAAGATGAAAAGAAAAATGATTGAAATACCAAACAAGTTGTATGATAGCCAGGACTCATAACTATCAAAATGAAGTATTATAATATGTATTCAAATTAATCTCCAAACTAGTACTATTTAATCAATAATGTTTGGACCTAATCCAGCCATTTTGTTTTATCATCTGTAGTATACTATTATCAAGGGAGTATTTAAAGGCAGTAAAATTTTCTTGGTCTACTTGTCTAAACCTTAATTGGCAAATCTTTATTCATTCAGGAGAAACAATATGATTGTTTTTCACTTTGTTGGTATATAAAATTGGTATGTTGATTGAATTGTTTACTTGCTCAGCTTTTATTCATATATCTTTTATATAATTTAGGGTTACTTGTTTGACATGAGTTTCTAGAAAGCCAAGTGTTATATATTTAATTCTCTGTCATGCTGCAAGAAGAACTACATTTGGATTTTTAAAAAAATATTGTAAATGCCATTACATGATAACAGCATCTCAAACTCACTAAGCAGTTTATGCTTTTCCATTTTGAAGTATTAAATTTTATCATGTAAATATTATGTGTAAAATTCAAATATTTTAAAAACAATCCAATGAAGTACAAAATTAGAGGTGTTTATTGACCAACAAAACTATGGTGTTTTATTTTATTTATTTATTTTTTTAAATCTCACACTTTTATCTTCCAGTGAACACTGTTGCATATCCTGAAGAAATAGGTTAACTTGCAAGAACTGAACTTCGATATATATGTAATATAAATTAAGTCTAAAGTCATTATACCTTTTTTTTTTCTAGTTTTGAAACGGAATCTATTTGAGGGGGCTTGAATAACGGCAGTGACCCCAAGGGAGTTAAGCAACTAGTTGGTTACCAGGTCATTACTTTAGATGTACTACTGGATAACATAATGAAAGAAAGCACAATGCCTATTACTTATTTGAAGGTTAATACCATGATGCCCTTATCTGTACCATGATCTCTTTCAGGAGGCAGACTTCTTCAAATGTGTAGAGCAAACAATTATTCATCTAGTTATTCATGAATAACAAATTGTGAATAACAAATAATAACTGCACACTTTTCCAAGAGGCAGTCTATTAGTGAACATTATATTGAGCTATAGATATGAGTGATTGACAATTACTACTTTAAATATTGTTATTATTAAATGCAGGTTATAACAACTATGATAGTGAAATACCTGATAAAATAGAGGTAAGATGATAAAATATGAGAGAATCATTATGGAAAATATAGTAATTGATTTAGATCTACAAAAATGTAGATGGGTTTCTGCTTCCAGGACACAGACGTACTTTTCCCTATCCCACATGCTAAATACAAATAAAAAATGTAGATGTTACATATAGAACAAAAATAATACTCTAAGGAGTGAATAGAAGAAAGCAGACTTGCTGGGTTACTTCAGGACACAGGGAACAACATGGTGGGGGTTACTTGGGTTTTCTTTTTGTCTCGTATATACCAGGCTGGGTGTTAAAAAGGCTGCTATTATGGAAACTCAAAAAGACAAAAAGAACTAAATCCAAAGCCTATTATCTCTAGCCAGAGTAGTAAGAAAGCTTTCTAGAAAGAAAAAAAAAAGAAAAACAACTTTGCATAATAACTGCTCTACTCCAGCTAAACATCACACACACACACACACACACACACACACACACACACACACACACACACACACACACACACAGAAATATAATCCTCTATCCCCACACATGTAAGCAAAGGCAATGTGAGAATCCTAGACTTCCACCACAGAGAGACTCTATGAGGTACACCCAACATGTAATGTTGGAAAAGACCAAATAGGGAGCTAAGATTCTTACCTCCACTGGAAGTAGAAGCACTGTGCTTTCAGTAAACTCCACTTAAGTAGCCTGGATTTCCTTCACTTTCAATAATGAGGTGCTCCTCCCTCTCTCTGCTAGAGTGATATCAGAAAAGTGATATCTCTTCTCTAGAGAAGAGTCATGATTTTCACGTTCCCTTAGCAATAATGAAGCTTCCCCATCAGTGTTAGTGGAGACCACTAGGGAAGTCAGAATTCCCATCCCCATCCAGCAGTAATGAGGAGCATGCCCTTGTTGGCTAATGGAGGCCCAATGAGAAACCTGATGTTCTACCTGCATCTGGCAGTAGCAAGGTGGTGCCCTATCACTTGCCAAAGTAGTATCAGAAAAATTCATCTAAAACAGAATGTTTAATTAAGATCTATTCTCATAGTACTCAAACTGTCTAGTTTTCAATTAAAAAAATCACTCATCATGCCAAGAACCAGGAATATATCTCAAACTAAATGAAAATGGCAATGAATAACACTAATATAGCAGGCATGTTAGAATGATCTGACAAAGATTTTGGTATAGCTATGATAAAAATGCTTCTGTGAGCTATTACATACATGCTTGAAGCAAATGAAAATATACAAAGCTTCAGAAAAGAAATATGAACTTGTAAGCAAAGGAAAAAAAGACATGACTAAGAACCAAATAGAAATTTTAGAACTGAAAAATACAATAACCAAATAAAAAGCTCAGTAGAAAGGCTGAACAGCAAAATGGAAACAATCAGGAAACTGGGAGATCAAAACAATCTACCCAATATGAACAAAGGAGAGAAAACAGACTAAAAAAATTTTAAGAGAGTCTCAGGAACCTGTGGGATTATTTTTTTTTTAATTTAACATATGTGTCATTAGACTCCTGGAAGGAGAGGAGAGAAAGAGGGCAAGTCTGAAAAAGTACTTAAAGAAATGATGGTTGAAAACCTCCTCAAAATGACAATGAATATAATCCTACAGTTTCAAAAAGCTGAACAAACTCTAAACAGGATAAATTTAAAGAAACCCAATCCAAAACATATGTTAGTCAAACTTCTAAAAGTTAAAGAAAAAGAAAAAAATCTTTGAAGCAGCAAGAGAGAAATGAAACCTTATGTAGAGGGAAAAAAAACAATTTGAATGACAGAAGACTTCTCATTAGAAACTGAAAGCCATAAAGAGGTATCACAATATTTTTCAAATATTTCAAAAAGAATTTCCAACTCAGAATCACCTACCCAGTGTAATACCTTTTAGGAATTAAAGGGAAACAAAGACATTCTTAAATTATTAAAAAGAGAATTTGTCCCTAGGAGGTTTACCTTAAAAGGATATATAAAAATGTTCTCTAAACAGAAGGAAACCAACAAAGAAGGAAACTTGGAAGATCAGAAACAAGAAAAGAACATGATAAGCAAAATATGCATAGATAACTAGACTCTCCTTCTCATGCATCTTCTCAATTATTTTTGGCAGGTGAAACAAAAATTAGAACATTGCCTGATGAGATTATAACTGTAAAGAAATTGTGTAAGAGGATTGTATTACAAATAGGGGAGGGCAAAAGAACTTAAAAAGAGCTAAACTTGCTGCACTAGACTTGAACTGGTAAATGTCAAAATTTCTAATTAAAATAGAATTCTCAAAAATGTTTGCTCAAGTAACTAAAGAGAAAGTAGAAAAAGTCAACAGATACACCAAAAAAGACTAGAAAGAACAAAGAAAAACCAAAAAAATAAATGGCAGAATAAACCCTAATATATCAGTTGTATTAAATGTAAATAATCTAAATGGGTCAATTAAAAGGCAGATACCGGGCTTCCCTGGTGGCACAGTGGTTGAGAGTCCGCCTGCCGATGCAGGAGACACGGGTTCGTTCCCCGGTCCGGGAAGATCCCACATGCCGCGGAGCGGCTGGGCCCGTGAGCCATGGCCGCTGGGCCTGCGCGTCCGGAGCCTGTGCTCCGCAACGGGAGAGGCCACAACAGTGAGAGGCCCGCGTACCGCAAAAAAAAAAAAAAAAAAAAAGGCAGATACTGCAGAGTAGGTTAAAAAATATGATTCAAATATATGTTGTCTATAAGAAACTTGCTTTGAATATATTGAGATAGGCAGGTTGAAAATTAAAGGACAGAAAAACATGTATCATGAGAATATTAATCAAAGGAAAAAAGGAGTAAATAATTTAATATAAGTTAAGTAGAGTTCAGTACAAAGAAAGTTAACAGAGAGAGACTGGAATAATATATAATGATTAAAGGGTCATTATACAAAGTAGACATACCAATCCTAAATGCGTAATGAAAGCAATTGTGAAGCAAAAACTGATAGAATTCTAAGAAATAGATAAGTCCACAATTATAATTGGAAGCACAAATACCCTCTACCACTAATTAATAGAACAACTAGAAGGAAGACAAAGAAGGACATAGAAGAACTCAACAACAACACCAACCAACAGTATATAATCTATATACATTTTTTTAAAATGTGACCCAGCAACATCAGATATAACTTCTATATAAGTGATCCTAAAAGTATAGCAAGAATGACCACTTTCTAGACCATAAAGTGCACATACACACAACAACAAATTTAGAAGAACTGAAATTATACAAATTACCAATCTCAGAAATGAGATAGGAATAGGAGGATGTGGAGTTCAGATCTCCTCACAAGTACATCAAGAATACATTGGAATAATTCTCAGAGAGCACCTACTGAACACTAGTGGAGGATCTCAGAATCTAAGTGGAAAAGAAAAATCTTCAAGCAATGAGCTGTTCTTTTAGTTTGCTTTTTTGCTTTTTCATTTTTTGTTTTCTGTTTAGGTTAGTTTTGTTTTTATTATTGGTTTTGATTTTTGGATTCTCTTGTTTATTTGTGTGTCTTCTGTTTTTTGCTTTCCTTGTTTGTTGTTGTTTGCTTGTTGGTTTGTCTTTTGTTTGCTTAGATTTGTTTTCATTATTTTTCTTGGGTTTTATTTGTGTTTTCTTTTTTGTTTGTACGTTTGTTTTTCTTTTTGTTCGGTTTTGCTTTATATTTGCCTTGGGCTTTGTTTGTCAGTGTTATTTTTTGTCATACTATGTGGCTTGGGGGGGGGGGGGTCTCAGTTCTGAGGCTGGAGATTGGGCCTGAGCCCCTGTGGTGGGAGGTCTGAATCTGAGCCACCGGATTATCAGAGAACTTCAGGCCCCGAGGAATATCTATCAGTGTGAGCTCTCCCAGAGGTCCTCATCTCAGCACCAAGAACTGGATCGAACCAATGGCCTGCAAGTTCCAGTGCTGGAAGGCTCAGGCCAAACAACCAGCAAGACAGGAACACATCAACCATCAACAACTATGAGACAACAGAGAAATATGTTACAGATGAAGGAGCAAGGTAAAAACCTACAAGACCAAATAAATGAAGTGGAAATAGGCAATGGACCTGAAGAAGAATTCAGAGTAATGAGAGCAAACATGATCCAAAATCTCAGAAATAGAATGGAGGCATAGATAGAGAAGATACAAGAAATGTTTAACAAGGCCCTAGAAGAACTAAAGAACAAATAAACAGTGATGAACAATAATACAACTAAAATGAAAAATACACTAGAAGGAATCAATAGCAGAATAACTGAGACAAAAGAACGGATAAGTGACATGGAAGATAAAACAGTGGAAATAACTACCAAGGAGCAGAACAAGGAAAAAAAGAATGAAAAGAAATGAAGAAAGTCTCAGAGACCTCTGGGACAACTTTAAATGCACCAACATTTGAATTATAGCAGTCCCAGAAGAAGAAGGGAAAGAAGAAGTGTCTGAGAAAATATTTGAAGAGATTATAGTCAAAAACTTCCCTAACATGGGAAAGCAAATAGTCACCCAAGTCCAGGAAGTGCACAGAGCTCCATACAGGATAAACCCAAGAATAAACATGCTGAGACACATAGTAAGCAAAATAAAAATAGTAAATTCAAAGGAAAAATATTAAAAGCAGCAAGGAGAAGCAAAATAAAAAACATACAAAGGAATCTCCATGAGGTTATCAGCTAATCTTTCAGCAGAAACTCTACACAGCAAAAGGGAGGGAAAAGATATATTTAAAGTAATGAAAGGGAAAAACCTACAACCAAGATTACTCCACCAGCAAGGATATCATTCAGATTCGATGGAGAAATTAAAACCTTCACAGACAAGCAAAAGTTCAGACAATTCAGCAACACGAAACCAGCTTTGCAACAAAATGCTAAAGGAACTTCTCTAGGCAGGAAACACAAGAGAAGGAAAAGACCTACAATAACAAACCCAAAAGAATTAGGAAAATGGTAATAGGTACATACATATCAAGATTACTGTAAATGTATATTACTATAAATGTATATACACTAAATGCACCAATTGAAAGATACAGACTGGCTGAATGGATACAAAAATAAGACCTGTATATATGCTGTCTACAAGAGACCCAAACAGAACTAGGGACACACAAAGATTGAAAGTGAGGGGGTGAAAAAAGATATTGCATGCAAATGAAAATCAAAAGAAAGCTGGAATAGCAATGCTCATATCAGACAAGATAGATTTTAAAATAAACACTATTAAAAGAGACAAGGAAGGACACTACATAATGATCAAAGGATCAATCCAAGAAGGAGATATAACAATTATAAATGTTTATGCAAGCAACATAGGAGCACCTCATTACATAAGGCAAATGTTAACAAGCATGAAAGGAGAAATCGACAGTAACCAAAAATAGTAGGGGACTTTAACACACCACTTAAACCAATGGACAGATCATCGAAATAGAAAATAAATAAGGAAACACAAGCTTTAAATGACACAAATAACCAGATAGACTTAATTGATATTTATAGGACATTCCATCTGAAAAAAGCAGATTACACTTTCTTCTCAAGTGGATGTGGAACATTCTCCAGGATAGATCACATGTTTGGTCAAAAAGCAAGCCTTAGTAAATTTAAGAAACTTGAAACTGTATCAAGCATCTTTTCTGACCACAACACATTGAGATTAGAAATCAATTACAGGGAAAAAAACTGTAAAAAATAGAAACACATAGAGGCTAAAAAATATGCTACTAAATAACCAAGAGATCACTGCAGAAATCAAGAAGGAAATAAAAAAAAAAAAATACCTAAAAACAAATGACAATGAAAACGCAATGACCCTGAACCTAGGGGATGCAGCAAAAGCAGCTCTAGGAGGGAAGTTCATAGCAATACAATCCAAGAAACAGGAAACATCTCAAATAAAAAAACTAACCTTACACCCAAAGCAACTAGAGAAAGAAGAACAAACAAAACCCAAAGCTAGAAGAAGGAAAGAAATCATAAAAATCAGAGCAGAAATAAATGAAATAGAAACAAGGAAAACAATAGCAAAGATCAATGAAACTAAAAGTTAGTTTGTTGAGAAGATAAACAAAATTCATAAACCTTTAGCCAGACTCAACAAGAAAAAAAAAAGAGATGTCTCAAATCAATAAAATTAGAAATGAAAAAGCAGAAGTTACAACTGACACTGCAGAAATACAAAGGATCACAAGAGACTACTACAAGCAACTATATGCCAATAAAATGGACAACCTAGAGGAAATGGACAAATTCTTAGAAAAATACAATCTTCTAAGAGTTAACCAAGAAAAATAGAAAATATGAACACACCAATCAGAAGTAATGATATTGAAATGGTGATTAAAAATCTTCCAACAAACAAAAGTACAGGGTCAGATGGCTTCACAGGTAAATCCTATCAAACATTTAGAGAAGAGCTAACACCTATCCTTCTCAAACTCTTCCAAAAAACTGCAGAGGGAGGAACACTCCCAAACTCATTCTGTGAGGCCACCATCCCCCTGATACCAGACAAAGACATCACAAAAAAAGAAAATTATGTACCAATATCACTGATGAACATATACGCAAAAATCCTCAACAAAGTACTAGCAATCAGAATCCAACAGCACATTGAAAGGATCATACACCATGATCAAGTGGGATTTATCCTCAGGATGCAAGGATTCTTCAGTATATGTAAATCAATCAATGCGATACACCATATTAACAAACTGAAAAATAAAACCCATATGATCATCTCAATAAATGCAAAAGCTTTTGACAAAATTCAACACAAATGTATGATAAAACCTCTCCAGAAGTAGTCATAGAGGGAACCTACCTCAACATAATAAAGGCCATATATGACAAACCCACAGCAAACATCATTCCCAATGGTGAAAAACTGAAAGCATTTTCTCTAAGATCAGGAACAAGACAAGGGTGTCCACTCTTGCCTATTATTCAACATAGTTTTGGAAGTACTAGCCACAGTAATAGAGAAGAAAAAGAAATGGAAGGAATACAAATTGGAAGATAAGAAGTATAACTGTCACTGTTTGTAGGTGACATGATAATGTATCTAGAAAATCCTAAAAAATGCCAACAGAAAGCAATTAGGGCTAATCAATGAATTTGATAAAGTTGCAGGATAAAAAATTAATGCCCCGAAGTCCCTTGCATTGCTATGTACTAATAACAAAAAGTCAGAAAGAGAAATTAAGGAAAAAATCCCATTTACCATTGTAACAAAAACAATAAAACACCTAGGAATTAAACTACCTAAGGAGGAAAATACCTGTATTCAGAAAACTATAAGACACTGATGGAAGAAATCAAAGATGACACAAACAGATGGAGAGATATACCATGTTCTTGGATTGGAAGAATCAATATTGTGAAAATGACTATACTACCCAAAGCAATCTACAGATTCAATGCAATCACTATCAAACTATGAATGCCATTTTTCACAGAATTAGAACAAAAAAAATTTAAAATTTGTATGGAAACACAAAGACCTCCAATGCCAAAGCAATTTTGAGAAACAAAAACGGAGCTGGAAGAAGCAGGCTCCCTGACTTCAAACTATACTACAAAGCTACAGTAATCAAAACAGTATGGTATTGGCACAAAGACAGAAATATAAATCAATGAAACAGGACAGAAAGTCCAGAGATAAACCCATGTACCTCTGGTCACCCAATCTATGACAAAGGAGGCAAGAATATACAATGGAGAAGACAGTCTCTTCAATAAGTGGTGTTGGGAAAACTGGACAGATACATGTAAAAGAATGAAAATAGAACACTTCTTAACACCATACACAAAAATAAACTCAAAATGTGTCAAAGTCTTAAATGTAAGGCTGGATACTATAAAACTCTTAGAGGGAAACATAGGCAGAACACTCTCTAACATAAACCTCAGAAAGATCTTTTTAGACCCACCTCCTAGAGTAACGAAAATAAAAACAAAATAAACAAATGAGACCTAATTAAACTTAAAAGCTTTTGCACAGCAAAGGAAACCATAAACAGGATGAAAAGACAACCCTCAGAATGGGAGAAAATAGTTGCAAATGAAGCAATGAACAAGGGATCAATCTCAAAAATATAAAACAGCTCATGCAGCTCAATATCAAAAAAACAAAGAACCAAATGAAAAATGGGCAGAAGATCTAAATAGACACTTCTCTAAAGAAGACATTCAGATAGCCAAAAGGCACATGTACAGATGCTCAACAGCACTACTTATCAGAGAAAGGCAAATCAAAAGTATAATGAAGTATCACCTCACACCAGTCCAAATGGCCATCATCAAAAAATCTACAAACAATAAATGCAGGAGGAGGTGTGGAGGAAAGGGAACCCACTTGGACTGTTGGTGGGAACGTAAATTGATACAGCCACTGTGGAAAACAGTAGAGAGGTTCCTTAAAAAACTAAAAATAGAACTATGATATGACCCAGCATTCCCACTACTGGGCATATACCCTGAGAAAACCATAATTCAAAAAGCCACATGCACCCCAATGATCATTGCAGCACTACTTACAATAGCCAAGACATGAAAGCAATCTAAATGTCCATTAACAGAGGAATGGATAAACAAGATGTGGTACATATATACAATGGAATATTACTCAGCCGTAGAAAGGAACAAAACTGTGCCACTTGCAGAGACATGGATGGACACAGAGACTGTCATACAGAGTGAAGTAAATCAGAAAGAGGAAAACAAACATTGTAAATTAACGCATATATGTGGAATCTAGAAAAATGGTACAGATGAACCTATTTGCAAAATAGAAATAAGAGACACAGATGTAGAAAACAAATGTATGGACACCAAACAGGGAAAGGGTGGGGGTGGATTAATTGGGAGATTGGGATTGACATGTATATGCTACTATGTATAAAATACATAACTAATGAAAACCTACTGTATAGCACATGGAACTCTACTCAGTGCTCTGTGGTGACCTAAATGGGAAGGAAATCCAAAAAGGAAGGAATACATGTATACATATAGCTGATTCACTTCGCTGTACAGCAGAAACTAACACAATATTGTAAAGCAACTATACTCCAATTTTTAAAAAAGAGAGGATAGGGAGAAGATGGCAGAAGAGTAAGACGCAGGGATCACCTTCCTCCTCACAGATACATCAGAAATACATCCACACATGGAATTTCTCCTATAGAACACCCATCGAATGCTGGCAGAAGACCTCAGACCTCCCAAAAGGCAAGAAACTCCCCACGTACCTGGGTAGGGCAAAAGAAAAAGAATAAACAGAGACAAAAGAATAGGGACGGGACCTGCACCAGTGGGAGGGAGCCGTGAAGGAGGAAAGGTTCCCACACACTAGAAGCCCCTTCGTGGGCGGAGACTGCAGGTGGTGGAGGGGGGAAGCTTCGGAGCCGTGGAGGAGAGCGCAGCAACAGGGTACGGAGGGCAAAACGGAGAGATTCCCGTAGAGGATCGGTGCCAACCAGCACTCACCAGGCCTAGAGGCTTCTCTGCTCAGCCGCCTGGGCAGGCAGGGCTGGGAGCTGAGCCTCGGGCTTCAGTCGGATACCAGGGAAAGGTCTGGAGTTGGCAGAGTGAAAACAGCCTGAAGGGGTTCATACACCATGGCTAGCCAGGAGGGAGGCCAGTTGAAATCTGGAGCTGCCGAAGAGGCAAGAGACCTTTTCTTCCCTCTTTGCTTCCTGGTGCGCGAGGAGAGGGGTTTAAGCGCACTGCTTAAAGGAGCTCCAGAAACGGGCACGGAGCTACCGAAGAGACAAGAGACATTTTCTTGCCTTTTGCTTCCTGGGGCGTGAGGAGAGGGGATTAAGGGCACCCAGTAAAGGAGCTCCAGAAATGGGCGCGAGCCGCGGCTGTCGGCACGGACAACAGAGATGGGTGTGGGACACTAGGGTTGCTACTGCCGCCACCAAGAGGCCTGTGTGTGAGCGCAGATCACTTTCCACACCGCCCCTCCCGGGAGCCTGTGTAGCCCGCCACTGCCGGGGTCCCAGGACCCAGGGACAGCTTCCCCGGGAAAACGCATGGTGCGCCTCGGGCTGGTGCAGCATCACGCCAGCCTGTGACGTCGCAGGCTCGCCCCACATCCATGCCCCTCCCTCCCGCCCCGGCCTGTGCCAGAGCCCCTGAATCAGCTGCTCCTTTAACCCCATCCTATCTGAGCGAAGGGCAGACACCCTCGGACGACCTAAACGAAGAGGCGAGTCCAAGTCCAAAGCTGAACCCAAGGAGCTATGCAAACAAAGAGGACAGCGGGAGGTCTCTCCCAGCAGCCTCAGAAGCAGCGGATTAAAGCTCCACAACCAACTTGAAGTACCCTGCATCTGTGGAACACCTGAATAGACAGCGAGCGAATCATCCCAACTTGAGAAAGTGACTTTCGGAACAAGATATATTATTATTTTCCCCTTTTTTCTTTTTGTGAGTGTGTACGTGTGTGCTGCTGTGTGAGATTTTGTCTGTATAGCTTTGTTTTCACCATTTCTCCTAGGGTTAGACCGACCCGTATTTTTTTTTTAACAGAAATTTTTCTTCTTAATAATTATTTTTTATTTTAATAACTATATTTTATCCTACTTTATTTTGTCTTCTCCCTTTCTTTTTCCTTTTTTCCCTCCTTTCTTTCCTACTTCCCTCCTTCCTTCCTTCCCTCCCTTCCTCCTTCCTTCCTTCCTTCCTTTCTTTCCTTTCTATTATTTTCATCCTTTTATTATGAGCCGTGTGGATTAAAGGCTCTTGACACTCCAGCCAGGTGTCAAGGCTGTGTCTCTGAGGTGGGAGAACCAACCTCAGGACACTGATCCACAAGAGACCTCCCAGCTACATGCAATATCAAATGGCAAAAATCTCTAAGAGATCTCCATCTCAACACCAAGACCAGCTTCACCCAAGGACCAGCAACAAACAGTGCTGGACACCCTATGCCCAACAAAGAGCAAGACAGGTCTACAGCCCCATCCATTAGCAGAGAGGCTGCCTAAAATCATAATAAGGCTACCAATATCCACATACACACCACCAGATGTGGACTTGCCCACCAGAAAGACAAGATCCAGCCTCATCCACCAGAACAGAGGCCCTAGTCCCCCCAACCAGGAAACCTGCTCAACCCACTGAACTAACCTCAGCCACTGGGGAGAGCAACCAAAAACAGATAGAACTACGAACCTGCAGCCTGCAAAAAGGAGACACCAAACACAGTAAGATAAGCAAAATGAGAAGACAGAAAAACACACAGCAGATGAAGGAGCAAGATAAAAACACACCAGACCTAACAAATGAAGAGGTAATAGCCAGTCTACCTGAAAGAGAATTCAGAATAATGATAGTAAAGATGATTCAAAATCTTGGAAATAGAATAGACAAATTTCAAGAAACAGTTAACAAGGACCTAGAAGAAATAAAGAGGAAGCAAGTAACGATGAGCAACACAATAAATGAAATGAAAAATACTCTAGATGGGATCAAGAGCAGAATAACTGAGGCAGAAAGGAGGGATAAGTGACCAGGAAGATAAAACAGTGGAAATAACTACGGCAGAGCAGAACAAAGAAAAAAGAATGAAAAGAACTGAGGACAGTCTCAGAGACCTCTGGGACAACATTAAATGCACCAACATTCAAATTATAGGGGTCCCAGAAGAAGAAGAGAAAAAGAAAGGGACTGAGAAAATATTTGAAGAGATTATAGTTGAAAACTTCCCTAATATAGGAAACGAAATAGTCAATCAAGTCCAGGAAGCACAGAGAGTCCCATACAGGATAAACCCAAGGATAAACACGCCAAGACACATAACAATCAACCTGTCAAAAATTAAATACAAAGAGAACATATTAAAAGCAGCAAGGGAAAAACAACCAATAACACACAAGGGAATCCCCATAAGGTTAACATCTGATCTTTCAGGAGAAACTCTACAAGCCAGAAGGGAGGGGCAGGACATATTTAAAGTGATGAAGGAAAAAAACCTACAACCAAGATAACTCTACCCAGCAAGGATCTCATTCAGATTTGATGGAGAAATTAAAACCTTTACAGACAAGCAAAAGCTGAGAGAGTTCAGCACCACCAAACCAGCGTTACAACAAATGCTAAAGGAACTTCTCTAGGCAACAAACACAAGAGAAGAAAAAGACCTATAAGAACAACCCAAAACAATTAAGTAAATGGTCATAGGAACATACATATCAATAATTACCTTAAATGTAAATGGAATAAATGCTCCCCCCAAAAGACACAGACTGGCTGAATGGATACAAAAAGAAGACCCATATATATGCTGTCTACAAGAGACCCACTTCAGACCTAGGGACACTTACAGACTGAAAGTGAAGGGATGGAAAAAGATATTCCATGCAAATGGAAATCAGAAGAAAGCTGGAGTAGCAATTCTCATATCAGACAAAATAGACTTTAAAATAAAAACTATTACAAGAGACAAAGAAGAACACTACATAATGATCAAGGGATCGATCCATGAAGAAGATATAACAGTTGTAAATATTTATGCACCCAACATAGGAGCACCTCAATACATAAGGCAAATACTAACAGCCATAAAAGGGGAAATCGACAGTAACACAATCATAGTAGGGGACTTTAACACTCCACTTTCACCAATGGACAGATCATCGAAAATGAAAATAAATAAGGAAACACAAGCTTTAAATGATCCATTACACAAGATGGATTTACTTGATATTTATAGGACATTCCATCCAAAAACAATAGAATACACATTTTTCTCAAGTGCTCATGGAACATTCTCCAGGATAGATCATATCTTGTGTCACAAATCTAGCCTTGGCAAATTTAAGAAAATTCAAATCATATCAAGTATCTTTTCTGACCACAATGCTATGAGACTAGATATCAATTACAGGAAAAGATCTGTAAAAAATACAAACACATGGAGGGTAAACAATACATTACTTAATAACGAAGTGATCACTGAAGAAATCAAAGAGGAAATCAAAAAATACTTAGAAACAAATGACAATGGACACACGATGACCCAAAACCTATGGGATACAACAAAAGCAGTTCTAAGAGGGAAGTTTATAGCAATACAATCATACCTTAAGAAACAGGAAACATCTTGAATAAACATCCTAACTTTGCACCTAAAGCAATTAGAGAAGGAAGAACAAAAAAACCAAAAATTTAGCAGAAGGAAAGAAATCATAAAGATCAGATCAGAAATAAATGAAAAAGAAATGAAGGAAACAATAGCAAAGATCAATAAAAGTAAAAGCTGGGTCTTTGAGAAGATAAATATAATTGATAAACCACTAGCCAGACTCATCAAAAAAAAAAGGGAGAAGACTCAAATCAATAAAATTAGAAATGAAAAAGGAGCTGTAACAACGGACACTGCAGAAATACAAAAGATTATTAGAGATTACTACAAGCAACTCTATGCCAATAAAATGGACAACCTGGAAGAAATGGACAAATTCTTAGAAATGCACAAGCTGCCGAGTCTGAACCAGGAAGAAGCAGAAAATATGAACAGACCAATCACAAGCACTGAAATTGAAACTGTGATTAAAAATCTTCCAACAAACAAAAGCCCAGGACCAGATGGCTTCACAGGCGAATTCTATCAAACATTTAGAGAAGAGCTAACACCTATCCTTCTCAAACTCTTGCAAAAGATAGCAGAGGGAGGAACACTCCCAAACTCATTCTATGAGGCCACCATCACCCTGATACAAAACCAGACAAAGACGTCACAAAGAAAGAAAACTACAGGCCAATATCACTCATGAACATAGATGCAAAAATCCTCAACAAAATACTAGCAAACAGAATCCAACAGCACATTAAAAGGATCATACACCATGATCAAGTGGGGTTTATTTCAGGAATGCAAGGATTCTTCAATATACGCAAATCAATCAACGTGACACAACATATCAACAAACTGAAGGAGAAAAACCATATGATCATCTCAATACATGCAGAAAAAGCTTATGACAAAATTCAACACACATTTATGATAAAAACCTTGCAGAAAGTAGGCATAGAGGGAACTTTCCTCAACATAATAAAGGCCATATATGACAAACCCACAGCCAGCATTGTTCTCAATTGTGAAAAACTGAAACCATTTCCACTAAGATCAGGAACAAGACAAGGTTGCCCACTCTCACCACTCTTATTCAACATAGATTTGGAAGTTCTAGCCACAGCAATCAGAGAAAAAAAAGAAATAAAAGGAATCCAAATAGGAAAAGAAGAAGTAAAGCTGTCCCTGTTTGCAGATGACATGATACTATACATAGAGATTCCTAAGGATGCTACCAGAAAACTACTAGAACTAATCAATGAATTTGGTAAAGTAGCAGGATACAAAGTTAATGCACAGAAATCTCTGGCATTCTTATACACTAATGATGAAATATCTGAGAGCGAAATTAAGAAAACACTCCCATTTACCATTGCAACAAAAAGAATAAAATATCTAGGAATAAACCTACCTAAGGAGACAAAAGACCTGTATGCAGAAAACTATAAGACACTGATGAAAGAAATTAAAGATGATACAAATAGGTGGAGAAATATACCATGTTCTTGGATTTGAAGAATCAACATGGTGAAAATGACTCTATTACCCAAAGCAATTTACAGATTCAATGCAATCCCTATCAAATTACCACTGGCATTTTTTACAGAACTAGAACAAAAAAAATGTCACAATTTGTATGGAAACACAAAAGACCCCGAATAGCCAAAGCAATCTTGAGAACGAAAAATGGAGCTGGAGGAATGAGGCTCCCTGACTTCAGACTCTACTACAAGGCTACAGTTATCAAGACAGTATGGTACTGGCACAAAATCAGAAATATAGATCAATGGAACAGGATAGAAAGCCCAGAGATAAACCTACACACATATGGTCACCTTATCTTTGATAGAGGGGGCAAGAATATACAGTGGAGAAAAGACAGCCTCTTCAATAAGTGGTGCTGGGAAAACTGCACAGGTACATGTAAAAGTATGAAATTAGAACACTCCCTAACACCACACACAAAAATAAACTCAAAATGCGTTAAAGACCTAAATGTAAGGCCAGACACTATCAAACTTTTAGAGGAAAACATAGGCAGAACACTCTATGACATAAATCACAGCAAGATCCTTTTTGACCCATCTCCTAGAGAAATGGAAACAAAAACAAAAATAAACAAATGGGATCTAATGAAACAAAAGCTTTTGCATAGTAAAGGATACCATACAGAAGACCAAAAGACAACCCTCAGAATGGGAGAAAATATTTGCAAATGAAGCAACTGACAAAGAATTAATTTCCAAAATTTATAAGCAACTCAGGCAGCTCAATAACAAAAAATCAAACAAATCAATCCAAAAATGGGCAGAAGAACTAAATAGACATTTCTCCAAAGAAGATATACAGATTGCCAACAAACACATGAAAGAATGCTCAACATCATTAATCATTAGAGAAATGCAAATCAAAACTACAATGAGATATCATCTCACACTGGTCAGATTGGCCATCATCAAAAACTCTAGAAACAATAAATGCTGGGGAGGGTGTGGAGAAAAGGGAACACTCTTGCACTGCTGGTGGGAATGTAAATTGATACAGCCACTATGGAGAACAGTATGGAGGTTCCTTAAAAAACTACAAATAGAACTACCATATGACCCCGCAATCCCACTACTAGGCATATACCCTGAGAAAACCATAATTCAAAAAAGTCATGTACCAAAATATTTATTGCAGCTGTATTTACGATAGCCAGGACATGGAAGCAACCTAAGTGTCCATCAACAGATGAATGGATAAAGAAGATGTGGCACATATATACAATGCAATATTACTCAGCCATAAAAAGAAATGAAACTGGGTTATTTGTAATGAGGTGGATAGACCTGGAGTCTGTCATACAGAGTGAAGTAAGTCAGAAGGAGAAAAACAAATACCGTATGCTAACACATATATATGGAATCTAAGAAAAAAAAAAATGTCATGAAGAGATTAGTGGTAGGACGGGAATAAAACACAGACCTACTAGAGCATGGACTTGAGGATATGGGGAGGGGGAAGGGTAAGCTGTGACGATGTGAGAGAGTGGCAGGGACATATACACACTACCAAATGTAAATTAGATAGCTAGTGGGAAGATGCCGCATAGCACAGGGAGTTCACCTCTGTGCTTTGTGACCACCAAGAGGTGTGGGATAGGAAGGGTGGGAGGGAGGGTGACACAAGAGTGAAGAGATATGGGAACATATGTATATGTATAACTGATTCACTTTGTTGTAAAGGAGAAACTAACACACTATTGTAAAACAGTTATACTCAAATAAAGATGTTAAAAAAAAAAAAAGAAATGCCACAGAGAATGTTACCAAGGTATCAAAAATATAATAGGGAAATACTCTGAATCAATAAACACATATACATTTGACAATAGATGAAATTATCCACTTATTGAAAAACATGAACTACAACAACACATACAGTGTGAAATCAATAATTTGAATAGCCCTAATACAAGCAGAAAATTGAATTTGTAAATAAAAATATCCCCCCAAAATTATTTTATCCAGAAATTTCAGTAGGGAATTCTTCCACATTTTTTTTTTTTTTTTTTTTGCGGTACGTGGGCCTCTCACTGCTGTGGCCCCTCCCACCGTGGAGCACAGGCCCCGGACGCGCAGGCCCAGTGGCCATGGCTCACAAGTCCAGCCGTTCCACGGCATGCAGGATCTTCCCAGACCAGGGCATGAACCCGCGTCCCCTGCATCTGCAGGCAGACTCTTAACCATTGCGCCACCAGGGAAGCCCCCAAATTTTTAAAGAAGAATTAAACTCATTACTAAACAGTGAAAACTTCCAGAAATTAGAAGAGCAGTGGTCACGTTCTAATTCACCTTTTGAACCTAGCATTGTACTGATACAAAAATTCAAATGCAAAGTAAATCAAATAAAGAAAATATCCCTCAGTAATTTAGATGTAATAATGCTAAACAAAATATTAGTAAATAAAATTCTGCAATAGTTTAGAAAAGACAAGCCATACACTGGAATAAAATATTTGCAAACCAATATTCCAAAAAGGACTAGTATATAGAATATATAAAGAACATTCAAAAGTCAACAGTATTATGTTTTCAGTATTCTGCTTTCTCTGCATCTATTCAGATGACCATACGATTTTTATATTTTATACTATTAATGTGGTACATGGTCTTTGTTGATTTGCATATGTTGAACCATCCTTGCATCACAGTGATAAATCCCACTTAGTCATGGTGCATGATCCTTTTAATATATTGTTCAATTTAGTTTGCTAATATTTTCTTGATACTTTTGCATTTATAGTCATACCTCATTTTATCATGTTTTGTTTTATTGTGCTTTGCAGATGTTGTATTTATTACAAGTTGAAGATTTGTGGTTACCCTGCATTGTCAGATGATGGTTAGCCTTTTTATCAATAAAGTATTTTAAAATTAAGATATGTACCTTTTAAAGACATAATGCTATTGCACATTTCATAGACTACAGTATAGTGTAAATGTAACTTATATACAGACTGGGAAACCAAAACATTCCTGTGACTTTCTTTACTGCTATATTCACTTTATTGTGGTAGTCTGGAATCAAACTGAAAACTTCTCCAAGGCATGCCTGTATATTCATTAGAGATATTGATATATATTTTTTCTTTCATTTTATTTTGTCCCTATCAGGCTTTGGTATCAAGGTAATGGTGGCCTCATAGAATGAGTTTGGAAGTGTTCCCTCCTCTTCATTTTTTTGGAAGAGTTTGAAGATAATTGGCATTAATTCTTTAAATATTTGGTAGAATTCACCATTGAAACCATCTGGTTCTGGACTTTTTTGTGTTGGGAGGTTTTTGATTACTGATCCAAAACTGATTACTCCTTACTCAATATCAGTTTGTTCAGATTTTCTATTACTTCCTGATTCAGTCTTGGTAGGTTTTATGTTTTCTTGAAATTTATCCATTTTGTCTGTTTATCTAATTTGTTAGCAAATAATTGTTAATAGTAGTCTCCTATATTCCCATGTATTTTTCTAGTATCACTCATCAGAAATACATGTGTCCTCTTCATTTCTGATTTTATTATTTGTCATCTCTCATTGTTCTTATTTAATCAAGCTCAAGATTTGTCAATTTTTTAATCTTTTCAAAAATATCCTTAGTTTCACTGATTTTTTGTTTTTCTGACCTCTATTTCATTTATTTCTGCTCTGATCTTTGTTATGTCTTTCCTTCTGTTAAATTTGGGCTTAGTTTTTCTTCTTTCTCTAATTCTTTGAGATATTAAGTTAGGTTGTTTATTTGAGATCTTTCTATTTTCTTAATATGTGCATTTATCACTATACACTTCCCTCTCAGAACTGCTTTTGCAGCATCTCACACTTCTTGGTGTGATTTCTTTTCATTTTCAATTGTTTCTAGAGAGTTTTTTATTTCCCTTTTGATTTCTTTTGACTGCTTGCTGTTCGGGAATGTGTTGTTTAATTTCCACATGCTTGTAAAATGTCCATCTTTTCTCTTATTGCTGATCTCTAGTTTTCATATCACTGTAGTTGGAAAAGACAGTTGGTACAATTTCAGTCTTCTAAAATTTTCTAAGACTTGTTTTGTGGGCTATCATATGATATATCCTGTAGAATGTTCTATGTGCACTTGAGAAGAAAGTATGTTCTGCTACTGTTGGCAAATACAACACCATTTCATGAAAAAATATCTCTCAACAACTTGGGTGTAGAAGGAACACAGCTCAACATAATAAAACAACAAACCCACAGCTAACAGTATACTGAACTGTGAAAGATTGAAAACTTTTCCTCTAAGACCAGAAAAAGACAAAGGTGCTAACTCTCAACTTTTATTCAACATTATGCTGAAGTCCTAGCTAGAGCAATTAGGTAAGAAAGTAAATAAAAGTCATCCAAACCAAAAAGGAAGAAGTAAAACTGTCACAATTTGCAGATGATATAATTTTGTACAGAAAATCCTAAAGACACAACCAAAAAACTGTTGGAACTAATCAATGAATTCAGTAAAGTTGCAGAATATAAAATCAAAATACAGAAATTTCTATATGTTAACAAAAAAATCTAAAAAAGAAATAAAGAAAACTATCATAGTCACAATACAGTTAAAAACAATAAAATACGTAGGAATAAATTTAAATCCAAGGAAGTGAAGTATCTGTAGAATGAAAACTAGAAGACTTTGATGAAAGAAATTGAAGAAAGCACAAGCAAATGGAAAGACATTCCATGTTCACAGATCAGAAGAATTAACACTGTTAAAAATTCCATACTAATCAAAGCCATCCATATATTTAATGCAATCCCTATCAAAATTTCAGTGTAATTTTTCACAGCAATAGAAAAAATAATCCTAAAATGTGTATGGAACCACAACAGAACTTGAATATCCAAAGCAATCTTGAGAAAAAACAACAAAGCTGGTGGCATCAGACTTCCTAACTTCAGACTATATTATAAAGCATAACCGTCAAAACAATATGGTATTAGTGTAAAAACAGACGAATTAATGGAACAATACAAAGAGCCCAGAAATAGACACATGCATGTATGCACACTTTATTTTTGACAAAGGAACCAAAAGTATACAATGGGGGAAGAACAGTCTTCAAGAAATGGTGCTGAGAAAACTGGATAGCCTCATGCAAAACAAAACAAAAAACTGGAGCTCTATCTTACAGTATACATAAAATATACTCAAAATTGATTGAAGAATTGAATGTAATATCTGAAATTATAAAATTTCTAGAAGAAAATATAGGGGTAATTACCTTGATATTGGTCTTGGCAGTGATTTCTTTGAATTTTACCCCAAAGCCAAAGGCAACAAAAGCAAAAATATACAAATGGGACCACTTCAAACTAAAACACTTCTGCACAACAAAGGAAACCATCAATAAAAAGAAAAGGCAACATTTGGAATGGGAAAAAGATATTTGCTAACCACATACCTGGTAAGGGTTGATATCCAATATACATAAATAACTAACACAACTTAATATTTTTTAAAAAAACAGCAGTTTAATTAAAAATGGTCAGAGGAACCGAACATTTTTCCACATAGGACAATAAATACGTGCTCGACATCACTAATCATCTGGGAAATGCAAATCAAAACCACATGAAATATTACCTCACACATGTTAAAATGCTATCATCAAAAAGACAAAGGATAACAAGTGTTGTTGAGGATGTTGAGAAAAAGGAACCATGTGCACTATTGGTAGGAATGTAAATTAATGCAGCCACAATGGAAAACAATATGAACGTTTGTCAACAAATTAAAAACAGGACTACCAAATAATCCAGCAATATCCCTTCTTGGTATACAGCCAAAGGAAATGAAAACAGGATATTGAAAAGATATTTGCACTCCCATATTTATTGCAGCATTAATCACTATTACTAAAATATAGAAATAACCTAGGTTCCATCAACAGATGAATAAATAAAGAAGATGTGGGATATATATACAATGGAATATTATTCAGAAGTGAGAAATGACATCCTGCTGCCTGAGACAACATGGGTGGACCTTGGGGGCATTATTCTAAGTGGAATAAATCAGACACAGAAAGACAAATACTGTATGAGCTCACTTATATATGGAATCTAAAAAAGCTGAACTCATAGAAATCAAGACTAGAATGGTGGTTACCAGGGGCTTGGGAGTGGGGGGAAAGAGGAAATGATGGCCAACGAGTTCAAATTTACAGTTATAAAATGAGTAACTTCTGAGGATCTAATGTAGAGCATAGTGATTATAGTTAATGATACCTTATCATATACTAGAAAGTTGCCAAGAAAGTGAATCTTAAATGTTTTCACCACAAAAAAGAAATGATAATTATGTAATGTGTTGTAGGTGTGGCACTATGCACTAACACTATGGTGGCAATAATTTTGTAATATATAAGGATATCAGATCAACACCTTATACACTTTAAACTTACATGATGTTATATAACAATTATATCTCAATAAAGCTGTGAACAAATGAAAAAAAGGAAGATCTAAAATCAGTAATCTCAACTTCCACTTTTAACTAGAAACAGAAGAGTAACTTAAGTTCAAAGTAAAACAGAAAAAAGAAAAAATAGAGCAGAAATCAATAAAATCAAAATCAATAGGTGAAATCAACAAAATTTAAAGTTTGTTTTATGAAAAGATTAATAAAATTGATAAACCTCTAGCTATGAACTAAAAATAGAGGGAAACATAAATTACTAATATCAGAAATGAGAAAGTGGACATCACTACAGACACCATGAACATTAAAAGAATAATAAAAGAATACTATGAAGAAAACTATGTTCAGAAATTTCATAACCTGGATAAAGTGGACCTATCCCCTAAAGACAAGATTTACCTAAACTCACACAAGATTAGTCTATCTAAATCAACCTATATCTATTAAACAAATTAAATCAATAATTAATAATTTTCCAAACCACAAAACTTCATGCTCACATGGGTAAACTGGTGAATCCAGCAAAATTTTAAGAAAAAAATTAAACCAGTTCTCTACAAACTCTTTTAGAAGATAAGGCAGAGGAAATAGTTCCTAAATTATTCTATGACCCAGGCATTACACTAATACTAAACCAGACAAAAATATTACCAACAAAAAAGTTACAGACCAATATTTCTCATGAACACAGATACATAATTCAAACTGACAGAATTAAGATTAAGCATCTGTTACAACAATAAACACAAATGCTTAAACCTGTACATATATCGTTGGTTATATAACAGGAATAGAAGTGATTTCATTTATGCTATTTCTTCTTCACATAGTACCTCTAAATGTTCATGTTAGTATATTTAAACTAACTTTTTATGTGAGTGTCTGACACATTCAAAATCATGCTTTCATAGTCACCCCAATCCTTGGATTTGAATCCTAAGTGCTATATATGTACCATACGCTTCTCTTGATTTCACACCCCATGTAGGTTCTCGGCGATAGGTGACTGGGCCACTTGGGCATTTGGACATTTGGCCAAAGAAAGAACAATCACATTTTCTCTGTTGGGAATATTAAACTGACCTAAATACATGATAGCTTAGTTTGAACCATAATGAACATTGTAAGCTTGGTTAGCCTGGAATGCCACTTTTCATCCAGTGTAGATTGAGAAACATAAAATGTCGATACGCAGATTTTTTTAAAGTAAAAAATAACAGTACTTCTCTATAGGAGAAGTTGCCTTAATTTCTGATGGATGTCTAAATTCGTTTTAGTCCTTTCCGAAGGATTGTCTGCAATGTGTGTCATTAAGTTCACAGAGAGATAACTCATGTAGCTATACATGTATTAAATATTTGAAGAACCTACTATGAGCCAAACAGTTTAAAATTGTGGTGATAAAACAGTAAACAAGAAAATGTGTCTGCCTTCATGGAGCTTCCCACCTAATGAGAGAGACAAGTATTAATCAAGCAAATAGATAAATACTGTGATTTTAGGTAGTATTGATAGGAAGAAAAATCAAGGCATATTTAAGAAGAGTATGGGTAGCTGTAGGGGACCATTTTGCATGTCTTTGAGGAAGTGCCTTTTGAGCAGAGACTTGAATATTGTGAAAAAGCAAGTCCTACAAAGATTGGAGGAAAGTATTAAGACAAAGTAAACATTTAATATAAAGAGAAATGGGAAGGAAGAATTAAAAAAAGATAAACTAAAGAAAACTGCAGCAAAATACCATCTTAAAGGTCTTTAACAAGAATGCATTAATATATTAACATTTTAAAATATGCATGAAATGATAAAAATAAAATCCGAATGTTTATATGTGTACTGGAAATGAAGAAATTAGATCTAGAAAAAATATACAGTACACTATAATGTTAACTTCAATTAGAACTGTGGGTTCTTGGCTGCTTCTTGATTTGTTCTCTGTACCTTTCATGTGTATTTGATAAAACTCATTAGAAGTATTCTTGACAGGGAATATACTCAATTTGTTTGAGAAGAGGCAGAAGGCCAGAGTAAATAAAGTGATCTGAGCAAGTACATGAGTAGCCAAAAATGAGGCAGAATAAGTAAACAGAGGCCAGGTAAGGTAAGGCTTGTTGTATTGAGCTACAAAGTTTGGCTATTATTCTATTAACTGGGATGGGAAGACATTGTTTGGTTTTAAGCAACAAGAGATATATTCTAGATTATGTTTTTACAATCAAATAAATTGAGGAAAATGTTATGAGTAGTCCTACTCAGATGAGTGTCAGTCCATGAACTGTTTTTACCACTCTAGAATAAGCACAAGAATGAAGAGTAAACATTTGAAAACTTGTGTAACGTTATGATGTAATGGCAAGATAAAGGTGTGTGATTGTTTTTAAGCTCATTCACTTTCATTGTACTTTTTAAAAGTGACAGTGTAAGATACATTGAATACAAACAAAAAAAGCTGGTCATTCACCACAAAACACTTGAGAAGCACTTCCATAGTACAAGTGAAAAAACACAGAAATCAAAGTTTTATTGCAGTAGACCCAGAATGGTAGATATATTTTGAAAATTAAGCCAACAGAAAGAATTGGTCAAGTGGTATGAGGGAGAAGAGAAATCGTGGATAGACTTTATATCTTTATAATAACTCTGTTTTTAGAATAAGTTTAGGTTTCTCCTACTTGAGCTGGAAGAGCTGTGACTAATACAATTCCTATTTTATAGATATTAATACGGGAACTTAGAGTGGATGAGTCACTTCTCAGAATAACACAAATAGGCAGTAGTGCTATGACTTAGACCCAAGTCTATTTAAAAAAAAAAAAACCCACAGACTTCTACTATTATTTTTATCACTTTGTTTAAAAATCTTACGATAAGAAAGTAATATGACTTTCCCTTTAGATTTAATACTATGTTGAATGATATATATCCCCTAACATTGAACTATCTAGGAAAAAAAATGCTAAGGCAGGATGTATAATGCCCAGTTAAATTGTTTCACTATTTTATTTAGGAATTTTGTGTTTCTATTCATAATTTAGATTGGTCTGTAATTATCTTTTTTAATCAATGCTTATCACCTATAAGTATCTAAGTCACTGTTTCATAAAGGTGCTTGGAAGTTTTCTACATTTTTCTAGGTTCTGGAGTAATTTAAATTGATTTGGAGATATCTGATTTTTGAAATTTTAGTAGAATTCTCCTAAAATATTGTCTTGACTTGGTAGTTTTTTGTATTTTTGTTTGTTTTGAGAATAGGCCTTTGATTTTTTAAAAATTTCTTCTTTAGAAATTAATGTGTTTAAACGGTCTATTTCTACTAAAAACACTCAGACATACTACAGAATTCATAAATTGAATCAACTGCATAGTAAGAACATTTGTAAAGATCTGAAGCATTGCCACTTATCAGAAATCATTAATTAGAAAAAGTAACATTAAATAATGATATGGCTTATGTGTGGAATCTAAAAAAAGACACAAATGAACTTATATACAAAACAGAAATAGACACAGACATAGAAGACAAATTTATGGTTACCAAAGGGGAAAAGGAGGGGATAAATTAGGAGTTTGGGATTAACAGGTACATACTCCTACATATAATATAGATAAACAACAAGGACCTACTGTGCTGTACACCTGAAGCTAACACAATATTGTAAATCAACTATACTTCAATTAAATTTTTTTTAATTTAAAATTTTTTATAAATCCCAATCATAATATCACAAAACTATAAGGTACCAACAAATAATAATGTGTAAAATTACAAAACATGGTTAAGGGTATGCAACTGAATAAGTAGTGAGCCTTACTTTGTCAATATTGTTTTCATTTAAATTTCTTCCAAATTAATCTATAATATTAATGTTATTTTATTAAATTCCCAATAGACTACTCATAGATCTAAACAAATTGATTGTAAAGTTAATTTAAACCCAAAATGAACATAAATATTTAAAAATATAAATGAAGATAAATTCGGAAATTAACATCAAGAAAATAGGCATGTTATAAAATTTACATTAGATATCAGTGAGAAAAAAACAAACTATTCAATCAGTAACACTGAGAAAATTGCCTTGGTAAATGAAAAAATTTGAATTTTCACAATATTTATCAAGTAAATTCCAAATGATTTAAGGGCTGCATGTGAAAAAAATGAATTAAAAAGCATCTTTAAAACTATTCAGGGCTTCCCTGGTGGCGCAGTGGTTGAGAATCCGCCTGCCGATGCAGGGGATACGGGTTCGTGCCCCAGTCCGGGAGGATCCCACGTGCCTCGGAGCGGCTGGGCCCGTGAGCCACGGCTGCTGAGCCTGCGCGTCCGGAGCCTGTGCTCCGCAACGGGAGAGGCCACAACAGTGAGAGGCCCGCGTACCACAAAAAAAAAAAAAAAAAAAAAAAAAAACTATTCAAAGAAATAAAAAAAATTCATTTGTAGGGTCAAGTAAAAAAAGAACTCTTTATACAGGAGGCAGAATATCATAACTAATAAAGAAAATATTGATAAAGTTGGTAAAATTAAACATGTTCACATGAAAAAATAAAATTTTATACTTAAAGACTAAAATAATTAAAAATAATATGGAAATATACTAAATGTCTCTACAAATCAATAAGACAAAAAGACAAACACTCAATGGAAAAGAAGGTAAGAATTTAGGCAATCTGCATAATCAAAATCTTGAATAGCTAATAAGCATACAAAAGATATTAATTAGTAATTAAATACATGTAGTTGAAAATAAACATGAAATACAAATTTATACCTATCAAGATACAACATGAAGTAAAATTTGATAATGCCAAATTTTAGTGAGGGTGAAGCACAGACTCTCACACTGATGTTAGAATTTTAAATTGTATCTCTCTTTGCAAAGACATTTGACAATATTTAGTGAAGTTAAAATTTTTGTTATCACTCAGCATTTCAACATTTAGATGCATGTTCTAGAAAAGTGAGTATGTGTAACAGAAGTGATGTTCATTGCTTATAATAATTTTTAAAATGTGAGAAACCAAATATCAATCAACAGTAGATAGATGGTATGTTGTTTACTCTATACATATCAATGTATAGAGATTATAAATAATCTTGAGTGAAAAATAAGAGGAAGAGGACATTTGCTCATACTTTCAAAGAACATACAAAGCAATGTAGTGTTACATAATAAATAAAGTATAAATATAAAATCACGAAGTAGAAGGGTACATATTAAATATATACAGTTGACCCTTGAACAACACAGGGGTTAGGGGCACCAACCTTCCCACCCAGTGGAAAATATGCATATAACTTAACAGTAGGCCTTCTGAATCTGTGGTTCCTCCACATGGTTCCTTGGTATCCTTGGTTCCACATCCACAGATTCAAACTACTGTGAATTGTTTAGTACTGTAGTATTTACTATTGAAAAAAAAATCCACAGATAAGTGGACCACTGCATCTCAAACCTGTGTTGTTTAAGGGTCAGCTGTAGTTGGTTACTTCTTTGGAGAGGAAACTGGTCATAGAATTGGAGGGGGAGAAATATCTATTTTATTTTCAGTATACTATTTGTTTCATATATAAAATATATTATAAACTAGTATATCTGAATATTTTAAAATTCTGGGTATTGAGGTCCAGAACCTATTAAAGTAAAAAAAAAAAAAAGACAAGTATGTAGTACACAAATCAAGCATTGGATCTTGGTCAAAGAGTACAAAGTAGCAATTATGTAAGATGAAAAAGTCTAGAGATCTAATGTATGGCATTAAAATCATAGTTAATAATATTATATTGTATACTGAAAAATAAAATGTTTCATATATGTGTGTAGATACATATGGAAAACAGTAGAAAATTAATAAAATTGCCAAAAAAGAAAACAGACATAAATTACAGCCTGAAAAGAATTGAACACAGGGACAAAAACTCTTCCCCATTTGTTTTGTGTTGGCTGTTTATTTTTATGACGGAAGCATTAGTATCATAAAAATGGAAAATACCTCATTCAGTGGAAAATAATTTTTTTAAAGATTTACCACTGTGAAACCACCTCATCTGGGCCAGGTGCAAATCATCAATCTTATTCCCACTCAACATGAAATGGCAGGGCGCAATACATTCAGACATAAAAATCCATCCGTTGCTCCTCCCCACCACCTTCCTCTGGTCCTAATTCATTCCTGAAACTGGAGTGAAACTCATGTTTAAGAGCCCTTAGACCAACTAGATTTCTCATGTTGCCTTTGTTTGTACATCCTGAAGTTGAATTTAATTCATACCAGCCTGAATCATTATCCTGGTCTTTCTAAAATAGCTGAATCCATCAATGCCCAAACCTCATTTATGAGAGGGTATACAATTTCTACCTATTTTTGTGGTGAATTACTGTTATTAAATGAATAAATATAAACACACATGCACATATTTCATAGCAGAAGACCTTCACATTTTTCTCCACTGAAGAATTTCATTATTTTAATACAGTTTAATATCTTAGGTAAATAAATATTTTCAAAAGCTTAAGACAGTGTTTTGTAATTATGCATAGCCACCTGCTCTGACTCATGTATTTAGTTTAGAATGCTAAGTCTACAGATTTACAGTTTTTCCATTTAGACTCTGAATTCTGGCCTGAATCTGTCACATAATTTCTAAGTAGTTTTATACACAGAACAACCTGAACCACAGTCCAAATCACTAAAAGCAAGCCACCAGTTGTGATGGAAGCTAATGTCTCCAAGTCAGAGGGCTTTTATCTGCTATTTGTATCAAAGCATGTCCAGCGGCTGAGTCAATGTAATAGTGCACTAAAAGTGAAGTGGATAAATATATTATATTTGTTAGATAATGGTTTTCATATGTATAAATTTATTTTCAACAATTTACTGAGGTGTAGTTATTCTGTTTCCCTTTCAAAATACAGAAATGAAGCTTGAGAAAACTGAACAGAGAAATCAATTATAGCTTTACTGCTTGGTCTTTAGCCACTAATAAATCCTGAAATTTATTTATTTTTAAAATAATCTATTAACTAGGAAATATAATTTTGAACATCATGTATACAGAAAATATGAGTGCAGAAATGTGGGTGATAAGCATATGAACACTTCTAGCTTTACAAGTCTGTTAGCTTTTGTAACAGCAAATAAACCCTCAAATTGCTTTAATTAAAACAGTTTCCTTTCTTTGCAGCATTTTACCCAAATCACTGGAGCTGAAAGTCAAGAACACCTCACCAGTTTCAACATGCTGAAGGTTGATGTTAATATTTCAATCTTATCTTAAATGCTATTTCAATGAAAAGGTATTTTTAACTGAACATATAGGGAAGGTGAAGTGAGTTGATGATTTCTTTTAGTAATGTGACAGAAAATAATAAAAATATATATGATCTCGATTCTTATGTAAGCCGAGTCTCCCATTTTTGGTCAAATATACTCAATCTGATCTCAAAAAGCAGCACTAACAAGTCAGTTTCTAATTTCATACCACAAAGATAACCATAATCCTTTATTTTAATGTACTCTGTATTAAAACTTAATGCCATCTGTAACTTTTTTGAGAGTAGAAATGTCATTGTTATTTGTTCTCATTCAGCTCCCACCTGCAATGCAGCATTATCTGTGAGTGATGCTTCTATGTGGTGTCCAGGATATTGTAGTTAGATGTAGCCCTGTGGCAAAGAGGTAATCATATAGATTTTTCACTACTGCAGCAAATACTCTTGTGTCCAACTGCTAAGCTTTGGCAAAAAATAAATAAAACCACAACTCTCAGATCTGCTGTTGAAGCAAGATTTCAAGTGCCTCCAAATCATCTGCTGCAAGGTCATTTCGGACAGTATTGACCTCATAAGTGGGATGCATTGGATATTACTTGCAGCTCTCCAAGCTTTCCACTGACCGGTTATTTTGGGCTATTTTCTTCCCGACTATTTTTAAAGGTGTCAGCAAAAAATGTTAAGGAACAACTTGTTTTATAAATGAAGATATAAGCAATATGTGTGCTATTCTGAGTACTAAGGAAATAGAGTTAATAAAGTAAGGCTGTGTTTTAGTTTTCCTAGAATAACAAAGTGTTTTTACAACATGAATAAAATATAACTTTGAAGGAAGGAATGATTTTTAAAAACGTTTTAAGAAAGGCTTGTTTTAAGTGTGGTCAGTGAAGAAGTTTTTAATTTGTTGATTCTAAATGTTTATTTTGTTCTGGTTTCTGTTGTATTACTAGTATTTCTGTTCAGAAATATAGTAGATAAAATTATCTGATTTCCCTCTGACTGGGAATTATAAAGTATTTTTACAGTTATTGCATTCTTTCATTTAGTATACCTACGTTGAGAAAAATGATTTTTATATATAATATTAGTCTTTGTTCAGGCCATAAGTAGGGATATAAAACTACTCACTAATTTATTAGTTATAGAACTCTATTTTAAAGCCCTTGAAGTTATTTTCATTCATTTCATTTCTTCATTCAATCATTCCCTTGTTCAAAATGTACACATTGAGTATATAGGATTCTCTCTGCCCTCAAGGAGCAACATATGTGGGAGGAAGCATAGATATGTAAAGAAATTAATGCAATATCAAGTCAGCTCCAGAACAGAGACATGTCATGATGATGAAAGACCCTGTCACTTGCCTGTTTAACACTCTCTAATGGTGTTCTGGTGTACTTAAGGTCCACTTTTCCTATTAGGTTCTGCATAGTTCTATGTGATCTGGGCTCTCTCTTGTTATTGCTACTGTCACTAGAGTCCAACCACACTGATGTTTCTTCTCTGTCTCTTCCTTGTTCTTATCCTGGACCTCTGCCTCTTCCTATCCAGCCTCATTCTTTCCCTCCTTCTCTTTCTCCTTCTTCTTCCACTTTAATCAAAAGTAAATCTTTGATTTCTTGCTTAACATTTGGAGCTGATTCCTGTCAACTTTGCCTGAATTCCCAGAGCTGTGTGGCTCACAGGGTCTTGGTGCTCTGGCCTGGTGTCAGGCCTGATCCTCTGAGGAGGGAAAGCTGAGTTCAGGACATTGGACCACCAACAAACATATGAACACCAAGGGGGGAAAGCAGGGGTGGGGGGTGTGTCTGAACGTCCATATGACTCTCCCCTGCCCCCCCCCTCTCTCTCTCCCTCCCTGTCAAATATTATCTCTCCTCCATTGAAATGTACTCTATCTAGAATGTCCACAACTACAGTGCTTTGTTCAGAGTTGGTAATCAATAAATATTTGTTGAATGAATAGGGAATATTTAAAAACAATTCTTTGTATCCCTGGTGCCAATTTTAGAACTTTTTAATTACAGGTACTCACTAAATGTTTAGCAAATTAGTGAACTCTATTTTCATAATATATATGAAAGATAAGCCAACATTTCAGGTTAGATAGGTATATTAGAGACAGATAGAAGGTAAACAGACATGACAAAAGATAACATATATAGAAATATAGAGCCATGAATGATTTATGTAACTTGAAGCTATATGTAACTTTATATGGTTGGGACAAATAGTCCTATTTCAGGGTAAAAAAGTCCTGGATAAGTATGATGTTAAAGAGTTAGAGAACATCAATGTGGAAATCTGCAATGAAAGCAAATTTGGATTTTGTCTGTTAAATGATAAGGATTTATAAACAAGAGCAGATGAGAGTCATCAGAAGTTATGATATTTTTTGAGTATTATTTTATTTATTTCTTATACAGCAAGTTCTTATTATTTATCTATTTTATACATATTAGTGTATATATGTCAATCCCAATCTCCCAATCCATCCCACCACCACCACCCCCGCCCTTGCTTTCCCCCCTTGGTGTCCATACGTTTGTTCTCTACATCTGTGTCTCTATTTCTGCCCTGCAAACCAACTCATCTGTACCATTTTTTCCAGATTCCACATATATGTGTTAATATATGATATTTGTTTTTCTCTCTCTGACTTCACTCTGTATGACAGTCTCTAGGTCCATCCACATGTCTACAAATGACCCAGTTTCATTCCTTTTTATGGCTGAGTAATATTCCATTGTATATATGTACCACATCTTTTTTACCCACCTGTCTGTCAACGGGCATTTAGGTTGGTTCCATGACCTGGCAATCATAAATAGTGCTGCAATGAACATTGGGGGTGCATGTCTTTTGGAATTATGGTTTTCTCTGGTTATATGCCCAGGGAGTTGTTACGATTCTTGACTTTTTTTCTGTTTAAAAGAATAGAAATATCATCCTACTGGTAGTGTAGAGGGGGATGAGACTAGGAGAAGTGAGCACAGGTAGAAATCTAGTATAATAATTAAAGAAAAAGATGGTGAAGGTCTGAACTAAGTCATTGTCAGAGAGGAAGACTTGGATTTAAGAGATACTTCTGAGAGAATGTTAATAAAATACAGAGAGACTATTGTGAAGTAACAGAGGGAGAAAAGAGTAAAAGATGAAGCGCATGAATTTGGCTAAGTTACTGGGTGTGTAAGTTAGCAATGAAAGGAAAATACTTAGAGAATAAAGGATAATGAGTTTGATCTTGACAATTTGGAGTAAGTATCTGTTGTCATCTCCAAATGAGGAGGTCTAGATAACCAGTAGGTACTGGACACATTAGGAATCAGATTTCATGTGAAGAGCAACATGGTATGCATTGACTCAGTAAGTATTATTTTGTGTTGTTAATTAATAGATTTTGCAAGGGTAAATAAAATCTCTTCATCAGATCATACAGAGTGAAAAAGGAAGAACCATGTAAACCCTGAAAATGTCTACATCTATATTTAGGTTCACCACTGTCTCCTACCAATGGTAATTGTTGATCACTGTATTTGGCAAAAATAAAGAGTGAATAATTTTATCAAGTTACTGTACAAACTTACTTTCCCAGTAAAACATTTACAGACATTTTTCTGGCTAAATTAAATATATAAAATTTAATGCTATTAGTGAGTTTAGTCAAATGCCACCATACAATATATAATTTATCACTTGGTTTTACTTAGAAACAGTTAATTAACTGTCCCTTAATTCTCAATGTGTCTAGATTTGATATGGATGAAAGTATGTTCTGAAATAGAAAAGACACATCAACGTGTAACCAAAACATTTAGAGGTTACGTTTTCAACTTTGTTGCCTATATTTTGGAAGACGATCATTGGCCAAATGATGAGGATTTCTCTTTAGGAGAGCTATCCCTTTTTTATCCAGACATTTTCAACTGGCTCAAATAATGAGCAGAATAAACTATCCTATAGGTCCCTGAAGGAACAGAAAAAATTAAAATATATGGATACAATGCAAATATGTATCTATACTATGCAAATGATGTGGTGAAAAACAAAATATTTCCCTTAGAAACTTTTAGTTAACTTCTGTGTCTCATATCTACAAATCTAATAGTGAAAGTCAGCTCCACTCATGCAAGTTTCCTGAAGAAATGTCAATGAAAAAAGTAATAGCTTTGTAACCCTTAGTCAGAAAAGAACTTTGCAAACAGAAAGCTACATGGTAAATTTCACTTGATGACCCTGGGTTGTGTTTGTCTTCTGTTACACCAAATCAAGAAACGTGTTGCCAAAAGAGCATTTGGGGTAAGGAAAAAAAAAACAAAAAATACTTAGACATTCTTGCCAAAAATCTAATTCCTAATACTAGTCTCTACAGTGAACAGTTGTTGGAAACTTGTGATCTACTGATTCAATTACAATTAATTTAGTAGTAGTAACCTCTGAACCATTTGATTGAATTGAGGTAAAGGCCATAATACAAGTGTCTTATTTTATTTCATAATTGCCAAGTTTCAATTTTGCTTTGCATTTGATGAAGACAGAATGGAAGTATACTATTATGGAATACTTTAACATAAGAATAACAGAAAAATATACCAACCATTTAAAAAGCAAAAAAGACTGTCTCTAGGTCTATCCACATCTCTGCAAATGGCACTATTTCATTCCATTTTAGAAAAACAAATATCGTATAATATTGCTTATATGTGGAATCTAGAAAAATGGTTTAGATGAACTTATCTGAAAAGCAGATATAGAGATACAGATGTAGAGAACAAATTTATACCAAGGGGGGAAGAGGGGGTGTGATGGATTGGGAGATTGGGATTGACATATATACACTACCATGTATAAAATAGATAATTAATGAGAACCTACTGTATAACACAGGGAATTTTGCTCATTGCTCTGTGGTGACCTAAATGGGAAGGAAATCTAAAAAAGAGGCGATATGTGTATGCATATGGCTGACTCACTTTGCTGTACAGTAGAAACTAACACAACACTGCAAAGCAATTACACTCCAAAAAATTAAACAAAAGCAAAAGAGCATCGCATTACAGTATAATTTAGTCATGTGTTCCATCATCAAATTTCAATGAGTTACTGCACTCAATCTATTCTCTTTTTGAGCTTTGTTGTATTTCATCAGGATGGGGAATAGCTTGGAGAAATTATGCAGGTAGAAAGTTTAGTCCTCAAAACTCATATCTTTCAGAAGAAGATGTGGAGGGAGCCACTGCTGATTAAAATTATACCAGTATTAACTATAGATAACTATAGATAGATAGATGCATTCATTTTTGTATAAACAGAGAAAGAGTGAACATACCCTACTGTGAACAGTTCGACTCCTGAATATACTTTACAGATAGGTGTGCTTATGTGTACCAGGAAATATATACAAGAAAGATCATAGGGTAAACTGTTCATTGACAGTTAAATAATGTGTGCTATAATCACCAATGGCATATTATGCAGCAACAAACATGAGTGAAAGAGTTACATACAATTATATTGATTATTTTTATGGAAAAATGTTTTAAAAATAAGGGAGACATACAATATAATATATGCTCTATGATCCCTTTTATATACAATTTAAAAACTGAGAATACTTAGAAAAATTTGTGTCTCCCCAAAATTCATATGTTGAAACCCTAATGCCCAATGTGATGGTATTTAGGGGTAGGGCCTATGGAAGGTAATTAAGTCATGGGAGTAGAGTCCTCAAGATGAGATTAGTGCCCTTGCAAGCAGCGATCTCTGCCAAGTGAGAATGCAATGGGAAGACAGCTGTCTGCAAACCAAGAAATGGGTTCTCACCAAGAACCAAATCTGCCAGCACCTCGATTGCAGACCTCCTGGCCTCCAGAACTGGGAGAAACAAATGTTTCTTGTTGAAGCTACTCAGTCTATGGTAATTTGTTACAGCGGCCTGAGCAGACCGATACAGTACCCTAAAATGAAAGGCAAAAAGAATTGCAATAAAGTCAGTTAGGGGAGTTAATTTTAGAGGAGAGGCTAATGATTAGGAAGAGACACACTGGGGGAGAGGTTTTGTGCTGTTGACAGTATTTCATTCCTTGATCTTATATAGTTGAACATTTTTTGATAACTGGTTAAGCAACACATTTATGGTTTTATGTATTCATATGTGTTGTACTTCACAATAAGTCTGGTTACAAACAAAAAGAAAGATCAAAAAGACAATAAGAAAATAAATAATTTTAAGATACTATATCAGGGGAGAAAGTAAATTAAAGGAAATTTACACTCAAATATGATAAAGTAGAACTGAAAATGACCTGTGTGTATTTTTCATCTATCAGGAGGTTTGTCTTGCCAGGTTGTGCTCAGTCTATTGCTTTGCATATAAGCTAGTTAGCCGAAATATAATGCATGCTACAACTACCAGGATGCTAAATACAGAGTCCTTGTAAGATACATGGCTGGCAAATCTAAAACAAATGAGTTACTTTTATTAAATTAGTGAGAAAAAAATTTAAAAACTATAATAGGACAGTAAAGGGAATCAATCAGAAGAGAAAATGCTTGCTTTAAAAAAATTAACAATAAAGTTGAGTCAAAACTAATTAATGTAGTTTACCTCTAAAATTAAGAATAATTATAATTCCCTTAATTTACAATGTTTAAAGATTTATGAGAACTTTCTAAGAATCTAATTATGTTCAAATACCATGATACATGTTTTTGCTAATATAGTTTATTAATATCATGGATGTCACATGGTTAGCACTTCTTGCATATCTGAATAGAGAGGGGAAAATGTTGCAGGTCGATGTTATACTAGTATGTGTTTTTATTTCTTGTTATGAGAAAAAGTAATTTCTTGATTTCTTAGTGTTATTTATTTCTATTGTATGAGACAATTTACCAAATTAATTCCTAGAATGACTCTGAATAATGTGGCATGTAAACAATTTGCCTCCTTCTTTATTTCTTGTGCAGTATTAAACTTACCAGTTAAGTAAGTAGAATTTCTAAATAGTATGTATACATGAAACTGCTTAGTGACTTGTGACAGAAAAAGTATGATTAGGGAGAATGTCAATGAGGTGTTTGTCACCATAGCTAAAGTGAAGTGAAGAGTTTAGGTAATCACTTGCTTAATTCAAGCATTAAAACTGTTTTTGCTTCAATTGCCTAGATAATCAAAATCAAGCTGCTGGGAATTTTGCCGAAATTTTCTTAGCACTTTGTTCCATTTTTAAGTGGATTTGGCCATAGAAATGTAACTTCAGAATTTTGTAGTGTTATTATTTATAGGGAAATCAATGTAACTTGCTATTCTCATCACTCAAATGTTTGGTTAACTCTGGATTAAAGGCAAAACTGAAGAGTTTTTTTGTTTTGAATTACCCAGGTTATCTTCTGTTCCTTGCCTCTACCAGTTGTTCCTCCTTTGTTCTTTTCCTTGTTTCTTATCTCTTTTATTTTCAATATGCACATACACACAAACACATACATGTTGTGTACTACCTAACTCCTTCCAAAAAATTTAAGTCATTAATGTATACATTATATCATATTTGAAGGTATGCATAGCTTAGTGAAAGACTGCAAGTTTAGTGACAAATTCCCTGAAGAATCAAGAAGTATTAGAAGTCAGAGCTGGAGTTACTCAAGAGAAGGACAAGCAACTTTCAAAGAACATCATGATATGTTCAAGCATATCATGTAAGAATATCATTGTGAACAGAATATAATGATGATTGTAGCACAGGGGTAGACAGAATACAAAGTAGAATGTCAAGAGATGGTCATAGATAAAAGTAGAGGCTTGAGAAGGAGCTTGTGGACCTCCTGGTCTGTTCAATAGATCACCACCAAAGTTCTTTATGTGGGAAAGGGATATAACCAGAGTTTTGAGAGGATCACACAGGCATCACAGAAAATGAACTAATGTAGAGAGAAGAGAGTCACAAGGAGATCAATTAGAAGATGTTTAAAATAGCCCCAGCTTGAAATAAGGGAATAGCAATAGGTACAGGGCAGAGAGTGAAGATTTTTGGAATAATTCTGAAGGATAATAGACAGAAATTGTAATGTATTGGTTATAGATCATCTAGGGAAAGCGTACATAGATTACCAAGAAGAGAAGCAGAGCAAGAGCAAAATTATTGGAATCATAAAACTATAAGGAGGCAACAATGGCGGAAACACTAATGACCTAAACTGCCAATAAACAGGGAAGAGAACCATAGGGAAATTAGTCTTTGTCCATGAATCTTTTCTTCAAAATGTACGCATGATTAAAATTATACTGTTCAGTAATTATTACTCAATATTTTTGCTTGCTTCAACTGAGAACTATCAAGTGAATAGGTCAAATATTTAAATGTGCAATAAAACCTAAAAAAGGTAAATTGTTAATAGTCTTAAATATATCAATTAGATATTAACATTTATTTCCTATTCACATTTATTGGAATTTCCTGGGATAACTAACCACAATTATTTTTTTGATTTATGGAAAAGTTTTTGCAGCATTTTGGTGTAAATGTATATACTTTTCCAAAATCAAGAATTTTGAAAATTAGAGTTATCAAAGGAAATGAGAACTTTTCCTCCAGGCAAACTTCTAATCTTTTACATCTCAGTACAAGTGTAACATTTGTTGTGAATACTATCTGATATCCATCTGTACTTTTGTACTTATATGGTTCCACTTTTTTTTCTCTACCGTAATGCTCATTACATGGTAGTATTATTCTGCACATCTATCTTGGCATCCTTTAAAACCAGCACAGTGTCTGGTACTTATATAACATAGGGAATAGCTAAAATATTTTTTAAAAACATACTAACAGTTTTGCCAGACTAGTGATGACTCTTAGATAGTATACTATCAAAAACAGTACCCAAGTCAAAAAAAAAAAAAATCGCTATCTCTAGCCTTCCTCATAAATCGTATTTTTAAAATTATTTTGAATTTATGGTCTTTAAATAATTTGTTTTTCAAAATGTATTTCATAATCAGAATGAGAGTGTGGCTTGCCTAGTAACTCAGTAGTTACTAGGTCCTTAGGGGACTTCAATATCCAAGTTAATTCTAGACTTAATATAGTTATTACCTCATAAACAGGAAGCACTTACCCACCCCCATTATCATTTAATTCCTATGGTACCTGTACTGAAAAGATTTCAATTATAAATAAAAGTTGCTGCTGATCAAAGCACAAACAACTTTGCTGACAAAAATTCAATAACAAAATGAGTGAACCAATTGCTAGCATAATTTCCCAACAAAATGAGTGAACCAATTGCTAGCATAATTTCCCTAAGGAGCAATCCTTCCCATGAAGCTAGCCAAAGAGCTCATGTCTTTTTCATGTTGCACCTATATTACATAGAAGAATATTGATTTCTATATTAACTCTCAGAGAGCCTGACCTCCTTATACCAGTGCATGTGTGTTTCCATCTGGAGTGCCACTGAGAGGGGCTGTACACTTGAATCATTTTCCCCACTACCCTTGGGCTCTCCTTGAGAATAAACACACATACATATTTATGATGTGGTTTCATTTATTTAGGAATCAAAAATAGCTGCATAATAAAAGCAATGAGGTATTTAGAAATGAATAGCAAATCTCATCATCCTTAATACAGATGCATGCTGTTAACCCTCAATCCCTAAATTTTTATGGAAGCAGCCTCCTCTCATCACCCTTAGGATAAGATGTTTAACTTTCTGCTTACAGACCTGGATTTAGGAACACAGGATGTAAGAAACACTACATTAAGATGGTCCTGTGACATATTTAGCTCTGAATTCTGACGTTTTATCTCTGGCAGTTGTACATAGTGGCATATTTTCAGGAAAGTGTGGGAACTGAATCTACCCTTAGCCAGAAATGTGAACTTGTTCATCTTTATATTCAATTCCCTTTCCCCTGTTCTATGGCTCTGTGATTCTGTATGACTACCTCTTCCTGCAATAAGTATGCAAGGACACCAGGCTCTCTCTCTAATTCCTTAATCTCATTTAAGTGTTGTATAAATTTAATTTAGTTTGAAAATTAATTAAGGGAAAGTATTATATGATTTCCTTCACCAAATTATTTCATCTCAATACAGGCAAATTCTTACTAACAAAATAAACAAGAATGGTTGAATTTCAGTCTTCAGGGGCAATTTTTTTTTGGTGAGCTACTCTCAAACAATGACGTGTATTTAGACATATACCCTAATTGCCTCATTGGATCCCATTATCCCCTAGAATATCTCTAACCTTAGAGAGGGCTCAATGCCACTTCTGAATGCTTTCATCTGATGAGGTCAGGGCCAAAAAAATAATTTTTATTCACGCAAAATTAACTGATTTAAGACTTTAATTATATCTGCAAAATCCCTCATCTTTGCCATATTTTACTGGCTAGAAGCAAACCACAGTCTCACCCACAATCAAGAGGAGGGCATTACACAGAGCATGAGCACCAGGAGATGGGGATCATGGGGGTCATCTTAGATTAATGCCTACCACAGAGGCACAGTCAACAGAAATCCCCCAAAGAGTAGATAAGTGGCTCAAGTAAAATAGAGAGTAAAGGACAACTCCTTGATTTTTGCAGCAACAAAAGGAGGGATAACGAGTGATGTTATTTACTGAGATGGGATGACTAGAAGAAGGAAATAAAATAATTTGCTTTGGACATGTTACATTTAAAATGTCCATTAGAGGGCTTCCCTTGTGGCGCAGTGGTTGAGAGTCCGCCTGCCGATGCAGGGGACACGGGTTCGTGCCCCGGTCCGGGAAGATCCCACATGCCACAGAGCGGCTGGTCCCGTGAGCCATGGCCGCTGAGCCTGCGCGTCCGGAGCCTGTGCTCCGCAACGGGAGAGGCCACAACAGTGAGAGGCCCGCATACCGTAAAAATAAACAAACAAATAAATGAATAAATAAATAAATAAAATGTCAATTAGAAATCAAATGGGATATTGAGCAAACCTTCTACCACACAAGTATGGAACACAGAGGAGAGCCCAAAAGAAGAGCTAGATTTCAATTTATACTGTTTTATTAAAAAATATATTATAGGGCTTCCCTGGTGGCGCAGTGGTTGGGAATCCGCCTGCCGATGCAGGAGACACGGGTTCGTGCCCCGGTCCGGGAAGATCCCACATGCCGCGGAGCGACTGAGCCCGTGAGCCGTGGCCGCTGAGCCTGTGCGTCCGGAGCCTGTGCTCCGCAACGGGAGAGGCCACAACAGTGAGAGGCCCGCATACCGCAAAAAAAAAAAAAAATATATATATATATATATATATTATATAAAGCATAAGGTAAAAACAAATCTAAAAATAGATACCTCAAAATGATAGACTAAGCACACACAGAGAAATATATGTGCTTATTAATAACATTTTCATAAACCTTTCCTCAAATTTTACATTCCAGAGTAATTAACTCTAAATATGTTCATAACTTTATCCTTTACTTGGAAGTCTCTGGAAGTAAAAATATATTGCCAGCTTCATTATAAATCATACAGAGAGTAACTTTCATGTTTACTATTTCACATATATCTCTTTTCATACAATGTTATTGTCTTATCACCCTGTTTATTTCATTTGGTTTTAAGAGTTACAACAATATAATATGTTTAGATGCATATTTAAACACTTAGATTATGTAATTACTAGATTTGATCTGGATGATTTGTTATTCTAGGTGAATAAACTCTTTGTTTTAATTATTTCCTGAGAACCAATAACATGGTGGATGAAATGAGAGAAAAAAATTAATATTTATGTTTGCCTTACCTTTCAGAGAAAGAATTTCTGTAACAAAGATTTCTTTATTTATATTTTACATAATTAAAATGTTCATGCTCAGAGAGCAAATTGGATCCCATTATTAAATTAACCATTATGATGACATAGAATTGAAAAAGAAGTGTGTACTGCCAGTGAGCATTTCAAATGGCTAAGCTTTGATGACATTCCAGGTAGTAAAAAACATCAAAGATTAGAGCTATGTGGAAACAATCTATTTTTGGCAAGTGTGACTCCAATTAATGTGTTTATTTGCAAACTATAAGTAAACATGTTTTATCATAAGTTCATTTTTTTGTGCAAAACTGATGTATTGAAACAACAGTCTAGTCAAAACCCAGTCTACTTTGATATTTCAAGTGAACTGAATGGCTTAGAATATCAATCTCTGAACAGATATGGAAGCCATATGGTTATCACAAAAGGAATTTTAAATTTTAAAGTATGAGCATGACTTTGCTAAAATTTCCCAGGAACTCTGTCTGTGTGTACATGACTGATTTGAAATTACTCTCATCTTTTCTTGGGTTTTTTTTTTTTTTTTTTTTTTTTTTGCGTTACATGGGACTCTCACTGTCGTGGCCTCTCCCATTTCGGAGCACAGGCTCCGGACGCGCAGGCTCAGCGGCCATGGCCCACGGGCCCAGCCACTCCGCGGCATGTGGGATCCTCCCAGACCAGGGCACGAACCCGCGTCCCCTGCATCGGCAGGCGGACTCCCAACCACTGCACCACCAGGGAAGCCCACTCTCATCGTTTTTAAGGATTTTAGTATTTCATCCAGCAGATTGGCCTGAGACAGAAATAGACAAAGTAAAAAGTCCCTACCTTTTCTGAGCTTCAGTAAAGCAGGAGAAAAGGGAAAATGGGGTGATTTTTAAATACATTTTTTAACCCCAAAGTTAAAATAATATTGCAAGTACAATAATATTCCCAGATTCATTCTAACCATACAGATTATAATACATATTTATGTGTGCCATAACTTATTAAATTATACTTTTCTCCATATCTTACTTATATACCTCTCAAAATAAAGTTTCCAAACTATTTACCTTTCCCATCTAACTGTGGCTAATACACAGTATAGAACATTTTCTCTATTATTGCTAAATATTCTATAACGTAAAAATTTTAATATTTTTCCTAACACCCGCTCATAGTAAATATTTCTTAGTGCCAGTTCTTTGAAAAAGTATGTAATTAAATACTGTTAAATTCACCAGCCTGGTAGAAAAAAAAAATCAAGTATGCTGTTGCCACTTTATTCAGATTTATTTATATACTTTTCTTTGTAAAGCACCACAATAATTTAATGCATGTATTTCTTTGTTTAGGTCAGTAGTTTGCTGCTCATAAGTATTTGATAAGCATCTAATCTCTTATGCTTCTCCAGAATTTAGTTAAAACATCAATGTTGTTAAGATTAGAGTGAAACTGAGATATAAATATTCATTAGAGACTAAGCATTTTCTTAGAGATGAAATCCCCTTAAGTGTGATAGCACTGCAACAGTGGCTCTAGTCATATAAATAATGTATTTTTATGTTTTCTAGAATCTATGCAACATATTGATATATATATGGCTTCATCACTAAGGGGCAGTCACTTTTCTGATTAAAAGGACAGAATCACTAAAAAAAAAAAAGTTTCTGCAAAATCTTAAAGCATAGCAATAACAAATTCTGTTGAAAAAAATTATCATGTAATGAAACTTCTTCCTGACGTTATTGCATAAGTGATTCAGGAAAAGAGAAATTTTAATGTCATTTACTACTTTAACACTCATTATAAAACTTTGTATCTGCTTTAAAAAATTAAATAATTGCTCAAACATTTGAGTTTTCCACACAAATCTACATGTAATGACTATTCTGGGCCATTATAATTAAGACAATGCTTTAATTTTGAAATTCTATATGGAATAATTATGAATGGCTCTTTTAGATAATATTCTTGCAAAAAACCAAACTTTCTTCACTGAATCATGCTGTTTTACTTTCAAACTTGCCCGGATGACAAGGCCATGTCTGCATCCCTAAATACATGGCCTTGCCTCCATTGTCTTTAATCACATTCCAATGAATTTTTCTTCCAGTCTTCCCACTGATACCTTGGACAGATCTCATAGCTTTCCAGATGCTTTCTACTAAACAAACTCTCCTATATTTAGCTCTTAAAAACCAAAGACAAGGCTACATTCAAATTCTAATTTTGCATATACTGGTTTAAATGTCTGCAATCTGCCTAACTCAACTCTGACCCACATGTCTGGGGGCTACAAGGGAGGAGAGAAAAAAGGTGATGGAGAGAGCAGTTTTTTTTCTTACTCCAACTTAAATTTTATCAGATTACACTTTCCACATCCACCAGTCCTCTGCCATAACTCTTATTTCCTTATTTCCTTCTTGCCTGGCAAGTTCCACATCCCTTGGCAGCAGTTCAAGCCATTTTCACTGCCCTTTCTCCAGTTTCTATTGGCTCTCCTGACATAAGAAATGTGTACAAGCAGAAGGGGAAAGTTTCCTTGCCATGGATGACAGGGGTGGTGGGTTTGGGTATGGTCAGGTGCTTTACTTCAACATGTGCCTGTCTACCCAACAAATATTTAAAATTAAATATACTCCTCTTATTAAGTATGAACTTATTTTATAAAATCATTTTTCTATAATAGCTTTTAACTACTAATATTTATGCAATTTCTTCAGAATGAATACATTGACATTATGATAGGTAAGAATTTACCTCTTCCTTCCATGAATTAAATTGCAAAATATTACAGTAACTGAGAAATAATGGTTCAATGCTCCAATTACTTTTAATTCTCAGCATTACCTGACCAGAGAGAATTTTAGATCTCCCTGTTATATCTGTGAATCAGATAGCTAAAATAGCTTCAGGGACCCTACAGGAAAGTAGATGAAGCAGGTTAGCTAAGAACCAATAGGGAGGGATAGGAATTTGTCCAAAAGAGAGTATATATTCTACAGGAAAAAAACCATAACAAATAAACAATAATACAGCTCCATATCCACCCTCCCAAAAAAACACAAATAAATAAACACGTATATACATCAATTGAACTTATCTCTCTATTGTCATTTTGTGACCACAGTCTTAGAGCTGTAATGCAAATCAGGCATAACTTTTTTCTAGTACTTCTATGGCTTAAAATATTTACATTTATATGATTGATCTATGTGGACATCTTCACAATACATGGTGTGATATATAAATATATTACTATCTTCTTGGTTTTTTCAATTCAGTTTATTAAGACTTTCATCTTTTCACCAGTGATTTGAAAGGCCACATTTGACATATGCAAAATTTGGTGTATTGCTTAGTTTTCAATTCAGGTCCAATGGTAACATGACTATTCAGGCATCAAAGCCATACTATTTTAATTAAAGCAACTTAATCATATATTTTAATATATGACAGAGCTTTCTCCCCCTCCCTGATTTATCTCTATTTTCAATGTTTTTATGTCTTTCCTACTCATTTATTTATCCATATAAAAATTAAAATTAACTTGTCTAGCTAGAAAAAACTGTTGGCATTTTTAGTTGGATGATATTAAATTTATATACAAACAGGGAGAAGAGATATTGCTTTGAAGTTGAGTATGAACTAAAGTGAAAGGATAGGAACTGAGAAATACGGACACAAGGGTAGTTTACACCTACTCACAGGACCTACTTTACAGACTTTTGAGCAGGTGCTCACAAGGATGTTGGGTGCAAAGTGGCTTCTGTTGGGGTGCAGGCCTGGAGAAGTATACTGCCACTGCTGCAGGAAAGACACAAAGTTCCCCTTAGACACTTCCACCCACAGAAAATAAGCCTTAAGCTCTGTAGGAAAATTAATGAAGTCCATACTGCCAGTATGCAGAGGATGACTCTTGGCAGTGGGAGAAGGGTAATAGAAAAAAATCCACCATCCCTGTGGGTGAACTGTGACAAGCAACCTACACCAAATACTATTATAAGCCTCCAAACTTTGGAAGGACTCGCAGGAAATTCTCTACATAAAATCATTAAAGATACAAGGCAGAGTTTGGCTACCATTGGAAAGAGAGGCATAATCACTGTGAAAGCTGCATTTTTGAGACCTTAGGGACAAGAGCCTGCCTAGCTCTGAGACTGATGAAGATAATAGACAACATAGCTTGTCCACCACCACCAAGCCAGGAAACACCAGGAAAAAGAAATAGGAGACTGCACTGAAGAAGGGGCAAGAGGGTGAAGAGAGACTTTCTCTGAAGTGCAGGTGCACAGAATAGGCTGAAAACTGAGGAGCAAGCAGAAACACAGAGAAAAACCCTCCATCACACCAGCTGCAAGAGAAATGTAAAGCCATTTGTGCACTAAAGTTAACCATAACCACTACAAAATCCAAACCTGGCTTAATCCATGACTAGATTAGTAAATCAAACCCCACACTAGCAGCCTAGTATAAAAGAAGATGTGACATTCCCTGGCAAGAATAAAAAATTATCACACATACATAACCACTGTCAACAATGACAGAAGCTGACTCATAGCAGACCCAGATATTTGAGCTATCAGCTAAGGAATTTAAAATAACTATGATTAACATGTTAAAGGGTCTAATGGAAAAGGTAGACAACATTCATGAACAGATGGGGAATTTCAATAGAGATGGAGACTGTAAGATAAAGTCAAATTTTTCTAGTCACTTCAACTAACTTATGCCTAAGGATTTTACTATTTGCACTGGGCCTTGTACTTTAGTCAGATTAATTAGCCTGACTTATTAAGTGTTTACCACACATTTGTAACTTGGTCTTAGATTGACCTTCATCTTGAGATATAAACATCATTTTATCAATATAATTAATAATAAATACAGTCTCAGTCTTTTTTTTTTTTTTCCTGTGTTGTGACAACAAACAGGATAATTCGAAATCCCTGTGAGAGAATAAATATGTTATGGAATCTGTCCCACATGAATGCAAAATAATAGCATTTTTTTGAGATAGGTATTAAAAGAATGTATCAGCCCATTAATCACAGAATAACCATCTCCTTCAGCTTCTTGCACAGTTAGCATCAACTGACACTATTGGATCTATGATATTATTCAGTCCTGTATACTGTACTATTAATCTCTAGGATCAGTTTTTCTCTTAGGCCATATTAAACTATAGATAAAAAATGTGTGAGTATGAATACACCTGCCTCTAACATATTCTTAACTAAAGTTGAAATTTCTTGTTGTCAGGAATCTTAGAATAGTTTAAATTAACCAGCCTAATGTGTTTAGGTAATTGCAAATATTCTCATCTAGCATAAACAATTAAATAAAGATGAAAAGAATATTTTCAGCTCATCCAGGTTCACAAGGTTTGGTTAGGAAGAGTTTCCCCTTAAGATTCATATAATTTTGATGATACTTTCTGGTAAAGATGATACAATAACCACACATATTAGCAAAAAATCTCTACTGAATGCTTTCTACCTTAGATAGTAACAAGGAAATGAAGTTGGTTCCTGCCATTTCTCATCATGACTGTACTGAACTGTATATGGCATTAGAAAAGGAATAAATATACGACCAAACCAAAAAATTTTAAAAAGTAAAATTGTATTTATTTAAAAAAGACATTATCTATATACAAAATCGAAGTAATCTACAAAGAGCTAACAGAATAAGTTTAATAAGTTTGCTAATTATAAGGTTTTTATAAAAATAAATTGTATTGCTATATTACAGCAATGAATAAAAAAAAAACTGAAATAAACATATTAAGTACAGTCACATTAAGTGCGTAGGATAAATTTGAAAAGATGAACAAAATTTGTATACTGAAACCTCTCAAAAATTGCTGAGAGAAATTAAAGACGACCTAAATGAATGGAGTGGTATATGATGCACACTGAGTAGAAGAGTCAATATTGTGATTTTGTTAATTCTCCCATAATTCATTGCAATTCTGATTAAAACCTTAGTAGGTTTTTTGGTTAAAAAAAAAAATAGCAAGCTGGTCCTACAGTTTATATGAAAAGATAAAGATTCTAGGATGGTCAAAAGAAGAACAAAATTGGAGGACTTTTACAACATGATTTCAGAATTATGATAAAGTTACAGTAAGCAAGATAGTGTCATATTGGCATAAAGAAAAATATATAGAAAAATGAAAAATAGTGTAGCGTATATAAATAGATTCACACACATATGTTCAACAGATTTGGAAAAAGTGCCAAGACAATTTAATGAGGAAAGGATAATGTTTTCAACAAGTGGTGCTAGAATAATTGGGTAAAGCCATTGCAATTCTCCTGCACTGCTTGTAGAAGCATAAAATAGTACAATTACATTCTACACCTAGGTGTTTGCACAAGATAACTGAATATATATGGCCATACAAAGATTTACACTTGAATGTTTATAGACAAAACCGAAAACAAACTAAATGCTCATCAAAAAATGAATAGATAACAATGAGATACCACTTAGCCTTAAAGGAGCAAGTAATGGGCAAATGTGACATGAATGAATCTTAAACCAGTAATATCAGATGAATAATGCCTGTCAAAAAAACCCCCAAACACTACATGTTATTTGATTCCATTTATATAAAATTCTAGAAATTATAAACTAATCCACTGTGACGCAGAGACTAGTGGCCACCTGAGATAGAGAAGGGTATGGATTACAAAAGGACATAAAGAAACCCTTGTGGACAATGACTGTATTTATTGTCTTCATTGTGGTGATAATTTCCCATGTTTATATAAATGTCAAACTCATAAAAATATATACTTTATATATGTACAGTTTATTTTATATCAATTATACTTTTTAAAAGTGGAAAAAATAAAGCTTATCCCAGTCACTCTCTCCAAACAACAGTACTAGAGGAATTATAGCTCTAATATGAAAGGTAAAACCATTCAGCTTCTAAAAGAGAATATATTTATAACCTTGTGTAGGAAAATATTTCTTAAACAGAGCACAAATATTGCTTACCATAAATAAAGGTACTAATATATTGACCAGGGCATCAAAAGCTACCATTGAGAAAGAGAAAAGTCAATTCAGAAAATAAGACAAGACATTTGCATAATATTTGACCAACAAAAAACTATTATCCAAATAAAATAAACCCCAAAATATCTATAAGAAAAAGACAGATAACTCAATAAGATAATAGAGGAAAGTTTTAAACAGGTACTTCAAAGAACAGACTATGTAAACAACTAATAAAGTTATGAAAAGATACTCAAACCAATAAAATCACACTGTGAAACCAGTCCATATGTACCAATAAACATGCAGCCAAATAGCCCAAAAATGTCTGAAGGCCAAGTTTTAGCAAAAGCAGTAGAAACTCAAACACTCCTGATCAGAGTGTAAATTGCTAAAAATACCACGGAAAACTCTGGCATTTTTCACTGTGTTAAAAGATATTCACATACTGTAACCCAATAATTTTATTCCTAGAGATATATTCAACAAAATCACAGACACATATGTATTAAAGGACATGTATAGATTCTTCATAATGTCATGCTTCATAATAATTAAACACTAGTAAAAAACCCAAATATCCATCAATAGTAGGATGGATATATAAATAATGATATTTTCATACAATGGAATATTACATATCTACAGTAAGGACTACTATCTATACATGAGCTACACATGTAAAACATAGGTGGATCTCACCAACATAATTTTGTGCAAAGAAATCAGACACAAAGAATACAAACTGTGTGATTCTGTACATATAAAGAGAAAATCCTGGCAAAACTAATCTACAGTGATATAAGATTATGCTTATTACATATATACATATATATATGTATGTAACATTGCTTTTATTATATTACTTACAATTATAGGATGGAAAAAGGGTTAATGATTGAGAGAGGCCATATCAGGGACTGACAGTTCATTTTTTGTCTCAGGTTTTAGTTTTTCTATATGTGCATTATATTCAACAACATAATAAACCAAAAAACTATAAAGAGGGATATAAAATTTTAAAGAGGTATGCTAATTTGGAAGATATCAGGAATAGAACAACCTACAAAGATGTGCCTATTTTATTTCATTTTATTTTTTGAGACAGCCTCAGGAGAAAGAAATCAGGATAAGAAGAGACGGAAGCAATTCCTACAATGAAAGTAGCACAGGGAAATCAACTTGAGCGTATTATGAGCCAAATACCCCATGGACCTGAGATTAGTTGGTTAGTCTTCTGTGGGAACATTTCTCACTCCCATTTGCAAAGAAGTGAAGAGAAATCTCAGTCTCAAATGTATTTCTACTCTGAGCACAAGTGCAAGATATTTGAAATTTTCATGTTTATTTTCTCTCCCTGATATTCACCACCTCTCTTCCCATGCCTTTATTTTTTCTTTTAAAATTATAGATCGTTATACTGCATTATGTCCTTCAATTTTGAAAGTGATATACATTGACCTCTTTGCTTCAATCATCATGGATTGAGTTGTACCATTATACCAGGTGAAGTTTATTCTATATTCCAGATATGCTTACCTGCCACCCTGACAAGTTTTAGCCAATTGCATTATTTCTAGGCCAAAATAATCCTTCCTTTGGCTTATGCCATCACAGTAGTTGAAAACCCCAGCTGCCTTCTGTGTTGCTGCAGCCACCATAGAAATAGAAGCCCTCACACGTAGGGCCAGCTGACACGAGAGACTGCCTTTGCTTTCTCCCTGACCATACTGCATGCACAGCAGATCTCTTCTTCAGCGGGTGCCTGGAAGGGCTGTGCAACAGAACACAGAAGTGCCAGGGAGGTAATGCCTCTTGTGGTGACTCTGAGCAAGTGAGAAGGTAATCTAGGACCATCCAGAAACTCGATGGTGCCATAATGCATCTCTGGAGACCTGGTACTTGACTGAGAAAGCAGATGTGTTTATTGGGAAGCTGTAGCCAGCTGGTTAACACACCACATTATATTTACTCTTCCCTGCTTTTCCAATTTTTCAGTCCATTTTTCTTGGGATTGCATCCTTCAAATAAAGCATTATGATGTAATTTTTGGCTTCAAGACCTGTGTTTTCAGGGAGCCCAGTTTAAGTCAGTCATTCATGCCATTTTTCTGTAGCCTCTCTTCTAAACAACAACAAGGTTAACAGGCAGTGGTTGTTATATTAAAATGGAGATTCTCTGTTTTAGAAGTTAATCTATACAGTGATAGACCAGTGACCCATTTTGTTCATTATTATACTAATCATCTGTATGGGTAAGTATGCTAAAGTAAGTTATGAATAAAATGTTAGAAAATAAGATAACTGGAAGAAAAAAAAATCCTAGTCCTTGGTAAACAATTATTTTGAAAGAAATGCTTGAATAATGAATGCTTTCTCTTTTTTTCCTGCTTGTTACATGTTTCCTAGTAGTTTAACATTATTGTTAACTATAGATTATCATAGTCAAACATATTCTATTACATAATGTACTATTTTCATATTAAGCACATTTTACTGGACAAACTTGGGTTAAGATCTTAATAAATGATTTTTATTATACTGTCTTTTTTAAGGTTCTTAGAGCATTAGGAAAATGTGCTGACCCAGGCAGAGGCAGATGACAGGATCAGTGGCAGCTCACTGGCATTAAGTCATTTATCAAATGTTGACAAATTACTGATAATTTGTATGGTTTACTAGCTGGGCTTAGTGAACTAAAAAGCCAGATCCAAATACACACTGAACTGGAATTGGAAACTTGACTGCTTTCATCAAATCAAAGTCAAGTTAAGCTGAAACTTTTTTTCTGTATATTCAGCTTTGCATTTTCTATTAAACTGGACAAAACACTTGGTATAATTGCTCTAGATACAAGTAAGGTTTTGCTCTTAGAAACCAAAACTTACCAAGAGTTTTATGAAGTTGCAGAGGGCTCCAAATTTGCATTTTGAAATGGAATCTTTCTAACAAGATCAGAGTTTGATTACTTGACACTAGCAAAATTTCACCTGCTTCAGCATAATTTCAAAATATACTTCTTAAAATTGTTGTTGCTTTTTTTAATGCATGCTATGAAGTAATATATTTGATATATTACACAATATACTGAAAAAGCTCACACATTTTTACCAATAATCTATTTCATATGTGCTATTAGAATGTACCTATATTTTGTATATTGGATCATGTGATATAAATAGATATATATTCTTGAATTCAATAGCTACAACATAAATCTATAGGGATCCTCTCCACATTTAAGGGGAAAGCTAAGCTCAAAAATTAGCTTTATTTCTAAAACAAAAATAAAATTAAAAACTATCTATTTCTCGAATTCTACCACAACTTGCCCCTTTTCATCTTTACTAAGAAAACATATTTAAATTATATATTTTAATATACATAACAATACTTGTAGCTATAGTTATTCTCTCCTATTTATGGACTTTTCTGGAGATATATCTGAGAGGCATTACATTTTTTAGTATAAATTAATTTTCTGACAGTGATATAACACCTGTGTAATTTGACTCTGTTCTCTAGTGTAATAAATATAATGCCTTAGTCTTCATTTAGGTCAGCAAGCATATCGTCAAAAATCCAGAAATAGCAAAATTTAAAACACTAGATCAATAAAATAGTATTTTGTAAGGATATACTGTGTACCTAAGAAAAGCTCGAGAACTGGGAACTTTCAAATCCAAACCGATAGGAAGCTCAGGGGCATGATGTAACAGGATGGCTTACAACCTGAAAAATTAGTTGCTTAACCTTTATAATGATTGGTTATTAAAATGGTGTTTTCCAGACAGAAGGGGATTGGTTAAAAGTGATGATCTCATACCATTTTAGGAGGATGACTTAAGATTCTCTTATGATGAATACAAGTATTTCTAAGAAATAAACTAAATTAAGTTTCACTTACATTCATGAAATAAGCTAGATGTGGTTTTGCTTATGTGTCTTAAATGGTTTTGTCTGCTTGGGGGATTCTCAAGCTTGGTTTCCATTTTGGTTTATTTTAACAATATCAAAAGGATACCTGTTAAAACACTAGTTTTGAAAACTGAAAATTAGCACAATGTCTTTGTTGATCACTCTTTAAAGGTATTAAAATCATTCATTTGGAATAGAAATTCTTTAAAAAGGTACAATATACCAATTTTTGCATATTGAAAGAGTCACAAAATATTCCAGCTGGCCTTAATCTTCCTAAAATTGCATGTAGAGATGTGACATTGTTTGCTTTATAGGCCCAAAGGGTATAAAATAAGGCAGTATTTCCTTTTAAAAAAATTCACATAAACACAGGTCAGATAGAACTTAAGAAGCTTGTCTGACTCCCCTTGCAGGGCATGTGCTCTTCATAGCCACACCAGGTCAGTTTTTCACATTGCTATCACTTGCATAGACTCTTAGCATTGTGTCTAGTATTGATTTTCCTTTTACAAAGAGTAAAAGTGGCTGCTATATTCTCAAGCTATTTGTATGTTTGAAATAGTTATAGAACTATTTATAGAAATTGTCCACTTATGAAGTGAAATTTCCTCAACAAAGATCTTTTCTTCCTATGGTTTTAATTTCATCAAGAAATTTAGATTATATATGACTAAACTTGTCCACATTTTAAAAATCATATTTTCCTTGAAAACAAAAACTTTCTCAAAAAAAGGGTAATATTTATGGCATTAAGAAAAAAATGTATTATCATGGACAGGTGGGTCCTTTTAGGGCTACTATTCGTCACACAGAATTTTGGCTTGGGTTAAGGAACAGGCTTTCTTGGAAAAGGGAAAAATTACAAGATCAGGTTAGCAGCATGAAGATGCCCTAGTTCCTCTACCAACTCATGGAGAGGGGTGTCAGGGCCAGGCTGTCCTTTGGACGTGGTGTGGGTTTCACCTAGTGGGGAAAACACTTTCCCACTGTGAGCTCCCTCAATATGGCAATCAAAGGAACGTTGCTTTACATTTGGAGAATATGTGGGCAGCTTGACATCAGGCAGTATTGATTTAGGTAGCAGCTGTTAACAGGAATTGCTGGGAAAGCCAGCTGCTCTGTACCTGGAGATTGTGGAACAATCAGGCTATTGGAGCCTGTCTGTGGTTACAAATACCCCTGCCAAGTTGAAGAAGCCCAGAGTGCTGTGGGAAACTAAGCTTGGGCACCAATCCTGCTGTTGGGAGAAGCGAAGCTGGGCTCTCCTATCAACTTGTGGTCTGGGCCACCCAGGATCCTCCCTTAAGGTCTTTTTTCAGAAAATCTTGCTCCTGGTAAAGCATATTTTATCTTACTTGATAAACACACAGGCATTTTAAAAAGCTAAACAGACAAAACTAAGCTCTGGAGAGATTTACTAAGTACACTTTAATTAATATATTTTGACCTTTACAAAATAGCTGATGATTCAAAACAAGATTTAAAAAAAAAAGAGAGTATCTTTTGAAGTATGATAAGCTCAGACTAGCTAGTTGCTTTAGAAATACTTTAGAAATAAAGGGAAATAATACAGTTTATGGGAGTGGTTCATTAATTTTGTTATTTTGTGAATGAATGATACTATTGCAAAAAAAAAATTTTTAAAAAGAAGGTTGTTACAGAAAAATTTAGGGAAATTTTAATTTCCAGAAAAATTTTCACTAATTTTTACATTTAGCTTAAAGTATCCCAAAGACATGAATATTTTCACCAACTACTGGGATTTAAGATATAAGGAAGAAATAGCTGTGGCATCATTGGATTAAAATACTACTCATTAAATCAGGATTTATGTCTTCACCACATGCCCCTCAAAAAAGAAATATGTAAACCCATATAGTCATGTGTTACTCTGGTACATGGTGCTCAAGGTCATTAGGGACATTGTACTCTTTTAAGTTCACAGAATCATCCTTTAGATCCATGGTAAAATGCTGAATTATCTTCATGCTCCAATTCTTTACATTTTCAATAGATGAAGAGAATAGTTATCTTTGAATTCCAGAATTTAAATTATTTATCTTTGAAACCAAGAGATATAAGAGAAGACGTTCAACACCTTAGCAACTTGGTAGTTTATGATTTGATTTTGCAACTAACCCTTGACTTGGTTTATAGGCAGGTTTTCAACAAACAATCCAAGTGGCATTAAAATGAAGACATCGAGAATAAATTATTACAGTGTAATTTTGTAGTCCATTTTATAGGGAATTGCTAGTTTACCTATATATTTTAATTTGATGTATCAAACATTTGAATTATAAATTCACCTATTGTTAAAAGAGATACTCTCTTTGAAATAGGTTTAGTTTTGTTTTTTTTAATATCCCTTGCCTAAAGCTGTATACCAGCTCCTGCAAAACAACAGCTGTTTTACCCGTGGGCTTCTATATAAAATCCATGAGAAATGAAAGAGCCCTGGCATTTGGGCAGAGTCCAGGCCAAATATATTTACATGACAAGGACTCTTACTCTGCTCCTGTTGACATCAACCCTGCAGAGGCACAATTCAGTCACGTTTCCTTACATAGAGCATTCCTGTTTGTAGCATATCAAAGTCTGTGTGTGGTCGGAGTATTTCCATAAACTGAAGCCGCACTTCCTGCAACCTGCTGCCTCAGTAACTGCCAGTATTTTGCAATGAGCAGAAAGTTCCAGCTGCAAACCCATTACATTACTAATTCTATATCAACCAGATGGAAAAAAAATTTCCAAAACTCTTCCAATTACCCTTCATATGGGACCCAGCAATGGCATTTGTTCCCTGAACATCCAAGTTTACCTCAAGAGAATATATATATTTAAAATTTCTATCTCAGGTAAACATATAAAAGTCTGTATTAGCTCGTAAAAAGTAAATCCAAGATAAGCAGCTTAGTCTATTACAGAATATTTAACCAAGTCAGACACTCTACTTTTTAACTGTTAGGAAAAACTTTTCAATATCTTCTGTGCAACTAAAAATGATCATATTTTCTGGGTAGCTATTAATAATTTTTTGTTGAAGTAGTTAAAACCCATCAAAGAGTGAAAACAAATCGTGAAACATCTAACTTCTGGAAGCCTCATCTATAGCTTGAAAATCAGACACCGAAAATATTCTAGGTAGTGGATTTCAAGCCAGTTTTGGAATTAAGGATCCACATTCTGAGTTTGTTACAGCTAACTTGTAAGTATTATACAATTTGCAAAGCACTTTCACACATTATCTAATAATATTACTGTACCAATTTCATGAGATATGTATAATTATCTAATGCATTCAAAAATAATGTTCAGAGTGGCTAAGTTTCTCTTCTAAGACCACAAAGCCAACTAGTAATAAAGAGGATAATAAACCTAAAACTGCAACTCAAAGCCCTTATCTCTGCTTCTTGTTTTTTTACTTTCAGCTGTTACTTTTGAATATTTTCCAGGCAAGATCCAAAAGTCAATTTCTTTAATTTATTGAAAGATATATCATCTCTCCTAGAATTCAGATAAAATAATTCTATTTTCTATAACATATTTTTCTTGAATTTAGTTGTTTGAAATTTTGTTAACTCTCCTACTTAATGCCTTTTAAAGTCACAGATTTCTAAACTCTACTCAAGTCTCCTTCTAAGGACCTGGCTTGTGCAAAATATCTAGATTAGGATGATTCAGTAGGATTTTCAGGTGCTGCCCTCTCAGTGTACTGCTTCTTTGATCCATATTGCCAATTTCTGTCTTTGATATCATTACTCAATTATATCACAAATATCTTTTAGAAAGCCATAAAATAATATTTCCAGAGACTTGTCTGGTGATACATTAAACAGGAAGAATGTTAGTGTTCTCCTTGCTAGCCATTTAACTCCCAATAATACTTCTTAATTAACTGTTTAGAGAGACACTTAAAAAAAAATTATGGAAAGACAGGAGTAGCAAGTTTGGTTGGAAAGGTTTTCAATGAGTTAAATAAATCACTATGAACTACACCTCCATGTTCCCAAGCTATGGAAGATAGATTATCATACAGATTTCAGAAAACTCTAAGGCTGTCGTGCCTATTTGCCTTATTGATATCAGAGCACCTGTGTTCTGGCTCGGGTCAGTTTTTCCTGTAGAACTTTAAAAGTGGATTCCCTACTTGAGCACTGGACTTCAAATAGACCTCACTGTCTCAAAGTCCTGCATGACTTTCTCATATAATCATTCTTTCTCTCTTTCACATGTCTCTATATCATGATCTATTTCTGGTGTTGTAAAGTAATTTACTTTTCTTTGTGTGTTTCAAATGTGACCTTTTTCTTCCTTTTTCCTTAAAGATTACACTAGAAACATATTCAGCTTTTATTGATGTTAAAGACCACTAACTTTCTTTTGACTCTGCCCTAGTTTTAAAATATTTCTTTTTAATTTCTCTCAGCCTTTCTATCTATCCCTCCCTCCCTCTCTCTTTCCCAATGTGTCTAAATCTGCTGTAAGAAAATGGCCTAGTAAAAAATAAGGACTCTAGTTCTGACTCTGCCATGGCTTTTTATTTGAGCTTTAACAAATCAGTTCACCTCTGGATATCACATTTCTTCATGTCTATAATGAAGAAAGTATTACCACTTTATTTTAAAAGTTTTTTTTTAAAAGAATAACTAAAAATTATAATAAGCCTACAAAGCATAAGGAAAGTGGTAAATAATAATTATATTTGTGAGCTGTAGATTTAAACTATCCAGGTTATATTTTCAAAATCAAAGCATGATGATTCTATGAAACAATTTCACTATACTGGTGAATAAAATTAACCATGAGAACCCATATTAAGACTGGCAAAATCTCAATATTTCCTTAAGTAATAATATAACATTTGGTTCATTGGCTTGCAGGGGCTCTATAGAGAAGTGGAGGAAAATGAAGGCTTTGGAATTATAATTATTTTCAAATTCCAGTAGACCATTTTCTGTCTAACCTTGTAAACTTGACTTTACTTCTAAATTACAGATTCTTTATCTTTAAAACAAGGAAGGTATCGCTTAAATATGAAAGAAAATATGTGAATCATTTCTGATCATTTCTAATAATGTATGCCCATAATATCATGACATATACTTTGCAGAAAAAGAAACACCTCTGATTTCTTAAAAATAAATCTTTCTTATACTGGACTAAAATATTATTCACCTTGAAACATATTATTTCTGAAAGACAACACTCCTTGATTCTTGGACCTCTGTAAAATTTGAGAAGTTACACTTGTATAAATTTTTGATTGTTTTAGTCCTTATTATTCAAAAGCTACATTTTTAAGAGAGAAAAACAAGAGATTTTGCACTCATACTAGTTATATACCAGCATGGTAAATGAAGGCTGGCAGATTTATAATTAACTTCATCTATCTAGTCAAGGGCTAGTCCTACTTTCTTTAAATACCTATGTTGGCAGCCTAACAACCACCACAGCTTGACAGAGTATGCAGCAAATATAAATACTCACAATTTTAAAATTCTCTTATTTAAAAAAGCAGTTAAAAATTAATCTATCGAAGAGATGAAATGGGAAATTAATAGAATAAATTTGGAGAGCTGAAACCACTTTTAGTAATCATTCAAATGTAAAATAAGTTCAAAATAAAAATCTATAATATTGAACTAAATATAAGAGTACTATATTACTAAACATACCATATACAATGCATCTAACATCAATTTATTTTAATGTCTTTTAAAAAAGCCAATTTTCTTAGAACATTCTTTATGTGCTAGAACAGTGCTACGTCATTTACCTGCACTACCCATTGAAACTTCATGTGGTTCATTTTTACATAAGAAAACTTAGCAGAAGATCTAAATAGACATTTCTCCAAAGAAGACATACAGATGGCCAAAAGCACATGTAAAACTGCTCAAGAGCACTAATTATCAGAGAAATGCAAATCAAAACTACAATGAGGTATCACCTCACACCAGTCAGAATGGCTATCATTAAAAAGTTTAAAAACAATAAATGCTGGAGAAGGTGTGGAGAAAAGGGAACCCTCTTGCACTGTTGGTGGGAATGTAATTGATACAGCCACTATGGAGAACAGTATGGAGGGTCCTTGAAAAACTAAAATAGAACTACCTTATGATCCAGCAATACCACTCCTGGGCATGTATCCGGAGAAAACCATAATTCAAAAAGAAAAATGCACCCCAATGTTGTTTGCAGCACTATTTAAAATAGCCAAGACATGGAAGGATCCTAAATGTCCATTGACAGAGTAATGGATAAAGAAGATGTGGTACTTATAAATAATAAAATATTACTCAGCCATAAAAAAGATTGCAGCAAGGTAGATGGACCTAGAGATCATACTAAGTGAAGTCAGACAGAGAAAGACAAATATCATATGATATCACTCATATGTGGAATCTAATTTTTAAAATGACACAAATGAACTTATTTACAAAACAGAAACTGACGTACAGATATCGAAATCAAATTTATCATTACCAAAGGGGAAACGTCGGTGGGAGGGATAAATCGGGAGTTTAGGATTAACATACACAGAATACTATATATAAGATAGATAACCAACAAGGACCTACTGTATAGCACAGGGAACTCTACTCAATATCCTGTGATAACCTTTATGAGAAAAGAATCTGAAAAAGAATGAATATATGTATAACTTTTCTGTACACCTGAAAGTAACACAACATTGTAAATCAACTATATTCCAATAACATTTTTAAAATTTTCAAAAAGAAAGAAAGAAAAAGAAAACTGAGGCAGGAGTAGGATAAACTGACCCAGGCTACTGCCCCATGTTACAGAGCTGGTCAGTGGAATAGCCTGAATTTAAACTCAGGTCCATATGAATCCATTGCCTGTGTTATATGTGTCATCCATAGATCATGGTAATTGCAGAATTTGCTTTGAGTGACCTCCCTATTGCATCTTCTGCCTATTACCACTGGCTTACAAGATTTTTGTGGACCTATAATTTCTGTAGTTTATAATGTGAATAATACCTTTGTATAATTTATGTCTTAGGAAATTATTATCGGATTCAAAAACGTTTTCCAAATTACATATTCTTCCTTCACAGCATACCCTTTTGAAAAGTACTGTGTGCCAGTTTGAGCGGTGAGAATTATCATAGACTGCTTCATTTAATCCACAAATTGAATTTAACTGTACTTAAGAATTTTAGATTCAGTTTTCTCCTTATTTCATAAAGAAATTTTAAACCATACCTATTATACATCATGTCTCTTAAAGTTAGTACAGCTGGTAATCTTTTTTAAAAAACTAAATGAATATATTTCTCATTTGAATCACATGTTTAGCATGACTTTTACTAACTTCTGGATAATGTGTTCATTAGTCATATGGAAAAGTCATATAAAGTAACACTAACTTTATTATTTCTTATTATAAAATGTAACTCTAGCTCTACACATAATAGCAATATTTATCATATTCATTCCACTGTAATATTGTCATTGTTTTCAGGAAAGAAAGGATTATAATATACAACTTTGAGCTCAGTGGCCCTTTATATAAGTAGTTTAAGAAACTGTTTGATATATTTAGTCTAAATACACACAGGGACACATCAATAGACAGTAATAGTTCAAATTCATGAACAATGAGACATGCAAACACTATCATTTGTGTCACAATCCATTTTATTTTTTATTTTAGTGTTCAGCTGGGGATAAAAGGTGCAGAGTATATACAACTGATGTTATTCTAATAATCCAGCTATAGGTCTTGTGAAGAATTACACAGAGGTTCTACTCCTTGAATTTCAGTGACAACAAACAACTTTATTTCTTGGTATGAAATTAACATTTGAATTCTTCTGTCAAAGCTGAATATATGTTTTCCTTGGCCCTGAAAATTATATTGTGTTTAGAAATGAAACATGATGTCTTGTGTTTTAGATTTTCTGTATCTAAGTTCATCTTTGCCTTCATAAATTTAGAAATAAAAATTATCATGAGGAAGTCCATGGAAATATGTTAACATCTTGTTTCATGTTCAACCATAAGTAGAAAATTTTCCATTTATTCATAAATAAATGTCTAGTACCATAAATAAGTCATTTTTACTAATATTACATTTTTGCTATACCATCCCTGCTTAAAGCACTCAAAAATATTTAATGAAACTATTTTATATATAAAAGCTCCTAAAACATTAAAAATGCACAGAAAATGGAAACCCTTAATTTAAAAGGGGCCACAAAAATTTATCTTTGGACAAAAAAGAGTGTAAATGAAAGCTATATGGCTTTTTTCATTAGAATATTGCTATACAGGAAAATTATTTTCTCATAGTGGTTTGCATTGTGAGTAAACAAGCTATATTCACTTTCAAATAAATACATTAATATTTGTACCTCATGACCTGTTCAGGACACACAAAATAATCTACATTAAATATGATCATTTTAAAAGATTATATATACTGACAATTAGGTAAAACATACCTTTGTGTTGTCTTCCTAAGGATTACTCTCTATTGATAGGACAAGTTTCTAAATGCACCTAAAAACACTTAATATGTCTAGATTAGATGTCATAAGTATGTGTAAGATTATCTCCTCTCTTCCCTTCACTTGTTCTATTTCTAATGGAACCTTACCAATAGCATTAATATATGCTCTTCTATTAAAAATGAGAAATTCCCCCTTGATCCCAGTTTTCCCCTGCAGAAATCTGCTACCCTTGCCTAACTCTATTTCTTTCTTTTTCATTGATACTAGTTTCTTTGACTACAATATGGAGGAAGAAGAAAAGGAGTAATTATTGATGTTTTTGCTGTTTCCTGCTTCTAGTAGATGTGTAATGCAGGTTCATGAATATATACATATATTATTTATATCAATTTAATTAAACCCTCTAATGTCCACTTTGTTCAACTTTTTGTATTTGCAAGGTTTTAACTACTAGTTGGGAATACTGGAGTTGTAACCTTTTGTCTAAAGCTCTTTTTCTAATTTCTTACCTCAAGAGGAAGAGAAAATTCATTATTTACAATAATTTGGCATCGTCTGAACAATTGTTCCTCCTTCTCTTTCTTCCTTAAACACTTATTGAATGCCCTCTGTGAACTACATGCTGAGGATGCACAGCAAAATCTTCCATGTTTCTTGCTGTTGAGAAGTTTATTAACTGGTTAAGAAAACCATTTTAAAGTTTCAAGCTACAGGATGACTACTATTTTAGAAAGATTCTTCTGACAGCTTTGTAGAGGATACAGGCACATTCAGACTCAGGGAGGCCAGCTTAATGACTACTGAAATAATTTAGGAAAATATAATACAGGAGGGATATGGAACAGGATAAGACAGAAGTTAGAATGGAAAGAAAAAGAAAAGATAAATATGGACAGGACTAACATTGACAGCTCAAAGTGAGCAGAAGGGGAACCAACTTCAGATAGAGAATACATTTAATACTTAAAGATGTAGGAGGGGAAACTTGATCAAGAAGTATCCAGAAGCCAGTGGAGAAATGTCAACAGAAGAAAGATCTAGTGTTAAATTAAGGTAGGCTGAGTATGGTACGACAAGCATCAAAATACTCAATTCAATTTAAAATTTTGTTTTAATTTTTTTTCAATTTTTAAATTAGAGGTTATTGTTAACTTTTTTCGGAAGTACTTGTGGTTGTTGATGGTTTAAGCCTGGTTACAGTATTTTGAAGAGTACATAGAAGGGGAGAAAATGAAGACAATGAATAAGCCAGTAGAGAAGTTAAAATAATACCCCTTTCTGAGATGTCCCCAGTGGTGCAGTGGTTAAGAATCCACCCACCAGTGCAAGGGCACAGGTTCGATCCCTGGTCAGGGAAAATCCCACATGCCACAGAGCAACTAAGCCCGTGCACCACAACTACTGAGCCTGCACTCTAGAGCCCGCAAGTCACAACTACTGAGCCCACGCGCCTAGAGCCTGTGCTCTACAACAAGAGAAACCACCACAACAAAGAGTAGCCCCCACTTGCCTCAACTAGAGAAAGCCCGTGCGCAGCAACGAGGACCCAACGCAGACAAAAAATAAAATAATAATAATAATATCCCATTCTTGGAGATGAGAAAAATGGGCTGTTTATAAAACTAATTTTAAACATCAGCAAATATTAATAACTTTACACTATAAAGAAGGTATTAAATTAGTTGTCATTCATTCAGCATCTCTTTATTTAGGTCCTATGATGTGTCCTATTCTGTTCTACTTCTTGGTAGCAACATTCATAGAGGAGTGAACAGGAGAAGGTCATTGTTTTCATTAGTATAATGGAGAATGAAAGTTAATGCACTAGATAATTTCAGAAACTGGTAAGTGCTGGGAGAAAAACGTGGTAGAGCTCGACTGAGGAGTTGGAGGATGATTCAGTTGGGTGATCTATGCCGGACTTAATGAGCAGATGAAATGTGAGCTGATGCCTGAATGAGCAGTCATGCAAAGGTCTAGTGTGGGGCATTCTGGGCAGCAGTGGCAACAGCAAATGCAGCAGCAAACTTGGCATGTTTGAAGAACAAATGAAAGTCAGTTTTAAAGGAATAAGATCTAGATGTTTAGAAATGCACAGAAATCCCTCTTATTTTCATAGTTTTCAGTATAATTTTACCAATATTCTTTCACCAAGATCTTTGTATATGTCAAAACTGGGAGCTAGGTACACATCAGTTAAGGGACTAACAGGTCTTACTATTTGTTCAACTACTTGTTAGCTTAATGACCAAAAATGTGTTAACACTTTGCAATGAAAACACTGTTTATTTCACTAAAAATGCCTTTCACCATTAAAGGGCCACTGGAGTAGAAATAACCGTTCAATAGAGGTCATTTAATCCCCAAATTCAATGAAAGAATTTCTGGCTCCAAAAAGTGATATAACTCTTAGTAGTAAATGTCATTTCCCCATGGTTTCCAGTGTAGATCTATTGCCATTTTTGGACAAAACCCACTATCTCTTTATTCCTGATTTTCTTCAAAAGATGGATATAATGAAAACCAAGAAATATTTACTGAGTCATCTGTTTCTTTAAATAAAGTGGGCAAATTTGTTACAACTAAATTATCTTTCTTCTGAAAGACACTTTTTTTCTATTAAGTTGCTTATGAAAAATTTTAAATGTTTTGGAATATTCCTGTGCTTCCCATGTCTCTACTACCACGCTGTTTCTTAGTTCAATGCATGAATCTGTTTCAATACACTTCCTGTTAATTCTTTAAAGAAACACTTATGCTTGAAGTCTCCATTTCTCACCTCATATTCTTTCTCAGATCAGGTTGAAAACCACTGATGAAGGCTGCCAATGACTTACATCTCATTACTCCCAACAGTTAATTCTCTGTGTTTATCTCATTCAATTACAAAGCATAATTTATCATGGTTGGTCATTCCTACCTCACGGTAACTGTGGCAGCCACAGAGATGTGACCCTCTGACACCCCTTCAAGAAAGAAAGTGTTGCCCAGCAGTAAGGAGGGAAAACGGCTGACAGCATCCCGCTGTTAGTTCATTTCAGTTCATGCCCTTCTTAAATGATCCCTGGCCAACAACTGAGAAAGGCAAAGGTATAGAGCTAAGCCATTTCTTCCCAATACGGGACTCCAGTAATAGGAACTCTTTGCTCACCTATGGCCTGGCTGTGATTATGTCAGGACCATATCATAGTCTGACAGCCTCTCCTACAAAATTCTGCTTCCTCCACTTTTTCTTTCAAAAATATTAGCCCCTGAAAAACCTTTTGAATTCCTGACTTTTATCTCAGTATCTGTTTTCTAGACATTCAATCTATCTCCATAATTCACTTGTCTCCTGCCCATTGGTGTGCTTTCTGGCTTGAACTGGCTCATAAGAGCTGATCCTTCAATTCTCATGTATTTTGTGAGCCATTTATAAAAATTAAATTATATAAACTCACAATAAATAATATTACAATATGAAGTAGTAAATACTCAAAACTTATTAATCAGTCATTTTACTACATTTTACTATTACTATGCTCTTGAGATTATTTAGGTCTATTGCATATATATATGGTGGAAATGCTCTATAATATCCTACTGCATCTCTCTTCCCAACTCTGCCTCCAGTGACTTTGCTTTGATAGGTTGAAATAAGCCATAGTGGGAGGGTTGACAACACAGGAATTGACACACACTATAAAGTTGCTCCTCTCTGCCTTTCTGTAAGTCAGTCATTAAACATTCACCAGCACACCACTGCTCCTATCTTTCCGATTGCAACTACTCAATTGTTTTTAACTCTTCTTCTCTCAGACTTCTCAATGTAATCATAAGACTCTGGCTTTTGCTCTCCTCCATAGCTCTGCTACCTTGTCAGAGCTTTGGTCTAGCTTTATGATAGATATATATATAGATATAAAGACATAAACAAACATAAATATATCTATATTTATATGGATATAAATATAATCAAATTTCTCAAGCAAAATTTTCAGCAATCCTCAGCAGTGTGGGTATGCTTTTGTCCTGGGAGGGTAGAACTTGAGTAACCCATCCCAGCAGCCACTTTAATGTTCCTTGGATATGCCAACTTTATTACCATATCATGGCCTTTACACTTTCTTTTTTTTATTTATGAAAGCTTTTCTCTAGATGTCTGTGTGACTCCTTTTTTCCCCATATTTCACATCTCAAGTACCCCTCATAAAAGGGTCATACCTTTCTTGACCTTCCTAGGTAAATTAGCACCAGCTCTTCATCCTATTTTCATTTCTTTTCATGATACATGTATACAGTATCAAATCATAGAAAGCAGTGGAATGTTTATTTTCTGCTACGTTTCTTCCTATAGAACACAAAAACTTTAAGAATAGGGCATGTGGACAGGACACACGATGCGACGCACCTTGCTCTCCAGTGACCGGCCAGAGCCACCGTGGAAGCCAGGCGCACGGAGCCGCGGCCCAGCACCAGGCTCGCAACCCTGCTCCCGCCTCGCTCAGGGCCACCCAGACACCCCAGCGGGTCCCCGGCTCCCGGGAAGCAGGGGGCCCCAGGGCGCAGCCACCCGCTCTCACCCGCAGGACCCTCGGGTGGTTGCGGGTGCCTGGCTTCTGCTTCCTCGAAGAAAAGTTACACCGGGACCAGCGCAATGGGAAAGGGAAAGGGAAAGGCACGCTCCCAGGGTGGCGAGCGTGTGGATTAAAGGCTCTTGGCACTGCAGCCAGGCATCAGGGCTGTGTCTCTGAGGTGGGAGAACCAACCTCAGGACACTGGTCCACAAGAGACCTCCCAGCTCCAAGCAATATCAAACGGTGAAAATCTCCCAGAGATCTACATCTCAACATCAAGACCCAGCTTCACTCAAAGACCAGCAACGAACAGTGCTGGACACCCTATGGCCAACAAAGAGCAAGAAGGTCTATAGCCCCATCCATTAGCAGAGAGGCTGCCTAAAATCATAATAAGGCTACCAACATCCCCATACACACCACCAGACGTGGACCTGCCCACCTGAAAGACAAGATCCAGCCTCATCCACCAGAACAGAGGCACTAGTCCCCCCAACCAGGAAACCTACTCAACCGACTGAACCAACCTCAGCAACTGGGGACAGACACCGAAAACAACGGGAACTACGAACCTGTAGCCTGCAAAGGAGACCCCAAACACAGTAAGATAAGTGAAATGAGAAGACAGAAAAACACACAGCAGATGAAGGAGCAAGACAAAAACACACCAGACCTAACAAATGAAGAGGAAATACGCAGTCTACCTGAAAAAGAATTCAGAAAAATGATAGTAAAGATGATTCAAAATCTTGGAAACAGAATAGACAAATTGCAAGAAACAGTTAACAAGGACCTAGAAGAAATAAAGAGGAAGTAAGCAACAAAATAAATGAAATGAAAAATACTCTAGATGGGATCAAGAGGAGAATAACTGAGGCAGAAGGTCGGATAAGTGACCTGGAAGATAAAATAGTGGAAATAACTACTTAAGAGCAGAAGAAAGGAAAAAGAATGAAAAGAACTGAGGACAGTCTCAGACACCTCTGGGACAACACTAAACACACCAACATTCGAATTATAGGGGTCCCAGAAGAAGAAGAGAAAAAGAAAGGGACTGAGAAAATATTTGAAGAGATTATAGTTGAAAACTTCCCTAATATAGGAAAGGAAATAGTCAATCAAGTCCAGGAAGCACAGAGCGTCCCATACAGGATAAACCCAAAGATAAACATGCCAAGACACATAATAATCAAACTGTCAAAAATTAAATACAAAGAAAACATATTAAAAGCAGTAAGGGAAAAACAACAAATAACACACAAGGGAATCCCCATAAGGTTAACAACTGATCTTTCAGCAGAAACCCTACAAGCCAGAAGGGAGTGGCAGGAAATATTTAAAGTGATGAAGGAAAAAACCTACAATCAAGATTACTCTACCCAGCAAGGATCTCATTCAGATTTGATGGAGAAATTAAAACCTTTACAGACAAGCAAAAGCTGAGAGACTTCAGCACCACCAAACCAGCTTTACAGCAAATGCTAAAGGAACTTCTCTAAGCAAGAAACAGAAGAGAAGGAAAAGAACTACAAGAACAACCCGAAACAATTAAGTAAATGGTAATAGGAACATACATATCGATAATTACCTTAAATGTAAATGGATTAAATGCTCCCACCAAAAGACACAGACTGGCTGAATGGATACAAAAAGAAGACCCATATATATGCTGTCTACAAGAGACCCACTTCAGACCTAGAAACACATACAGGCTGAAAGTGAGTGGGATGGAAAAAGATATTCCATGCAAATGGAAATCAGAAGAAAGCTGGAGTAGCAATTCTCATATCAGACAAAATAGACTCTAAAATAAAGACTATTACAACAGACAAAGAAGGACACTACATAATGATCAAGGGATAGATCCATGAAGAAGATATAACAATTGTAAATATTTATGCACCCAACATAGGAGCACCTCAATACATAAGGCAAATACTAACAGCCATAAAGGGGGAAATCGACAGTAACACAATCATAGTAGGGGACTTTAACACCCCATTGTCACCAATGGACAGATCATCCAAAATGAAAATAAATAAGGAAACACAAGCTTTATTTATTTTTATTTTATTTTATTTTATTTGCGGTACGCAGGCCTCTTACTGTTATGGCCTCTCGCGTTGCGGAGCACAGGCTCCAGACGCGCAGGCTCAGTGGCCATGGCTCACAGGCCCAACCGCTCCACGGCATGTGGGATCTTCCCAAACTGGGGCACGAAGCTGTGTCTGCTGCATCGGCAGGCAGACTCCCAACCACTGTGCCACCAGGGAAGTCCAGAAACACAAGCTTTAAATGATACATTACACAAGATGGACTTAATTGATATTTATAGGACATTCCATCCAAAAACAACAGAATACACATTTTTCTCACGTGCTCATGGAACATTCTCCAGGATAGATCATATCTTGGGTCACAAATCTAGCCTTGGCAAATTTAAGAAAATTGAAATCGTATCAAGTATCTTTTCCGACCACAACGCTATGAGACTACATATCAATTACAAGAAAAGATCTGTAAAAAATACAAACACATGGAGGCTAAACAATACACTACTTAATAACGAAGTGATCACTGAAGAAATCAAAAAGGAAATCAAAAAATACTTAGAAACAAATAACAATGGAGACACGATGACCCAAAACCTATGGGATACAGCAAAAGCAGTTCTAAGAGGGAAGTTTATAGCAATACAATCATACCTTAAGAAACAGGAAACATCTCGAATAAACAACCTATCTTTGCACCTAAAGCAATTAGAGAAGGAAGAACAAAAAACCCCCAAATTTAGCAGAAGGAAAGAAATCATAAAGATCAGATCAGAAATAAATGAAAAAGAAATGAAGGAAACAATAGTAAAGATCAACAAAAGTAAAAGCTGGCTCTTTGAGAAGATAAATAAAATTGATAAACCATTAGCCAGACTCATCAAGAAAAAAAGGGAGAAGACTCAAATCAATAGAATTAGAAATGAAAAAGGAGATGTAACAACTGACACTGCAGAAATACAAAAGATTATTAGAGATTACTACAAGCAACTCTATGCCAATAAAATGGACAACCTGGAAGAAATGGAGAAATTCTTAGAAATGCACAAGCTGCCGAGTCTGAACCAGGAAGAAATAGAAAATATGAACAGACCAATCACAAGCACTGAAATTGAAACTGTGATTTAAAATCTTCCAACAAACAAAAGCCCAGGACCAGATGGTTTCACAGGCGAATTCTATCAAACATTTAGAGAAGAGCTAACACCTATCCTTCTCAAACTCTTCCAAAACATAGCAGAGGGAGGAACACTCCCAAACTCATTCTATGAGGCCACCATCACCCTGATACCAAAACCAGACAAAGACGTCACAAAGAAAGAAAACTACAGGCCAATATCACTGATGAACATAGATGCAAAAATCCTCAACAAAATACTAGCAAACAGAATCCAACAGCACATTAAAAGGATCATACACCATGATCAAGTGGGGTTTATTCCAGGAATGCAAGGATTCTTCAATATATGCAAATCAATCAACGTGACACAACATATCAACAAACTGAAGGAGAAAAACCATATGATCATCTCAATAGATGCAGAGAAAGCTTATGACAAAATTCAACACACATTTATGATAAAAACCTTGCAGAAAGTAGGCATAGAGGGAACTTTCCTCAACATAATAAAGGCCATATATGACAAACCCACAGCCAGCATTGTTCTCAATGGTGAAAAACGGAAACCATTTCCACTAAGATCAGGAACAAGACAAGGTTGCCCACTCTCACCAATCTTATTCAACATAGATTTGGAAGTTCTAGCCACAGCAATCCGAGAAAAAAAAGAAATAAAAGGAATCCAAATAGGAAAAGAAGAAGTAAAGCTGTCACTGTTTGCAGATGACGTGATACTATACATAGAGAATCCTAAGGATGCTACCAGAAAACTACTAGAACTAATCAATGAATTTGGTAAAGTAGCAGGATACAAAATTAATGCACAGAAATATCTGGCATTCTTATACACTAATGATGAAAAATCTGAGGGGGAAATTAAGAAAACATTCCCATTTACCATTGCAACAAAAAGAATAAAATATCTAGGAATAAACCTACCTATGGAGACAAAAGACTTGTATGCAGAAAACTATAAGACACTGATGAAAGAAATTAAAGATGATACAAATACTTGGAGAAATATACCATGTTCTTGGATTGGAGGAATCAACATGGTGAAAATGACTCTATTACCCAAAGCAATCTACAGATTCAATGCAATCCCTATCAAATTACCACTGGCATTTTTTACAGAACTAGAACAAAAAATTTCACAATTTGTATGGAAACACAAAAGACCCCGAATAGCCAAAGCAATCTTGAGAACGAAAAATGGAGCTGGAGGAATGAGGCTCCCTGACTTCAGACTCTACTACAAGGCTACAGTAATCAAGACAGTATGGTACTGGCACAAAATCAGAAATATAGATCAATGGAACATGATAGAAAGCCCAGAGATAAAGCCACACACATATGGTCACCTTATCTTTGATAAAGGAGGGAAGGATATACAGTGGAGAAAAGACAGCCTCTTCAATAAGTGGTGCTGGGAAAACTGGACAGCTACCTGTAAAAGTATGAAATTAGAACACCCCCTAATACTACACACAAAAATAAACTCAAAATGGGTTAAACACCTGAATGTAAGGCCAGACACTATCAAACTCTTAGAGGAAAACATAGGCAGAACACTCTATGACATAAATCACAGCAAGATCCTTTTTGATCCATCTCCTAGAGAAATGGAAATAAAAACAAAAATAAACAAATGGGACCTAATGAAACTTAAAAGCTTTTGCACAGCTAAGGATACCATAAATAAGACCAAAAGACAACCCTCAGAATGGGAGAAAATATTTGCAAATGAAGCAACTGACAAAGGATTAATATCCAAAATTAATAAGCAACTCATAGAGCTCAATAACAAAAAAACAAACAACCCAATCCAAAAATGGGCAGAAGAACTAAATAGACATTTCTCCAAAGAAGATATACAGATTGCCAACAAACACATGAAAGAATGCTCAACATCATTAATCATTAGAGAAATGCAAATCAAAACTACAATGAGATATCATCTCACACCGGTCAGATTGGCCATCATCAAAAACTCTAGAAACAATAAATGCTGGAGAGGGTGTGGAGAAAAGGGAACACTCTTGCACTGCTGGTGGGAATGTAAATTGATACAGCCACTATGGAGAACAGTATGGAAGTTCCTTAAAAAACTACAAATAGAACTACCATATGACCCTGCAATCCCACTACTGGGCATATACCCTAAGAAAAGCATAATTCAAAAAGATTCATGTACCAAAATGTTCATTGCAGCTCTATTTACGATAGCCAGGACATGGAAGCAACCTAAGTGTCCATCAACAGATGAATGGATAAAGAAGATGTGGCACATATATACAATGGAATATTACTCAGCCATAAAAAGAAATGAAACTGAGTTATTTGTAATGAGGTGGATAGACCTGGAATCTGTCATACAGAGTGAAGTAAGTCAGAAGGAGAAAAACAAATACCATATGCTAACACATATATATGGAATCTAAGAAAAAAAAATGTCATGAAGAGATTAGTGGTAGGACTGGAATAAAACACAGACCTACTAGAGCATGGACTTGAGGATATGGGGAGGGGGAAGGGTAAGCTGTGACGAAGTGAGAGAGTGGCAGGGACATATATACACTACCAAATGTAAATTAGATAGCTAGTGGGAAGATGCCGCATAGCACAGGGAGATCACCTCTGTGCTTTGTGACCACCTAGAGGGGTGGGATAGGGAGGGTGGGAGGGAGGGTGATGCAAGAGGGAAGAGATATGGGAACATATGTATATGTATAACTGATTCACTTTGTTGTAAAGGAGAAACTAACACACTATTGTAAAAACAGTTATACTCCAATAAAGTAGCAGGTTCAGAGGAAAAAAAAAAAAAAAGAATAGGGGCCTGTAACTTGTTTATTATATTTCCCTAGTACCTATATGAATATCCAGAAAACTTAAGAATTCAAAACAATGTATTACATAACTAATATATTAGGAAATGACAGAAGTATTTGCCTAATAATTCTATTACTTCACAGTTTAGATATTAGCCTACTGTTTTTGAAAAAGAAAATTAAGTACATTGTCACTAACCCAAGAACTAAAGTAGATGTTGTAACATTATCAATAAAATTTGTAATATTTATAATAATAATAGCATCACTGCTCTAGATTTTTGTCAATACATATATGCTAACCCAACAATTATGCTTATGCAAAACTACACATTAGGATTTTACAGAAATGAAGAAACGCTATAGTAAATAAATTCTTTATCTCTAAAGATTATTTTCTTCCATTCTCTTTGATTTTCTGATGAAATTAATGTGTTTAGGAAGTTGAACTGGATTCCTGAGACAACTCACGAGAATTCATCTGGTCAAATTTAGAGAACAATTTCTCAATATTCCATAGCTTTTCTTTTCCCGTTAGCTATACATGTCACATGAAGTAATGGGAAATGTTTCATAGCATTAAAGATTACTTAAATCATGTAATGGTTATAGATTTGCACTAACAGAAATGCAGTTCATGTTTGAATAGGTGGATATGTTCTAATGGCTGTAATTGCCTTGAAACTAGCATAGCTTGAAATGTTTATCAGTCAGTCAAATTGTTTCATTTGTTTTTTTGCCGTGCTCCATTAGGTATCCTACTATAAGCTTACATATTGCCAACTTGTAAATATCCATTTACCTGTTCAAGAAAAGAAATGACCTTTTATGAAAGTTATCTTCAGGGAGTGAAAAATAATTAGGGCACTACAAACCAATAAACATGTAGCCTTTAAAACAAAATACTAATTACATATGGAACTATTTTGATTATATTGTTTTTCATTATAGCAAGGGAACATTAATTTGCTTACAAAGACAGTATAAATATATCAGCATGCCATATTGACACACAGATGAAATGTCTTAACAGATATCTTAAAGATAGAATGCAATTGAAATACAAAATGTAGAATGAAGAAGAGATTTATGCTAGTGCTCAATTCCTCATGCAGCCTATTTAGTGTACGGTGGTCCTACTGACAACGTACTGAAGTTTCTTCTGAGACTTTTGAATAACTTTAAATGCCATTCTGTACATCATATACACTATCATGCTGTTTTTGGCACTTTGAACAATGGAAAGTTCACTATAATTTCATAATTCTACAGGCCAGAAATCATGTTAATGTGGATACATTTCAGAACACATTAAAATAATTACTGAAAATAATAAAGGCATAACTAGTGAGTAAAATCCTACGTTATAGACTTAAAGCTTTGGTTTAAGGCTGCAGTGTAAAGAATCCTTCATAAAATTATGTAATATTCTTAAACATGTACTATTTACATTCTAAATATTTAAGGACTTCCAGCCTCATTTAAAGACATGAGAATGTAAATATGTGCATATAGCTAACCAATAAATAATTTAAACTTTAGAAATCTTCATGCTTTTTATTTCTGTGAGAGTTAATTCTGTACTTTTATCTGGGAAAAAAATTTGCCTATAGCCTCTCTTATTGGGATTTATGAAAGCTTTGCTCTCCAATAGCCTCAACTGTCTATATCAACACTTGGAGATGTGAAACAGGTTGCTGTGAGGATGGAATCTTTGAAGCTACCACCATTTTCCTTCAGCAAATACTATAATACCTCTCATTTTTTCATGCTCCATCAAAATGAGGCTGTTTAAAAGAAACACAGTTATATCAGGTCTGCCCTCTGAGTTTTCAGTCCATCTGATATAAAGGCATAATTTAACTTTCTTGAGTGTTAGAAAAAGACAGTGTGTATCTATTTTTTTCTGTAGAAGAAGAAAAAGTGTGTATCTACTTTTCTCACTCTAGGATATTACTAGACTATAGACCTCTGTATTAGGCTTTTAACTCCAGAAAATAAAGTTTATACTTTCTTATCATGACAAATAGAAACACATGCCACATTGTATGTCTTAAAAGTGAATGCCATTATTTTATATCCACAACAGAATTGAGATTAGTACTGGTCAGCTCATTCTGACTAAAGCAATATTTTTATTTATCTTGCCAAATATTATCTCCCTAAGTAATATTAAATAGTTGATCCAGTGTAAGATTAATCCCACTTTATACCACCCATACCCACATACACACTAACAATTCCTCTCTTAATGTCTTAGCTTTCCAGGAGAGGGTTAATTGTAGAGCTACTTTGCAATATTAAGTTAGATAAGGAAATATAGGACCCATTTCATTCAACTATTTGTTATTTTTACTTTATTTCTAAATATAACCTTGTACACTCTCTCTCTCTCTTTCTTCCCTTCATTACCTCCCCTCCTTCTCTCCCTCTTTCTTTCCCTCTCCCTCGCCACACACACACACACACACACACACACACACACACACAAACACACTACTTTGTGCAACGTTTAGAATGTCATCTATTTGATGAACCAAAAGAAGTAACTAAAGGACTATTCTAATGTACGTAATAATCAAATGCACCATATTTTGCTTTTCAGTTTTTTCCCTCTCCTTCCTTTTGCTTTCTCTCCCCCAGCAAACCCCTTGATGGTCATGTATTTTGCTTTAAATTTTTCTTGATCATATTTAATAAATATTATTGCTTATATGTCTGTTTGCCTTGGTGCCTTCATTTTAATTGAGAGTCCAAGACTCAGCATAAACTAGTTCACAGATCATCTATATTTTTAATTTTGATTTTAAGGTTTTAAAAAAATTTTATTTATTTAAAAACATTTTATTGGAGTGTAGTTGCTGATTTTAGTTTTAATAAATGTTGCCTGATTAATTTCAAAACAATGCTTACACCTGCCATGTATGTAAATACTCTTCTAATCATACCTCTGGAAGAAATAAATAATTTTTAATTGTTTTATTGTTTGTAGCCTGATATGTTGAAAGACCTATCAGTTTACAATAATTTACTTATCTTGTACTACTAATGAATTTGCACATTTTTCCACAAGTTACTTTATTATACCTTTTGTTGCCATCCATATCAAAAATCTATATTTTCCCATATCTACCATTTCTCTGCTGAGTATTTTATGGTATCTTTTGCTAAATATAAGTGATTTTATAGATGTAGGTATAGGTAGAGGAATAGAAATATGGAACACTTATTTTGTTAAGAATATTTTTATTCCACCTAAGCCTTTGGTTTGATTTATTAAAGTATACTAATGATCTTTTGTGAATGAATCAGGAGACTAAATCCCATCCTAGAGCTTATCAGTATTAAATGAATAGTTAAGGGAAAATGGTAAAATTGCTTTTGAGAAAGACAATTATTGGAATTTTATCCTAGTTTTAAAAAATATGAAGTTTGTTTAAACCCTAAAGAAAGCAAAATTAATAATTATCTGTGCAGACGTAAACAATTAACTTTTAGATTCTCACCTTCAATGCTATTAAAAGAAATTGACTGATGAAAAAATTCCCAATATTGACCAAATAAGTGTATATAACCACCTCCAAAATTATACGTATTCAGTAGGTTTATAGCCTGATAAATAGTTCCCCAAATTTGGTAACAAAATATCAATAACGAATACACTGTCTTGAAATAACACTTAACTAATGATAAATTACTTAGATGAATTTTTTTACTATAACGGTTGGTGGGAAACGTAAAACAAATCCCCAAGGAAACTGTAAGCATATGATATTTACACTTTCTTTTTCCATAAAAGTAGTCCGGAGTGAAAAGGACTTGAATATTCTTGAAACACATTTTAGTTGACAAGATTGGAAAACAGTGAGATTGAATTTTAAATATATTAAAACACTTGTCAATATCATAAATTAAGGCGCACTCTAATTAGGAAAATCCACAATTAAAGCTACAGCTTAATTCTGATTATGATAGTAATCATATGAAATTAGTAGGAATTTCTCTCATCCATATGATTTAGATTCTGCTAATATCAGGACTTGTCATACATAACATTTCTTCATATTACAACCAGCTATAATCAAATCTAATTCCTGCCTCTGCAGGTATTTTTTTATATCTTTATTGGAATATAATTGCTTTACGTGTTGTGTTAGTTTCTGCTGTACAACAAAGTAAATCAGCTATATGCATACATATATCCCCATATCCCCTCTCTCTTGAGCCTCCCCTTCCACCCTCCCTATCCCACCCCTCTAGGTGGTCACAAAGCATCGAGCTGATCTCCCTGTGCTATGCATCAGCTTCCCACTAGCCATCCATTTTACATTTGGTAGTGTACATATGTCAATGCTACTCTCTCACTTTGTCCCAGATTCCCCTTCCCCCACTGCGTCCTCAGGTCCATTCTCTACATCTGCATCTTTATTCTTGCCCTGACACTAGGTTCATCAGTACGGTTTTCTTAGAATCCGTAAATGTGCGTTACCATGCAATATTTGTTTTTCTCTTTCTGACTTGCTTCACTCTGTATGACAGACTCTAGGTCCAACCACCTCATTACAAATAACTCAGTTTTGTTCCTTTTTATGGCTGAGTAATATTCCATTGTATATATGTGCCATATCTTCTTTATCCATTCATCTGTCGATGGACATTTAGGTTGCTTCCATGTCCTGGCTATTGTAAATAGTGCTGCAATGAACACTGTGATACATGCATCTTTTTGAATTATGGTTTTCTCAGGGTATATGTCCAGTAGTGGGATTGCTGGGTCATATTGTAGTTCTACTTTTAGTTTTTTAAGGAACCTCCATACTGTTCTCCATACTGGCTGTATCAATTTACATTCCCACCAACAGTGCAAGAGGGTTCCCTTTTCTCCACACCCTCTCCAGCATTTATTGTTTGTAGATTTTTTTGATGATGGCCATTCTGACCTGTGTGAGGTGATACCTCATTATGGTTTTGATTTGCATTTCTCAAATGATTAGTGATGTTGAGCATCTTTTCATGTGTTTGTTGGCAATCTGTATGTATACTTTGGAGAAATGTCTATTTAGGTCTTCTGCCCATTTTTGGATTGGGTTGTTTGTTTTTCTGATATTGAGCTGCATGAGTTGCTTGTATATTTTGGATATTAATCCTTTGTCAGTTGCTTCATTTGCAAATATTTTCTCCCATCTGAAGGTTGTCTTTTTGTTTTGTTTATGGTTTCCTTTGCTGTGCAAAAGCTTTTAAGTTTCATTAGGTCCCATTTGTTTATTTTTGATTTTATTTCCATTACTCTAGGAGGTGGGTCAAAAAGGATCTTGCTATGATTTATGTCATAGAGTGTTCTGCCTATGTTTTCCTCTAAGAGTTTTATAGTGTCTGGCCTTACATTTAGGTCTTTGATCCATTTTGAGTTTATTTTTGTGTATGGTGTTAGAAAGTGTTCTAATTTCATTCTTTTACATGTAACAGTCCAATTTTCCCAGCACCACTTATTGCTCTGCAGGTATCTTAAAAACGTATTCTATCACAATTATTCTCTATGCCTACACCAAAAAATTAATAAATAAGAATAAGGAGGAATTACATTTTCAGGTCTCACAATACTCTATAGTGCTATTGTAAATCAATTATTATGTTTTTAGAACATAAGATAAATAGGTCAAAGTAGCAATAGAAATCTATCTTTATGCTCATATATATATATTTGTGTGTGTATATATATGCATGTATATATATATAAGTTATATTTCATATGTGGGGAGAAGGTTCAACAACTTTCTTGTCCATTTTCTGGTTATTAACTATACTTCCTTGAACACACTTTTATTTTTTCAGCTATGATTAAATATGATTTTAATTAGGACTTTTATTGAAAGGTTACAAATGTCAAATGAAAATGGGAAGGAAGGAAGGAAAACAGAATAAAGGAAGGAAGGAAGAGAAGGAAGGATGGGGGTGACATTGGCTCTTTCAATGCTAAATCCCTGGGAATATTGTTTTAAGGTACATCTTAATCAAAAGACATTTTTGGCATCTACTACCTACATTTGAATGATGCCTGGTACATAGTTGGTTTATTTGTTCCCCAGTATATTTTTTCCTGTGTACCCGGTGCCCTTAATCATAATACGCTGCATCACTTTTGAATATATTTTCACACATTCTCTAAACAATGATTTGAGGGAATCTTTTGACACATGAAGCAACAAAGTCAATGGATTCTCTGAGAATTCAAATAAATTTCAAAAGTTCACAAAGGTAGAAATTAGTGGAGCTCAGAACTGAATGCATGATTTCCTCATGCAAAACTTGTTATTAAAATTAATTAGCTATATTGATTATTCTATTAGGAGAATGGTATAAAAATTCAGGTGTCTGTATGAAGTGGATGGTTGGCCCTACAATAAGAAATGTGACTATAATAAACAGAGCCATATAAAGCTCCAAAACAAATTAAGCCCTTCCTCACTTACCAGCTAATGACATTAGTACAAGGATTTACCTTTAAATGAAATGTTTCCGGGAAAGAAAGCACTCTCACTATTATTACACTATCAATCCTGAGAGTAAAAGAACAACTTAAGGGTGATATATGGAGACAAGAAAGATGGTTTGAGACAGCTGGACAAATTAGGCATGCTTAAGGCGAGAATAAAAGAAAAAGACAAAGGGGCCTGGATTTAAATTTCAAATTGTCCATATTCAAATTCCGATCACTTACATATTTTATAATTTACAAAGAGTAGATATATTTTATGAGTACCTTAAGTTTACAAATTAAGAGTAGATATGTCTTATGAGTATCCTAAGTAATATAAATTGAGGGAAAAATGTGACCTCAAGGAGTCTTCAGTTGATTAAAAGGTTTTGTAAGCTCAGTCCCAGCTATGAAGTAGTTCACCAAAAGTTTGTTTTAATTCCTCATCCAACTATCCATATATCCCAGTTTCTCCGTAGAGTAGTAGTACTCCCTTACTTATCAAGCCCCCTTTGGAAGCTGCACCCAATGGGTGGCAATCACCAAATGTTATTAAGCTACTAATTTAAAATATCAAAGTTGTGGTCTAATGGCTGTGAAACATAGAGCCATATTTTAACATTGTAACTTTGATATTTCCTGAGCTATATACTTGGTTTTGGTGAGACACTCTACTTATAAATGAAGTTTATATGTAAATCCTCCTCTTCTTTTTTATTGACAGCCAAAGACATTTTGATTTATAAAATATTTTAATTATTTTTGTAGATATTGTTTTCATTTTCTCAGCAATGAAAACAGATGATATATCTCTATTGCTTCTTTAGTCAAATGCATTATCAACATTTCATACGGAAAAATCTAAAGAAGACTGCACTGATTTATGAATGATGGATAATAACATGTATATTTCTATTGTGTACAAAACCCACAATTTATTTAAAATTTAATTTAATTAAACACATCTTAATTTCCTTAAGATGTTTTTCTGGTTTGGAATATACAAATGATTTAAATAATAAAAATGAAAATAATTTTGTTCTCATTAGGCAATGGCCTAATATAACAGTACCAAAAGCAGAAATGAGTATTAAATTAAGTTCAGGTCTAAGAATATTTAATTCTGTCTGAAGGCAAGACTGCAGAAACTATAAGAAAAATGTCTGTCTCCAACAAACACAATGTTTAGAGCTTTAAAAATTATACCAATTTACATTTCATTTGCTGTATTTTATTAGAATGTTGGCGAGTTATGTGCAACAGTGAACTAAGATGTTGTAATAATGACCTCAACTTATAAGAGATAAATAATCATAAGAAAGCAAATAATTCTTATAAAAATACATACCTACACTTATTAAAATTTTACAGAAAAGGGGTAAAATAATTAAGGCACTTAAAACTAATGGTTAGAACATCAAATAAAATGAATTGCTAATTTAAGTAGCATATCCCGCATTGCACAATACATTTTGCCAATTTGAAGTTGAGGAAGATATAAAAAAGTATTTGAAAGTATTCCCTGTGCTTGCTGAAAAAGATGAGGCGTAAAATTATATAGGAACATCAAAAGTGAGATGAGAAGAAACTTGGGGATGTCACTGGCATGCTCATAAATGGAAACAGAGCAAAAAGTTAGTGAAGTGTTTAAGGATATAGGAATAAAATGAGATCTGACAGGGAAGGGAGAAGAACTGTGTTGAAAGATGTTCCCAGCTGGAAAAAATCATTTCCAGGTGATTTTTGTTTCCATCAAATCAAATCAGGCCATGAAACTGAAGATAGTATCCCATAATTTTTTAAAAATAGTTTCCACCAGTTAAGATATTTGGTTTAGGATTTTGACAAGCATCTGAGGGTTATTTGTTACCTGGTGATGGAAAGTGAGAAATAAATTTGATTCATTCCTTATGGAAGTAAATGGAATAAATCTACCATACTGAATATTGTTTTTAAAATATACTGTTAATAGTATAACACGTGCATCTTTGAATATGTAGTATAAATCATGCTATACTTAATCCCTTAATTTTTAAAAAAATTACAACTCTTTGGGATGTTCTCACTATATTTTTAAGTATATATAACTCCTATTGTATTTAGTAAGGTTTGTTTCACTTTCAGTTTGAATCACTAAATATTATTGAACACTAAGCTATAAAATGAGTGTCGCTGATTATGTTGATCTTTTTGCTATAACCCAATTCATTGAACAATATTGAGCACCTACTTGCTATTGTAACACTTAGTCTTGAGATGTTTCACTGAAAAAAAAAGACACATGATTACTTGTTCTCAAAATTTACCATCTAACAAGGAAGACAGATAATGAGAGCTAAGGGTTGTCTACATTTATTACCACACATATCTATTTTCCTGAGTTCAGGGGTCAGTCCCCATCAGTACTTACCCCTCACCTTGAAACACTGAGATAGGACTGATTATGTCCAGTTTCCAGCTTCAATCCTATTTGAAAATTATTACATAGGTTTCTTTATAGCACTTGCAATTCTATAACATTACTCATTTACACATTTTTCTTTATAATTGACCTCACATTACTTAGAGAAGATCTCATACTTTAACCACTTGTGTATTTCTAGCATAGTGTAGTACCTGAAACATAATGGTTACCAAAATGTATCTGTTGTTTAAGTCTGAGTTGGTATAGAAGAGCACTAAAGTTGTTTTGTATAATGATATTAAGTTTATGTATACCATAGTTTAAAATAACTGTTCTTCCTAAGAAACAATGTATTTGAAGTTTGGTAGACAGATTTTTAGATGTGAAGAACAAGATATCAGAGAAATTCAGTGCCTGGTCTAAAGTAATAAGCCAAGTTTAGAAAAAGAAAGCCTTGACTCCAAATTATGTGTTTTGCATATTTCACCTGTTAAGAAAAAATATCCAGATTTGGAAATAGGTCAATGGGATTGTGGATTGTTCTTTCAGTTTTGTGCTGGGTGTTATCTAACAGGTCCATATGAGGATTATCTCATATGTACCTTGGTCTGATTTTCTATTCATTGATATTTACTTGTAGCAAAGCAACTGATTATAGACCTAATAGTAATGTAATGTAAATGTCTCTTTTCTAGTAGAAAAGATAACAGTATTAACTGTAAATTTCTTTATTAAAAACACCTTATTTCTGCATGCCATTTTAATGTACTTATAAGTATCTCAGTTCTTCAAGTAATATTTGAATCAGCTATATCATCTCATTAGTCTAATTAATGAGTTAGTTAATAAATTGTTGACAGGTTCATTTTTTATTCTTATCATTCATGCTTCTAACTTTTTGAAGTTTATAATTTAATATAACAGATTTGATTTTGTCTGTTCAGAGACTCCTTCCTTCCTTCTTTGAGTAACTGTTCCTTCCCCCCTTCTATTCATGTGAATGCAGTGGGGCTGCCTTCCTAGTATATTTCTTTCCCAGCCATAATTTTGAGAACGTGTTCCAGGACATTCAGTTATCACATTCTATTGTGCATTTGTTAAATTAAGACAGATCTTCATTCTTCCCCAGATATATGTTTCTTTCATTTTAGGAGCTTAAGGAAAAGGCAGATTTGGATAATACAGCCAGCTGAATGAGAATCAGGAATTATCAACCACATTTTTCTCAACACACTGAGTAGTGGAAGAGAGAAAGGAAAACAGGAAGAATGGATTTTGATAATTTCTCTAAGTACATGCATCAAGTTTTGCTTAAAACCACATTATTTCTAGTCTTCCCAAGTCAGGGAAATAAAACCCACGCTTTTGCTAATGGGAGTTTGATTTCTTTGCTTCCTATAATCAAAGAATCCTAACTGAGGGTTAAGCAATGGAAATACTAAAATACGGTTTTAGAAAACAAAAGAGTAAATATGGACATATTTTACATGAAATAACAGAACCTAAAATTACAGTAAATTTTAACTTACTATCTAATATTATAATATTTTGAAGATATATTCAAAATGCATGTGTTTTATACATTTTTTTTTACTGGAATCTCTTCAGTTAAAAATGAAATCACAGGCAATGAGATTGCAATAATATTAACAATTCAGACACAGAATTAGAAAATTTTACTGAGAATTACAAAACAGAATTATAATAGAAATCAAAATAAAAGGTGCTGTAATAGTTGGTAGCTCAGTAATTTTTATGTTTGTTAAAGAACTTAACATAACATTGGAAGTTAAATGGATAAACTGACATTTTGAATGAAAATATATCTAATCATGAAGTACATCCTTTTTAACAGCCTAATAATTCGGTATGTAGGACACTTTTGAAGCTATAGTAGTACAGATTTATTTTATAAGTATTTTTTAGTAGAGTGTCAAATAAAAAATAAAAATGTAACTGTTTAAAATTATCATGAAGACATATTTTGTGCTTTTAAGGGACCATATTCCTTTAATTACGAAACATTGAAGAGACAACTGATGCTAGTATAAAATTATTTATATTACATTTTTTTATCTGAAAAAAGGAATGACAAATATTTCATACTTGCTGGAACTGTCTTCTTTGCCTTTACTTTGTGCCTAAATTTTATCACATGTAATCTCACATAGATCTTCCTCCTGACAAGTGGAGCAGGAAGTGGAGGGTGAAGGAAAAGTTTCAACCACTGAAATCTTTATCTATTGTAAAGATTGTTGTTGTTTTTATCTATTGTCTGTTGTTCTTTTTATCATTATCATAAAATATTTGCAGACTGTTCATTCAAGTGCACTACTCTAGGAATTTGACTTAAATATCTATTAAAACATTTAAAATGTATTATTGTGATTACTTTGTATGCATAGCTTTCACTATTCTTCCTGATTTCTGGAAAGCAGAGACAAGATATTATTCATCATTTTTATCCACAGGACCAAGCCCTGTATTATAAAAAGTTAAATCTATTATGTATCTATATTAATCAATATGATAGTTCATAAATTCACTTTTCTATGAGAGAGTGGGTTCTAAATAAATATCGCCAACTTACATTTGATCCCAATGAATACTCCCCATTATGCTTAACTCTTCCTCAGGCATACCATTCTGTTGACAGACTGTTTATATGGTATTGAATAATTTAAAAAGAGAGATAATTTTACTATCTCTTAGGGATTTATATGTTTTTAAGCCATTGCCACTCTGATATAGTTCTGAGAATTTTTTCAACTTGCATCTGGTAGCTGTACAGGGTGATGAGAGGGTAGGTAGACTCATCATTTGGCCTTGCAGACACTAAAAGTTCAAGTTTATTAAACTTGTTTAATGAAGGCATTAAATTTTCTTATGTTTCTGGTGATGTGTAATACTCTTCTATCATCCACAAAAAATATGTCTACTAAGAATTTTACATCTTTTTAATAGTTTTATCTCTTACCTACTTTTTCATTTCTGAGAGGTTAAATTTTAACTTTCAGTTGGATATTAGTATTATCATGTACTTAAAAATATTCATTATAGAGGAAAATAATTATCAAATGGGAAAAATATGTAGCTATTCACTGTAAAAATGAAAATATCTGTTACATCGTTGGGTTTTTCCATATTACTTGTATCTATTTTATGTTGACACATATTTTCAGAAATGCGTGACATTATATACCTTTTCTATATAATTCATGTACTTTCTACTTGTTATTGTCCATAACATACAGCAACCAATTATATACATTAGCTCCTTACTGGATTTGTAAGTATTCTTCTTTTTTGTTTTCAACATGTCAACAATGATGATATTTAATAAGACTAATGCATGTGTAGTTCTTCTCCTATGCAATGAGGAAAGCTACTCATATAAATGTATGTTTTCCTCCAAAAATAACACCAGATGTTAGTAGCTACACTCATGCTTTATCATTTCAAACTGACCACACCTTTATATTTCAGCAAAAAAAAAAAAAAAAAAAAAATCAGTATGGGAATCAAATGTTTTACAGAGATTGCATTAAAAAAATAAGCTGTTACTCCTTCTGAGCATGAGTACATTGGATAATTTAAAGACAGTGACCAGAACTTGCTTAAACACGGTGCCTTCAGGGCACAGGGCTTTTTATAGATCCCAGGGGACTCAGGTCCATGATGGATTTCACATATCCACCTGCTCTTTATTGAAAATAAAACAACAAGTTAACATTGAGTAGATCTGGCATTATATATAGGCAAGCCAGGTATCCTTCAAGTGAAAGCAATTTACTTAGATTTGTCCAACGCTTTATTAAAAGCTGTCACTCCAAAAAAAATAATAATAATAAGCAACTAGAGTCGGTCCCGTTTTGCCACTAGGTGTCACTTAGCCTCTTGGAACTATCTCCTTCATCTAAAGTAAACACTTAAGATTTGATCTCTGTGATTCCCTTCAGCACTAGCATTTATGATTATGTGTAGAGATAAGAAATAGAAAATATGTCTAAATGTTCATTTCACTGGATGGATAATGATCTTTTCCAGTAATCTTACTCTTCTCAGTGAACCTGCTCCCTGCAAACTGCTCTAGTGGTTCTTTTTGCCTGTAATGTTCTCTCCTCAGATCATTAACCTGGCTATCTTTCTCAAGTCTTTGCTTATCTGTCACCATCTAAATGAGGTCTATTCCTGACTATTCTACATAAAATTGTAAACTTCCCTCAATCTTTCTACACCAATAAGCTCTATTCCCATTTATCCTTACTCTACCTTTCCTTTTATTCCTGGTACTTTTCTCCTTTTAACTTAGTATTGTATATTATTTACTTATTTATTGTGCTTATGATGAAGTATCCATATTCTTTCTGCTGGACTATATAATGTCTCCAAGGGCAGGAGTCTTCATTTAAATCACTGGTGTATGTACAACACCTAGTGCCTGCACTTAGTTATCATTAAATATATATTTATGCAATGAATGAATTGCTTAGAGATCCATGCTGACATATGTATCATTTTTAAATGATCTAAAAACAAAGTATGCATCTTCAAACTAATAAATCCATACTCTCTCAAACTACAAGAGATTGAGAAAACTGTAGAAAACATATAAGCTGATATGAATAAGTAGAAAGGGAGAAATTTACCGAATGCATACTTTCAATCTAAATTTTAAAAATAGAATCTTCTTTTTTACCTGAAGAATGCTCAGAGTAAAAATTAGGGCAGGAAATGAAACAGCAAAAAATACAGAATTTGGGGGGAAAAAAGCTATCTCTTTGGTTGGTGTGAAGGGAAGCAAATCCCACCCATTCATCACCTCCACCCCACCCCAACCCCACCATTCAATGGAGCCCTTGCCATTTTGGAAACAAAACAAAACAAAACAAAACAAAACCCTAGGATGCTAAGAAACTGTTTCAAAAACATCATCTTAAGGAAAGAATAACTAACAAGGCTAGAGCCAAAGTTGACTAAAGATAATGATGGGACAGTTACCCAAAATCAGAGTTTGATGGGTCTTACATGCTTGCTTCAATGGATTATGACTTTTTCTATAAAGCACAGGAAATTAGGGAAATGATTAAACCAAATATAACAATCCAAGTGTTTGTATATTCTAGAAGCATAGAAAACATTTTAAAAGGTTTGCTAAATTAATGAGGTATCCATATAATTTAGGTAACATAGTTTACATAGAGATCACATATTATATATTTCTAACTTGCTAAGATAAGATGCACAGAAGAGAACCACTCTTTTCCTCATTTATACTTCCACTAACCACATCCATTGCATGGCTCTCTATCAGAGAAAAATAGCAAAATATAAGCAACAGACCTGAAACTATTTCAGTTCTTTAGTCTTACTGTTATCAAATAAGCTTGTGAACTCTCCAAATCACTTTCAACTGAACTGCCATACAGACAAGGCCTGTATACTTGCAGTGACCATTTTTATGCCCTGACATTTCTATTACTGGTTGCTTAGTATAATCATATACAAATGAGCTGTCTGCTAAACTACTCAGTTTAGCTATCTTAGTGGTCTATCTGGACCACCAAATGATAAAGTTTCAAAACATTTGTATAGATTGAGTGCAGTGACCAATATGAACCTAAATTACCTGTTGTGGTATCCAACCAAAACAGCTCTGATGGTTCAAAGTCAGGTTATGCAAATTGTGTCATGATTATATATTTTCACAGAAATATTGAAACATTATTTTTATTGATAATTCTTTTAATACAATGTAGTACCAACGGTGTCCATATTCATTCAACTCATAAAATTCAGTGTGAAGAATCACTAGGCCTTACATTAAAACAAAAAAATGTTAATGATTAACAGTCACAAAGAATCTTCTCTAATCTATGTTCAAGTAAAGTAACTGCAAAATGGAATACTGATGAGCAGAATTCCCTTGTTCAAGAAGTCTATTGACTTCACTTTCACACTCCCTCAACGGCTTATGTAAAACTCAAAACTCTGTTTCTTGTGAAGCTCAAGGGCATACTATTAACATATACAGCATTTCAATTAAAGTTGAATTTTTATAATACATATACTTATTCGAATTGATGCATCCCTAGTTATTAATGTTAGTTGATAGTATAACAATTTTGCATACAAATTGTTAATAGTAAAATTATTTTATATACATTTTACTTAAATTCAGAAAATATAGTGGCCAAAAACTGGTGGGGGGTTGCCCACAATGTCTACCAGAGGAAAATTTAGCAAAAGTGTATTAAAGAGAAGAGATTGCTACAGATTTCTATCCGTATTCCTCCTTTGCACCCTTATATCCTTTATCCTAGTGTTGGTCCCAGTTTGTCCTAGTTTGTCAGGTATCCTCATATCCTTTGTCCGAGGGTTGGCACAGACTTTTTATACCTGTGCTCTAAGTCCCACACAGTTATTTCTGCTTTAAATTGATAATAATCTTTCAAGGAGATTAAAAACATGAAAATGTCTTTTACATTTACTCACATATTTTCCACCTCTGGAGCTGTATTTCTTTGCATAGATCCATGATTTTATTTAATATTATTTTTGTTTGAGCTAAATAACTTCTTTTGACATTTCTTATAGTTCAGATCTAATGGTCATAGTAGATCCTGTCAACTTTTATTTGATATTTCATTATTTTGAAAGATATTTTATTTTCATATAAAAATCTAGGCTCCCTTTTTTATCCTTCATCTCTATGTGCCTCACTTTTCAGAAACTATTATAATATCTAATAATTATTGATTCAAAGGAAGTAACTAATAAATAGACAGCAAGGCCACATACACTCTTCACTCGGGTTCCTCTAAAGTTAATACCTTGTGTATGTATAGTACAACATCAAAGACACAATTGGTACAATCCACCTTGTATAATCAGATTTCACCACTTACATATTCACTCATTTGTGTGTGTTTTACTGTGTGGGTGTGTGTATAAATCTATGCAATTTTATTATATGTGTAGCTTCATGTAACTACTACCCCAATTAAGTTACAAAACTACTATCATCAAAAGCTCCCTTTTAAAATTCCTTTCTTCCTATTTCTTTCCTTTTCCCTTTCCTATTTCTTTAAAGGCATCCTCAACTACCCCCATCTTTAACCACAAGCAACCACACATATGTTTTCTTTCTCTACAATAATATCTTATGAATATTATATAAATGGAATCATACAGTATATATTCACTTGAAATTATCTTTAATACACCATAATTTATTTAAGTTGTCCCATTTATTAATGTTTGGTTCCTTTTGATGGTGAGTACTATTTCATGTTATGGTTGTACCATATGTTTGTTAAACCACAGAATTCTAGAAAAGTTTTTACTTTTTTTTTCATCTTTAAGCACTTCAAATATATCATTCTGTTGTCTTCTGAATACAACAGCATTGATTATTTAGTTTTCCTTGCCTCTGATTTTCTATACATAATGTGTCTTTCTGGAAATAATTTATGATATGAATTGGGATGTGTATGTTTGTTCTTTTTTAAAAAAATATATTTCCAGCTTGACATTCATAGACTAAATTAGAATTCCCAGTTTATAGTTTATATCCAATTTGGAAAAGTTTTGGCTATTGTTTTTGCAAACGTGTTTTCTTCCTCCCTCCTCAAACTTCCTTTGTCGATTCCAATTATACATGCACTAGAACATTTAATACTGTCCTACAAGTCACTGATGCTGTTAATTATGTTTTAAGCATAATTACAGGGCAGATAATCAGTCTTTTTTTCTCTATGATTAATTTAGATAATTTCCATGGATATATCTTCAAGTTCACTACTATTTAAATCTACTGTGTCCACTCTGTGAATAATACCATCCAGAAAAGATTTATTTCAGATATTTTGGGTTTTTTTAATATCTTTATTTTTCTCCTTATTATATTCATTGTTTTCTTTAAATCATTGAGTACATTCATAATCTTTATGAATTTATACTTTATGAATATATGATTAGGAATCATGCTCTTATTGGGTATTTTTTCATTTTATGGGTAATAATTTCTTGCTTATTAGTAAATTTCATGATGAGAAAATATTTCTAATTTTATATTTTTAAAAGCTGAATTTAAAAAAAATTAAAGAGTGTTTAATTTTATTCTGGCAGATAGTTATCTACAGATCAGCTGAACATTTTGAAGCTTATTTATACACTTTTTTTCAGGGAACTTCTGGAATAAAGCCTATAATCTACTACTAAGCAGTGAACCTTTCTGATGTCTAGTGAATGCTCTATATATTCATAAGGTTGTTCTACTCTGGCTGGTGTGAACTTGAATGATTTATAAACCTTTATGTGTTCTAGGAATTGTTTGGTTCATGGCTTTCCTGAAATTATTCTTTCCTGGCATTTGTTCTTTGCTTGAATTCATGAAATTTTACCCTGTGGATATAAGCTCAAGAGGATGCTTTACTGATTTCTGAAGCTCTGTCTTGTCTGTCTTGGCATCTCTCTCCTTCCCAGCACTTGCCCTGAAAATTCTTGTTCAGTCTGCTTCCTTGAACTCTGTTCTTTGTCTTTTCAACTCAAAAAAACTGCTGGACTCTCTTTTCCCTTCTCAGCTTTGCTGCCTGGAGATTGTGTCCAGGCAGAAAGCCAGGGCTTTCCTAGGTTTTCCTTCATTTGTTTTCCTTCTCTTAGTGATAGAGCACAGTTCTTTGCTGACTGTCATCCAGTGTTTGAAAACTGTCATCTAACAGTTGTTTGGTTTTCTAGATTTTTACAATAGGAGGATGGATATTATTTTACTCATACTTTAAAAATCAGATTTGGTTTTATTTGAGGCTATTTCTTTACTGTAATGGTTTCAAACAAAAAGGTAGCTAAAATCAACTAGATTATTATAATAACTAGTAATAGAATAATTAGTAGTAGTGACATAATAGCCAGTAATAGTAATAATTGCTACCAATAAAACCATCGTTTACTCTACACTAAGCCCTTGGTGAATTATAATCTTCACAGTGATAGTATGATTATTTTAATATTATAGTCTTTAAAAAGATGAAGATTCTGAGGCTCAGATTATTGAGAAGAATTTGACATCACATATCTAAAAATTAGCAGCACTGCAATTTATTCTTTTATTCAAAAATTATTCTTGAGTGCCTTCTAGGCTAGGCTTGGGGAATAAAGCAATAAAACAGAACAAAAGCTCATGTGGCATACATTCTATTGGCCATATAAAGAAAATATCAGTATTAATAAATACAATATATAATATAGATGTTGATAAACTCTAAAAAATAAAGCAGAGAAATGGCACAGGCAGTATTTGAGAGTAATCTCAATTTAGATAGTGTAGCTAGGAGATGCTCTGTGAAACAGTGTCATTTGAGTTAAGATCTGAAGTAGGTGAGGGGCCTGAGGGAGACTCAGGAAAAAGTAGTAAGCGATGAGATCAAAGAGTTAGGGGTGGAGTGTGGAAAGCACAGTTTGTAGAACCTCATAAACCATTCCAATAATTTTGGAATTATTGTGAGTGAGAAGTAATCCCCACTGTAGTATTTTCTTTAGAGGAGAATAAAGATCTGACTTTGTTTTAAAGAATCATTTTGGATGCAGTGTTGAAAATGAACCTAGGGGGTAGGCACTAAAGCAGGAAGAGCTATAAGAGGCTGTTGTAATAATCCAGGTTTGAGATGACTGTGCTCTGTATCATAGCAGTAAATGGGCAGGTGGTGAAAAGTACTCAAATTACATATCTATTTTCAAACCTGATATTTAAAGCCAGGCCTACCTTACTCCAAAATCTATGTGGGTTTTAATTTTCTCCTTTACTTTATAATCTCCATTTCACTATTTAACATAGTACTCTTAGTATACAAGTATTTAGTATTTAACAAATTATACATAAATTATTGAGTTAATTAATAATGGTGAATTTCAAAACTCTCTGGATTAAATAGAAAGAACAAGCTTTGTCTCTCGCTTTGACACACACACTTGTGTGTATATAATTGTCAATAATTAAATTCAAAGGGCAGGATCAAGATGGTACAGAATGATCCTAAGCCCAACTCCTCCCATAGACACAGCAAAACTAAAACCACATATACACCAACTCTCTCAGAACAACCTAAAGAACTAGCAGAACACCTTTTTTTTTTTTTTTTTTTTGGCGGTACGCAGGCCTCTCACTGTTGTGGCCTCTCCCGTTGCGGAGCACAGGCTCCGGATGCACAGGCTCAGTGGCCACGGCTCATGGGCCCAGCCGCTCCGCGGCATGTGGGATCTTCCTGGACCGGGGCATGAACTCGTGTCCACTGCATTGGCAGGCAGACTCTCAACCACTGCGCCACCAGGGAAGTCCAGAACACCTCTTTTAAAATTAAGGATGTAAAGAAACAACACACTGAGATGAGTAGGAGTGGCAGAGATGCAATATAGTCAGGACCCACACTTCCAACTGGCAACCCACAAGCAAAAAGGGGTATCGCAAACTCGGAAATCCTTTATTAGGAGAAAGGTGTTCAAATCTCCCATTGGGTACCCTGTCCCTGCAGACCAGTGTTGAGAGGACAAGCCCCCTTCATTGGTTTACTAATATTTTTTGAGTATTTCTTTTTGTCTATGTTCATCAGGGATATTGGCCTGTAATTTTCTTTTGTTTTGTAGTATCTTTGATTTTGGTGTCAGGGCAATGCTAGCCTCGTAGAATGAGTTTGGAAGTCCTAGTCACAGCAATCAGGCAAGGAAAAGAATAATAGCCATACAAATTGGAAGAGAGGAAGTAAAATTGTCACTCTTTGCAGATGAGATGATACTATAAATTAAAAACTCTATAGATTCCTTCCAAAGACTATTATAACAAATAAATGAATTCAGTAAAGTTGCAAGAGACAATATACAGAAATCTGGTGCATATCCATACACTAACAGTGAATTATCAGAAAGAGAAATCAAGAAAACAATCCCATTTACAACCACATCAAAAAGAATAAACTGCCTAGCAATAAATTTAACCAAGGAGGTGAAAGACCTATACTCTAAAAACTATAAGACATTGATGAAAGAAATTGAAGATGATGCAAATAAATGGAAAGATCTACTGTGCTCATGGATCAGAAATTTTAATACAGTTGACGCTTGAGCTATATGGGAGTTAGGGGTACCAACCTCCCATGCACTCAAAAATCCCTGTATAACTTTACAGTTGGCCCTCTGTACCTTGGTTCCATGTCCATAGATTCAACCAACTGTAGATTGTGTAGTACTGTAGTATTTACTATTGAAAAAATTCTGTGTAGAAGTAGATCCACATGGTTCAAACTCTTGTTGTTCAAGGGTCAACTGTATTGATAAAATATCCATACTACCCAAAGCAATCTATAGATTTAGTGCAATCTCTAGCAAAATAGTCATGGCATTTTTCACAGAACTAGAACAAATAAACCCCCAATTTATATGGAGCCACAAAAAGCCTGAATATCTACAGCACTCTTTAGAAAAAAGAACAAAGCTGGAGATATTATACTCCCTGACTTCAAACTATACTACAAAGCTATAGTAATCAAACCAGTATGGTACTGGCACAAAAACACACAGGTCAATGAAACAGAACAGAGAGGGCAGAGATAAACCCAAACACATATGGTCAATTAATCTACAACAAAGGAGGCAAATACAATGGGGAAAAGACAGTCTCTTCAATAAGTAGTGATGAGAAAACTGGACAGCTACATATGAAAGAATGTTTTACATACAGTAAACAAAAATAAACTCAAAATGGATTAAAGACATAAATGTAAGACCCAAAACCATAAAATTCCTAGATAAAAACACAGTAAGTACACTCCTTGACATTGGTCTTATCAGTACATTTTGGATATAACTCCTCAGGCAAGGGCAACAACAGAAAAAATTAACAAATGGAAACTAAAATTTTTGCACAGTGAAGAATACCGTCAACAAACAAAAGGCAACCTACTGAATGATAACAGTAACTTGCAAATTATATGTCCAATAAAGTGTTTATACCCCAAATATATAAAGAACACATATAACTCCATATCAATAAAAAAATCCAATTAAAAAATAAGCAGAGGACCTAAATAGGCACTTTCCAAAGAAGACATACAGTGGTCAACAGGCACATGACAACATGCTTAACATTGCTAATCATCAGGTAATGCAAACAAAATTGTAATGAGATATCACATCACACCTATCAGAATGGCTATTATCAAAAAGGCAAACTCTAAGTTTTGGTGAGGATGTGGACAAAAGGAAACCCTTGTGCACTATCGTGGGAATGTAAATTGGTACAGTCACTATGGAAAACAGTTCAGAAGGTCCTCAAAAAATTAAAAATAGAACTACTATATGACCCAGCTATTTCACTTCTGAATCTGAAGTAAACAAAAACACTAATTCAAAAAGATACATGTACCCCAATGTTCATCACAACATTATTTACAATAGCCAAGATATAGAAGCAACCTAAGTGTCCATCAACAGATGAATGGATAAAGAGAACAAACTTGTGGTTGCCAGAGCAGAGGAGGGTGGAAGGATGGGCCAGACAGGTAAAGGGGATTAAGAGGTACAAACTACCAGTTATAAAATAAATAAGTCACAGGAATGTAATGTACAGCACAGGGAATATAGTCAATAATACAGTAATAACTTTTTATGGTGCATAATGTACATTGAATCACTATGTTGTACCTGAACCTAATATTTAAGTCAACTATCTTCAGTAAACAACAACAAAAAAATCAAAGGTCATGATGCTTTGAAAATGTTAATATAAATAATGCTAGGCAAATGAGAAAACAAACTAGCTGGAGACAACCAGTGGAAGTGGGTTAGGGAAGCAGAGCCTCATTGAGAGTACATAAAAATTAAAATTTGATGAATGAGTATGTGTTGAGAATCTAGAGACAAAGAATAATAAATATTTAGGATATAATGTCATAAAGTCTAAGAAGGAAGTAAAGCAGTTGCTGAAAAGGAAGAAGATACCACTCTGTTTATGTTTAGTTTATTCTCTCCAACCCATATGCCATTATCTGTAACACAGTAAATAAAGAATTAATCGAGAGGATCACTAGGGGAAATTTGTTTCTCTTTTCCATAGGAAAAAGAGAGGTTGTCTGGCAAAGTTTTTAAAACTAGGTAGTTGGTAGAAATAAAAGCCCTCATTCACCATGATTGCTGAGGCCCTGAAATTATATGTGTAGTGGAGGAATATGCAAATACCGAGGCTCAGAAATATTAAGTGACAGGTTTATTTCTCCTGTCTGATGCCTTCCTTTTCTGGTAACAAGATTTTGGTACAAACAGCTTTTAATTATTAATTATAATTAATTATTAATTACTAATTTTTTTTTCTAATTATCTTCATCTGCGCATCAAAATCCTCTATTCTAACACTGCCAATATTTTATGGAGTAACTTGCTCTCTCACATAAGATGGGATGATAGATCATGCTGTTAGCAGGGTCAGAACTAAAATATATGAAAAGTATGATCTGTTCTCTTCAAGTCAGATCTTGCAAATATGATACTTAATTTTATTAATAGCTAATATAAAATAATAAATATAATGCTACTCCTGAAAAACAATCTTTTGATAGTAAAGAGTACAGCGGTATGGTAATTTGGACCATTATATGGGACATTCCTTGTATTATATAAAGACAAATTTACACTTGTAAAATTCATACTTCTTATTCCTAGACTGCATCTACTATTGTAATTCCAGCTAAATTATTGCTACTTGAAGATGTCACTCATTATATTAATTATCTTCCATATTTCCCAGTAAGTCTGTGTAAATAACAGGAATCCTTATGTCAAATCACATTAGTGAAGTAATACATCAAACATCTCTTACAGCAAATCCACAAAACTCATGGATTAACTTTTTATGATACCAACTCAAGAAATTTGATAACATGTGTTGTAGATAAGTTATATTTATAATTGCTTATTTTGCGGCAAGCAATGTGTCAAAAGTAATTTATATGCATTAATTCACCTGTGATGGTTAATTTAACATGTCAACTTGATTGGGCTAAGGGATGCCCAGATAGCTGTAAAATCATTATTTCTGATTGTGTCTGTGACGGTCTTTGAATCCGAGTAAAGAAGATAACCAAGTACATCCTCACCAATATGGTTGGGCAGCATCCAATCCAATGAGGGTCAGAGAGAACAGAAAGGTGAGTGAATTTGCTTTCTTTTCTTGAGCTGGGACACACATCTCCTACTCTACTTTGACATCAGTGTTCCTGGTTCTGATCCTTCAAACGCATACTGAATTACATCACTGGCTTTCCTGGTTCTCAGAGTGCAGGTGTCAGAGCGTGGGACTTTTTGGTCTCTATAATCAACTGAGCCAATTCCTATAATAAATCTCTTCTTATATCTATATGTTTACCTATCTATCTATCCATCCATCCATCCATCCACTCATCCTTTCATCCATACATCCATCCAATCTATTGGTTCTGTTTCTCTGGATAACCTTAATACACTTCCCAACAATCCCATAATAAATATACTTTTATTATATTTATTTTGTTTTTAATAAAACTAGGAAAAAAATACCACTTGAATAAATTGTCTCATGTCACCTAGATGTTAGGTGGTAAAGCTAAGAATGAAGAATAGATTTTGATGGGTATAGGCATAGTCTTCTATAAATGAATCTTCTATATGAATCTACATTTATAAAAGAGATTAATGCTTTACTTTATAAAAAATTGTCTTCCACATTTTAATAGCAAATTTCATATTCATTATATGCTTACTTGTAACAACTTTCTTGGGGATATATCATAATACTACAATGTATAACTTTCAAATTCATATTTTATGTCAGTATTTGGAAAACCTATTATAATAGATGGTACTGTACAGTGCTTTATATTGGGGCCTGAGGTCAAGAATACCTGAATTTAAAGCAGAGCTCATAAATTTATTAATTGCATGGATTTGGCAAGTGTCATACCCATTTAAACCAGGAAAATAGAGATAATAATACCCAAACAAAACTTTTCTGATGAAATTAAATACGATAATATCTCAAATATGTAAGATAATTATGCTCAGAGTAAATGCACAATAAATTATAATCATTTTCTTTTATTTCTATAGACAGCTGTATGTTTAAAAACATAAATTGTCATACATTCATGTAGAGATGGTTCTAAATTTAACCAAGGAAATCTGAGTACTGAATTGAGAGTTCTTATGGTTTATGATGTCTATACTTAACAAAAATGCAATAATACCTTTTGCCACACATATGAATGTTTTATACTACATGCAAATGTGAAATGCAAGGATCCTATCGACCACTTTGTGAAAATAAAAATGATTGATGAGTTTTATTATTTCAGTTTAGAAATTCAGCTGCAAAATATAAACTCCTGTGATACCATGGTAGCACACTACATCACTCTAATTATAAAATATATGCTTAGTTCCTGAAGAAAGGCAATTTAGCAGGATTTCCATATTGATATTCAGTATATTCAATATGGGATTTAAAATTTATTTTGAACTTTTAATTTCTTGTGACTACTCCCTTACTTGAATGCCAGAAAGACCTTTGAAAGACGTTTGCTTTAATTTATAAATCCCATTAATTTTTACACGATTGGAAGAATGAACATTTATATATGAGCTGATAATCTTTCTTAGTATTACTGGTGACTAAAATGTGTTTTAGAACCCAAATTAAGTTTTAGTTGTTTTTTTTTTTTTTTTAATTACATAACAGGAATGCTTTTGTCAATCACTTCATTTGCATCAATTGCAAGCAAAAGTGAGAAAGAACGGAGTTTCCACCTCAAAGTATTTATCTTTAGTATATTTTCTATTTATTAAAATTGTTAAGGACGGTAAGGAACACTATACACAACACAATATCTACAAATTTGATATCTTAGATAAAATGGACCAATTGTGTGAAGGACTCATGCTACCAAAAAGCATGCAAGGAAACATACATAATTTTAATAGGCCTGTATCTATTGAGGAAATTGATTCAATAACTAATAAGCCCTCTAAAAAGAAATAATCAGGTACAGATTGTTTTACAAATGATTTAAAGAACATTTAAGAAAATAATTATACAAATTCTCCACAACCTCTTCTAGAAAATAGAAGCAGAGGGAACACTTCCTAATTCATAATATGAGGTAAGCAAGAATCCAAGTATACCACAAATGTATGAAGAAATCTCACTGAACTGGGTAGGGAAAACAGGCACTGACCTAAGTTTGGAAATGAGTGGACTATCTAAAATTAAAGACAAAGTAAACTTTATATAAGCAAGGTGCACTAGCTGATAAAGTTACACCCCAGAGGATACTGGTTAACAATTCTGATACTACTATAAATATATACTGAACTGAACAATTAGGTAAATGGATGGCAGACAATTGAAGCCAGTTTTCTCACTGTCACAGTGGGAAAGGGCAGATAAGCAAGGAGAGGGGAACTAGAATGACTCATTTGGTAATGGATACATTAGAGTTTGAGACGTCATTATGAGATCAAGTTTAGCTTAATATAAACACAGACCATAACATACACATATATTGATAGATATACATGCATATACATATGTTAGTATAGAGCATATATTTCCTTGCTCTGTCAGTTGAGGAAAACTGAAAGCAATGACAACAGGCAAGAAGCACACCTAGCACCTATGTCTTGGTTTCTAACACCACTCTCCAATTTAAAAAAACCCATGCTCCTAAGAGAAGTGACTGATATTATGAAATATACATGAGCTAGGAGAACTCATAATATCAGAAAGTAAGGAAGTATGCAAAATAACACCCACAATGGTTGTAGTATGCCAAATGACACAGGAGACAACTGAGAAACCTCCCAAAGTTTAAAGCTCTTTGGTAATTTGAATGACAAAATAAATTTACATTTAATTATAACCCCAAATGTAGAATAAGTACACATGAGTCCATACTGATATAAATAACCTGAATAAAAATGAGGGTAAACCTACAATGTAGAAAAATTCTAAATAATTTACATAGATACTCTGTCTTCAAGGAGGCAGAACATAATTCCCTACTCCTCACCTGTGGGCTAAGCCTAATAACTTCCTTCTAAGGAGTACAGCATGACAGAGGTAAAGAAGAGTCCCTTTACAACAAAGAAGCTTGACAAACATGTCAGTCAAGTGCTCAAGGTCATCACCAACTGTTGTAAGTCATGTTGATAGTATGTGCCTTTGGTATTATGTGATGAAAATGGCACTTTACCTCTATGTTCTTCCTCCCAAAAACTATAACCTTTGATTCATGGTAAGAAAAAATATCAGAAAAATCTCAATAGAAAGTTATTCTGTAAAATACCTGGCCAGTGCTCTTCAAAGCTGTCAAGGTCATCAAAAACAAGGAACATCTGGAAAACTTGCACAGCCAAGAGTACCTGAAAGAGAAATGATGAATGAACTTGAATGATGGAATGACGAATGATAGAAAATTATGAATAATGTGGTATTCTGGATGGGATTTGGGAGTGAAAAGGATATTAGGTAAAATTTAAGGAAATCTGAATAAAATATGCTTAGCTAATAATAATGTATTTATATTCATCCATTATTTGTAAGAAATGTACCATACAAATGTAATAATGTTAATAACAGCTAAAACTGCATTTGGGTTACATGAGAACTCTCTGTACTATCTTCACAACTTTTAAAAATAAAACTAAATATCTTCTTAAAAGTCAATTTCATTTAAAATAAAACAAAATATGCTACATAATTATTTATACAGCAGCAAAGTGTTCACTGAATGGAGTTCCCATAATTCATTTAAACACTTTGCTGATATTAAGCATATAGGTTTATTCCAAGTTTCACAATCCATGCACCCATTCAACAAATGTGTATTAAAATCTTTATGTGTCAGATGCTATAGTAATATTTGAGATTCAGCAACAATAACAAAAACAATAGAAATAAGCCTCTGTAAGAGCATGCTAATAACTAGAGAGGGAGAGAGGCAAAACACAAATAAAATACAATTGAAGAAGAGTCAATCAAATAAAAATAAAAGCAGATATATTGTTGGAGGGGCTTTTAAAAATACCATCATGTCCAGCCTCTTCCTCTAGCTGCTCTATGGACAGGAGAATGAAGGAGTAAGAGAAGGAAGATCCCTTAGAATTTTATTACATTGGCCTAGGAGAGAAATTTAGGTGCTGTGGGGTTAGATTAGGATGGTAGCAAAAGACATAGTAATGAAGGATTGGTATCTGAATACATTACATGGAGAAGCCAGAAGAATATTCTCATTATTTGGATGTGAGTATGAGGGAAGAAGACAAATCAAGATTATTCTTTTTTATTAATGAAGATATTTGTTACTATAAATGTCTTAGAAATGCTTTTGCTGCATTTCATACATTTTGGTATGTCATGTTTACATTTTCCTTTGTTTCAAGATATTTTTGAATTTCTCTTTTGATTTCTTCTTTGACTCATTGGTTGCTTATAAGCATGTTGTTTAACCTTTATATTTTTGTGAATTTTCTAGTTTTCTTCTTGTAACTGGTTTCTACTTTCATACCACTGTGTACAGAAATGATGCTTCATATGATTTCAAAATTCTTAAATTTAAGATTTGTTTTGTGGCAAAACATATGATCTATCCTGGAGAATATGCTGTATGCACTTAAGAAGAACATGTATTCGGCTGCTGTTGGATGGAATGTTTTATAAATATCTGTTAAGTCCATCTGGTCTAATGTGTATATTGCTCCTGTTTAAAAATGTGCAAAGGTACTGAACTGAAATTTTTCCAAAGAAGATATATAAATTGACAAATACACAAAAAGGTACTCAACATCACTAATCATCAAGGAACTGCAAATCAAAACCACAATGAGATATTTCCTCATACCTTTTAGAATGGATACCATCAAAAAGGAAAGAAATAGCAAAACTGATGAGAAAAGGGAACACTGCTTCACTGTTTGTGGAAATGTAAATTTGTTCAGGCACTCTGGAAAACAGTATGAAGGTTCCTCAAAAAATTAAAAATAGAACTACCATATGATCCAGCAATTCTACTTCTGGGTATAGATTAAAAAATATGAAAAGGGAGTATTAGAGAGATATCTGCTCTCCCATGTTTATTGCTGCATTTTTCTCCCAATATCCAAGATATGTGAACAACCTAAGTGCCAGTCAATGGATAAGTAGATGAAGAAGATATGGCGTATATATATATATATATATATATATATATATATATATATATGCAATGGAATATTATTTAGCCATGTGAAAAAAGGACATCCTGTCATTTATAACTATATGAAAGGACTTTGAGGTCACTATGCTAACAAGTCAGACAGAAAGGTAAACTCTGTATGATATCACTTATATACAAATTTTTAAAAAGTCAACTTCATAGAAACAGACTAAAATGGCAGTTACCAGAGGCAGGGGGTTGGGGAAAAAGAGGAGATATTGGTCAAAGAGTATAAAGTTTCAGCTAAAAGATGAATAAGGTCTGGGGATCTGATGCACAGCATAATGAATATACTCTAGCTGCTGAAAGAGTAAATCTTAAATATTCTCACCACAAAAAAAGGAAATGGTGATTATGTATTGTGATGCAGGTGTTAATAAATGCTGTAGTGGTAATCATTTTTCAATATATAAGTGTATCAAATCAACATGTTGTACACCTTAAATAATGAACAATGTTATATGTAAATTATCTTAATAAAGTTGGAGGAAAAATGTCCATAAACTAAGAAGCTAAAGAGAAAAACCTTATATTTTGCATAAAGGTAATTAAAATGCAAAACTTTTAAGTATTTTAAAACATTTGAGTAATTGTCCTAAATGCAGAAAGAAAAACAACCAGTGAGATTGTTTAATCTATTTCCCCAGAATTAGTGCATGCATTTGAATTAGGCAACTGCATAAAACAAAAAGCCTAAAATAAAAGTGAATGAATACAATAAATGCTTAATTTTTATATAAAAGAAGTCCAGAAGTAGGTAGTACAAGGCTTCTATAGCTCCTCCATAATTATCAGAGACTCAGTCTCTTTCTATCTCATTGTGCCAGCATCCTATGATTTGCTGATTTTAATACTCAAGTATAAGAAAGATGCTCTCACACCATACTTGTGATCCAGTTTTCAGAAAGAAACAAGGAAGAAAGGAAGGGCAAAGAGAAAGCACCTTCTAGGAAATTTTGCCGGTACCTTGTCTTTAACAGCCTTATCTGAAATCTCATCACCACAATCACCTTCACATCATTTGCTAGAACTACAACACATGACCAAACCCAGATGCAATCTACTGTACAACATAGTACCTATAGTTAACAATATACTATTGTGCACTTTAAAATAAGAGGATAGATCTCAGATTAAGTGTTCTTACCACACATACACACAAACAGAAGGAAGTTTTTGGAGGAGATGGATGTGTTTAGTATCTTAATTGTGGTGAAATATCACCAGTGTATGCATATATCCAAACTCAGCAAGATGAACATATTAAATGCACGTGATTTTTTGTACATCAATTATACATCATAAAGGTTAAAATTTTAAATAAAAAGGTTTCCTAACAGATGCATTGTTATCCATAAAAATTCAGAAAAAAAGTTTTTAGTAAGTGGGAAGAAAAGTGTATCTTCAGTAGACATTTACCAGTATATATTCTATTCAGTTACAATGAAAATACAGTTGTGACCCTTGAACAAAGGGTTAGTGGCACCAACCCCCTAAGCAGTCGAAAATCCAACTTAGAGTTGGCCCTCCATATTTAAGGTTCCTCCACATAAATGATTCCTCCTTGTCTGAGCTTCCGCATCCTCAGATTTAATCAAGCAGGGATTTTGTAGTACTGAAGTATTTACTATTGAAAAAAAAAAAAAATCTGTGTGTAAGTGGACCTGCACAGTTCAAACCCATGTGGTTCAAGAGTCAACTGTATCTTTCCTTTAAAATATTTTAAGTGTCATATATCTGTTATAGTTTTATTTTATTTCCTAATTAGTATAAAGTTTAATACTTAGTTGCATGTTTAATAGACATTTTCTGCATGTCTGTATTTACAAGAAGGTAAATTATGAGAAAGTCTTGAGAGAAAAACCAAGGGCTGAGAAAAACAAAACAACTGCCATTTAACTTAATGGTTAGAAAAGAGCCAGTTGTAAAATCAGAGTAACTGTTCTTTATGGGACACTTTTTGAGAAGAGCCAAAGAATTACATGACCCACTGTAATGTGGAAAGTGTAAATTCCCTGTTACTGTCATTCATGTGATATGAACCACTATATCTCCAGAACGACCCTGTTCAAAAGTAATTATATTATCAGAGAAAGAAAATTATTAGCACATTTGCATAAATTAATTTACTGCTTAAATAGCTGTAATGGAAAATGATAGTACTCTCAGGGTTTGTACTAAGGTAAATCATGACAGAGGAAAGGAGAATAAAATACGGCAAACTGCTCCAAAAGTACTTCATATTAGGGCTTTTCTCTGTTATACCAGGCCAAATTTCATCAGAGATTTATTTCCTTAAGTAGAGTGGCATCCCAAGGATACAAAGATTGTGAAGATTAGTTTTCAAACTTTATTAAGGTCATCCTTGAATGGAATACATCATAAATTCTTATCACTAACTTTTGATATGTTGAGTTAAAAACATTCAAAGCATACATGTATTGGTGAAGTAAAGCATTACAAAACAATGCCACTTAGTTTTTCTGGAAGAACTAGGGAACATACAGATAATGACCTTGAGTATGTCCTCTTGTTCTCTATCATCAAAACATAATTTTGGTTGAGTGCACAGAGCATGTGCCAATATCAAGATTTAAAAGAGTGTTTTGACTTTTGCTTTATTAATAAAACGAGTGTACTTGAAATCTACTTTCCCTCTTCCTTCATCATGGTTGTAGGCCCAATCATTTCCTGGGACCATAAAGTTTATTCTCTCCTCCCAACCCTTAGTCATAATAGGTAAGGTGGAAAAATTGAAGAAGGAGGGTCAAAAATCTGTGAGGATTCTTCACTAATATATTAATAAATTAAGAAATTGTTTTTTGAGCACTGTTCTATCTCCATAAAGATAGGGGAATATGACAAAATGAATCCAACCAGGTGTAAACCAGGATAATAGCCAAGAAATAATGAAAACCAAATGCTCTTACAAACTCATATCCAGTTAAGAATCATGCAATTTGATCCAGAATCTTGACTTCCAAACCAAGTCAACAAACAAACAAACAAACAAAAAAAGCAAGTGAAATAAAAGAAACCAGCATAAAAGAAAATCAGGGTTTTTTGGGAACAGAAATAGGTCTAAAATGTAAGGAGAATCTAGCATCATTGAGAGAGAGAAAGTGAGCCCATACAAATGGCAAATTTAGGAAATGACCAATAGTCGTTTCATTTTATTATATTTAATATTGAGGTTAAAAGAAGAAAATAGATGTTTCTAGAATTTAATGCACTGACATATCCACTTTGTGATTGGCTGTATGTTCTGTGTGCCAAAAATTCAAATATCTAAGTGCCTGTTTGCCCCACCATTTAGTAGGGATCAGAAGTATCTTCAACCCCTATTAATATGTGTTACATTTTTTAGAGGATTACTTCCAATCAAAGGAAAAAGCAAAAATATCAAAAACAACAGCAACAACAAAAACCTTAATAATATCTCTTTAATCTGTAGAAGTCTATTAATTTAGTAATTTGTACAAAGTTCTTCATTATCATTTATTATTATTTAATATAGGCTTAAAAATCAAATATAGAGGGCATAGGAGATTGATTTTCCCATGGGAAACAGGAGAGCCTGAAATAATAAATTTTCAAAATAGGTCTATTTAATGTTCCAATTTTTATCCTGATAGCAGCCCAGCAAGCAACCAAAAAGAGATTATTCCTTCCTGGAGGTAGCTGCATTCAGCAACGAAACTGTCTTTCTAATGTGTATAGACCACAAAGAGGTGGAGGAGGTAGATTAAGAAGTCTTTTTGTCATTTTTGGAGGAAGATGTTCCAATGTGCAACAATAAAAGATACCAGTAGGGCTTCCCTGGTGGCACAGCGGTTAAGAATACACCTGCCAATGCAGGGGACACGGGTTTGAGACCTGGTCCGGGAAGATCCCACATGCCACAGAGCAACTAAGCCCATGCGCCACAACTACTGAGCCTGTGCTCTAGAGTCCGTGAGCCACAACTACTGAGCCCATGTGCCACAACCATTGAAGCCCGTGCGCCTAGAGCCTGTGCTCTGCAACAAGAGAAGCCACCGCAATGAGAAGCCCACACACCACAATGAAGAGTAGCCCCTGCTCACCACAACCAGAGAAAGCCCGCGTGCAGCAAAGAAGAACCAACGCAGCCAAAAATAAATAAATAAATTTATACAAAAAACAAAAAGATACCAGTAGATGATAGGAAGTGAAGAAGGTCCACTGAATATCTTAACTATCAGTGTATTGTTGAATTGCTTTTGTGATTAAAAAGATACCGTTAGACTCTAAATGATTAATAAAAGTAAAAAAAAATGATACAGAGTAGTTTCAAGGGGCACCACATTGTAGCTCAGGTCAGTTGGTCAGACTGGAACAGCAATAACCTGAAAAGGTATCAACAGTGGTGAGACATGATGTGTGGCCTTGAGCTGGGGTCAAAGACCTGATATAGTCAATCTGCAGATGTGGAACACACACGGGAAACACCTAGTGCAATGAGATCTTCTCCACTGGGAGATAACCTAGTAAACTTTTGGCGGGAGTCACACGTCTATCATACAGTGGTAGCTCAGTTTATAATAGTGGATATGTTGCCATGTCTAGTACAATGATTGATCTAGGCAGTAATGGTCACAATCTGAGGAGTGCAGCCTTCATCAGCAGCTTGTTTCTAGTCAGTTGCATCAGAAAATGATCTTTTACCATGGACATCCACATGAATTACTCTGGTATTTATATAAATAGCTATGATTCGTTTCCACTTTTCATGGCCCCAAAGAGTGGTGTCTACAATTTGCCAGTATCTTATTTTCAAGGGCAGATCAAACAGTGAGGCAATTGGGAACAGCCCAAGAATCAGTAGAAAAATATACCAAGGTTAATCTAAGGGAGTATTTGCCAGAGTTATGAGATGGCCTTAAGTTCTGCCCAATGAGTGGAGTAACTATGTCTGTTTTGGGTTCTGCTCAGCTGGTACTGCAGCAGAACAGCTCCAGCAGCCGGGGGTGGGCACGACTGGTCCTTAGCTTAGCCAAAATCCTTCAGTGTTTTCCTTTGCTCTTTAGCACAACTTGTAAATTTTTGGTGAAACCTGGACATAATGTATCAAGTAGTAAGGACCAAGGTAATTGGGTTTTTTAATGAGGCTTTATGATAATCTGGTTTGTTGTTGACATGTTCAGTGGTTGCTTTAGCATAGGTGCCTGGGGTTTAAATTTCCTGTCGTATGTTTGCTTTCTTTTTTCTTTCTTCCCTGTTGTCTCGGGGCTTCCTTAAGAAATTCTTAAATAGTGTCTGTGCCTTTTGGCGCTCTGAGTAATCCATTGTTAACACATTGGAACCTTGTTGATTGGTGGCAAGATGTAGGGGGATGGGAAGCATTCTACTTATCTTGCAACTAAATCTTAGTTGTTCATGGGACCTGAGTTACTTCATAGAGTTTTCAGGCCCAATACTCCCTTTCCTTTTGGCCCCTCATCTGGGCCAGCTGATAAAAGAGCCTGAGTGCTCCCTCCTTTGGCCCTCGGCTGCATGTGCAGGAGAACCATCAACTCAGCCCTACCCTCTAACCACAGTAAAATCCCAGCCAGTCTCTTTTCCATGCCATCTCAAGCCATTTCTAGACCTGCTTGGCAGTCAGCCTTGTTCCTCCCAGAAAGCCTCATTATGTTAGTAATAGACCTTTACCTACCCTCTTGGTGCATAAGTGGTGTCATCAGTTTTGATATCCACACCAAATTTTATGTGATGTGACTATCACATTTCTTTGAAGTGATCACAACATGAGGGGATGTTAACCTAATCACACCCGATAAAACCTGAAAAGCTATGATGTGTACACACAAAAACACACACACATGATAACAGCAATCCCTGAATTATTATATGAATTTGATTGTCTGCTCAATCTTGGTACTTAGCCATTCCTCATGAAAAATTAGGCATATGGAATAATTGAAATAAATTCTCCCTTTAGAAGGCCCAGTTTAATCAAAATGACCATGGTTTGCTGAACAATGCCCCCCAGAGTTGTCTATATCCTAATCCCCAGAACCTGTGAATATATTATCTTACTAAGTAAAAGGGACTTTGCAGAATCTTGAGAAGGGGAGATTATCCTTCATTGTCTGGGCAGGTCCAACGCAATCACAAAGTTTTTTTTATAAGAGAGAGGCAAGAAGATCAGAGTTAGAATATATAAGAATGGAAGTAGACGCCAGAGAGAGATTACACTACACTCCAGACTTATAGCCTACAGGAAAAACACCTGCTTGCAGATCCATTTTTTACTTCCAACTGCCAGAACTTTAAGAGAATATGTGTTGCTTAAAGCCACTTAGTGTGTGGCAATTTGTTAAGGTTGCAATAAAAGTTAATATAGTGGCAAAAGAAAGGAAATGAGCTGATTTTTTTCTCCAGTGTTGCCTACAGAAGAACATGTTAATTTACTACTGAAAACTGAATCCTAAGAGCTACTCTGGTTTGCGTGGTTTCCAAAGCCTGGTTGAAATTTTCCTTCATTTCTTTAAGCTAGTTCATGCCCTTATAATGAAACTGATTTTTAATCAAATCAACCATGTTGTTTTGAATTGCCCACATTTAAAAAACAATAAATATATAATTTATTTTACTGGACAGTTTCTAAACTCAAATGAGATAAAGCAAGCAATTTGCTCAATGAAAGATGGCCACTGTTACATAAACAAAGATGTTTCAGTGTAACATAAAAAAAGGAATAGTATAACACTGACACTTTGAATTTCCCTTCCTGAATCAAACATTTATCATTTCCTTCTTCCTTAAAGGTAGTCATTAACCATATTTCAAAAACTGCAGTTATGATTTTGCTTGTTCCTAACCTTATATAAATTGAATTACATAATATACATCTATTATCAAGTTTTTTCACTCATCATAATGTTGGAAAATTCTTCCATGTGAATATATGCAAGTAGATTTCAATTACTTTTATCATTGTGTAAAATATTTCATATAAATAAGCCGTAAATTATTTATCTGTTCTTTTATTGATGTACAGTGTAGTTTTTTCTAGCTTTTGGCCTATATGGATAATGCTACTATCCACTCTCTCATGTGTATCTGTTGGCAAACATATACATGCATTTATGTTAGCTATATTCTCAGAAAAAATATTTTTTAGATCAAAGGATATTAATGTATTAACATCAGTAGACAATGGCAAACAGCTTTCCAAAGTGACTATATAAAATCCCATTTCCACCAACAATACATAAGATTTTTAATTTGTCCATATCTTCACCAATATTTAATTTCAAGCATTTTAATTTTAGCCTATCTTGTGGGTAAGTAGTGATATATCATTATGGTTTTAAATTTGCATTTCCCTGGTTAGTAATGAGGCTGAATAAACTTTCATACTTTCATTGCTTATTTAAACATTCTCTTTTGTGAAGCCTGTTCCAAGTATTTTGCACATTTTCTCTGCAGATTTATCACTGATTTGTAGGAGTTCTTTCATTAGGTATATGTTTTGCAAATGTCTTCTCTGATCTGTGCTTTTCCTTTTACAAATGTTAACTCTATTTTTGATGAATATAAATTATTAATTTAAACCTAATTTGTCAGTCATTGTGCTTTATGGTTATACATTGTGCTCCCCATTTAAGAAATCATTCCTTATTCTAAGGTAAAGGAGATATCTACTATGTTCTATAAATTTTGTTACTTTGCTTTTCTATTTAAATCTACACTTTACTTGTAATTAATTTTTGGTGTGAGATAGGATTGTGTGAAAAAGAATTAACATAACAGGTCTGTTTGCTCAGTCCTCACATGTCTTCAAAGCTGCCTGGAACCATCAAGAACCCTTGGCCAACTCCCAAGAATGTGCTCCTTGGAAGGTTCTTTATGTTAATGACTGATGATTCTTTATATCTGGAAAAATAAGTTGTGCCATATCAACTTATCAGTTTTGCTTTGCACAAACACCAAGATCAATATGTGCACTAGTTTTCATTTTGGGGTTCCTGTGTTTCAGTTACCATGGCTGGTCACATAACAGGATATGCTTATGTGACCAGCCTTCCATCAACATCCTGAGAAGGGACACTTTTCATGTGTCCCAGAAAGTCACAGGCCAGAGATAAATGCATTCTATCCAATACCAGAAGTGGAAGAACATGGAAGCCTATATCTTATTCCTCAGAAGTTTGCCCAATGCTTATCTTTTTTTCCTGTTTCTGTTGTTCTTTAACTGATTGCTTACCATATATATATAAAACCTGCTATCAATTCTTATGAGTCCTTGGATCATATCATCAAGTTTGAGTATGGGGGTGACATTACCAAAACAAGCCAAGATTTACTGTCCTTTGTATAGACATTCAAATGACTCAGCACCATTTATTAAAATACCATTTTCCCCCACTGTCTCTATCCTAAATTAAAATTATATATAAGTATTGGGCTGTCAGTATACTCACTAATTCTTTTCAGTTGACCTTTGTCTATCATTTATTCAATGCCGCATCATCTTAAATACTAAGTTTTGTTAGTCTATAGAATGTCTTCTTAACTTGTTCTTGAGAAGGGAACACCTCCAAACCCATTCTATGAAGCCACCATTACCAATACCACAAGAAAACTATAGACCAATATATTTGATGAATATCAGTGCAAATATTCTGAACAAAACATGGGCAAACTTAATTCAAGAACATATGAAAAGGTTTATACACCATCACCAAGTGGGATGTATCCATAGGATTTAAGGACAGTTCAACTTATACAAATCAATAAATTATATATATCAATAAAATGAGAGATAAAAATTATGTGATCATCTCAATAGAGGCAGGAAAAGCATTTGACAAAAATATAACATCTTTTCATGATAAAAACCCTTAACAGATTGAGTACAGAAGGAACAAACCTCAATGTAATAAAGGTCATATACTACAAACTAACAGCTAACATTATGCTGAATGGAGAAAAATTGAAAGCTTTTCCTCTGAGATCAAGAACAAGACAAGGATGCCCACACTCACCATTCTATTCAGTATAGAACCAGAAATCCTGGCTAGAGCAATTAGGCAAGACAAAGAAACAAAAGACATCTGAATTGAAACAAAAAAGTAAAATTATCATTATTTGCTAATACATTTTTATATACAGAAAATCTCAAAAAGTCAATCAAAAATCGTGGTAACTAATCAATAATTTCAGTAAAGTTGTAGGATACAAAATCAACATACAGAAATCATTTCTGTTCTATACACTAACAACAAAACATCTGAAAAAGAAATTTAAAAGAAAGACCTCATTCACAATAGTATCAAAAATAATAAAATACTTAGAAATAGATTTAACTAAGAAAGTGAAAGATCTATGCAATGAAAACTATGAGACTTTACTGAAAGAAATCAAAGAAGACACAAACAAATGAAAAGACATCCCATTGTTCATGGATTGGAAGAATTAATATTTTTAAAAAGATTCCATACTATCTAATGCTTCTACAGAACCAATGTAATCCCCATGAAAATACAGAGGCATTCTTCAAAGAAAAAGAAGAAACAATCCTAAAATTTGTCTGGAACCAGGAAAGACCCTGAATAGCCAAAGAAATTCTGAGAAGAAAAGAACAAACCTGGAGGTATCACACTTCTGGATTTCAAACTACACGACAAAGCCACAGTAATAACAGTATGGTATTGGCACAAAACAGACACATAGACCAATGGAATAGAATCAAGAGCCCAGAATTAAATTCCAGCATATACAGTCAACTAGCAGGGAGCCAAAGACATCCAGTGGAAAATGAATAGTCTCTTTAACATATGGTGCTGGGAAAACTGGAGAAACACAGGTAGAACTATGAAATTGGACCACCATATTAGAACACTCACAAAAATTAACTTGATGTGGATCAAAGACTTAAACATAAGACCTGATGACATAAATCTTCTAGAAGAAAACATAGGGAAGAAGATACTTGATGTTGGTCTTGGTAAAGATTTTTTTAACATGATGCCAAAAGTACAAACAACAAAAGCAAAAATCGGTAAATGTGACTACATCAAACTCAAAAGTTTTGCAAAACAAAATAAATAATTAATAAAATAAAAAGACAATATACAGAGTGTGAGAAAAATTTTGCAAATCATATATTGAATAATGGGTTAATAACCCAAAAAAGGAACTTAGAACTTAATAACAACTCGTCACTGAAACAATCCAATTAAAAAATGGGCAGAAGAATTAAATAGACATTTTTCAAAAGAGGATTATCAGTATGACCAACAGGCACATGAAAAGAGGCCCAACATCACTAATCATCAGGGAAATGTAAATCAAAACCACAGTGAAGTATCACCTCACACCAGTTAGAGTGGTTATCAAGAAGACAAGAAACAACAAGTGCTGGCAAGCATGTTGTGAAAAGGGGGTCCTTATATACCATTAGCAGGAAAGTAAATTGGTTGAACCACTGTGGAAAATAATATGGAAATTCCTTAATAAATTAAAAATAGATCTACCATATGATCCAGCAACTCCACTTCTGGGTATATACCCAACGAAAATGAAAACAGAATTTCAATTTCATGCATTCCATGTTTATTGTAGCATTAGTCACATTAGCCAATATATGGAAACAACCTAAATGCCTGCCCATCAAAGGAATAATGGATTAAAAAGATGCAGCATACATACACAATGGAATATAATTCAGTTATGAGAAAGGAAGATAATTCTGCCATTTGTGACAACGTGGATAGAACTTGAGCACATTATGCTAAGTGAGATGTCAGACAGAGAAGGACAACTGTTGTATGATATCACTACTATGTGAAATCTAATAAAGTCAAATTCATTTTAAAAAAAGAGAATTGGTGGCTACCAGTGGATGGGGGTTGGGGGATAAGACTGGTGTTGTTTAAGGGTACATATGTGCAAGAAGTAGTAAATAAGGTATCAAAATATGATGCAGAGTATAATGAATATAGACAACAATATCATACTGTAATTGTGTAATATGATAAATATTGCTATAATGACAATCATACTACAACACCTAAATGTATCAAAGAAACATGTACACATTAAATTTACACAATGTTACATGTCAAATTTATTTAATTTTTTAAAAAGTACAGTTGACCCTTTACATCAAGGGTTGAACTATGCAGGTCCACTTATAAGCAGAGTTTTCAGTAGTAAATATTACAATACTACACAATCCAGGGTTGGTTGAATCCATGAATGTGGAACTGCAGATACAGAAGAAACAAGGATATGGAAGAATTGCATATGTGGAGGTCTGGCTATAAGTTATATGTAGACTTCAATTGCATGGAGTGTCTTTACCCTTAACGCCCCCATTGCTCAAGGGTCAACTGTATTTGGATGCTTCCTCTCTTTATTCTCTAGAAATACTTGCATGATTTTGGAATTATTTTTTCCTTAAATATTTGCCAGAAATTATGGGTAATATAATTCTGTTATGTAGTTTCATTTGTTGGAAGATTTTTAAGTATAGATTCAATTTTTTTTAAATAGCAAGCTATTCAGGATTTCTATTTTCTCTTGTGTGAGTTTTGATGTTGCATAATTCAAGCAAAATGATAAAATCTAAATTTTTCACATTTGTTGACATTAAGTTTTATCTTTTTAATATCTCTAGCATTTACAGTATTCTCCCCTTTTTTATCTGAGATTGGATGTTTTTGTCTTCTATCATCTTTCTTGATTTACCTTAGAAAGTCTAAATATATTTTAGACTCTCTTTCCAGAGAGCCATTTGTTCAGTTGATTTCCTCTATTGTATTACTTTAGTCATTACTTTCTGCTTGATCTTTATTATTCCCATTGTCCTAATTTCTTAGAATTTAATTTGCATATAATTTTCTTGAGATACATAACATTTTGATATCTTAGACTTTTTAAATTTTAGCATATGGATTTACAGCCATTAGCTTCCCTTAAAAATTGCTCTAGCTGGGTCCAACAAATTTTGTTTGTTTGTTTTTCAGGTAAATATATTTTCAAATATCCATTATAACTTTTTTCAAGCAATATTTAAGAGTACATTGCCAGATATATGGAATTTTCTATCTGATCAAAGACAATATGATGTAAGATTTTAGCCCTTTGAAATGTATTAAGACTTTTTCTATGGCTCAGCATTTAGTCAATTTTAAAAACCATTCAATGTATTCTAAAAAAAAGTATACTGCAAGTGTCAGCACAGTGTTTTATATGTGTCTAGCGGATCATGTTTGCTCATTGAATTGCTTAAACTTTCATGATGTTTGTTGTTTTGTATGATTCATATATCAGGTACTGAGAGCGGTGTATTAAAATATTACATTATAGATTATTATATTTTTCTTTGTAGTTACATCTTTCTGATGAGTGTATCATTAATCATCATCAAATTACCCTCTATTTAGCAATGTTTTTCTATTACTGTCTATTTTGTCTGATATTATTCTGGCTTCAAACTTTGCCAGGGGCTTTGACTATATACTTAATGTTTTTCTTTAGCCTTTCTTCTCAATTGTAATTTTTTGAGATAATATATGCACTATTTATATTACAAGGCTAATTTTAATGAATGTGACAATCTGAAATATTATACAAATATAATGCAAATATCCTTCCCAATTAGATAATAATGTATTACTTATCCATTTTAAGTATGTTTATATATCAATTTTTCCAAAGATTAACCTTATCCTGAATTGATCTATAAATTAATTGGTAAAATGCATTCCATAAATTTATAAAATATGAATATCTATTGCTATTTTGCATCGATTGACAGCTGTATGGAAAAGGGAAACTGAGTTACAACTCAATTTTTGAAGTACATGTTAATGAAATCTTGACTAGATGAGGAAACAAAGTTGGATGGAGTCTGAACACAGTGAGCCTGAGAGAGAGAGATGTTGTGATAACATGGTTAGGACAAACTGCTTGAGGCAATGTAATCCTAACACTGGAAGGGTAAGACATAGTAAATCAAGAGAGGAATTTCACAAAGATCTTAGGAAGGCTAAAATATTAAGCACTGATGATACTTCTGTTGTCACCTTCCTACAAGGAGATAAAATAGCACTGAAATTCTCAAAAATCAAAGGTTTCAAGGAACTCTGTGCACTAGATGTTGAGGAAAAATTTACCAAAACAAGTGCTGACTTTTTCAACAATAATTTCCTAATTAAAAGCAAAGCAATGTGGTCTAAACTCTTTATCGAAGAGAGATGTACATCTTAGAGCATAGCAGGCAATAGCAAGAGTAAAAAGAGAAAAGTGGCTAGCCTGCATTTAAGAGGAAAGAGCCTTTAAAAAAGGCAAAAGAAAAATGCTGAAGTACAATGCTTCCTTGTTTAATACAAGAGGTGGGCTGTATTATTCACAAATCATTTACATAATTTCCCTTCAATTTTGTGGAAGTAAAAGTAGGAAGAGTCTTTGAAATAACTGTGATTTTATTTCTTCTGAGAAAAACTATATCCCATCACAGTGAGGACATTAAATACTACTGAAAGTTAAGAATAAAGAGATTTTTTTTCCCCAGAAGAGATTGCATGATCCACAAACACAATAAAACTGCTTATGAGGAGACAAATTACAGCCCTGTGAAGAAAGGTATTGAACCATATTGAAATAAACGCACAGGGTGGCTTTATGAAAGAATGCAATGGGTATGAATATGGATGGAGGTAGGAAGTCCAGTGAAATAACCATATGGGTAAAGGTAAAGGAATGTGCTTAGTTGGCTGAAATAACTGGCTCTAAAATTTTAATCACATCTTATATTGCAGTTACTGAACCAAGAACAAAAATAAGTTCCTGGTGGTAGAAGAGACAATATTCATTACACTTCCAAATGTCCCTAAAGAAGGCAACCGCATAATAAAATCTTAAATTTATTTCTGGGACAAAAAGTATCTCTCTGCATATAAATGTCCATACTCCCTTTTGTCAGCAATGATTACTATTTGGACCAGAATATTTCCTCATTCAAGTTAGTCAGCAGGCAATAGAGTGTTAAAATATATATCCATTTACAAAGAAGCTTTAGCTCATATTCCTGGAAATACTTATTGCTTCTAAGACTTTCAAAGCATATCTTTATTTTGCTTGCATTCTTTGCTCTCCAATTTACCTTATATTTTATTTTATGCTGCATAAAATCCCTCTTGAAATGCAGAGTATAGATTCAGCAAACAGCTTTCCAACAAGCTGTTTAAAGTTTTTCTTTCCTCCCTCTATTCTCAACTTCTACAATATATTCATATTTTTAAAAATCAATACTTTTTAATGTCTATGCCCTCTATGATACAGTTTATGCAGATTCTTCTTGTTCTGTAAAATTAAGTGTTTATGTATACATATCTGGTAAGAGTCCCAGTCTACCTATTGATTGGGAGGACAGCTTTAGGCAGCCAAACAGGCACAGATGGGAGAGAATTCAGTACTGGCAAAGATACGGGGTAGAAGGCAGAGTTGCACAGCCACTTTTGAGCTTTTGTTTCAATCCTTCAACCTCAGAAAGGGGATCAAGAAATAAACCGGGCAAATGAGACAGTGGAAATATGTTTAGCCTGCCAAGGTTGGAGGTCTAGCTTTCAGATTTACGGATCATGCATATATTACTTATAAAAAAAGGTAATGCTGCCCCCAATATCTTAACTCACTAAGCTGCAGAAACAGAATATTATCAATCACAACTATATTATTGCTTTAATAACCTGTTCTAGTACTCTGATATTTGAATTCGAATTTAGAAACTACTGATGAATAAAAAGAACCAGGAAAATATACTTTTAAAAGCTATTCAGAACTTAACTATATTAGGAATCCTAGTAGAAATATTATTCAATATAGAAAAAAAAATGGAAGTGTTAGAATTTTCTGAAATTGTTCCTTGTTTCATATCCTTGCAATTGATTCAATATGTACAATTTTCATGTTAAAAGAAAGAAAATATTTATATGGAAATCCTAAAAAAATTCTATTGATATCCACAAAGAAACCAGTCTGTAACCAGACCTACATTTTTCTGTACAAATTTCTCATGAATTTTTCAAACATTAAATATATTTTTAAGAACATATTTTGGACATGAAAATGTGTGTATGTTTATATTTGCATATTTCTGCATATTCCCAACATATCTGTAGAGAAGTCGCACACCACACACACATATTCCTTTTTAGAAGGGGAAATATATTTTTAGTTTTATATTTTATCTTAAAGAGGATAAAACTCTAGCATCTGTTGCTGATAAAGATTTACCTTCCTTTTTATTTTTATGGGTATTGGATATATTGATAGAATAGATGATAGAGTGCATGCCCTTTGGACACACAGAGTAGGTTCCTCTTATTTATCCGTTTTGTAGACTTTTATAAAGATATTGCAGTGACCAATATAGCGAAGTTTTTTCCTTCTCATTGTATTAAGCAAGATCTGACATCTCCTTATATGTAGCTTCAAAAAAAAAATTATTTTTAAGCCTACCACTTAAGAAAAATATTCCTGCTTCGTTGCTTACCAGGCCATTGTTCAATGTGATCTTTACAATGGCTATTATTCCATTATGCGAATATACCATTATTTATAAACACACGTGTTTATGTATGTTTTTTATATTGATATCTATATAGTTACATTAGTATGTAAGTACAGAGGATAATATAGGACACAAATTAGTACTTATTAGGTGGTTAATATTTATTGCCTCAAGTGGGGAGTAATTATGTGGAGGGGAATAACTATAATAAGAACAGGTATGTCAGTGATTATTGCATTTATGCACTTACATATTTCTATGTATGCTCATATATGAAATTAAATAAAATTACTTGAAAAAAAAATGAAGTAAAATAAGGTTTTCTGATTCTCTCCCAAAATTTCTATAAAACTGAGTTGTGTAAAGAATGCTGGAAAATTGTTCCTAAGCAACATATTTTAACTGATTTTTGTTGGTTTTTGTTGATGTTCTTGTGTTATTATTGTTGTTTCACCAAGGTTTTTATAAATAGGAGTCCATATTATGAGATTTTTTTTGAAATTGGAAAAAAAATCAAATCAATGCATTATTTTTCTCAAGTAACAACTCTACAACTTATAAGATGCTTGCTTTAATTTATCTGGCCTTTCATTCACTTACACAAATAAGTCTAAAATTTAAATCAGCCATATACTCACATCTTCAGAACCTAAAGTAGCTATACATCTGCTTGGTCTCTTCAGCTACTGCACTCTCAGATCATCAAAGTGTAGCAGCGTTTGTTCACATTTTTCTGTAAATTTTTTTTCATTTTCTCCATATTACAGCAACATCTTTTCAGTTTTCTGTTTATGTAAACAGTATGTGGCTAATTTCTTTTTCATTTATGAATAAATATTTATTATCGCTTACTAAATTCCAGACACTCTCTTAGAATGTGAATAAAATTAGCAGAATGAATATGATGCCTGCCCTCTTGAATTTATAGCTCATTAAGACAGAGGTATATTAATAACCAGAAAAATATCTTACATTGTACAAAATGCTATTAAAAAAATAAGTATACAGAAACATGAAAATCCATAATTTGGAGATCTAATTTAGTTCAAGGCTCAGGGATAGTTGCCTGAGGACATGATTTTTCTTCTGAGTTCTGGAATATCAGTAGCAGTTGATAAACCAGTTGTCCTCAAACATTTTTTTTTTTTTTTTTTTTTTTTTGTGGTATGCGGGCCTCACTGTTGTGGCCTCTCCCGTTGCGGAGCACAGGCTCCGGACGCGCAGGCTCAGCGGCCATGGCTCACGGGCCCAGCCGCTCCGCGGCATGTGGGATCCTCCCAGACCGGGGCACGAACCCGTGTCCCCTGCATCGGCAGGCAGACTCTCAACCACTGTGCCACCAGGGAAGCCCCTCAAACATTTTTAATTGTACATTCTGTAAGAAAAATGAGTCCACAAAATTTACATGTGTATATGTGTGTATATGCACCCAAGTGTATATATACACATATACATACATAGTTATATATTATATTTATATGTACTACTCTACTAACACTAATAAATTTTAATACATATTTAAAAGAGAAAGTGAAGAGGATGAGGTAAAGGTAAGAAACAAAGTACTAATAAACACCATAAATTATGACAGCATCAAAATGTCATTAATATTTCAAAGCAAAATGTACACATATGCCATTTTTCATCTTGAATAATAATATATGTAAGTGAGGACTTCCCTGGTGGGCCAGCAGTTATGACCCTGTGATCCCAGTGCAGGGGGCCCAGGTTCAATCCTTGGTCAGGGAACTACATACCTCATGCCTCAACTAAGAACTAGCATGCCACAACTAAAATATCCTTTAGTTTCATGCCACAACTAAAGGTCCCGCACACTGCAACTAAAGATTCCCCATGCCATAACAAAGATCCCGCACATGGTAACGAGGATTCCTCATGCTGCAACTAAGACCAGGAGCAGCCAGATAAATAAATATTTTTACAAAATAGCTATCTGTAGACATTTGTTAAAATATATATATATATATATATATATATTTAAGTCCATAGAACAAATGGTCTTTTTGATGATTCGTAACTTAAAATGCAAATGATTTTCAGATATAATTAGAGCTTCAATTCTTAGCACAATAAAAAATAATAAAAAAGGAAGAAAGAAAAGTACTAGCAGTAAGAGAACTAAAGTTTTGCCAGCTTCTTGATTTTCAGTTTTCCTGCACTGTTAGGTTTATAATTTTTTTCAGAAATTATTAAATTTGGTTGACCATTCTAGTGAGTACTATGTACTAAAATCTATAAATCCATTTAACTCTTCACATGTAAACTTTAATGCTCTGCATTCCATTGAAAGCGAACAAATGAAAGAAAGATGACACAAACAGATGATACCATGTTCTTGGATTGGAAGAATCAATACTGTCAAAATGACTATATCACCCAAAGTAATCTATAGATTCGATGCAATGCCTAAAAAATTACCAATAGCATTTGTCACAGAATTAGAACAAAAAATTTTACAATTTGTATGGGAACACAAAACACCTGGAATAGCCAAAGCAATCTTGAGAAAAATAAAAACAGAGCTGGAGGAATCAGGCTCCTGGACTTCAGACTATATACTAAGCTACAGTCATCAAAACAATATGGTACCAGTACAAAAACAAAAATATAGATCAATGGAACAGGAAAGAAAGACCAGAAGTAAACCCAAGCACCTATGGTCACCTAATCTATGACAAAGGAAGCAAGAATATACAATGCAGAAAGAGAGTCTCTTCAATAAGTGGTGCTAGGAAAACTGGACAGGTAAAAGAATGAAAATAGAACACCCCTTAACACCATACATAAAAATAAACTCAAAATGGATTAAAGACCTAATGTAAGACCATATACTACAAAACTCTTAGAGGAAAACACAGGCAGAACACTCTGACAAAAATTGCAGCAAGATCTTGAACAACCTCTTAGAGTAATGAAAATAAAAACAAAAATAAACAAATGGGACCTAATTAAACTTAAAAGCTTTTTGCACAGTAAAGGAAACCATAAAAAAAAATGAGAAGACAACCTACAGGATGGGAAAAAATATGTGTAAACAAAGTGACTGTCAATGGATTAATCTCCAAAATATACAAACAGCTCATGCAGCTCTATATGCAAAAAACAAACAACCCAATCAAAAAATGGGTGGAAGATATAAATAGACATTTCTCCAAAGAAGACATACAAATGGCCAAGAGGCACATGAAAATATGCTCAACTATTAGAGAAATGCAAATCAAAACTACAATGAGGTATCACCTCACAACCATTAGAAAGGCAATCATCAAAATATCTACAAACAATAAATGCTGGATAGAGTGTGGAGGAATGGGAACCCTCCTACACTGTTGGTGAGAATGTAAACTGATACAGCCTCTATGGAGAACAGTATGGAGATTCCATAAAAAAATAAAAATAGAGCTACCATATGATCCAGCAATCCCACTTCTGGGCATATATCCAGAGAAAACCATGGTTCAAAAAGATACGTGTACCCAAGTATTCACTGCAGCATTATTTACAGTAGCCAAGATATGGAAGCAACGTAAATGTCCATCGATGGAGGAATGGATAAAGAAGATAGGGTACATATATACAATGGAATATTATCACCCATAAAAAAGAAAAGAATGCTATTTGCAGTGACAATGTATGGACTTAGAGATCGTCATACTGAGTGAAGTAAGTCTGACAGAGAAAGATAAATGTATGATATCACTTACATGTGTATGTAGAATCTAAAAGAAAAAAATGCACAAATAAACTTATTTCTAAAACAGATAGAGACTCAAAGACACAGAAAACAATCTTATCTTTACCAAAGGGGAAAGGGGAGTGGGAGGAGGGATAAATTAGGAGTTTGGGATTAACATATACACATTACTATGTATAAAATATATAACCAACAAGATCCTACTGTATAGCACAGGAAACTATACTCAATACTCAATATTATATAATAACCTATAATGGAAAAACCTCTGAAAAAGAGTATATATACAAATATATAAATATATACATATATATGTATAACTGAATCACTGTGCTATATACCTGAAACTTACATATTGTAAATTAGCTGTACTTCAATAAAAAAATTAAAATACACAAAAAATAAAAAGGAAGACTTGGCTCTACCAGTTTAAAAAAATGGATTGTTGCCAGCTTTACAGATGAAACATGTTGGGTAAACTTTTAGGACTCAGGTTATTTGAAGATCTCTTTTCAATAGTGAGGTGTAGTATTTAGCTCAGTCTAGAATTTATCCTTTTAAAATTTTAATTATTTTAATTCTCCTTAAAGGTTGTAAACTCTTTTATTGGGGCAATTTCCACAACAAGAATCCTTGTTGATTTCTCCCCTCCCTTATACAGGAACACAATGATGTTTTATTACACAAATAGGAATAATTTTCTACCTTTAAAATTCTCTTTTTAGTAAAAATATATATTTGAATTTAAAGTATTTAATATTTGTGAAACATAGTTACCTCCATATGTTTATTGAGAATATATTTTATTTATTTAAGCTTAATCATTCAGCTAATGTCTTACTACAGTAAACTTTTCAAAGCAGTATTTTATTATGTTTAAATATATCTTAGTTTTCCTAAGTTGTATAAGGTAAAGGCACATCTAGTACACTTGTTGAAAGCATATATTATACTTATGCCACTTGAAACCACTGTTTATTATTCTGTCCTAAGTTGCTTACTTCCTTTGCCTTTGCTATAGTAGGAGAAAAGTTCTTGTGAAGTTCTTATTTGTCTGTATTTGAGCAGTATAATTTAACAATTATGAAGCACAGCAATAATTCAGAAACACTGATGACATGTTCCTTGCTCACCATATAGAAATTGGTTATTTTATGCATAATTTAACATATATTGCAAAAGTCAATACATACCATTATTACAAAGATGTGATCAGGGAAATATCTTTAAAAGTAAACAAACAAACAAAAAATCCAAAAAAACAAAGAAAAAAACATTGGAATGACCAATGGTCATTTTACAGTAATTACTTTTTTCTAAACAAAAATTCCTTTGGGAAAATGATAATATTTTATTTATTTATTTTTTTTTAATTTTTTTTTTTTTTTTTTTTTTTTTTGCGGTACGCAGGCCTCTCACTGTTGTGGCTTCTCCCGTTGCGGAGCACAGGCTCCGGACGCGCAGGCTCAGCGGCCATGGCTCACGGGCCCCGCCGCTCCGCGGCATGTGGGATCTTCCCGGACCTGGGCACGAACCCGTGTCCCCTACATCGGCAGGCGGACTCTCAACCACTGCGCCACCAGGGAAGCCCTTTTGAGGATTTTTTTTTTTTTTTAATATTTTAAAACATCTTATAATTACAACAGACTACAACTCTAAATAACAAATTTTAGAGAAGATAGGTAGTAAATGTTTGCTCTTCAGGCTTTATAGGTAACTCCTCTTGTCAGATTTTCCTTAAAATTATGTTTAAAATTTGTTCATGGATAAAGACATTGGAGTTTCATTTAAAGTTATATATTTTCATAAAACATTATCTACATAGCACATGGTAAAAACCAAGTATTATTGATACAAACGTCAAAATAACATACTTTGTTTCTATAAGTTTGCTTAAATTATACTAGTAGTTCAAGCCAAACTAACCACCCTTACCCAAAATAGCTTCATTAAAAAAAAAAAAAAAAAAAAAAACGTGTTTATGAATCAATTTTTGGTGTCTGGGAGTGGAAGGTTTCTTAGAAAATAACTTGGAGGTTGTGAATGAGAATAGCTACACTATGAAAAATGAAAGAAAGAGGGCAAGGCTGTCTTAAATTCAAAACATAATGATGTGGCTATGTAGATCACAGATTTTTGACTGTCTTTGAATAAAATTTTTCAGGAGGCATGATTCACTTACACTCCATTCAGGACTAAGAAGCATTTCTAGGTGTTAACATATAGGGTTACTCAATGAAGCTGTCCTCAGAGGCTCTCTCCAGATTAATATTCCACTCTATGGGGGAGCCACCTATTGGAATCCCTACCTCATAATCTTGTTATTCCAGGAAAACATTTTGAAGTTCTCCGTGTATACGCTAGTCTACTAGCTGACACAAAACATGCATTTCTGCAATGTTTGCCATTTTCATTGGAGATGGTATTGAAAATTAAGAAGAAAATCAATTAATGTGTATCTGTTCAATAGGTCACTACTAAAACATTTCCTTAATAATCAGAAAGCAAACAGTAGAAAAACTGACTTCACTTAAAGTTACACAAAAAAGACATGCATATCTAGAAGACAGGGTCACAGATTTGATTTTCTATGTTTTTAAGTTATATATAATATAGTCCAGAATTTTTAAAATTTTAAATTAAAATTTTTAAATTCTAAATGCGATGCTTGCTGTGTACATGTGTAGGAAATCTGCATGAGTTTATCAAATTTTTGTCCAATTCTGTAAATATTATTTGCAGTTTCACTTATATTGATAGAATGCCACCTAGAAAAATACCATTTACAGAATGCCACAAGGTGAGAGTGGAATAATCTTGAAAATGTTCTAATTTATAGAGATAAATTTGTTTCTATAAACTTGTTTTTATTTTCATTTAGTTTTGATGTACTTTTTCAAGAAACCCTGCTTGAGGGCCCATCAGAGCAATAGGAAATCATCATTCAAAGAATCTAAAAAGAAAAGCTCATGTTACATCTGATTGGGAAAGACATGACAGGAGAAGATATTTGTATATATCTGATAAGATGTTAATAATATCCAAAATACATAAAGAACTCATACAACTCAATAGCAAAAAACTAAACAATTTTGGGTAGAATACCTGAATAGACATTTTTTTTTCAAAGAAGACATACAGATGGCCAATAAGCACATAAAAATGCTTTAAATCACTAATCATCAGGGAAATGAAAATCAAAACCACAATAAGAAATCACCTCACATCTGTCACAATGGCTATTATCAAAAAGGCAAGAAATAACAAGTATTGGCAAGGATGTGAAAAAAAGGAAACCCTTGCTCACTGTTGGTGGGGTTGTACACTGGTGCAACCACTATAGAAAACAATATGAAAGGTTCCTCAAAAACACTAAAAATAAAACTACCATATGATCCAGCAGTTCCACTTCTGGGTATTTATCCAAATATACTGAAAATATGAGCTTGAAAAGATGTCTTTTCTTTCCAGCATTATTTATGATATCCAAGATATCAAAACAACCTAAGAGTCCATTAATGGATGAATAAAGAAATTGTGGCATATATATTCAATAGGATATTACTCAACCATAAATAAGAATGAAATCTTGCCATTTGCAAAAACATGGATGGACTTTGAAGGCATTATACTAAGTAAAATAAGTCAGACAGAAAGACAAATACCATAGAATTTCACTTCTATGTGGAACATTAAAGAAACAACAACAAAACAAAAAAATCTAAGCTCATAGAAACAGAGAACAGAAGATGGTTTTCAGATGTGAGGGGTGAAGGGTGGGAGAAATGGGTGAAGGGGGTCAAAAGTATAAACTTCCAATTACAAAATAAGTCTTGGATGTAAAGTACAGCATGGTGACTATAGTTAATAATACTGTACTGCACATTTAAAAGTTACTAAGAGAGTAGGTCTTTAAAATTTTTATCACAGGAAAAAATATTGTAACTATGTAAGGTGATGGATGTCAATTAGACTTATTATGGTGATCATTTCTCATTGTATACAAATATCAAATCATTATGTTGTATACCTGAAACTAATATAATGTTATATGTCAATTATACCTCGATAAAAAAATAAAGATTAAAAAGACAGCAGGCCCAAGTGGAGTCACATATTCTACATCCCACTCAGTTTTCCCAAAACTGGAATCTTAAACCAGTCAATCAAGAATCACCAGGTCACCCCAAGTTAGATAATCTACCTGACAGACCCCTGTTATCCCCTAAAGGAAAGTAACTTTACAATAACCAATCCTCTTTTTTGCCTTGTATAAATTCCTTGTTCCTGCTCTCTTCTGCTTGTAAAAGTCTTTCATTTTGTACAGCCCTTTGGAACTCCCTGTATTGGCTAAACTGGATGCTTCCCAATTCATGAATCATCAAAGATTCATAAGACTTTTAAAATTTACTCAGTTGAATTTTTAAAATAATGACAATTGAAGAGTATGATTCAATATGCATGACTGAAATTTATATAATACATTTTATCTATATTGGTAAAAATATTTAACATTTTGTTTTATTTTTTAAATGCTGAATTAATCCTTTTCTCTTCTATACATTTTTAATATCACTATTTGAACTTCCATATTTTAAATTTATAAACATTTTTACTCATACTCCATTCTTTTTAAGTCGTTCCCTTCAATGTGTTATTTTTAAAACGTAGTATTTTCCTTGTTATGATCTTATATCTATATAGCTGATTCACTTTATTGTACAGCAAATACTAACACAACATTGTAAAGCAATTATACTCCAATAAAGATATTAAAAAATATATATATAATGGAATTGAAATGTTCACTCAATAAACAATTTTTGAGCATTTAGTAGGTGCCATGGCATAGCATTAGCACTGTGGAAAATTAATCATGCATGAATCTTTTCTACATTGAGGCTTAGAGTATAGAAGAGGAAATAATACATTTGCCAAGTAGTCAAGAAAGAGTAGAAAATGACTATTATAATAGTAATAAGGTTGATACATTTATAGGAAATTGTCATAGAAACTTTTAAAGGAAGAAATTGCTTCCACACAGAGACTTCAGTGAACAGGGGACTCATGAGTTAGTGTTTCAAGATCATGCAAGATTTGCCTGAGAGACATGAGAAAGAGGCTGAGAACAATGTTTACAAAAGCAAGGAGATGTGAAAGCACTGGTTTTATTTAGATAACAGTTCGTTTATTGTACTATCATATGTAAATTGAAAATTAGAATTGAAATTAAGAAAGGCTGGATCATCTACAATTTCATTTTAAGGAGTTAACCCTTAACTCTAAGTAATGTGGAACTAACATTGTAATAAGTCTGAGCAGGAGGTGACATAATCTGAATGATACATTAAAAATAGTCACACAGGCTTCCCTGGTGGCGCAGTGGTTGAGAATCCGCCTGCCGATGCAGGAGACACGGGTTCGTGCCCTGGTCCGGGAAGATGCCACATGCCGCGGAGCAACTAAGCCCGTGAGCCATGGCCGCTGAGCCTGCGCGTCCGGAGCCTGTGCTCCGCAACGGGAGAGGCCACAACAGTGAGAGGCCCGCGTACCGCAAAAAAAAAAAAAAAATAGACAAAATAGTCACACAAAAATATTGAGTGATGATAAACATTTAACTTCTGAAAATTATTTGTAATAAATAAGCAAAATAACCAAATTATAGTTTCACCATTAGAGATGTCAGGGTGTGAAGACTGAGGCCTGATAAGAGTTCATGAAAAATAATTTTTAAAAGACAGCTTGGGATTTTTAATCTCAATAAACTCAATGAAACAAAGTATACCAATGAAAAAATAGATAAAGGAAGATGGGTTTTTGATTTGGAGCATATTAAAGTTTGAGACTGTATTTTTAAAAATCAGTCATTTGGAAACAGCTCTCTAACTAAGGAGGGAATTCAGTATTGGCTATTTCTAAAATTATGATAATCATATACAACTACATGTGTTAGTTGAAAGTATGAAATGAGTAAGAAGAAGTCAGATTTAGAGAGAAAGAGAAATCATGAGATTGAAGGACAAAACATTAAGTAAGGATGTTTAGTGGGAATGAATAAACAAGGAGTCAATAAGAAAGAAGTTTTGTGATGTAAGAAAATCAGTAAGATAGTAGTATAATCATACCAAAATCTAAAAGAGAGTTTTTAAAATGTGAAGGTAGCTATTCAATCATTCACACATAAAGTAAAATGATTTTGTATATCCCTTAAGATAACTAGTTAAACTCTTATCAATCCCACTTTATTCTGATCAAAACAGAATCAACCCCACACATATAACATCTAGGATCAAAATATCTAATTGCTATGTGGATGATAAAAAATGAGAACAAATGAAATAAAACACTACTCTTTCATGTATGACTGCCATTTTTTGGTTTATGCATTATGAATAAGTCTGAGGAGCTTCACAGAAAACCATGCTTTGCAATGTATCAGTAAGGAGAAGAGTTTTATCACAGTGGTGAAGCATCTCTGCTCAGCAACCAGAAACCCTGGTGTGAATTTCAGCTCCACCAGCTGTGTGATCTGAGCAATAATCTCAACTTTTCTATGGCCCAGTTGCTCCACATGAAAATGAAGATAATAATTATTCCTATTCTATAAGGTGTTATGAGGCTACTATGAGTCGGGACATACAAATCATTTAGAAGAGTGTCTGGCACATAGAAAACATATGCCAGACACTCTTCTAAAGACTAGTAAGACATAATAAGACTAGTCTTTATTATTAATTTATATGAATGAATTAATGAAAACTATAAGCTTGAGTGTGACCTTAATATAATTCCTATTTCACTGGAAATAAGAAAATCTTTATTCCATTTTAATATAATTCATTTTTGAGAAAAAATTATAAATTTCAATTAAGTTTGGTGATATTCACATAATTTATTGGAATACTGAGAAAGACTGAAAGTTTCCTATTAAAAATAGTGACTACATAAAGCATAACTATGTCAACGATTTTTGGATTCCACAGAAGATAAACATAAGATGACATCAGTTGGGATGTTGGAGGAGAAACATTTACTGGAAAGTAGAACTGGACATCTGGGGATAAAAATCAGTTACAGTCTGGCTGTGGGGACCCAGTTTTGTTCCTTGAGATATTAATGTGGAGATACTCATCTCTTAGAGGCAATATCAAGGCTTTCCATGACTTTGGTAAATCCATAACAAGCATTAAATTCTTAGTTTCTATGGATTTGGTTACAACTGCATTATTTTCAGTATAATTTAGATTGCTGTTTTCTAGAGGAAACATTAAACACCTATTTTTAAAATTTCATTCATTCAACTTAGGTGAGAAATAAACAATTAACTACTGCTGCCGGAATGCCTGTAAGATTCACATCAATTTTATCTCTGTCCAAAGAGTGAACCAAGCTGTGACTCCTTAAGTTTCAAGTGGAAACATGCTCTTCACAGTCTGATTGTGTGAACATTCCTGAATTATCTATATGAATCCAGAGGCTCTGTTGTTAGGCAATCTTATTTTAGCATCAATTAGTCAGCAGTACATGAGAACTGGAAAAATCATTTAAGATTATACCATTCATTCAATAAGTTTACTTCTCACATCAATACTAATAACCAGAAGTGAAACAAGTGGTTATTTTTTAGTGGCGTAAACTGAAAAAAAACCAGTTAAACATTTCTAAATCTCTAAACTTACATCTATATGAGTGCTAAATTTTTAAGAGGTTACTTAAAATGTCTTTTTCCAGTCATGCAGCCAAGAGTAAGCATTTCAGAATGCTTTAGAATAAAAAATTGTGTTAGACACCAAAGTGAAAAATAATGAAATTGTATCATTAGACTTGTGGGTTTAGTCATCATGCTTAATTCCTTGTTCAAACATATGGTCTTGATTTTCCTTCATTCATGGTTAAACATATGGTCTTGATTTTATTCAGAGAGAGACTAAGAAAGTATCTACCAAATGTCTATAACTTGAATTGGAGAATAGAGACAACATTTCTGTGTAAACTAAGTCAAGATTCTATACACAGCCTGATGGTGTTTTTAAAGGATCTCTTGAGGCAATAAATTGATAGGGATCCATTTACTACTATAAACATGCACTATTATTTAATAAACTGTTTACTTGACAGCTGGCAGGTAGGTAGTAAAGAGTTTTTTTTGTTTTTTGTTTGTTTGTTTGTTTTTTACCATACAGTGCATTTATGTACTTGATGAAAAAGTTTATTCATTTAATTTTAATGAAATTTTAATTTTTAAATAAAATTAAAAATATTTAATATTCTATTCAAAATGTTTGTTTTATAATTTTAAAATTTAAAGTATTTCAATAAAACAGTTACAAAGGAGAGATAAAGTATACATCTACACTGAAATAAAACTCTTGAATGACATATAATCAGAGAGGACTTTGAAGAAAGAGAAGAAATTTTGAAGAAGAAAGAATAGTGAAACATAAGAGACTAATCATGTAGAAATACTGGACGTGAATAATCAACAAGTAGAAATTCGAATAGGGAATATATGTTACAAATGTTAGCACAGTACTATGAGTTACAGGAAAAGAATTAAGCTGTTAGCATGATTAAATATATGAACACTTTCCATATCAAAGGTTTAACACAGCTTGCAGTTTGAGATACCAACTCTATAATTAGAGCTGCTTACACATTAAACAAAACATCACAGGAGCTAATATGATTTAAAAACTCAGCAGCGGAGTTTGAATCAGTGGGAACCAAGATGAAATCTCCTGGTAAAAGTCTGTAACCATTCTTGACTACATGGCCAGAATTTTTCAAATGTGCCAATAATGTTATGAACAACTGTTAAAAGCTATTAGAAAAAACATCTATAATAGCTACTTAGATAACTGTGCAAGAGTATGGAAAAAGCATGTATATTTGAGTAAGATTACAGTAATTCAATACCTCTCCATTTCTAGTTTTAAAACCTCAGGTAACAGTTTTTTGAGCATGTTATTTTCACCTGTAAAATAAAATTTATATTGCATGTCCTATGTGGATGGACAGGTTTAATTCAGCTAACTACTTAAAGCTGTCAGCATGTTACCTGTTGCATAATATTACTATTATTATAAAGTAGAAAATGTAATTTAGTGTAAAATATTCAGACAATGAAGTAAGACCTGGGCTTGGGTCTTATCTTTTAATAACTATCTTAATTATCTATCTTTATTGTGTAGACATAACCTTTATGTATAAAAGGCAAGGATGCAAACATTGGACTTTGGCTTAAGGAGTCTTTGATTAATACTGCTAAGTATTAATTTGGAAGAAGAAAATGTCATGCTCCAAAGAGCTACAATGTGATGAAAATAATGAGAAACTCCTACTGACTCAAACTCTTCAACAAATCGAATAAACAATATTGCAGACAAAACTGAAGTTGCCATAATAAAGTTGTATGACTGCTCAATTATATTTCATATTAGATTACTTATCTTCCTAAGCCATTCCAATTTTGTACATTATGTTCTTTAAATCTGAAAAATATATATAATGTCCCTACTATTGTTTATGGAACAATAACATGCAATAAGCTTGTCTTTCCAAAAAAATATCAGTTCTTCAAACATTAGAACTATTTCAATAATTTATGTATTTTGCAAGTAGAAGCATAGAAATATTCCTTTACAAGATTTCTTTATTTAAAGGAAAGCACCTATGGGAATTCAGATTTATCAAGATGAAAAATAACAATACTAGCCACTTTTTTAAAGGTTTAACTATAAAAGGTCTTTAAATATCAAGTTCTTTGTATTTTTTATATTCATTACATAATATGTAAATAGTAAATATATGAATTTTCAATAAAATATCTATGATGTAAAACAAAATATTACTATTACAAAAAATGTCTAGTTACCAGTTTGACAAATATTGCTGCCTGCTTTGGCATATTAAAATATACTAAAAAAATATTTTTAAATGAGCAAAAGTAGGTAAAAACCAACAAGAATTTGTACTTATATTTGTATCATATCTATGTCAAAACTGTTTGACTGTCCCTTATGTTTTCTGTTCTCTTAATTTAGGTTGCAAACCTATTATTTCATGCTTCATCCTGATTACCCTTGTCTACTAAAAACTTCATACCCTGTTTATACCAATAATATCTGAGATGATTTTTTTAGCCTCTAACTTTTCAAGTTATAATTCACCTCAATTATAGATTCAAAACAAGTATTTCCATTTTATCTCTTTAGTTATATTATTCCTTCATTTAAGAATCACTGCTTTCTAACTATATCAATTCATGATATTCTGAGTCTAGTTCTGAAGGTCCTCCATAAAATGGTCTCTATCTCCCCTAACAAGTATACACCTATCTATATCTTTAGTCATTTAAACATATGTGTGTTTGGGTGTGCAGAAGTGTGTCTCCCACATATACGTAAATGTATAAATGTTATCTTGATGTTATATAAATACACATATACCTGTATGTATACATATGTTTAAAGCAAAAAACTTTCTCATGGTCATGAACTTTGCTTTTCCTACTTATTCTTTGATCATTCTTTGATTTTCACAACTCTAAATAATACATTGGTCAAAGAGGAAATCTCAAGTGAAATTTTAAAATATTTTGAACTAAATGAAAATATAATTTATCCAAAATGTTTGGGATGCAGTGAAATGAATGTTTAAGGAAACATAGCATTGAATACACATATTAGAACACAAGAAATATTTAAAATCAGCAAGCTAAATTATCACCTTAAAAACTAGAAAGAGATTAGCAAATTATATCTAAAGAAAGCAGATGGATGAAGCTCAGATAACTGCTGAGAGGACCCTTAAGTTGTTGCCCAAATGCTAAGGTGCACATGACAAGTTGAGATCCTTTATGTCTGGTCAGACAACAGGTACTGGGGAGCTATGAGACGAATGGATATTTCGAAGATCACACATTCCTGGAAGACATAGAAGTTCCAACTATACAGAATGGAAACTTTTTGCAGAATAACCTTGCTAGTCAATTAAGACACCATAAAGATCGCAATTTAGGGATGTTTCTACACGAACCTTAAAGGCTACTTTAGACATACCTTAGAAAGCAAAAAACAAGACTCAAAAGAATTAAATTTATATTCCCTTTACACATGTAACTTTGTTGTACACTTACAATAATCTCATGAGTCAGGCAATTTTATAAGCTCAAATTTCACAAGTGAGAAACTCGAGTCTTCGAAACATTAAATGACAAACCAGGTTCACAAGGATGATTTGACCCTGCAGTTCAAAAACTTAGGTGTGTTTAACTGCATTTGGTCTTTATCATCATTGTAATTTTTAATACCAAGAAGCTATTTCTCAGGAATGATTGAAATATTACTTATATGTTGCTTTGATGATGAGATTTCTTAAATCTTAATAGAAAGCCTAAGATATCTCTTACCTGTCCCTACAGAAGGATAAAAAAAATCACCATTTTGTCTAAAATTAACAGGTATCAAGCAAAAAACTTCGAATTTCTAATATATATCTAAAAAGGAATTATGTAATTAACAGCACATTTAGATGATGGATATGCATCATTGAACACATACATTTGGTCAGAATAAGAAAAAAGTTGTCAGTAGGTCTCTACTAGTAGTTATTTTTCTTTACTCATGCATTCAACAGATGTGTATTGAAAGACTACCATGTGTTAGATACTATGAGAGGATATATATTCATATTTTATAAGCCACACAGATATTCCTAATAGGACCAGCCACCTTTTACAACTAACTCTAAAATGAGAATATAAATAGCACCACCTTAATTACTGGCAATTAAATAATATAAAATGACTGAAACAGCACCTGACATCCAGGATACATTTTAGAACATGAGTTGAAATTTTAAATTATATTTGTAATTCATATTTAAATTGTACTTCTATATAAATTAGTTTTCTTACTTGCCAGAATGTGAATGGATATATTACATTGTTGTTATCTTTCTAAAATAATCTAGCTATGTTAATATACTGTAGAAGCCTTCTTCTATTGAATTGATTGTTTAAGTGGACTTTGCTCCTGAGAGTGAAAGGTTTGAACAATTATTGCTATTGGTTTCATTTCTGACAGTTATGATAAGAAAATATTTGAAAACAAAAATGTATGGCTGTGCTTGCTTTAGCATTATCGATTCAAATCTACTTATGTAGTATCCACTGGAAATATGCATTTAAATTAGGATATGTTAATAACATTATGGAACAAATTTAATGAATTGAATATATAATGGAGTAAATTAAAAAAGAGTAAGAAAATTCTTGGTATTGTATTGTATTATATTGTATTGCATTTTAGAAAAATGCCAAACAAAATCTGCATGTACTCTGATTAAAGTTACATAAAATTACTCTATATATGAGTAATTTTATATTACTTATGTGTAATATAAGTAGATGTATGTCTGAAATAGAGCTCAGAAAAAGGAATACAGTTGTCTTGGTATAACATCTAAAATGTGTTGGATACTTACTGTGTACAAGACACAATTCTGAATTGTGTAATTCACCTAACAAAAGTACAAGGAAAGTGCTATCAGTCCCAATTTATAGATGTAAAAACCTGGCCCAAGGTAGGAAATTATAGAACCTGTATTGAATATCAGGCAGTCTGTTTAAAAAATCCACAATCTCAAACAAAATGCAATGTAAATTGATAGTTAAATTATTGGTTATTTTTTAACCAATTTAATTAATATAATTTATAGTGTTCAACTTATAATAAGACAGTTTAACAAAAAAAGTCAATTACTGCATTAGGCTGGGTGTCAGTAGTATAAGAACAACCCTTATAAGGTTAATCTACAAAAGCATACAATGATATTTAGATAATTAAATTAGTGAATAGATTTAAACCAACCCAGATCAAAATTAAATGAAATATTACCATATTTCTGATGGTTTTATATATATATGTATTATATAATATACATATATATAACCATCATATATATGTGTATATAACTATGTATATATATATGAACATATATATGAAGCTATATAGATGAATTTCAAATTGAATTATTTGCTTGATGGATTATAAATATTACTGCTAATCCAACTGCAAAAGAGGAATGATAAAAATACATATATTTTGAATTGAAAATATATAGTTGAGCTTGCTGAGCAGATTATTGCAAAAGTCATAAGCATTTTGACTTTTCACTATTTGTCAAAAAGCACTTGACTATTAACAAACATGCAACTAAATTGCTACAGTATTTATGATGTAACAGAGGTACTCAGTTGATACTGAAGAATACAGGATTTTATTCTAAGAATTGTTCCTAACATTGTCCTATTATTTCAAGAAGCAATATTGTGTTTATAATTAAATAAACTCAATGCATTGAATTCTAAAATATGAGTTACTTTAAGTAGAGTAATAAATAATCTCATGCTTTGCCTTTCTAAATAAGGTATTTCTGGACAGATCAGATGGCAGAATATGTGTTTCCAGCACTTGTTCCCTGCAGAAACATCAATCTGAATGAAAGTACCTTTATAAGAGCTAAAGATTCCAGGTGAGAGATTATAGCTCCTGAGTGAAGTATAGAATTAATAGAAGACACATTGAAGAGGCAGGAAGAAGTGTATATCTGCTCTAGAATTAAACTAGAAATCAACAACAGAAAGATAACTGGAAAATCCCAAGGTACAAGGAGATTAAAGGACACACTTCTAATTAATGCAAGGGTTAAAGAAAACATCTCAAGACAAATTAAAAATATTTTAAGCTAAATTGAATTGGAAAACACAAGTTATGAGCAGTGCTTAAAGGGAAAGTTATAACATTTAAAACATATATTAGAAAAGAAGAAAGATCTAAAATGAATAATTTATGTTTTTACCTTAGGAAACTAGAAAAAGGGGGAAATTAAATGAAAAATTAACAGAAGAAAAATAATAAAAATTGGAGCAAGAAGCAAAGAAATTAGAAAAGGAAAGCAATAGAGAAAATCAATGAAACCAAAAGCTGGTTTTTGAAAAGGTAAATAAAATCAATAATCCTCTCTCCTGGCAAAGTAAGAAAAAGAGAGAGAAGACATAAATTACTAATATCAGAAATGAAAGAAGGGCCATTACTATAGAGCTGGTGAACATTAAAAGGATAATAGAATATATGAACAATTCTATGCCCAGAATTTGATAACCTAGAGAAGTTGAAAACTCATGTCCACACAAAAACCTGTAAAAGCAGCATTATAAATAATTGCCAAAACTTGGAAGCATCAAAGATGTCCTTCAGTAAATAAATGGAAAAATAAACTCTGATATATCTAGTTCATGTAAAATTATTCAGGGCTTAAAAGAAATGAACTATCAAGCCATGAAAAGACATGGAAGAGCCTTAAATGCATCTTAATAAGTGAAAGAAGCCAATCTGAAAAGACTACATCCTGTATGATTCCACCGATATGACACACTGGAAAAGAGAAAACTATGGAGACAATAAAAAGATCAGTGGTTGCCAGGGGTTGCAGGGTTAAAGAGTGAAAGTGGGGATGGAAAGGATGAAGAGACAGACACAGGGGATTTTAGAGCACTGAATATACTCTGTGTGATATCATAATGATAGATACATGTCATCATACATTTGTCCAAACCTATAGAATGCACAACACCAAGAGTGAACTATACTATAAACCATGGACTCTGATTGATAATTTGTCAATACAGGTTCATGAATTGCAACAAATTTACCACTTTGGTGAAGCATATTCATAATGGCGGAGGCTATGCATGTGTGCGGACAGGGAGTATATAGAAATCTATCTTCCCCTCAGTTTTGCTGTGAACCTAAGACCTCTTTATAAAATCAAAGACAAAAATAAATCAATTTTGTAAAAAGTAACACACTGTACTTCTGAGCAAGATACACATTTTCAGAAGCTATTGGAATATAGCCATTTACATTTTATTACTTATCACTTCTGTTACTACATAATGGATCATGTGGCAGGCAGAAGACAAAAGGACTAGATGTCATCTGCTTTATTTTGACCTGATATGCCTTGAGTATACTATGGTTCTGGAATTGGTGAAAATCCAGTCAATTTTTACCAAGAATATTCACTTTTTTATGGTTGGTACATTAATGGACAAAACATATACTCTCCAGATGTTTTAAAATGTCCTCTCTACTCAGACGTACCAGACATGAGGTGGGGGTGGGGGGGACCCTAACAGGTACTGTACTTCAATGTCCACTGAAACATTATTCACAACAGCCAAAAGGTAGAAACAACCCAAACATCCAACAGATGAATGTATAAACAAAATGTGGCATATCCATGAAATGAAGTATTATTCAGTCATAAGAAGAAATGACTTTCTGATACATACTACAACATGGATGAACCTTGAAAATGTGATGCTAAGGGAAATAAGCCAGACACAAGGGACAAATATTATAAGATCTCATTCACATGAGCCATCTAGAAGAGGCAAATTCACAGAGAAAGAAAGATGAGAAGTTACTAGGGGCTGATGGTGGGCGTGAATGCTAAGGGTACCTATTCTGTTTGGACTGATAAAAAAAGTTTCCAAAATAGACTGTGGTTATGGTTGCACAGTACTGTGTATGTAATTAATGTCACTGAATTGTACACTTAAAATGGTTAAAATGGAAATATATATGTGTGTGTGTGTGTATATATATATTCATTACTATAAAATTTTTTAAAGAGAATACATTAGAATGTTTGATGAAAGAAAAAATTTCAAACATACTTTCTACAATCTATGACGAATGTCATACTAGGTCTCATTTTTTTTAATCATTAAAAGGGAGTAAAACTTGCATCCCTAAATCAGAGATAATTTTTAAAGTGTTATTATCTTTGATAGTAAAAAAAATTGTCTTAAAAGTATAAAAAAGTTGTTGATGGTTCACAGTCAATCATTTTCTTGAAGGTAACTCTGATAGTTACTAGAAATATGAACAGATATTCCATTCCTCCTCATTCCAGGTACATTGAATTATTCTAGCTTTCTTTCCTTATTTGTAACTTCTTCCTCTGATAATGAGAAATCTGTCTCTAATTAATTACAATGTATTTGCTTATTTTTAAAATAGCTCTATACATCTTAAGTAGTTTCAGAATAGCCAATCCTATGAAAAATACAATATGTAAAGATATATCACTAAATTCAATTAATAATAACTTTGAGAATATTTTGTATAATGTCCTTCTCAATTTTTAAAAACTGTAACTCAATGAAGGTATAATCTATCTGGTGAAAATGATGCATTAAATTTATTATTTGCACTCCTTGCCCCCAGGACTCATCCTACTTTATTATGACTTGTATTACTCTCTTATACTGCTCATTAAGTAATATAATTTTTAGTCTTTTTATATATTAGAGGTAAAATATTTGCTTTAACCTGTGCTGACATTTCAAATTAAGAGATGCATTATCTCTAATACTTTGTCTCTATTCTATAACATACAAAGTGCAAAGGAATACTTTGACACTAAGTTCATGAAGTCAGTATTCTTAGCAAAAAATATGCTTCCTGTGTCTCAACTTATACAGTGTGTAAATTGCTATGTTAAGGTCATCTGTATTTTAATAATATAGACCTTTCTTTTAGTATGTGCACCTAAGTTCAGCAAGTTATTACTTCTATTAACGACTCTGCTCTTTTATTTTACTTATCACCTCACTTCTATTATCCAAACTTACTTATTATACATAGGTGCAAATGTATAATGTATTGTGTCCGTTAATATAACTGTGCTTAAGCTTATGTATACTACGTGGTTAATATGTAATACTGACTACATAGTTTAAACACAAGCGATTTGCTCTTCTTATGCCATCTTATGGATGTAGGACTTTTACTTACATTTTGACAAGGAGAGCGATTTGCTCTTCTTATGCCATCTTATGGATGTAGGACTTTTACTTACATTTTGACAAGGAGAGTAAGTGAGTAGGGATATCTTTTATTATTTATGCATTTCATTGCAAAATATTATAAGTTTTACAATATATTAGAAGAAGGAACATGTAGGTCTTCCTGCTGGCTATGAGGGACTAAGTGGGGGAGAAAAACCTTCCACTTCCACAGTTAACAACTAGAAACTGGACGAAATGATATGAAATTATTTTAAGACATTGGACGACAGGAGGCATAGACTATTTTAATAACTGAAAGAAAGGACGCAAAATAAGTAAGTATTTTGGTCATGCAATATATCTACCTGGAGGCAACTCATGAACTGAAGTCCAGGGAAAAGGAATTCAGACAGAGAACAGTAGTACTGATGAGTTTAGAAAAGATTAGAATATCTGGGACAGAGAACTGGAGAAGTAAGAGCTAAGCAGAATAAAAGCTCCTGAAATCTCTTAAATTAACTGCTGAATGCTAAGCCAAACACACTTAGGGTGAAATTTTGAGAGGTCAGGAGAATACCAAATGGAGTGAGGTAAATCAAATAATTCCCAGAGCGAAGGACTGAGAGAGCTCTGAGCTCTGAACAGTACAGTAGAAAGTACCTGAAGAACACTACCAACACTTAGTAGAGATCTCAGAGGGGTCAAGTCTAACTAGTAAAGATAAACCAGGCCAGGGTTATGGCTACCTAAAACCTTTCCTAAGAGATCATTAAAAATAAGCCTTACAATAATACAGCTCACCTACAAGAAACTTAACTCTCTTAAGAAAAAGCTAAAAACTAGATGAAAGAAATCAATCCCAGCACTGAATAATTAAAATTATAATGTCCAGCAGCCAGTTAGAAACTGGCACAGATGATAATATATGGACATATGTGACTAACTGCCATGAGAAAAATATATCAATAGAAAAAAGAAAAAAAAACAAGAAATGACAGATGTAATGTATAAGGAATTTAAATCAGTATTAGAAATACATGTGATATGATCAACGATTTAAAAGAACAAAATGAAAACAGAAAGGGAATACTCAAAGGAAAAATTCTAGAGATGGAAAATGATATAATGGGTCAGATTAAGAATAGATATGAATCTACAAAAGACCAGCAAGCTTGAAAGCCTGGCAACAGAAATTATGGAAACTGAAGCATTGAGAGGGAAAGGGCTGAAAAACAATGAAGAGCACTTCAGTGACTGGTGGAACAATTCAAGTAATTTAACATGTGTGTGATTAAAGTCTTATAAAAGCTTGAGACAGAAAAATATATTACATAAAATAGTATAAAAAATTTCAATACTTGGTGAAAAACCTAAACCCAACCAAGAAGCTCAAAAATCCCTAGGCAGAGTAAATACAAAAAAACTAGAAAATATAATATAATATAGCATCATATGATATAATAAACCATGGAAACCAATGATAATGACAAAACTATAAAAGAAGTGAGAGAAAAATGTCACATATCACATGCTGTGGAACAAAGATAATAATCACAAACTTCTCATCAGAAACTCTGAAAAACAAAACAATGAAATGAAATTATACCTTTCAACTATCAACTTAAGATTCTATATACACTAAATATATCATTAAAAAAATAAGGCAAAGTAAAGATTTTTTTTAAATCAAACAAAAGCTGAAAAAATTTGTCAGCAGCAGACTTGTACTACAGGAAATAAATCAGACAATTTTTTAGGCTGAGGAAATATGCTACAAGATGAAGTTTTTCAAGAAAGGTATAAAGAATGTCAGAAGTAAAGATCAGTGGAACAAAACAGAGTCCAGAAATAAATACACAAACTTATGGTCAATTAATCTAAGACAAAGGAGGCAAGAATATACAATGAGAATTAGACAATAACTTCTAACTGTCCAGTTAGGAAAACTGGACAACTACAAGTAAAATAATACAATTAGAACATTTTCTAACACCATCTATAAAAATAAACTAAAAATGGATTAAAGACATACATGTAAGACCTAGAACCATAAAATAAGACTCCTAGAAGAAAACATAGGCTGTACAATCTTTGACATAGGTCTTAATATTTTTTTGGATCTGTCTCTTCAGGCAAGGGAAACAAGAACAAAAATAAACAAATGGGAGCTAATCAAACTTAAAAGCTTTTGCACAGTGAAGGAAACCATCAACAGAATGAAAAGGCAATTTACTGAATGAGAGAAGATATTTGCACATGATATATCTGGTAAGAGGTTAATATATAAAGAATTCATACAACTCAATACCAAAAAAACCCAAACATTAAAAAGTGGGCAGAAGACCTGAATAGGCATTTTTCCAAAGAAGACATAAAGGTGGTCAACAGGAACATGGAAAGATTCTCAACATCATTATTTATCAGGGAAAGGCAAATCAAAACCACAATGAGCTATAACCTCACATTTGTCACAATGGCTGTTATCAAAAAGACAACAAATAAGAAGTGTTGGCAAGGATGTGGAAAAAAGGGAACCCTAGTACACCACTGGTGGGAATGTAAATTGGTACAGCCACTATAAAAAAACAGTTTGGAGATTCCTCAAAAAATTAAAAATAGAATTACCATATGACCCAGCAATTCCACTCCCAGATATATATCTGAAGAAAACAAAAACACTAATTTGAAAAGTACCCCAATTATTATGATGATTGCATGCTTATCTATCATATATCTATCACATTATTATAATAGCCAAGATATGGAAGCAACCTAAGTGTCCATCAACAGGTGAATGGATAAGGATGATGTGAGATAGATATAGACACACACACACACACACACACACACACACACACACACACATATACACACACGGAATATTACTCAGCCATTAAAAAAATAAAATTTTGCCATTTGCAACAGCATGGTTGGACTTGGAGAGTATTATGCTTAATGAAATAAATCAGAGAAACACAAATACTGTATGTCTTCACTTATATGTGAAATCTAACATAGAAAACAAACATATATGACAAAAGAGACTGATAGATACAGAGAACAAACTAGGGGTTACCAGTGGGGAGGTGAAGGAGGAGCAAGATAAGTGAAGGGGATTAAGAGATACAAACTACTAGCTATAAAATAAATAAGATATAAAAGTGTAACGTACAGCACAGGGAATATAGCTAATATTTTATAATAACTTTATACGGAGTATAATATATACAAATATTGAACCATTATATTGAATACCTGAACCTATATATTGATATTGAAGCCAACTATACTTCAACTAAAAGGAAAAAAGAAACCAATTTCCGTGGAACCCCAATGATGACAAATGTTACTATATAATCACAAAACTATATTTAATCTCCCTGCACATTTAGACCTTGCACGTACATAACCTCTAAGTAAATTTATAAATTAAATACAAAATTAAAAATAAAACCAAACAATCTAAATTTTAAAAAAAAGAATGTTAGAAATGGTAAAGGGATGGTCTATATAAAAATAATTATTTTATTTTAATGTATTTAATATATAACTAATTTTTAAAATAATGATTTAATATAGGGATTATGTAGAAGTAAAATACATGGCAGTAATAACACAAAAAAATGAGAGGAGGCAAATAGAATTCTACAGTTTTAAATTTCTTATATTTGAAGTGATACAGTATTACCTGCAAATGGACCATAAAAATTTTAAGATGAAAATAGTAAATCTTAAGGTAAACACTTAAAAATAAAATATTTGTGTGGGGCCAGCTACATAAATTCTGGTGTTCAATGCAAAATAAAAATGCTGAAGCCTTTTAAAAACTTATTAAGAATTTCAAGATGGCTACATCAGAATATTAAATGAACCATGCAGCTCCTTTGATTGTGGGGTCTACATTATCACACTGATCACACACTAGTAAAATCTGTGCTAATAAGACAGTACTGGGCTTAAGAGAGAAAGTACTAAAAATATTCAATCAAACAGAAGTTATTTTAAAAAAGAACAAGGAAACAAAACACAGATGGAGAAAATGGAAAACAAACAGCAACATGGGAGATACAAACTAAACCATATCAATAACTATATCTAATGAAAATTGTTTAAACTCTTTAAATTTTTCAAAAAATAATTTTTAAAAAACCTGAAGAATAAGGTGAATCTAATTCTCATGGACAAAAATTCCACTTTAAAAATTTAAACACAGATTGGCAAAGCATAAGCACCTAGAGACAATAAGTTAATATGAGATACTGTATATTTATGAAAAAGAACTATTAACTGGGACTTTTCAAAATTACGAGCAATTCATCAAGAAGACATAACAATCTGAAATGTAAATTCACCCAATAACAAGACTTCAAAATATATGAAGTAAAAACTGACAGACCTGCAAAGAAAAATAGACATATACACAATTATTATTAAAGAGTACACCATTCCTCTTTCAGCAATTAATAAAAACGTTGACAGAAAATCAGTAAAGATAAGGAAGATTTGAAAAACACCATCAACCAACTTGACTTAATTGATATTTATAGAAAACTCCAATGAAAAACAGTAGATTAAAATTATTTTCAAGTCATTACTGAATATTTGCTAAGACAAACAATATGCTGAGGCATATATCAAGCCTCAGTACATGTGAACGGATTGAGGGGAGCGACATCAGCAAGATGGTGGAATAAGAAGACCCTTTTATTCCCTTCAACAACAATAATTTGGCACCCATCCACAGACAGAAGTGCCTTCACGAGCTTTGGGATCCATGTAGGAGACTGTGAAACCCTGATGTAATTGAAGACTGAGAGCCATTTTAAGAAGGCCGGTCCACATGCAGGTAGTTGACTTGATGAGTATGGTGCAGGCTACAGAGACAGAAACAGTTCTGTGCCCCTGATAACTCAGCCAATGCCACCTTTGGCTAGGGGTCTGTTACTGTCACCAAGGGATCTGGGAGGAGTCATGCCCACTTGTGCAACAGGAAATAAATAGACTTACAGACCTCAGTCCCAGCTGTGAACCCTGAAGTGGATTGTGAACCAGCTGTAGCCCCTCTTGGCTGCAGTCTGGAAACCTCTGGAGATAAGCCCACTAAACGGTCGGACTGTAGATTCTTAAATGGCTCTATAACTTGGCTCTAGCCCATCTCTGCCACAATCCAAAAATAAGAATCTTGCTGGAAACACTCCTGTCTTGCTGGCACAGGGATCATGCAGGAGACATTTCTGTGCATTCCTCTGGAGATCCTGAAAGGGCCCTATACTAGGTGGTAGTAGTCTGTGAGCAAGTCTTCTGACACAGGGATCAAGCAGGAGAAATTCCCATCTGGACCCCCAGAGATCAGGAAGGGGCTTTATATACTGTGCCACTTTCCTCACACTGATAATCTGCTAGCAGTCCTGGGGTTCCAGGGTCCCATGGGAAACATTCATGTCTACAACCCAGAAGATTCTGAAAGGGTACTACACATTAGGCCCCAGCTCTTCCCATCTTTGGTCTGTGAGCAGTCCTGCAGCACAGGGACCTGACGGGAGACACTCATATCTGTGCCTCAGGAAATTTGTATAGGGCCATATCTTCAGCTCTAGTCTTTCCAGCCATGGTCAGGGACCAGTTCAACCCACTCATGGACCTGGTAGGAGGCACATCTATTCATGCCTCCAAAGCCAACTATGCAGACCTCATTCTTGGCTGTGGAACCTGAAACAGCCCTGGGCTCAGTTCCAGCCCTTCTCAAACCTAGTTCAGGGCCAGTCCTACCCATTCAGGGACTCACCCAGTGACAAGGCAATAGGCCCATATCTGAGGTCCCAACTTTGGACTCTAAAACAGGCCCTTGTGTCACTGCCACCTTATTGAACAGTGTATTACAGGCAGCACTCAATGGTGGTCATCCATCCAATGACCAGACAGGATCCACACCATACCAAGCACCTGGTAACAAGATGGCCAACTGCAGACCCCATTATAGACAGTGAAAAACCCCACTGGTTTATTGAAAAGAGAAAACTGACTAACTTTTAACTAGATTAACCAAGAAAAAGGAGAGAAGACTATACATATATAAAATGATATATGGGCTTCCCTGGTGGCGCAGTGGTTGAGAATCAGCCTGCTGATGCAGGGGACACGGGTTCGTTCCCGGGTCTGGGAAGATCCCACATGCCACAGAGCAGCTGGGCCCATGAGCCATGGCTGCTGAGCCTGCGCATCCGGACCCTGTGCTCCGCAATGGGAGAGGCTACAACAGTGAGAGGCCCATGTACCAAAAAAAAAAAAAAAAAAAAAAAAAGAATGGAATATTGTCATTTAAGAGAACATGAATAGACATTGAGGGCATTTGCTAAGTAAAATAAGTCAGACAGGAAGACAAATACCATAGGATCTCACTTATTGGTTGTTGTAAAGGCAAGGGATGGACTCAAGTAGGTAAAGGGGTGAAGGGGGTCAGAAGGTACAAGCTTTTGGTTGTAAAGTAAATATGTTATATGTGTGTAAGGTACAGCATGGTGACTATAATTAATGATATTGTATTGCATGTTTGAAAGCTAAGAGAGATCTTAAAAGTTCTTAACACAGGGAAAAATGTTTAACTATGTGTGGTGACAGATGTTGACTAATTGTGGTGATCATTTTGCAATATATACAAATACTGAATCATTATGTTGTACACTTAAAAATAATTTTATATGTCATTATATTACAATACATTTTTAAAGAGGCTACTACAATTATGCAATAACAAATTGGATAACCTAGAAGAAATGGATAATTTCCTAGAAATACACAAACTACCAAGACTGAATCATAAAAAGTAGAAAATCTGAACAGACCAATAATGACTATGGAGATGAAACAGTAATCAAAACCTCCCAACAAAGAAAAACCCAAGACAAGATGCTTTCAATAGTGAATTTTACCAACATTTATAGACAAATTAATGCCAATCTTTCTCAAACTCTTTCAAAAAATTGAAGAGGAAGGAATACTCCCAAACTCACATTACAAAGCCAGCATAACACTGATTCAAAAGCCAGACAAGAACATTATAAGCAGACTACAAGACAGTATCCCTGATGAATATAGGCACAAAAATTCTCAACAAAATTCTATCAAACCATCTTCAACAGCACAATAAAAGGATCATATACAATGATCAAGTGGGATTTATCCCTGGGATGCAAAAATGGCTCAACATAGGCAAATCAATAAATGTGATACACTACATTAATAGAATGAAGGATAGAAATTATCTGAGCCTCTCAATAGATGCAGAAAATGTGTTTGACAAAATTCAACACTCTTTCTTTCCTTCTCATTTATTTTTATTGTTTTTTCATTAGCTATAATTGGCATTTAACATTATATTACTTTCGGGTATACAACAAAATGATTCAAAATTTGTGTACACTATTGTGAAATGATCACTACAATAAGCCTACTTAATATCTGACATCATCAAATATTCACAAAAACAGTTTTTTCCCTGTGATGAGGTCTTTTAAGATCTACCCTTTTAGGGGCTTCACTGGTGGTGCAGTGGTTGAGAATCTGCCTGCTAATGCAGGGGACACAGGTTCAAGCCCTGATCTGGGAGGATCCCACCTGCCGCGGAGCAACTGGGCCCATGAGCCACAACTACTGAGCCTGCACGTCTGGAGCCTGTGCTCCGCAACAGGAGAGGCTGCGATAGTGAACGGCCTGCGCACCATGATGAACAGTGGTTCCCGCTTGCCACAACAAGAGAAAGCCCTCGCACAGAAATGAAGACCCAATACAGCAAAGATAAATAAATATTTTTTTTTTAAATCTACCCTTTTAGCAACTTTCAAACAGCAATACAGTATTATTAACTATAGTCACCATGCTGTACATTACATCCCCATGACTTATTTATAACTAGATGTTTGTACTTTTTGACTGCCTTCAACACCCTTTCATGATGAAAGCTCTCAAAAAATGAATACAGACTGACTTACCTCAACATAATAGAGGACACTTATGACAAAGCCACATCTAACATCACATTCAACAGTGAAAATTGAAAAAAAATTTCTCTATATCAGGAAGAAGACTTCTCACCACTCTTATTTAACACAGTAATGGAAGTTCTAGCCAGAGCAATTAGGTAAGAAAAAGGAATAAATGGATTCAAGTTGGAATAGAAGAAGTGAAATCGTCTTTGCAGATGACATTATCTTATACATAGAAAACCCTACAGTCTCCATAAAAAACTAAAAAATTTAGAAATAATAAGTAAATTCAGTAAACTAAAGGATACAAAAATCAACATACAAAAATCATTTGTATTTCTACTCATTTAACAGCAAACTGTCAAAAATAGAAATTAACAAAACAATCTCATTTACAATAGCATCAAATTCAATAAAATACATAAGAATAAATTTAACAAAGGAAATGAAAGTTGTCTACACTGAAAACTATGAGACACTGTTGAATGATACTGATGAGGACACAAAATAAATGGAATGATATGCCACGTTCATTGATCTGAAGAATTAATATTGTTAAAATATCCATATTACTCAAAGCCATTTACAGATTCAATGTAATACCTATCAAAATTCAATGGCATTTTTCATAGCAATGGTAGAGAAATACCTAAAATTCATATGGAACCACAAAGACCCAGAATAGCCAAAGCAACCTTAAAAAAGAACAAAGCTGAATGCATCACACTTCTTAATTTCAAATTCTACTAAAAAGCTATAATATTCAAAACAGTATGATACTGGCATAAAATCAGACACATGGAGCAATGGAACAGAATACAGATCCCAGAAATGGAGGTGCCATGCACATGCCAATATTTAACAAGGGAGCCAAGAATACTCAGTGGAGAAGGGGCAGTCACTCCAATAAATGGCATTGGTAAAACAAGACAGCCACATGCAAAGGAATGAAATTGGACTCCTATGTAATATCCCTCACAAAAATTAACTTGAAATGGATTAAAGATTCAAATGTAACACCTTTACCCATAAAACTCCTAGAAAATAACACAGGGGAAAGCTCCTTGACATTATTCTGGCCAACATTTTTTTGGATACGACACCAAAAGCACAGCAACAAAAGTAAAGATAAACGAGGAATTCCATCAAACTCAAAAGCTTCTGCAAGCAAAAGAAGCAACAAAGAGGCAACCTATGGAATAGGAGAAAATATCTCTAGAGCATATATGTAATAAGGGATTAATATCCAAAATATATGAGGGCCTCATACTACTCAGAACACCAAATAATCTAATTTTAAAATTGGCAGAGGACCCAAATAGACATTTTTCCAAAAAGATGTTTGAATAATAGATACATGAGGTGTTCAATATCACTAATCATCAGAAAAATGCAAATCAAAACCATGATATATTGCCTCACATCTGTTAGAATGATTATCATAAAAAAAGAAGATAACAAGCATTACCAAGGATATAAAGAAAAGGGAACTCTTGTTCACTGTTGAGAATATAAGTTGGTAAAAACCACTATAGAAAACAATATGTTTATTCCTAAAAAAATTAAAAACAGAACTACTAAATGATCCAGCAATTCCACCTTTAGGTATCTATTTGAAGGAAGTGAAATCAAAAATTTCAGTGAGATTTGCACACCGTGATTGTTTCAGCATTATTCACAATAGACAAGACACGAAAACAATCTTAGTGTCCACTGAATGGACGCTAATGAATGGATTAAGAAATGTGATATATATCGCAAACAATGGGATATTATTCACCCATGAGAAAGGAGATCCTGCTATTAGTGGCAAAATAGACGGACAGACCTTGAGGTCATTATGCTGAGTAAAATAAGTCAGAGAAAGACAAATACTACATGATCTCACTCATATATGGAATCTTAAAAGAAAAAAAAAAAAAAGCCAGACTCACAGAAACCAAGAGTAGGACTGGAGGTTTGGGAGTGGGGGATACAATGAGATGCTCCTCAATGGATACAAGCTTTCAGTTATAAAATGAATGTGTTGGGGACCAATAGGAAGGAAGGTTGACTATAGTTAGCAATACTGTATCATACCCTTGAAAGTTGCTAAGGAAGTAGACCTTGAATGTTTTCATGAAGAAAAACAGATTTTAAGAGTATGATGTGATGGATGTTGTTAACTATACTTGTCACAAGCACTTTGCAATACATACTTGTATCAAATCATCATATTGTACACCTTAAACTTACACAATTTTATATGTCAGTTATTTCTCAATGAAACTAGGAAAAATTGAAAATAAAAAGACAAATTATTCAGAGTATGTTATTTGTAAAGAATATCAAATTAGTATGAAGCAGTACACCACTGGGAAATCCCCATGTTAGAAAATTAAATATACTGCTAAAATCATGGGAAAGTAAAAAAATCAAAGACAACAAGAAATATTTTGAAATAAATACAATTAAAACATAATCAAATTTGAATAAGTGTATAATGCAAAGCAAGTTCCTAAAAAACTATCAATCTTGTGAATAACAGCTATAAGTTCTGGGGTCAGACTGAATCATAATTGTAGTTTTTTGAGGTGGTTAAAACTATGAGAGAAATCCTGCCATCTTTCTGGACATAGTAAAAAGAGAAAGAAGCCTAGGACAACAAAAACCATTTGAGCTTGAGAGAGAATCACTGGGTAAGAGATAGCTGAAAAAACTAGAACCTCAGATTTTGCATATAAACTGCCAAAGTCTCTTTCCGATAATGAACCACGTATATGTGAGGAGATTAAAATCACTCTAAACTGGAATCTGAACAATTCCTCTGCATAGGTGTAACAAAATTTACAGTTTGACTCTACATTAATTGTTTATAAAATCAAACACATCACCATTTTGGAGGAATATAATAGTATACAAATTTCCAACAACATAACCGTTTACAATGACCAGGATTCAATCTAAAATGACTTGACATACTAAATATGACAAGACTCAAAAGGAAAAAAAAGCCAACAGATGTCAACCCTGCTATTACTCTGATGATGGAATTATCAAACAAAAGCTTTACATAACATATTATAACTATGGTCAATGAGATAAAGAAATGCAAACATTTATAATAAATGATAGAAAATCTAGCAAAGAAATGGCTTTCTTGCACTGAAGATTTTAGAATTGAAATTTCCAATGACTAAAATAAAAATTACCAGAATATATTTAAAAACAGAATAGAGAGACAGAGGAAAGAATTAAAGACAGATTGATACAAATTATCCAATCAAACGAAGTGGGAAACAGAGATTTAAAAACGAATAAAACCTAAGAATCTGTGGGATAATATCAAAATGCAACATACATGCACTTTGAGTACCAGAGAACAAGAGCAAGAAAGGGGCAGAAAAATAAAGTTATTATGGCTAAGAACTACCCAAAATTTGTAAAAGAAAAAAAAAAATTACAGATTCAAGAGCGTCAGTGAACCCAAAACAAGATAAATACCAAGAAAATTATAAGTATGCAAATTATAGTCAAGCTACAGAAAACCAAAGATAAAAAGAAAAATCTTTAAAGCAGCTAGAGGAATATAATATACAGAGAGAGAAACGACAATTCAAATATACATGGACTTCTCATCACAAACCATGGAAGACCAAAAAACAATGGAAGATCATTAAAGTGCTTAAAGAAAAAATAGAAAATTCGTAATTGTTTATCCATTAAAAATATATATTAAGGATGAAGGCAAAATTATGAGAATTTCAGGTAAAGGAAGACAAAAGATACTCTCTTCAATTGACCAGCTCCCTAAGGAATGCTAAAGGGAGTACTTCTGACTGAAAAGAACTAATACCAACAGGAAGCAAGAGCTTAAATAAATGAAAATCTTTAGAAACATTATTGTATATAAATTTTACCTCAGTAAATGTAATTTTAAAAACTGTGGGTGTAGTTAAGAAATTGCTTAAAGAGAAATCATAGTCTGACATATAGTTTCAAAAGAAAATATTTTTTATGAGTTTAAAGTACATCTGTTAAAATTGCCAATTTAATTTCTCAAGAGAATTTAGAGAGGAAATGAAAACAAAAGTTTTTTAATTTTTATGCCTACCAAGTGGATTTATATCCCTTAATATTATTGGAATTAGAGCTATAATTGAATGATATTTCAGATAATGTATTAATCATCATACAGATGGTGTATACATTATAGGCTCAATTTTCTCCAAGTTCAATTTCCTTATAATAGCCTTATAAAGCAAGAATGTAATGACTAGAGGATGGACACAAAAAGCTATATTACATACGCTACCAAAGCATATATATATATATATATATATATATATTTTTTTTTTTTTTTTTTTTTTTTTTTTTTGTGGTACGTGGGCCTCTCCCATTGCGGAGCACAGGCTCCGGACGCGCAGGCTCAGCGGCCATGACTCATGGGCCCAGCCGCTCCGCGGCATGTGGGATCTTCCCAGACCAGGGCACGAACCCGTGTCCCCTGCATCGGCAGGCGGATTCTCAACCACTGAGCCACCAGGGAAGCCCCAAAGCATATATTTTTGTAAGAAACACTATCATAGGAGAATGCTTGCTTTTTTCTGCAAAAAAAACCTTTTCATAACTACAAGATACAGATTATTTAGTGGTATAATCGATTTGGAAATTCACTAACCACATCCCCCATGATTTTATTCTTTGAATCTTTATGGTAACTGATTTATTAATAGTCTTCAACAGGCTTTATCTTTACAGCAATGTTAATGAATAACATAGTCTTCAGCATTCTCAAAAGTACTGTGTCAACAAATTTCTTTATCTTCATGGTTTCCAATTAATTTTGTTGTAATATGTGACTTCTGCCTTATCTATTAAATAGTTGAAGTGGAATTCAAAGTTTTATTGTGTTTCTAATTTTTCTATGTTTAGTGTACTTGACTGCAGTTTTCATTAATGGTTAAAGTATGCTATGCCTATATTTAAATATCTGAAAGGCTATTAAAGAAAGATTAGATTTCTTTTGTCATAGTGGAATAACTTTCTAAGTCTTAGGAATATTCAAAAACGGAATGAATTGCCTCGGAAGATGTTGATGTTACCATAATTATAAATTATTTAACACAGTCTCTAAAACACCTGGAAAGACTCTGAATATGACAGTACATAGCAAATAAAATTTTTGAAGCTGCTGTATTACTGATTTTAAAGTCATTTTTTTACCTCAGTAAACTATGGCTGTATGACATGGCATTTGATATATCATACGTTCTAAATAGCAATACCTTCTAAAATTTTTAAGGTGTTGATTTACTTTAAACTCTTATGTAACAATTCAAAGCAAAATCAATTAAAATATTTGATACTATATCAAGTTCTTTCAGTTACATTCTCATTTCGTCTTTCACTCTATTGTAAATTTTTTTCTAGCAATTAATTTGTTTCCTTGTTATAGCTTCCCCTTCTCCTAAGTATCTCCTATTTTTTATTCTCTTCTTAATACCTTAAAAAGCTCCTAGAGTCAAACATTTCTATCAGTATAACTCAACTGTAAGGACCTCTTTGAGCCTAGTTAGTGGCAAATAGGGTATAATTAAACTTGTAAATTTCATCCTTAAGGAATTTCACAATGGCTTTCATTTCAGTTAGCTCACCAAAGACTATCACTTAATTCAGTCAGAAGCACATTATGTCCCATAGTAAACAATGATTTATTAGAATATAGACATTCCCATTCATTTTCATATTGTCTATGGCTGCTATTTTGCTACAGTGGACAAGTTGAATAGTTGTAACACAGATATATTGTACCCAAAGACTGAAATATTTACATCTGGACTTTTACAGAAAAAGTTTGCTATCTCTTTCTCAAAAGTTACCCATGGCATCAATTCCTTTAAACCAATGGGCATTTTCTTTTTCAGTTGTGCTTTAGTTTTGACCCTTTTTGAGACTAAAATGCAGTTAAGGAAGCAGTACAATTTGAGGTTAAGTATTCAGCTTCTAGAACTCTGCATCAGGGTGATATTTCAAAGTCTGACACTTGCTAGCTCAGTCTTGTTGGATCAGTTCCTTACCTTCTTTAAAATTTGTAGTTAATATATAAAATAAACAATAACAACATTGACACAGATGGTTTTGAGTATTTGATGAGATGATCCCTATTAAACTCACTGGCTTGGTATACAGTAAAATCTCAGGACATGTTATCTTTTTGTTAAACGGGGTGTTGGAGGTTCACTGAGTTTAGATGACTTACCAGAGATAACTTGATTAGATTTGGAAGGACAGACTAAATCCTGGGCCTTAACCTCTCAAGCCAACACAAAATCTACTAAAATTCCATTCTTTCTAGATCCAACTGCAGTATTGGGGGAAAATCTCACATTGATAACATTGATACCAAATTTAGACAATATATCCTCCCATCCTTCAATTTAACTACCTCATACCTTTTCTTTCTTGAACACTTCACCCTTCCTTACTCTTTGAACTCTTACCTAATGCACTCACCTGTAGTTCACTTTATCTGAAGAAAACTCATCTTCCCACCTAAATCCTACAAATTCACAGGTATTTGTACAAATTTCGTGTTCATTTAATACTGTTATATGACCTGTCCGTGTCCAGCCCCTCCCCTTGAACCCTGGATCCATTCCCTATCATCAACATAAGGATGCTGATCTAGCAATTAACACCCTCTCTATTACATTATTTTTTTCTCTACTTGAATCATTCCTATGAGCAGAGAAACATACTGAGATATGTCCCAGTAAAAGGAAAAACAAATGCTTTAATTCTCTGTAACTCTTCACCATATCTCATATTCTTCATAGCTCTTTATATCAAAATTCCTAATTTTTATATACTCACCAGCTTCGATTCTTTACCTCCTATTTTCTCTTAAACCCACTTCAATCAAACATGTGTGTCCAATTCCATGGACACAGTTCCTTATTGTTCACAATGACTTCCATGTCAGGAAATCTAATAAATAATTTCCAGTCCTTATGGTATTCAGCCATGCAGCATTTGCTATTGTTGATTATTTCCTCCTTCTTTATGTTTTACCCCATGCTATAGAACACCATACTCTCCTGGTTTCCTCCTGCCTCATTATGTGTTTCTCCTCATTTATTTTGTTGGATTATTTTATTTCTAATTAGTAAATAGAATTTCCCAAGACTAACTCAAGAACTTTCTTTATTAAAAAAACTCTTGTTTAATCTAAACAAGTTTCATGGCTTGCTTTAAATACTAACTGTAGACTAAGTTTTTATCAAAGACTTTTATTATAGAGGGCAATAATTAGGTGCTGCATTAATGAAAACAAAATAACCTACATGATTGATGGGAAGTGAAGTTGTCACAAATCTATGCCATGTCTGCTATATTCATATTAAGAATCTTCATTTTGATATTAATAAGCAAATCTAACCTGTACCTTCTCTAATATTTTCTAGCTCAGTAAATAACAACACTTATTCAGTTACTCAGACCCCAAAATGCCAAAAAAAAATTACCCTTGAATTGTCTCATTTTCTCATAGTCTATGTCTCTCTACACCTTAGCAAGTCTTGTCATTTCTACCTGTAAACTAGATGCCTAGTATTGTCACTTCTCTGTAATTTTTATGCTCTTATATTTGACCAAACCAACATCACCTCATACAATGGTCTACGAAATTTATTTTATTTTACTAACTTAAAATTAGATGATGTTACTTCTTGTTCCAAAATTTCCCACAAATTTCTATCACTCTGAGAATACTGTATAAGGACCTATATGATTTGTTCCTGATGAACACTCTAAGAGTTCTATTTCCTTTGCCTGTCTTCATAGGTTTTATGACTTTCTAATAGGATATTTTATATTAATTCAGTTTTTTTCTTTTGTATATCTTCTTCTCAGAATGTAAAGTAATATTTTGTCTTATTCACTGCTATATAAGCAATACTTGGAACAGGCCCATAACAGCTTTTTGATTAAAAAGTGATTCAATGAATAAAAACTCTTTCCTGACAAAAAGAGATCTTATGACTTGTGGAGAGAATTCTGATCACACAGTAATTAATCTTAAACTTAACATCTGAAACATACTTTTTCAAAAATCTCAGATTTAAGAGGAGAAAAAGCTTTAACAGAAAATCTGATATTGGTAACACAAAACTGCACAAATATTTGTCTATTGTAAATAGAATATTATTTACTTGGCAAAATCTCTATTGACAATTTTGTAAGACAAATAATTTTGTTACAATTATATTTGCTTTATCTTAACATTAATAACAATAGCATACCTTCAGAATGATATTACTCATTTGCATTAACAAAATAAGTTGATAGGAAGCCACTTTTTATGACATAAATCCTTTGTCCTAAATATCCTATTGCTTTCAATTGTCTTTGTACATATTTATTCAAAATGAATCTTCTTGTGACATAAATTCCTTCATTAGTGTGACATGTTCTTTCTTTAATATTCCTGATTCATCAGTTATTTTCCTTTTTAACATTTTATCTACTTATAGGAGACAAGATGTCAAAGTATGAAATCCCTATAAGCTTTATTCTGCAGAATACATCATGCATGCTATTACTGCCCAAAAAAAGTGTGTTTAAAATAATACTTGAATTATTGGAATCAGAAAAGTAAACTTGCATTTTAAGACCTCTAAGAAAAGTAGTCACCATATTTTCATTAGCTTAAAAAAAAAATTTAGTTCGACCCACTGGGCTAGAGTAAAATAAGGGCTTTTACAGATATACGATCATTCACACCCTTCAAATTCACTTTTACAGCTTGTAATAAATGACTAATTAAAATAAAGCTATACATAGGGATGTTCAAGTATAATTATGCAATTGGATATAATTCATCTATTTCTTAGGATCCTAAAAACTATTCTACAAGTTCTAGTTCCACATTTCCAACGACTTACTAAAATATATTCTTACACAATATGTTGTGCCCTCCAGCTCAACATGTTTAAATGAGACTCATATTGAATCCCCATGGCCAGAATCTCTGACCTTCCTCCTTTATGGAAGTACTTTATGTCTCTAGTCAATCAAGCTCAAAATTATAAATCATTTTAAAACTGTCTTTCTTCATGTTAATAGCTAATGCTTTACTAAGTAATGTAAAATATTTGAAATATATCTGTTAGTTATGCTTTATTTCCTACTCTCATGGCTAATTTCCCAAACCAAGCTCTTATTTTCTTATTTCTAGACTAATGCAAGTCTCTAATGTTTTCTTACCTCTAGCTTTCCTCCAATCTCCTCTGTACAATACTAAAAAAAAATATTTTTTAAAGGACAGGTTTTTATTTCATACTTTCTCAACTAAAATCATATAATGAGTAAATGAATAAGGTTCAGACTTTTCAGTTTGAGATTAAACTGCCTTTGTTTAAATTTTTAATTTTTTTCTTCTAAGTTTTATTTGTTACCAACTCCCTTTAATTAACAATGCTACCCAGCCCAACATACTCTCCTAAGCCCTGAATGCTTAACAAAAACCACCTACATTTAGTTATTTTTCAGTGATAATTAGAATATAACTCTAAAATTAACCTCAGAAAAATGTATTCATCTTACTCAGATTTAACATCCTTAACATTTGGAATTTTGTTGTGTTTCATAGTATTGCACAATCATCTATCAGAGTTCCTTGAGCACATTTGGAAACCAAAATTTTGTTAGATGATGCAAAATGATATATCAGTGATGTTAGGATTTGCTTTTGAATATTTTGAGGGGTTTTGATGTTTAATCAAAGAATAGATTTCTCTTGAATAAAATTATGGACACTATAGATTTGTCAAAAGTATTAGATAGAAAAATTATATATTGCAACATAGTAAGGCAATATGAAATATTTTTTATACTGTGCCCATGTGTGAAACAGAAGCTACACTGTTAAAACTAGAATTTTTAATAAGCAAAGAATACTAAAGTTTTGAAACTTATATAGCACCACATCTCAATCATGTATTATTATATCCTGGTAAATTACTATTTTTAAACATCATTTGTGTACATGTAACTTTGGAGAAAGTGTAGCACAGTATAAAATGCCATATAAATGGAAAATTAAACTTTTAAATTGCTAGAGGTAAATTTATTTCATCAATTGCTTTGGTTTCCAGCAACAGATAGCTTTTTTAATAAAAGTATTAAATAAGGGTCATTTTAAAACAAATTTTTTCTAATGAATTTAAGAATAATTTTGGAGCTATTTTAAATGCATATCTAAGACACAAGAAAATTACGTTCGCTTATGTATGTCACATTATTAGATTTAAATTTAATTTTATGGATATGTTCTAGAAAATGGAAACAAAGGATTTCATTATAAAATATTATATGACGTACATCTCATCAGGGAATTATTATAAGTCTGAGGTTTTCAAAATAGGCAAAAATTCTTAAAATAGAAATATGGGATAGAGTCACTTGGTGATTTCTAGTGGTGGTGAAGACAAATTCATATGTTTTGATTGTAATCATTTTCTAACATCATAAATATTTTAGTACAAAATTAGATTATCTTTTCTTACTACATATGAGAATATCCATTAGGTGATAGTAGTATGTTTCCTTCAAAAGTATATAAAACTGCCAGTGCTTTGAGAAACTGACATTTAATTTTATAAGGACAAGAGAATGTCTCTTCAGGCCACTTTAATAATAAATAAATGCAATAAATCAGGGGTCCCCAACCCCCAGGCCATGGACCAATACTGGTCTGCAGCCTGTTAGGAACCGGGCCACACAGCAGGAGGTGAGCAGTGGGCAAGTGAGCAAAGCTTCATCTGCCGCTCCCCATCGCTTGCATTACCTCCTGAACCATCCCCCCACCCCGTCCCTGGTAAAACTGTCTTCTATGAAACCTGTCCCTGGTGCCAGAAAGGTTTGGGACTACTGCAGTAAATAACTGACATAGGTTTTAACTGTTGTTTAACAGTTTGTAACTGTTGATATCACCAATGATAGACTTCATTTTTCTTCTTTTGATTTCATCTGAGTCTATGATCTTAGCATGTCTAACCTTATTATTGATACAACTGTGCTTTCTAATCACATTATTCTCTTCATGACCACTAGTCTGATTAACTGGATTTCTTTTCACCACCAAATATTTAGCAAGATATGAAATATACTATGGAATATTTGCATTTTATTTAATATTTTCTATTCTAAAATTTTCTGTTCTTCCCTGATTCAAAGCACATGGCTAAATTATAATTGTCTATGAATTGGGGCCATGTGACAGGGTTGTGGCCAGTGATATACACTTTCTCTCAAACAGAAATTGTCAATATTTAGCCTGGGCCCATAAATGAGTTTCTACGCTGACTGGTAACAACAAGTAGAGTGAAAAAATAAATAAATCCATTATTTTAAGCCACTGTGATTTCAGGGCTATCTTTTATTGCATAAACTAGCTAATCCAAACATATGAACGCCCAAGCAAATAATTGGCAAGAACATTCTGAAAACTAATTAGAATTTAGCTTTACTTTGTTCATAAATTTATTTTATCCATAAATGTTTATTAAATATATATTATGTTCTAGTTTATCTTGGCACAAGTAATACAATGAAGGCTAGGATTATTGTCTTTTTACTTCATTGTTCTGTTTCCAATATCTACATGACAGGCTGTCATATTTTAAATCTTCAATAGAAATGTTTTGCAAGAATGGAAAAGAAGCATTATAATGGATGATGGATGGAACAGACATTAATGAAAATGGCCAAAGAAAAATTATAATTTCTTTTTAACAGTTATTTACTTGAGGAAGATAATTGTTTTAGCAAGCCCTGATTAGACATCCCCTAAGTATAAGGATCTTTCTTTATCTTAAGTCTCCTAACAATAACTCTACCAAGCAACAGTTATAACCCAAATCATTCAATTGAGGAAACAATAATTCAAATTTAAAATTAAAAAATGTTACTTTTGCAATTGTAATAGGGAAGAACAAATCTGACTCCATGTTGGATCTGTTTCTTTTACTTTAACCTTTGCCTTCAGTTGCTTTTGTTGCAAGTTACCGTAATCACTAAAAAGGATATTGTCTATACCTATAAGAATACATAATGGCCTGTCTTGGGGAACCCTGCTCCCTCTGCCTGAATGTCAAACTAAAGTACCTTTGTTCAGCTCACAGGGAAACATTCTGACCCTGCCCACCAGTGAATGCCTGCAGGAAAGAAGAAATTAACACATCCCCTCCCCTAGTCTGGTGAAACCAGAAGATATTTTGCAAGGCTTATGGACTTTCTACTTTACCTCCTCACCTCCCCCCCTCTCTGTTCTTTAAAGGAAACTAGCATCCAGACCCCGATAAGATGGTTCTCTGGGACTCTCATCTACCATCTTCTTGGACATCTAGCTTTCCAAATAATGTCACTATTCATTGCCTCAACACCTCATCTCCCAATTTATTCGCCTGTCATGAGTACAGAGAGCAGAGCAAGCTTGGACTCAGTAACACAACAGCAGACGTACTGTTCCCAAACTTGTGCTATTTCTATTTCCAAGTTTTCACTCTTTCCATTTTGTTAAAATACTACTTCATTAAAAACATTAATAATTACAATGACATAACTATACTACATATTTCAGAATAATTGTAGTCATTTCTAAAGAAGGCCTTCAAACATAAATTTGAACATCATTCATAGTCAGATAGCTTCTTTCTAAATCACACACACACAGAAACTTTAGAGAACGTCTGACTACTGACTCACATTTCAGTGGACTTCATACTACAATAATCTTTAAAGAATTCCAAAATGAAGGACAGCATTCTACCACAAGTTTAGGTATACTTTAATTCATTGCTAGAATAATGAATCTGAAGAACAAGACTTTCAGCCAAGATTCCTATATCCAGCCAAGCTATCTTTCTGAAAGAAGAAATTAAGATATTCTCAAATAAACAAAACAGAAACTTCCTTGCCAGCAGGTACACCCTACAAGAAATATTAAAAGGAGGCCATCAGGTTAAAATGGAAGAACACTAGATATTAACTCAAATCCACACAAAGAAAAAAAGAACATTGACTGATAAGGTAACTACATAGACTAATATAAAGGACTTTATAAACACAGTTGGCTCTCGTATGTGTGGACTATACATCCACAGATTCAACCAACTGCAGATCAACAAAATTTGAAAAGAAATGCCAGAAATTTCCAAAAAGCAAAACTTGAATTTGGTCCATTCTGGCAACTATTTACTTTATATATACAACTATTTACATACCATTTACATTGTATTTGGTATTATAAGGAATCTAGATATGATTTAAAATTTTTATAAGGTTATATGCAAACTATGCCATTTTATATAAAGGACTTGAGCATTTGCAGGTATCTGTGGGAGTGGTCATGGAAACAGTTCTTCATGAGTACTGAGGGATAACTGTATACCCTTTTAAATTATATATCATTGGGTCTTCCCTGGTGATCCAGTGGTTAAGACTCCATGCTCCCAATGCAGGGGGCGCAGGTTCAATCCCTGGTTGGGGAACTAAGATCCCACATGCTGTGTGTAATCAACATGTAATAAACTGCATCTATTTAAATAAATACATACATAAATAATAAATTATATACCATCTTTTCATATTTAAAACTGATAATTTAAACAATTTTAAAAAGAACTGCAGAAAGTAATAATTAGAAAATTGCATTGATGGATAATTTATAAAGATATAAGTTTCATGACAATGATTAACAAAAGGAAAAGGGGGGAATGCAGCTATATAAGAGAAACTTTTTTTCCTTTTTTTTTTAATACTGAACTTAAGTTGGTATTCAAACTAAATGTTATAACATGTTAATTGTAATTCCCAGGTAACCACTACAGAAATAACAAAAAAAGAAATGAAAAAGGAAAAATACATATATAAAAGAGATAATAAGAGAATTCAAATGATACATTAGAAAACATTGATATAGCACACAATAAAACAGTACTGGAAGAACAGAGGAACAAAATGACATTAGACATGCAAAAAAATGTAAAATAACAGAGAGAAATTGTAACTTATCAGTAATTACATTAAATGCAAATGGATTAAGCACTTGAATGAAAAAGTAGAAACTGGTAAAAGGGATAAACAAACATGTTTCAAATATATATTATTTACCAAAGACAAAATTTACATCCCAAAACACAAATAGGTTGAAAAGAATAGGAAAAGATATACCATCTGAACAGTAACTAAAGGAGCTGTAGTAGCTACATTAAAATCAGACAAAATAGACTTTAAGACAAAAAATGTTAGTAGGGACAAAAGGCCATTATATAATGATAAAAGGGCCAATTCATCAATAAAATATAATTATTAATATAGATGCATTTAATAACAGAAGGCAGAAATACATGGCAAAAAATCTAACAGATTCAAGGGAGATATCAACAGTTCACAAGATTAGTTTGAAGATACCCATATCCCACTTTCAATAGTGATAACAACAACACAGTAGATCAACAAAGAAAGATGAATTGAGATATAATTCAACCATACCTAATAAATATTTAATATCATCCCACCCACCAATGACAGAATATACCTTCTTCCTAAGTGAACATGGAATATTCTCTAGGATAAATGATAGGTAAAGCCATAAAACAAATCTCAATCAATTTTTAAAAGATTGAAATTAACAAAGTATATTCTCTTACCATAATGGGATGAAATTAGAAACCAACAAGAGACATACATTGGGAAAACTCACAAATACAGTAAGTCTCCTATATACAAATGAGTTCTGTTCTGAGAGCAGGTTCATAAGTCCAATTTGCTCCTAAGTCCAACAAAACTAGCCTAGGTACCCAGCTAATTGGTTACATAGTACTGTACTGTAATAGGTTTATAATACTTTTCACACAAATATTATATAAAAAACAAACACAAAAAATATTTTTAATCTTACAGTTTAGTACCTTGAAAAGTACAGTAGTACAGTACAATAGCTGGCATACAGAGGCTAGCATCGAGTGAACAGGCAAGAAGAGTTACTGACTAGAGGAAGGAGAGGAGGTGGGAGATGGTAGAGCTGAAGGATCTTCAGCAACAGGAGACAGAGGGCAAGCTGCAATTTCACTCACGCCTGACGTTGATGGCACAGGTTCTCATTCCTTGCCGGATTCAATTCTATCCACCCACTTGAAAAAAACGATCCAGTGATGTCTGAGTATTAGTTCTTTTTTTCTCATCATAAATGACATGATAGCACTGGATTGCATTCTGAAATGCTGGTGCAACCTTTGTGTACCATTCTACGTTTGGGTCTTGTGCCTCAAAAACTAACAATGTGTCCTCAAATAAAGAAAATCCCCTTGCCATTTCCTGCATCATGAATCTCTTCAGGCATCAATACTACTTCTTCCTCTTGTCTCTCTTCATCCTTTCTCTGGGCCTCCAATTCCATCAGGTCTTCATTAGTAAGTTTCCTGTGTTGCATAACAAGGAGTTCAATGAAGTCATCCTCTTGCAGATCTAGCTCCAGCTTCTCACTGAGGGTCACTAAGTTGCTGAAGACCTCTTTGGACTCCTCATCCACTTTCTCAAATCCGTGAAAATAGTGAACAAACTACAGGCAAAGGTTCTTCCAAATCCCATTCATGGTGATGGCTCTAACCTCACGTCAAGCAAAGTCAATGTTTTTTTATGGCCTTGTAGATGTTATAGTCCTTCCAAAATTGTCACAAGGTTATTCCTGATTCATCATTCACCTTTACTGCCTTTACAAAAAGTGTGACATAAATAATATTTCTTGAAAGTTGCTATAACTCTCTGGTCCATAGGTTGGATGAGTGATATACTACAGTATTTGGTGGCAGATGTACTACTTTGATGTTGGTATGAAAGTCATCCATGAATGGGGTGTGGCCAGGAGCACTGTCAAACAGCAAAATTATGTTGAGTGGGATATCCTTCTCCAAGCAATATTTCTCAACCTCTGGAATAAAGTGGTGGAAAAACCAGCCCTGGAAAATGGCCTGTGTAACCCACGCTTTGGGGTTACTCTTCCACAAAACAAAACAGGAAGAGAGCCCTTGGTTATGTTTTAAGGGCTCTTGGGTTCTCTGAACGATAAGTTAAGAGAGGCATCAGCTTTATATCCCAGGAAGCACTGCCACCAAACAAGTTAGATGTCGAAAACAAACATGGGGGTAAGCAGGGGCAGGGGGGTGAACTGGGAGATTGGGATTGACATATATACACTAATATGTATAAAACAGATAACTAATAATAACCTGCTGTATAGCAAAAAAAAAAAAGTCAGAGTTAGCCTATCCTTTCCTGCTTTATAGTCTGGCATCAACTTTTCCTCCTTCCTGATGTAACTTCGGTCTGGCATTCTCTTCTAGTACAGTTGTGTCTCATCCACATTAAAAACCTGCTTGGGTAAATACATGCCTTCATCAATAATTTCTCAAAGCATTCCAGGAAATTCCCTGTCAGCTACTGTATCTGAACTTGCTGCCTCACCACTTACTTTTACACTGTGAAGGTTGGCTCTAGCCTTGAACCAATGAAACCAGCCATGGCTGGCATTAAAAGATGCACACTCTGATTCTCCACCATGTTTCTTCTTCAAGCCTTCATAAAGGCTTTTAGCTTTCTCCTGAATGAGCATTAAGCTGAGCAGGACTTGACACTGAGGCTGATCTTGCATTCACACACTGAGAAGTTTCTCCACCTCCTCCATCACTTTTCCACGTTTCTTCGATATTCTTGTCAACATCATCAGCACAGCAGACTTCACATGTTCCATGATCTTGTCCTTGTTCTTTAGAAACATGCTGATGGTTGAATGATTAACATTATAAGAATGAGTGAGGTCTACCATCTTTTCACCTCACTCCACTCTCTCAATTATTTTCACTTTTGTTTCCATCATTATGGCTTGGTGCTTCTTAGCAGTACCAGCTACATCACTGCTGCTTTTACGCTTGCTTCCAGACATCGTGGACTTGAAATAAAGATACTGTACTACTGTACTCTATACAGTACTGTATAGTCAAGTACACAGAAGCGCAACCACTTGTAGAGGATGCATGCACATGACAACGTACATCAGATATTTGAACTAACTTACGTGATTGGATATGCAAAGGCACACCCATATCATTGAAAGTTCCTAACTTGAAGGTTCATATGTATGGGACTTAGTGTATGTAAAAATTAAACAACACATTCAAAAATAACAGAATAAAGAAGAAATCAGAGGGCAAATTTTAAAATACTTTGAGATGAAAAAAACCCACAACATTCCCAAACAAAGGATGTAGCTAAAGCAGTGCTCGAAGAAAATTTATAGTTAACATCTACATGAAACAAGGATCAAGATGTCAACTCAATATCCTAAATATTCACCTTAAAAAAACTAGAAAAATAACTTATTCTCTTGCATAACCAAAACTGTATACACATTGATTAGCAGCTCATTTCTCTTCCCCCCAGCTCCTGGCAACCACCATTCTATTCTTCCCTTCTATGAATTTAACTATTTTCAATATTAATATGAGTGGAATTATGTAGTATTTTTCCTTCTGTGAATGGTTTATTTCACTTGGTATAATGTCCTTAAAGATCATTCATGTTGTCACATATTACTGGATTTCCTAGTGATCAGATTTACAACATTATGCCAATAGATAACAATATTTAATTACACACTTAAAAATCTGTTACAAGGAAAGACCTCATGTTAAGTGTTCTTACAATAATAGTGATAATAATACACAACTAAAAAACTAAAAGGAAATCAAGCCCAAAATAAACAGAAGAAAATAATAACTATTAGAGTAGTAATAAATGAAATGGAGAATGGAAAAGTAAAGACTATAAAACAAACCACAGTATGTTCTTTAAAAAGATCATCAAAATCAACAAAAACTTAGCTAGATTAACCAAGCAAAAACAGAAGCCTCATTACTAAAACAAAAATGGAAGAAGCACATCTCTCCCAAGCTTATAGGAAAAAAAAAAACCCAAAATGTTTTATAAGAGGATACCATGAATAACTGTATTCCAACAAATATGATGCCATAGATAAAATGGACACATTCCTAGAAAGACAAACACTATCAAAAGTGACTCAAAAAGAATTAGAAAGTGTGGATAGACTTTTAACAAGTAAAAAAAAAAAAAAAGAAAAGAAATTTAAAACTTCCCATACACAAAAAATGTAGCTCCAACTGATTCACTGAATTCCACTAAATGGAATCACTATAATTACTATCAAACCCCCAGCTTGATGCTTTGATATACACAGTGAAATTATTATAGTCAACCTAATTAACATATGCATTTCCTCACACATCGACCATTCATGTGTGTGTGTGTGTGTGTGTGTGTGTGTGTGTGTGTGTGTGTGTGGTGAAAGCACCTGAAATCTACTCTCTCAAATTTCCAATGTACAATATATTAACTGTAATCATAATGCTATACATTAGAACTCAGAACTTCTTCATTCTACATGACTACAACGTTGTACCCTTTGACCAACCTCTCTCCATATCTCCCATTTCTCAGGCCGTATAACCATCATTCTATTCTCACTTCTACATTTTTCCAAAGACATAAAAATAGCAAACAGTTATATGAAAAGGTGCTCAAGACCATTAATCATCAGGGAAATGCAAATCAAAACTAAAATGAGGGCTTCCCTGGTGGCACAGTGGTTGAGAATCTGCCTGCCAATTCAGGGGACACAGGTTCAAGCCTTGGTCTGGGAAGATCCCACATGCCATGGAGCAACTAGGCCCGTGAGCCACAACTACTGAGCCTGCGCGTCTGGAGCTTGTGCTCCGCAACAAGAGAGGCCATGAAGGCTTCCCTGGTGGCGCAGTGGTTGAGAGTCCGCCTGCCGATGCAGGGCACACAGGTTCGTGCCCCGGTCTGGGAAGATCCCACATGCCGCAGAGCGGCTGGGCCCGAGAGCCATGGCTGCTGAGCCTGCGCTCCGCAACAGGAGAGGCCACAACAGCACAACAGTGAGAGGCCCACGTACTGCGGAAAAAAAAAAACAAAAAATAACAGAGGCCATGATAGTGAGGCCCGTGCACCGCGATGAAGAGTGGCCCCGCTCGCCGCAACTAGAGAAAGCCCTCGCACAGAAACAAAGACCCAACACAGCCAAAAATTAATTAATTAATTAATTTTTAAAAAAACTAAAATGAGATATCACCTCCCAGTGGGCTTTTGCAGAAGTTGAAAAGCTGATCCTAAAATTCAAATGGAAGTTTAAGGAACTCAGAAGAGATGAAACAATCTTGAAAAAGAGAAACAAATATGAGTTGATGTACTCACATTTCCCAATTTCAAAACTTACTACAAAGCTGCTGTAATCAATACTAAATACAGTAATCAACTGATTATAATACAGTAATAAATTACTATAAATAATCAACACATTAGTTTTGTCATAAGCATATAGATCAATGGAATACAATTAACAGCCCAGTGTAAATCTTTACATTTATGTTCAATTGATTTCTGACCAATATTATTCAGTGGGTAAAATTTTTTTATTTTATTTACTTCCAGTTTTATTGAGGTATGGTATGATTGACAAAAAGTTTATATATTTAGGTTGTACAATATATTTTTTAAGTTGTACAGCATAATTTACTGTATGTATATATTGTAAAATGCATACTAGATCAAGTTAATTAACACATCCATCAATGTGTTAATCAATATTTTTTGTTTGTTTTTGTTTTTCATGATGAGAACACTTAAGATCTACTCTTTTAGCAAATTTCAAGTACCCTATACAGTATTATTAACTATAATCACCATGCTGTATATATATCCTCAGAACTTTTTCATCTTATAACTGAAAGTTTGTACCCTTTGACCAGTATTTCCCCATTTCTCTCACCTCCCACCATTCTTCTCTGGTTCTTTTAATTTGACTTTTTTAGATTACACATATAAGTAAGATCATATAGTATTTGTCTTTCTATGTGTGGATTATTTCACTTAGCACAATGTTCTCCAGGTTTATCCATGTTGTTTCAATGGGCAAACTCTTCAAAACATGTTGTGACAACTGTATATTTACATGTAAAATAATAAAGTTGGACTCCTACCTCATACCATATACAAAAATTAACACAAATTGATATTGATTAAAAATGAATAATAACATAGAAGTTCAGATGGAGAAACTCTCCCAGAAGACTCTGTCTAGCAAGTGGTAGAAATAGACAACCGAAGAAAGAGAAAGATGAAGAATAGAGGTAAAAGTGGTGATGAATATTAATGATACCAAGCAGGGCCCTGTGGGGCTCTTGGGCACAAAGCCTTCCTGTGTCCCCCATTTCTTTGATTAGAGAAAATAGTCTTCATTCAGCCTCCATAACTCTCCAACTTCCAACAGATTCAAGCAGCTGTTAATTAGGGAAGGGAGGGGATGCAAGGCAAGGGAGAAGCAAACAGTCAAGAGAAACAATAGTGAAACCTTGGGGCAAGGTCCATGTTCCCCATCAATGGATACTCACAAAGATATCTTTGAGCTGTTTTGCAGATACTAAAACCCCCCTCCCACGTGGGAGAAGTTAATGATTAATGATGGTGTGCTGCCCGAAGCACATAGACCCCAGGCCAGTTGGAACCTGAAGATTGATGTTGCTGACTCCCACTTACCTCACCACCAACCAATCAGAAGAATGCAAGCCTGTCACTTCCTTGATGCTTATCACTTACCCCTGACCAGGAGCCCTGACTATAAAACCTCTTCCTATTCCCCAAGGAGGGGGGCACAGTTTCTGAGGCACTAGCCTGCTGCGTTTCCTCTTTTCCTGGCAAAGAATAAAGCTACCCTTTCTCTTTCCTCCAAAACTCCGTCTCTGTATTTCTATTTGGCAATGGTGCACAGAGGGCCAATATTTTGCCAACATTAATATTCCCAGAAGGCAGGAGGGGAATAAGCAAAAAAAAAAAAAAAAAATAGTAGGAATATTTTTGGTCTTTTTTACTTATATTTTCTGTGATTTAACACTTCTTTCACTGACCAATTGCTTCTGCTGAAATATTTATCTGCACCTCTGGTTTTGTCTTGAAACCTTAGAAGAGCACCACAAGGCATAAGGAAAGGAATCTGGATTTGAGGAAGTTGCCAGGGTCAAAGTGGAATCCAAAAAGAAAAGGAGTGATTTGATCTAGAGATGTGAGGTCTCATCAGGATATCATTCCCTCCCCTGATTTCTGAATACCAACCAGAGCAGAAAGGTGATTATGGGACTTGGCAGCATTTTACAAATGTAAAGCTGACAGGTCAGAGTACCCAGCCCTCAAAACATCACTATCATAGGGGCTTGTGCAGTTTTTCATTGAGCAGCAACTCAGCAACTAATGGCTCCTAATTTACCGTTTTGGTTGGAGGTGAAGGGATGGGGAAGTGATAAATCCCAGGCATTTTCCCTTTGCCATTCCTACTATAGTTGTTTTTACTTACTGGTCAGGAAACAATATGTAGATTCTGATCTGCATTCAAGGGTTAGAAAAATTACTGCAGGGTAAGTCCACAAATCAACTGTGACACTGATTTGAGCCATTAGTCCACCTATCAATTGACCAGTATAAGCTCCCAGCCTTAACTGTTGGCGATGATAATGTTTGGGGTTTACTACTTTGTCAGCTAAATCACTGTATGAAATAGCTCTTTGGAGGGGTGGGTTACCTCCTTTTCCCAGCATACATTTATCCTTGTAAATGGACTCAGGTGCAGCTGGGGGAAAATTGGGTATTACATATTTTATATTCTTGTAGAGTCAGTCTTTAAAAAAAAAAAACCCTTAAAAAACAAACAAAAAATCCCAGAATTTCTCTTAATCCATAGTCTCTGGAATTGGGAAGTAGTTTAGTCTGGAATCTGAGCCTGAGATTACCATTTACTTTTCCTTTGAAGCAGCTGATATCACCATTCTGCTTTCCAGACTTTGCCTTTTTCCCTAGGTTATAAAATCCGGTAACACATTAGTTGATTTTCCATCTATTTCACTTCTATACCATGATCTCCTAGCCACTGCCATAAAGGCCTGCAGATTAAGGCACCCTAATTTCTCCTCTGGCTTTGTTGCCCACGGGGCATATTTTTCTTCATGACACTATGAAATGAACTAGTGAGGAGAAACTGGGGTCTTTGAGAAAATCTGTGCTGTCTCTCAGCTGTAATTCAGCGTGCCTGAGAGCTGTTGTCTTGCAACCCAGGTCTTCGACATCAATAAAAATGGGTCTAGAAGAGCAGAATCTGTCTCCCATTCCTTCAGGGATCATAGTTTGGAGGTAGCTTCTCTGGCTCACAAGATAATTTCATCTGACTATGCCCCGTTCACTAAGTTTTCTGTTTTTCTTTCTCGATACTCTGCCAAGGCAGTTCTTATATCACGTACGTATTTATTGTAGCACATTATCATGCACAAACCAGTGTCCTGAACACAACACTAAGCCACAAATCACAAGAGAGGAATTTTATGTCAATAAATCCTCCCCATCCAGTCTCGAGATCTACTTCCACACGTGTTGCCAATGCCCTCTAAATCCCCTCCACACGTATCAGTGAGATGATTCTTTGGAGGTGTGTACTACTTCTGTGGGGAGCTTAGGCTGACTCTACCCTAATTGTTGGTTTGAAGATAGAGTGCATGAAGTAGAGGTAAATCCTGGTGTTGAACGAGTACATTTTTTGAGGGGGCTGACTCAGATTAGGACTTTCTAAGGGTCTCCAAGCCAGAGGGTTTTCTTTTAAAGCTGCTAAAAGGAGCTGCTGCTACCAGCTTGGAGGCTGTAGGGAAATTTGAGCTAGAAGGTCCTTAAACTGTTTATATTAATGACTTTGTCCTAGGACTCAGGTCTCATTGTTTCCCTGAAGAGGCGCTGACTTCCACTTAAGAGACTTGCTGAAGCTATGTATTCATCTTTTGTAGTTCTTTAAATTAAGTCCTCAGTCTGGGGACTTCCTTAGTAGTCCAGTGGCTAAGTCTCCGCTCTCCCGAAGGAGGGGACCCGGGTTTGATCCCTGGTCAGGGAACTAGATCCTGTGTGCCGCAATGAAGATCCTTGAGCTGCAACTAAGACCTGGCGCAGCCAAATAAATAAATAGATACGTAAATAATAAACCCTGGGTCTGATGTTCAACACATTTTGCCCTAAGTCTACAAGAGCTCAAGTTTCTTTTAATAATGCCTTGGGGCATTAGTTTTCAGTTGTGTCCCTTGATTTGTTGGTTTGCTATTCCATATTTACGCAATTTTGGAAGGTACCTAAAACCTTTAACTGACTCCTCTGACTCTACGGTTCCTATAATTTTCATTGCCTTCATACATTACAAATGATACTGCTACCTCAAAACACCAACGATTCACCTTCTGAACACACCATAGTCAGGTGCTGCTCTCAACAGCGTTTTATTTTATATTTTTTACCTCCCCACTTTACCACCAGCGATAGTTATCTTCACCATCTGACAACTTGGTTAATTACCACATTCAGAATTCCGTCCTGAAATTATACTTTCTCTAGGGCCACTACAACCAAGAGTTGTAACCTGGGTTTGCCCCCTGAAGCAGAGCTGGAGTCAAGGGCTTGCATGCAGGCAGACTACTTGGGGAAGTGACCCCAAGGAGCAGGAGTGAGAGACTGTGAAGAGTGAAACGGGAGGAAAACAGTTGGGCTGCACCCCACAGGCCTATAAGGCCTGTGCTTGCCCAGCTTTAAGACCGAAGAAAGAGCCCAGAGTCAGCAACAGAGACAGACATCAATCGTTTAATGAATGGGGGAGCTTACCTGTCTGAAGTAAGGCCTGGAGTGACACCCCACCGTGTGTGGCTGTTAGCAGGGAGGACGAGGGACTAGGCTTTGCTCCCGGTGGAAGCCGGGTGGGAGGGAAGATGACCAGTTATAGGGGAATTGCCTTCAGCTGGGCTAATTAGTTACCAGGGAAACCAGTAGAGGGGCACGCCCACCACCACCCCTTTGATGAGAACAATCACCACCTGGGGCCTGGGGCAAGTATGTAGGAAGATCAGTCATGTGAATGGGGTGTAGGTGAATCAGGCACTGGTCGGGCAGGGGATGTACAGAGAGCAAGAGAACAGCCATCTTGAGTGGCCTGACTACAAAAACATAATCCAGCTGTGGTTTATTGAGCTAAATACCACTGGGGAACTAGAGCTTAATCCCACTGGGGACTTTAAAGGGCCATGTAGAACGCACCTGACAATTGACTGCCTGAGTATACATATGTCAATCAGAGTTTCATCTTATTGCATTTAACTCCCTTACATGTCTGGATTTGCACATGAATCAGAATTGCTGAGCTGGTTCCCACCGTCATCTCAGTGGAGGCAGTGATGACCCAGAACAGAATGAGAGAGTTATGCAACTGCTTGCCAAAGCAGCTAGAGTAAGTTAAAAGTGGACCAAATGGAATACCAAAATATTTTACATACTGAATTGTTGCAATTCCACCTCCATGTATTTAACATAAGTTAATCTTCTGTACATATTCACAATGAATCACCTAGAAGGAATTTTTAATTTCAGCACTGTTTTTACAGATCTTATAACCAACTTGCATCAAAAGTCTCATAAATGGGAGAATGGCCTAAAAATGCAGTACAGGCTTACAGGAGAACACTGTACAGAGAGAAAATGAACAAACTATTTTTACATGTAGAATATGACATCAAGTACATAAAATGGAAAAACATGGCAAAAATATCATTGGTTACTAATAGAAAGCATATATAGGTGGTAAAATTACAAAAACCTAGAAGGGGAGGAAAGATGCCAACTTCAGGGAGTGTTCACTGCTAGGGAAGAAGACAAGCAAAGGGGTTGAGGGGGTGCTGCTGCAGAGTGAGCTGCAACTGTCTCTGCAAAATTGTATTTATTTTTTTAGTATGTTAAGCAACTGTTTAACTTTTACAAGTGTGCATGATGTGTGCCTGAGATTTTATTGTATTTATTTCTACGTTGGACTAAGGTTGGACTATTTTTTAATTAAAATGGGTTTCAAAAAGAGTTATTAGAAGGTAGAAATTTAGACAGTGTGTAGAGGCTATTCCGGTGAATTCTCTTTGGGGACAAGGTTATGGATTCAAATAAAGACTTTTTGTTGTTTTTTTTAAATGAGAGCAATGTGAGCATTTTTAAATTGAGTATGTCTACATATCTATTTCATTTTAAAACAATACAATTCCTGAGCTGCAAAGAAAACAACCTACATATAAATGATAAAATATTAATATATAAAAATGTCTGTGAGGAAGAAAATAATTAATATAATTTTTAAAGATCCAAGTACATTTAGAGGAGACTTAAAAATAGTCTAAAAGGGCTTCCCTGGTGGCGCAGTGGTTGAGAGAAAGCCTGCCGATGCAGGGCACATGGGTTCGTGCCCCGGTCCGGGAAGATCCCACGTGCCGCGCAGCGGCTGGGCCCGTGAGCCATGGCCGCTGAGCCTGCGCGTCCAGAGCCTGTGCTCCTCAACGGGAGAGGCCACAACAGTGAGAGGCCCACATACCACAAAAAAATAATAATAAAAAAATGAAAATAGTTACAATTATTTGTAAATTGAAACATATGTGTTTGTATATCTATGTCCCCCAAATCTGTATATGTGTGTATCCTCTTACATAGTACCCAGAACAAAAAATTTAAAGGAAATTATGTAAAGCACAAAGAAGCTATTCACATATTAACACAGTAATTTCGTCTTAGAATCTCCCAAGAGAAAGTCGCAAAAATGTGTAGAGCAGAGGTTTGCTTTTTCTCTTGTGCTTTGTTTAGTTTTTTTTTAATAAACATGAATGTTCATTCTGGTATTTCTTATATCTCATATTTTTAAAAATGAACGGTTGATATAATAAAGTGTGGTGCATAATACGATGGAAATCAGATTTACTAAAAATGCTTTTGATTCAGAATATTTAATAGTATTGGAAATTTTCATTACATACTTTGCAATTTATGTGTAGAATCCAATTAATATAAAATTTGTGCGTGCATGTATACGGATAATTTTGTGAGTATACTTCACATTTTTATTTTTAGCAACTCTGTTCATTTCACCTCTGGATCATCATATTACATGTCATATGTTTTTATTTTAAGCTTTTCTCTAATTTACAAATCTTCTGCAGTAAGTACATATAAATCTTTGTATTCTGATTTTAAAACATATTTTGTAAAAAATATCAGAAATGTAGAGCTATGTTAAATTGCATTATAGTCTTTTAAGTAATACATAACAGGTCATTTTCCTTTTCATGCTTTTGCTTTAATTCATGCTCATTCCTTCAAATTAGTATATTGTTAGTTGTTATTGTGGAACCTCCTCATGTGCTAGAATTTATAACTTTAATTCCTTCAATAATCTACCAACAAACATATACTATACTATCTCTTTAAGGCCTGGCCATTTGTCCCTAAGACATAGACTATATTTAAAGGGCACATTATGCTTTACTGATAATAAAGCTTCAAATATAATCTATTGTGAACCCTAATTGGTTAATCAAGATTCTGTCAATAAAATAAATGTCATTCTAGATATTTTAAGCAACAGGAGAGTTAAAGCAGAAAACTAGAGTCTTCCACAGCAGGGAACACCTGTGAAACAGTCATTCAGTCAGCAAGTGCAGGATTCCCAAGGAAGCCTCCTTGGATGATTTCACCTGCTTGGAGTATCCAAGCTATTGATTAACATGACCTTGTCCAGAAGATTCTAAAAACCCTAATCTATAGCCTTTCTGCAACTGCTATCACATTAGTTCCCCCTTTTCCATTTCCCAAATCACTTGTGAATGCCTGTCATTAGCAGAATCTAACCTAGAAACCAGCTCACAAGGAATTCTGAGAAAAGGAGTTCCCAGGCTTCTTCCCTCAGGGGTAGAAGGAGACAGCTGATGCTGAGCTAATAATCAACAATCAGGTACATGTAAAATTTGTAAAAGCTGAACTGAATTGGTTTCCCAACCATCCCAGTGGAAAGAGCAGTATAAAAACAATTCATTTTATTTTGGCTTCTTAGAATTCAAATTTAATAGCAATTTCCTAATGTAAGGTTAACTTGGGAGCAAGAACTTATAATGCACACAAGAAATGACATTACGTGAGGGATATGCATGTGGGTAGACTGGGCAATAGATAGAAACATCAAGGATGGAAAATATTGGTCTCAGTATATGAAATGGACCTGTCTAATGTTCATTTCATCAGAGTGATCAGTCTGTCCACACAGTATGGAATATTTTTCTCTAAGTAGCCAAATCTTGTTATCTTGGTTTCTATTTTACTGAAGCCCCAATACTTACACTACTTTTAATGAGACTAGAAATATACTAAGTAGTTAATTAAAATGCACGTTGATAAATGAAAGATAAGCAACCTGCAGTTTATGATGTTTCATCTTGGAGTTTATCCATGAAGGTGAATACATATTCTGTCAATATTTTTATAAAATATTCATTTGAGATGTACTTTGAAAAATAATGAGCATTATTTTAATAATAATTCCTAGGAATTTCAAGTTTATACTATTTATATTCTATGTACAATATCTGATTTTCAGTATTTTGATTATAAAAAGCACAATATAATTAATGCAGCAACAGTATTTTTTCAAATACTGAATTTACAAACATTGTATTCATTTAGTTGCCTTGCAAGGAATTTCAGGTCGTACGTATTATTAGGCTATAAAAGTGATCAATGATTTTGAAAAACAGGACTACTTACGAAAATAAAATGATACAGAATTTACTGACTGCCCACATGGTTCAGTTGCTTTGACTTATTATAGATATTTTATTTAAAATAAGATAAATTATTTTTATCCATCAGGAAATTGATATATTCTTAATCTTCTAAATAAAATAATATAATTTCTAATTAATTTAAAAAATAATACAACTGTGGATGTAACATTATTCCAGTCTTAATCCACACTGGAGGTTACTGTCTCAATATTTTATATGTAGTTTCTAAAGATTAGTCTAAATTTTTCAATAAGTGGCTTATTACATAGGATCATTCCCCTAATTTTATATAGCACACAATTTAGCATTTATTTTACTATTCTTTAATATTTTTCATTTAAGCAATCTATTAGATGTCTAATAAAATATATATGGCCAAAGGCTGTCATTATTTTTAAGATATAAGCAAATTTTCAAAAACAGAATTATAGCCAATATGTTAATCAAATAAATAATTCTCATAGGAGATGATAATCATTACCAACACAACCTACTAGAAAATATCATTAATTAGAACCAAAGTAAGCAGGAATTTCACTGTTAATTAATATTTAATTGTACTACAGCTATTAATTATTAACTAATATACATTCCTTTTTGGCTACATTGCTTCTCATCATATACATTTGGCCATCGCATATGTATTTGCTATAGGAAATTGGAAAATACCTACTGTTGAATATATGTATGAAAAGAATATGTGTAATTCTTGACATAATATTTCTCTCTCAAAGAGGAGTATTTTCTCTTCAGACTGGATTTCTCTTAAACTGCTAAAGCAATTTATTTGGTCAGTTATGTTTTTTCTCCTGTTTTCTGTTTTTTTTAATGGAAGGAGATATATAGTTATTCTGTTTTAAGATTCATATAGAATTCTAACAGAAATTGTATGTGTCTCTGAGAAATCTAATAAAAATCCACTAAAAAGAAAAAAAAACGTAAGTTTAGTTTTAATGTGATAATACTCTGTTAGATATTCAATTTTAGAGAATAACTGGTATATAATCTATGTAGGTAACTTTATCATGTTATAGAATGTTTTATTTCTTGGGAGTTGTGGCTACTTTAAGCTCAGCTAAAATAGTGATTGTCTCATTAACACGGCTGTTTTCATTGAGGAACCTGGCTCACAATGTGCTCTACTTGATTTAGTACACTGTATGAATTGCTGTGCTCACCTGCTCTGTTATTACTTATCTGCAAAACACCTAATATTTGTCCTTAGCAGAATTTTGCACTAAATATTTATGCTATTAATTACTTATAATTAACTATATAATATCACTCTGATTTAATTCATTAAACACTTGGTAAAAGCAGAGGCTGTTTCTGTATTGGTGATGACTTGATAGTCAATGCCAGACACTATTTTAGCTAACTCTTAATTGACTGATTTTTGGCCAGCATAATTAAAGAATCATACATTTTAGAATACACCACTCCCCCAAATTCTCTATAGCCTACCACATAAACATGCTCAACCCACTTGAGCCCGAGCATTAGGTGGGATTCCACTGTGAGAAGAGTCCAATTACTTAGATGTGGGCTTTATCTTTCTTGTTAAGGGAATCACTAGATAGATTTACCTTCCTTTCAAACTCCTGTCTGTGCATTATACCAAAAGAAACCTTGAATTTATTGGAATGAGGATAATTTCTTAATATCTCATTATATTATTACTTTCTTATTTATATTCTCTATTACCTTTACTACATCTGATTAGATAAACTTATTGTCTAGAAGCCCATTTAACTAGTATTATATTACATTCTTCTTATAATAAAGAATAAATACCCTTATTGTAGTTGAGCTAAGTATTAGCTGAAATAATAATCTCTGAAATCTGTGTCAGTACAAAGCAGATTTTTTTAGAGCATGCATGAGTTTAGTTAATGGTGATCATATAAATCAGAAGATACTGTTTCATCTAGTTATTCATGTATGAAGAAAATGGAGGCTCTTCAATTTTTGACAAGTGACTTCCAAGGTCACTTTGGAGATGTCCACCCTCTGCCTACAGATGCAAGAAGAAATACACTGAATTCCTTCAGCCAGAATTCAATGTCATAAGCTTTCCTAGATGCAGAGGAGATAGGGAATTCTGAGTGGTGTGACCTGAGCAAATCATTTAACTTCTGTATGTCCAGTCTACAACCTGAATTCATATAATCCTACTAAATAAGATTGTTTGGATTATCAAATTCATTGAGGCAATTCACTCATTCTGGCTTCTGCTCTCTTCAAGGCTTTAACTCTGTTTCCTTCCTACCATTGGGAAACATAACAGTTTCCCACAGTTGTTGTGCCTGATATTTAATGACCATATATTTTCCCTATTATCCTGCTAACACCATTAGGAATATTTCCTTCATCACAATTTCTGAAGTTAAAGCCTTTAAATTATGCTGTCAGTATCCCTCCTGATGATTAACAGAAAATTCTTTAGCTTTTAAATGCTCCACTTGAGATAAATATATGTCTTGGGAAATATAAACTAATAAACCAATTTTGATTGGATATATTTTAAGAAAAATCAATGACTTATTTCCTAAGTACATTGATAATATATACATCATAATTCCACTGAATACTACCTGATTTATCTACCTAATATTCTCTTTTATTAAAGATGTGTTTTTCCCTTAAGATGTTTGACTTTTTATATGTAACTACCAAAAAATGAAAGTGAGCACATTGTGTTTATGATTAGAAATCCAGTATTTTTATCATAAAATATGAATGGAAAATTCAAACGAAAATACATCTTAAGGATTTGTGTCTATAACAAGTAATATCAATATGCATTTTGTGAGAAATTTGATACTTTAAGCAGTTATTCAAATAAAATATTATATCAAGGAACTGCAATATATACTTACAAAGATATTGAGAGTTATAAAAGTTTTCATTGTACATATAAAAGCAGGAAGTACAAATTTTCCAACTGATACTAATTTTGAAGATCTTTATGTATATTTTAGAGTTTTTTTAAAGGTTTGGCATTTTATAGTCATGTATTATATAATAAAGTGTTAATGTTTGCTTTATCAATGTGATGTCAAAAAACTATAATTATTGCCAACTCAATTCATGAATGACTAATTACAAAAATAAATAATTAACTAAAGTAGAACTAACAAGTTGTGATACAACATAACTGATAATCTTCTAGTTTGTCAAATAAATGAATGGGTTATGAGATAGAGACAATGATAATAAATGTCAATCTATAGTGTCATTTATCTATGAGTAAAGATATTCATCTTTTGACATTATAAAATGCATAGTGATTTTTGCATATAACTGTAATTCATTTCCTGTTTGTCCTATTGCAGCATCACATTTGTAACACTGCAGTTAAGACCCTGTTAACATTTCCCTTATAAAATCCATATTTTCAACTATTTATAATTATGTGATTAAAATTCTTTTCAGAATGAAACTTGGATTACAAAATCTCTTACTAGGAGATATTTTAAATAAAATTTTAAAAGCCGAGTTTTACAGGAAGGATATATCTCATTATGAGAAGAGTGTGTACTGACAAGTGATGGGCTATTGGTGGTTCTTAATTACTTCACGTGTTTCTGCTCCTTAATATTTCTGTTAGATGAGTAAAATAATAGCTGGTGTTAAGTAATTCATTTTTCATTAAAGACAAACAAGTATTCTATTAGTTCTATAAATGCATATTTAAAGTAAGGCTGGGACTTCAATGGTGGCGCAGTGGTTAAGAATCCGCCTGCCAATGCAGGGGACACGGGTTCAAGCCCTGGTCCGGGAAGATCTCACATGCTGCGGATCAACTAAGCCCGTGCACCACAACTACTGAGCCTGCGCTCTACAGCCCATAAGCCACAACTACCGAAGCCCGTGCACCTAGAGCCCGTGCTCCACAACAAGAGAAGCCACCGTAATGAGAAGCCCATGCACTGCAACAAAGAGGATCCTCTGTTCACCGCAACAAGAGAAAGCCCACGTGTAGCAATGAAGATCCAACACAGCCAAAAATTAAATAAATTAATTAATTAATGTGTCATATTCATGAATCACATGACCCACTTAAATTTTTTTTTTAATTTTATTTTTATACAGCAGTTTTTTTTAATTTGAATTTTATTTTAGTTTTTTATACAGCAGGTTCTTATTAGTTATCTATTTTATACATATTAGGGTATATCAATCCCAATCTCCCAATTCATCCCACCACCACCAGCCCCCAACCCGTCTTTCCCTCCTTGGTGTCCATACGTTTGTTCTCTACATCTGTGTCTCTATTTCTGCCTTGCAAACTGTTCACATGACCCACTTATAATGGGATACTTCATGCTCTCTTCTAATCCCATTAGTTTAGAGTGAATTTTCTAAATGTCTTCTCTGAAATCTGTTTGTTAGTTTTACTTGAGTTATTTACTTGATAGTTATTTCATTAAATATTATAAACTATCTCATGAAATATTACATAAATTAGGATTTGGAAAAGAAATAGGGTGTTTCTATAAAATCACTGTTGAGGGACTTCCTTGGTGGTGCAGTGGTTAAGACTCCATGCTCCCAATGCAGGGGGCCTGGGTTCAATCTCTGCTCAGGGAACTAGATCCCACATGCATGCCACAACTAAGGAGACCACATGCCACAATTAAGGACCCTGCTTACTGCAACTAAGAGACAGAGACCCAGTGCAACCAAATAAATAAATAAATAAATAAATAAATAAGAGAGACCCCTCGTTCTCTTAAAAGCACAGGTGAAATATTTAGAAAATACTTGAAAAAGCCTTTCAAACTAGCAATGTATGCCAGGTATTTAATAGATGGACAAATTAACTAAAAATATAAGAATTCTATGCACAGATCATTTCATGTGTCTAATTTCTTGATCATTTCTAAAGAAAAATAATGAAAATAGCAGAGGATACATTGTACATGTGTTTTCTCCAAAAATTTTGCCAGAGCTTTATTACTATGTATTCATTTTAAAAGGAATTATTTGCCTATAAAACCCTTGGTGGAAAATGTGCATTTATACATTTTTTTAGTTAAAATATATTTAGGTTAAATATACATCTTTAAATCTGTTTATTAGCTTACTAACTTCAAGGTCATCAGAATCCAAGGTATTTATAATATTGCAAAGAAATCCAGTTTGGTAGAGTTGTTTCCATTATTTATTGTGTTCATCATATAAGAAACTTTTGTGATTCTGTTTTACTGATATTATTATAAACCTGTTTATTGTAATTGTGCATATAATACTTATCTTCCTATCTGTCTTTATCCTATAAAAATGCAAGGGTTTTCATGTATTTTTTTGTTTGAACAAGAGTTTGTATCACTCTTCTTAAGCTACATTATTGGAGAACGGATTTTTCAGCAACGTGAATTAGACGTTCATTTATGCAAATCCTCCATGTACTATCTTCATAAGTCAACCAAATAGAGTACTCAATTCTAGGCCCTCAGAGAAGATAGGCTAGTGTGTAGGGGATATTATAGCCTAATAAGTAAATAAATATGCAAATGGAAACAAACAATCAAACAAAAGTGTAGGACAAAGGCATGACAATGTTAATACACTCCCTATTCTCCTAGCCGAGGTCCCAGTGGAAGAAACTCTAAAGGCCTGTATATCATGCAGATCTGGATGGAAGCGGCTACGTATTTCTTTAGGACAAGAAACTTGACTACTTAAAAGCATTGATTTTTCAGGTAGTTTGCTTACTTTTCTTGCTGGAAATCAATGGTCTTGAAATGTTATGTGAACAAGCTAGATATATACTACAGAGGTTCTACTGTTCGAAGTCATGCCACAAATTCTTGTTCTTGTTCATAACACTGGCCTCCTCATACATCTGTCTAGACTAGTCTTCTACAACTTTCAGAAGAGAGCTCTACAAGTGCAGAGGTCTCTTTAGTATTTGCTCAAATATATTAACTTGATTAAGCTATGGAGTTTACTTATATTTAGAAAATAAAACACTCAATGTAATTGCACATACTAGTGAAAAGTTTTCTTTGATTCATTCTGTATTTTAAATATAGACATGGTTATTTATTATTTAGTGTTGTTTCACTTGAAGAACCGTTCCTCTTCTTAGGCACATGATCATATTTTCTCTGACCCTCTAATGACTTGTATATTATTGACTCTACCTCTTCTGTATTCAACCTCACCTTGGCATCTTACCCTTCACGTTTACAATTTAAATACAGCAAGTTTTTATTAAATTAAAAAAAAAATCAAGCATGCCTACATGTTCCTCATATTCTGTATCCATTTCTTTATCTGACACTCACTTCTCAATTTACCTTGCCTGTATTTCCATTGATACACTGAAAGAGCTATCATTAAGGTAAGAAATTAAGTCTATTACTTGAAATTTAAAGATGTATTTTATTTCTCATATAACTTGACTTTATATTTTTATTCTACACATTTGATAATTCTTCCAGTTGAATCATTCTGATCTGTAATTTCCTGAGCTTTTCCGACAACTATAGCCACTTTTTCTCAAACATACAGCTCTACTTTTAATCTCAGAAGTTCTAAAAATGTAGGCCTAGTTTCACTTCTGTGGATATTCTTGTCTTTAAGAAAGTCACACCTTTGTCACTGGCTACCCTTCCCAACAACTGCTATCAATACTTAGGACCCCCAAGCGCTTAGGAACTACTTTGTCACAGGTCTCACCTCTGAATTACATGCGACAGCACCTTGAACATCTCAAAACCATCCACAGACATCATGTCCAATGCTGAAACTTTTATCTCCTCTGCAAGATTAATTCTTCTTCCCCAACTCAGTGAGCGTCACCAACCATATCTAGTTGCATAAATAAGAACCTAGGAGTCAATTCTATATTTCTCCCCACTCCACCACTCTGACCTTCCCCAAATCAATCTGTCACTAAGTCTGGCATACCATACCTCCTAGATAGCACTCAAGTAATTCTTCTTTCTGTTTTCACTGGCAAGACACTGGCCCAAGATGCTTTAAGGGAGACAAAATTTCACGCTATTTAAATTTACATTTGGTAAGTTACACAAAATCTTAGCTTCATTTTCCTCACCTATAGAAATGGAATTAATGATGAGGGTGATTTGAGGACTAGATAGGCCCATATTTAATAAATGCATAACAATGTCAGTAAAGTTTTGCTAAACTTAGCTTTTATATAGTCTTTTCTGTGAATAGCAGGAGAGAATAACTATAAATATATGCTGAATATTCCACATCAGTTCTCCACACAGGAGCAAGAACAGTCCTTTTGAAATGCCAATTTCACCATGCCATCCCTTGACCAAAACTTTATCAATTCTCTTCTGTTTTTCTTAGAAGGAAGCACGAAACAATTAACACTGTCTCTGAGGCCCTTAGTGATGTAATTTCAGGATTCTCTCCAAGTTCATTTCCAGACTGTTTAGTTACTCTTGCTTCTTCCAGACTTAGGACCTTCCCTGATTTCACAGCCTTAGGGTGGGCTCCCTATATATACATGGTTGGTCAATTATGCATAGTTCCCCTTCAGAACATTGTCAGGATTTAGAATTACATGTATATCTTCTTATTTTACTTATGTTTATTTGCATCCTTAGTCTACTAAGTTTCATGAGGGAAAGACTATGCTTTATAACTCATTCTTATAAAGCATAACATGTCCAAGGTCTAACATGTTATCTGGCTTAAAATGTTATCTGGCTTAAAAATGTTCAATTAACATTTTTGAATAGATTAATGCATTAAGAGATGGGTGAATGAACTTTTTTTTTTTTTTTTTTCTTTAAACTTTAAACACACTGTAATTTTACTTCTTTTTCAGGGGGAGATCATCATGTGCATAATTCCACAGACTATTCCTCTACACAAGATGTTGTTTTGATATTCTTTTCCTTGCCCTCTAGTTTAGATAACTAGCAAGAAAAACAGAACAGAAAACTCAAACATACATTTAAGGGAAGATAATGCATTTGTGATTGCAAAATGCTAGTAGAGCAAATAGAATCAGTAGAGAAATTTTGACAATAAAAATACCTGAAGATACAAGACTTATTTTTCATATAGTTTTCATTCACAAATATTGACAGTAGAGTGATTATTTTTTGAGCAATATCTACTGAGTGCATATTATGTCCCAGACATTCATGCTGTGACTTAGGGCTAAAATAATGATACAAAATATTATGATGGTTAAGATCAAAGTCTCTGGTACCAGCTTTTCTGTGTGAGAATCCTGTCTTAATCACTTATTAGCTGCCCCGGGGAAATTCTGTAACCTCTATTTGTTTCCCTCTCTTTAATGATGAATAGAAGATAATAATATCACCTAACTTCCAGGGTCATTGTGAAGATTCAATGAATGTAAAGAATTTAGGACTATAATTTGTGTAAAAAACTGTGCTTGGCATAAAGCAAGTTTTATATGTTATAAAAAATCACTACCATTATTTTGTAGCCTTAGTGCTTAGTTTACAATTAAATGGGAGAAAAAGCAAGTTAATAGACATCAGCAATATACAATAATAAATGATATCACAGGGAAGTACAATGTTTTATGGAGTCATAAAGTGGGATGTGCTACCGGAATTTGTGGGTGCAGAGAAAGCTTGATGCATAGTGCGGCATCAAACAGGACCTGAAGGGTGAGACCAAGTTAGTCTGCAATGAATGTGAACAGCCCTCTGAATGGTAGCATACACAGAATTAGCGTACACAGTTTTCTTGACTTGTTAGTGTGGTGAAAACCTAAAGCCCATCTTGTCAAACCATGTGGAGACAAAAAGTTTACGCAAAAAAGGAAAGATATCTCACATCTGCTGAAACCTGTGACTTACAATGGGAGCAATTCTTCACCTCTCCCTTAACCATCTGTTTACTTACAAGTATATTTTGTCTCCAAGAGAATGACTCTAGCTTAGGCAAACTGTCACTTAAACAACTCAAAATATTTAAAAATATAAATTCTGTCTTTTGATAGGAATCATGATATCCTTTTTCTCCTTTTCTCTCTCCCACTTCCTTCCTATCTTCATTTTTTCTCTGCTTCCTTTCTTTCCTTTTTTCTTTCTAAGTTTAAAATTTTTTTTCTTCTTTGTCATACCTATGCTCCTTTACTTCATTAAGTTTTGTGTTTTTGTTTTTTGTTTTTCCCTAGCACTGTAGGAATTCTAGATTGTTGAACCCAATATGGGTCTTCTGGTTGAAGTAATTTTTTATTCTTCATTAAAGCATACAGACACACATACACATAAGATGTTAGCTATGAAACATAAATGAGCCAGAATATAAAAGTGATTTGAAGTATAAGGAAATGAGATGAAGGAATAGAGGTCAATCCAGCTCTGCTTTAATACCAGTTCTTCAGAGTGTTAATACTAGGGTTCTACAATTTAAGAGAATCCACTCATGAATGGTGGCATGGGTTTATTCAGATGGTATTATTACATAAATATGTTCAACGGAAATTCATATGTGCAGATCATCTTGAAAATATATATCTGAACTACCTCAGTATTACTTGTGCAGTTCCATCAGAACAAGGAATTGGGGAGAATATTTTGTTGCTTCTTTTTTTAATAGGTAAATAGTTTTAACTTTAATAGATTAGATTATAACAATAAAAATGACTGAACTACTTCATGCAATATTACTAATCTCACAAATACAACGTTGTGATTGAAGCCATACATAAGAGTATAGTTTGTATAACTGCATCTATGTAAACTTTAAAAAGAGGTGAAAGCAAACCTATGATGTTCAAAGTTAGGAAAATACAAGGGCAATAGTAAGGTTTTCCTCCAAATCTATATGGTATCAAACAACATAAACATTGTTGAGCAGTAATACAATGTAATATTTTTTCTTAAGTACACCCTCTGTCTTATTCCCTCAGGATCTTTGCTTTCAGGTCCACTTTACTTAAAAATAATGTAAGAACAAGGAATCTAACCAAAGTTAATATCCATAGCAATATATAGGAAAAGGGCATGTAAAGAAACTGGAACTTTTTTGTTGCTTTTATCTAACAGACTGCTTTTGCTCTAATTTGATAATATATATATATTTTTTTTAACTAGATTTTGTTTGTTTTGGATCCTTGAGTACAATAAAGAAAAATGTGTCTGTAACAATTTTATGAAGGCCATAGCTGTCCAAATCAAAATTCAACTTGATGTTTTAAGCCACATTCATATCTGAAGTTATAAATCTCACACATTGCTTACATAGAAATACGTAAATGAAAGTGAAAAGTGTCAATGAGCTGGTCTGCTGAAGTGATTAATCTATTTGCCATATATACATATAAGTCTACTGTTCGACCAAATATTGCATGTTCATTATTATTTGATTAAATGTTTCTACAGGCCCTTAAATATTAGTACAATTCTTGTATCCTGATTTGAAATAATCATCAAAATCTGTCAACTATTTTCCTTTGTAGTACTGGTTTTGGAGTGAATCCAGAAGTCTTTTGTCATGAGTGTTGCTTAGAGATGTTTTATTCCTAGTGAGTGGAATGTGAGCTGACAAACTTGCCATTACACTTTGCCAGTATTGAAACTGTTGCAAAGGGATTATGAGATTTTTTCCAGGGCCAGAGTGCTAATCATTGACTAGTTGGCTGAAAATTATGTTGTAGATGTCTGATTCTTAACCCAACTGGCTGTGTAACATCCGTTGAGAACATTGGTGCTAAAAGATTCAGGCTGTTTCAATTTACTCTTTTAATTAAAACATAGAACTAGAGAAGAAACAAATAAAAGAGATGAAAGCAGGGCTTAAAATATCCTCTAGCTCACCCTCAGTATTCTTTGTCACAATTCTGCTGTAAGGCTCCACCAACATATCTCTGAACAACTGCCACTTTTTCTTTTTCATTATGCAACATGCCACATTTATGGGCTCAAAATGATACTATACATTCCATTTCCTCAACATAGCATGATTAGAAGGAACACATAATTCCAAGCACTGACACCTAGAAAATGCAATGCATTGTATTACTTCATTATGCTTCCTTGTTTAGAGTTAAAAATGTAGATTAAAGAATCCATCAACAAATTTTACTGAGCACAAACTGTTCAGAAACTATCAAATATAGACAGTAGTTTAATAGTAAAATAATAGAACTTCCTTTAAGAGAATGGTGTTAACATACCTTGTGAAGAGAGAAGAAGTAAAAGTTTAGTGCAGTCTAATGATTCATACATGTAAAAACATATTTTTCTCCCCCAAAGAAAAATTTACTCCAGATTAAAGGTACAAATTATAAAAATAAAATTGGGGAGAATTATTTAGTTTCCATTATGTCTTTATTCATAAAACACAAGCAGGCACTGTGCTAAGCTTTAAAGAAGAATGAGATAGACATGACTCTTTCCTCAAGCAGCTTATATTCTACAAAGTGAGGCAGAAAACACATACTTAGTTACACAAAAACCAAATACAGATAAGTGGTGGGTCTCAGGAAGGAAAACCCATGACAGTAAGAATTTGCTAGTCAACTAGCTGAGTATGTGACTTGTGAAATTTGGATACACTGTATTTTTTTCCAGGTAGTTTTTAACTAAAATGAAAATAAACATGTTACTGAGTCCAAGCTGCTCTGCTCACGACACAACAGGTCAATAAATCGGAGATGGGGTGTTGAGGAAGGAATATTACTTTACTTGGTAAGCCATCAAACTGAGAAAATGGCAGACTAACATCTCAAAATAATCATCTTATCAGGGTTTGGATGCCAGCTTCTTTTATTGCACAGAGAGGGGGAGGTGATGAGGAAGTAAAAAGGCCATAAATTTGGAAATATCAGCTGGAATGGCCAGCCTTGGGGAGGGGATGTGTTAATTTCTTCTTCTTCTTGCAACCATCCACAGATGGACAGGGTCTGGATGTTTCCCTGAAGAAAGGCACTTTGGTTTAACATTCAGGCGGAGGGGCAGGGTTCCCCGAGGCAGGCCACTATGTATAGACAGTATCCTTTTAGTGAACAAAAGCAGCGGAAGGCAAAGGTTAAAGTAAAAAAAAACAGATCCAACATGTAGTCAGATTTGGCTCTTCCCTGTTAAAACACATATTTAAAAGGAAAAATATTTGAATTACACATAGTGCTGATAACATAGACTCTGGAGCCAGACATACTGTTATGTGAATCTCAGCTTTGTCACTTAACTGAGATACATAATCTTGGACAAAGTTATTTAACCTACCTACTATCAGTTAATCCATCTGTTAAAGAAAGGAAAACAATATTATCTTTCTTACATGTTTTTTGTAAGGATTAATTGACTTGATAACCATATGAATGTATTAAAACAGTGCCAGGTTCATGTTATATATGCAATACAAAATATGGTGATGATTATTAGGCTTACAACCATAATGATGCTAAAATATTGAGAGTCAAATTTAAACTTATGGTATAAGATCAATAAATGGAATTGTGGACTCTGAATTTTGCATTGTCCTGCATACATACTTAGTTAATGTGTAATCAGGAGAGAGAAAAAACACAATAATTTGAACAGGGAAGTTTAATATTAAGAATTATTAATTATTAGAGTAAGGATGGATTGACTATTAAGAAAGAGAACTCTAATTATAGAAAAAGCAGTCACTAACCCTAGGGCTGAGACAGAATGCCCATGGAAAACTCCTGCTTCCCCTAGGCCAACATCCGGGTCTTGGAGAAAGCACCCCTGTGACTCACTGAATGGCAGAGATGTACCTGTGTTGTTCCACTTGTGGTAGAACCTGGCAGAAATCTACCCTCTGGGGTGCCAGAGAAAGCTGTTCCCTGTTGGGTGCTGCTGGCTGTCATGCAGTGCAGAAGCAGGGCACTGGGGAAGCCGGATGTGACGCAGAGATCCGAGGGATTCTGCTATAAAACTGCCGGATGGTCGGGAAAAGTGGTGGTGGTGGGGGGGTACCCAAAGCTGAGTGCTCACAGCGTGCACTGCAGGAGCTGGGAACTGGAGAATTTACAAGCACTGAAGGAGCTGAGAGACTGCTACCAGAGAGCCTGGTGAAGACCTACACGCTGGGAGAAGCTTCTGGCTGCTTAGTGCTGTCCCACAGGAAAGGGCAGTAAAGAGGGGAAAGTGCTAGTAGGAGTAGCTTGCTATGAGTGAGCAGACCTGTGCTAGGAAGAAAAGACCCTTCTTCGTGGAATGTCTCTTCAGCCCCTTCTACTGACAGAGCTTCCTGCCACCGGGAATGGGAAAAAAAAGTATTTAAAATATCAAGTACCATTTTCACAGAGTAATCTGACAGGGTTAATTTGGAGCTGAAAGGCGATAAATCAGTAACTGGCACAATACAACAAAAAATTCAATATGAAAACATAATTCTATACCTTGTGCTAACTTATTGGATATGATTCATTCCAGTGTGGAGTCTAGAAATACTTATGAATTGGAAAAATCCACAAATATCATTTGCATTTATAATATTTAGGACAAATATTGGCAACCAATCCTTTAAAAAAATAGGGTACCCTTGAGTTGAGCATCTGCAATATTGACCAGAGTGACACCAGATTTTAAAACTTTTATGGAGGTGTTTTACTATTTTAACATAAAACCAATCCCATCTTGTATTAGTTTTTATCTTACTTCACCTATCAGCAGCATACCCTCGTTGAAACATTTTTAATTTTGGTTTCTAAAATGCCAACTCTTTGACTTCCTACACTGCTGTCTTCTACTCTGTCCTTTCCACTTTCCAATTCATATAGGTAACAGTTTCTTGGGGACCTCTTAACTGTGTTTACTTTCTAGGCTGCATCATCCAATTTCATGCCTTTTAATATCACTGAAGATTCCCATTGACAAAAATATAGTACAAACATGATTGTTTTTTACTATAGTCAACAGACAGACTGGACTGTAGAGTAAAAGGAAAAAACAAATCCATATATGGCATCTTCAACAACTAGGTAAGAAGGAACCGCATCAACTCTTGAACATAGGCGTATGTGACCAGGATCAGCAACTTCTCTGTAGAAGTGATAGAGGGGAAGTACAATACTGAAAGATCTAACAAGTCTCAGAATGAAGGTATTGCCAATAAAATTTATACCCCAAAAGAGACGTACTTGGCTGAGTAGCTACCAGGTGAACAAATCTGAGAAAACTGACAAAATTCAAAATCCACACCAGCTTCAAGCTGTTGAAAAGTGCAGATAAAACTACCTCCTTTCCAACTGATAGAAATTTACCACAAACTGCAGGCAGCAGAAGTGGTGGGCACAATTGCTGGGCCTCCCAGATGTACAGAAGTAATATGAAGGAAGAGAGGTTCCGAGGATGATAAATTCAGAATGTAGTATAGCAGCAAAATACATTCTTCAGAAACAAGAGACCCATTTAAAAGGAAAGGTTTGTAGAGCTCTGGAAGATAAAAATGGTACAAAGAAAGTACCTTTGAATTGATTTATCTGTGAGTGATAGAGATGTGACTTCACAAAGAGACATTTTTTCAATACCTCATGGTAAAAATACAAAGGGAGGAATCTGTACATTAGTTACTAGACTGGGAAAGCTAACCTGTTCTATCACTTTAAGTACCTCCTGATAACCTAGGAAAACACAACTCATTTAAGCATGAAAAATCAGTAAGAATTATTACCCATTCACCTCTCTCTCTCTCTCTCTATATATATATATATATATATATAGTAACAAAAGGTAAAAATTAACCAAGTAACAGTACAAAAGTTGATTTTAAAACACACAGAAAAATTTTGAAGAAAATCAAAAATTAATTTTGGATGTCCATATCAAGTGATTTATATGGGAAAGAAAATCAATTCTTTAAAGGAACATTTTATTCCAAAACAGAATGGTGTAACATTTTTAGGATAGCTGGTTTTTCTATCAAGCAGTAGTGTCTTTCAAGAATAAGTGAAACAAACAGACAATAAAAATGCAAAAACTCAGTGAATACTGATCTGATACACCATTTCTTAGAATAAGATATAGATAAATAAGAAAAATTTGAAGACGATTTATTATGTGTTCTGGAAGTGAGGATTTAATGTTTTTAAGACTCTAGGAATGAGTGATGGCAATAGATGCAAATATTAAAGTCTCCAATAGATAAAAATAAAACTAGGAAAAACAGATAATTGCTAGAATAAATAAATAGTAGAATTGGCTGCCTTACAGATACTACATGGAATGAAAAAATATTTAAATCAGATATTTAGAAAAAAATAAGGTAGAAGAAGATATTTCTATGTAATTCTATTAATGTCCGTTAAGCCAATATACAATATGTTATACAACAAGGAAGTATGTGTATTTATAAGACATTAATATAAAAGTAGTTACTAGACCAAAAAATATTGCATACCAAAAGCAAAGAGACTATAAAGTAAATATATGCAATATTATAAAATTATATATCATATATAACATGTAAAACAAATATTTTAATAAGTGAGATCGTCTATTTCTATTTTTTGATACTGCAAACATATTTGATCTAGTTCTGTAATTGCATGTGTGTGTGTTGTAATACATATTACGTATAATTATACAATGTATATTATTAATTCCACATTAACCCCGTGACTTCATTACCTTCCATTCTCCCCCTTGCTCACATGGAGTTGTTCTTCTTAAGTACCTCAAGTATCTCCATTGTGTCTTATATAAAGAGGTAAAAAATAAAAGGAAGGGAGTACAAAACACAATCCTAAAGAGAAATTGAGAAAATACATTTTGAAGGGAATAGTCCCTTTTTTTTTCATTAGTCAGGGTAGTATCAGACAAACCGAACTGTTCTTGTTCTAAGTAACTCAGATTTCCCCATATATAGTTTCTATATTACTGTCAGAGTCAAATGTCTTCAAAATCAATGTGATTTTGTCACATCTTACTTAAAACTGCCCAAATAATAAAGTCTAACACAATAATAGCATGCAATGTCAGTTCTCCAATAACTGGACCCATCCTAAACTAATACCCAGAGAACCACGCCAACTTCTCACCTATCACATAACCTGTAATCCAAACACACCCAACTTATGATTTCAATAAAACATACCCTGTTCTTAAACTACTCTCTATCTTTTTCCCCCTTCTTCTTCCTCTGTCTTGAATTTATTTCCTGTTTTATCTATTAGCTATATCTTATTATTTTCAAGTACAAGCTTATTCATCACCTTTGTGTGCTCCTTTGCACATGGCTAACAGTCTACTTTAAGTCATTAAATGAAAAGAAACTAATGAGTTGAAATACCGATGTTCACTTCTAAATCTCAAGTTCATGGAGAGGATGGGTTGGTGTCTTATTTAATCTCCCTTTTACATACATTGTAGAGTGTTTGGCACATAGTTGATGTGTAACAAATATTGGTTAAATGAAAAAAAATGAATGAATGAAAGATGGAAGATTGTTATAGAAGTTCATATGGGCTAGGTTTGCATTAAGATAATCAAGGAGAATTTTTGCTGAGTTGTTGTGTGAACTGAATCATGAAGGTGGTGGATAATTCAAGTAAAAGAAACAGGGTATGCCAAATTGTCAAAAAAAAAAAAAGTGAAGTGATATCAGAAAACATTAAGCTCACTTGTATTTTTTTGGAATATTAGTGCTAAGAACAAGTTAGAAATTTAAAAAAAAAAAACAACAGAGCCTGCAACTAAACCCAGAAAGAGCACAAAGATATTCAGAAGAACAAAAACTTAAATATAAGGCCCAATTAGATATAAATTTATTTTCCAAGAAATCAGATAAAAAAGGAAAACTCCTTTAAAATTGTTTTGAGGAGACAGTAGTAAAATAAATGTTAGAATCATCTGCTCTTATTTCACTAAATTGCTAGAATAAAGCAATGATATACAGCATAGTAAAGTTTTAGAATGAGTATTCTAACGGTAAGTCTAAGTTAAATGGTTTAAAAAAATAAAGCAATGACATTATCTCATTGTAATTTCTATTCAATCTCCAAAACACCATAGTACAAAATATGGTTTATTTTTGTGTTTTTGTGAAATATGAAATACTTGTTTTTTCAGGATAAATTAAAATATCCATTGAATCTTTTCTTAAAAATATATAAATTATACTTACATTTCTCTACCTATAGAGCATAGAAAGTTGTGAATCTTCTTAATAAAAATACAGTACTTTCTATATATCTTTACCATATGTAAAAAGATAAAAATAACTTTTGGTGACTGTTTCATCCAGTAACCATCATCTTCCTAGGAACAAGGATTGTGTCTTATATATCTTGGCATTTTCAATGTTTGCTTCAGTGACTTGCACACTGAATTCACTCATATAATAAAGAAGAAATAACAATAAGTAGCATTTATTATTTATTTTGTTCTACACGATATACATTACATGAATTACCACTTACAATTTTAGCAACAGCTGGTGCTATGAGTACTAGTATCTTCTCTCTTTTACAGAAAAAACTGAAGTTGAACAATGAATAGCTAAAGAAAGAAAACTCTTCTAATGTCATATCACTGTTAAGTAGCTAACCCAGAATCTGAATCCAGACAGGCTAGATCCCAAGTCCGATTCTGTGAATACCACAGGATATTTTTTTCTAGAAGAGGAAAAAAGTCAGGTAATTAAAAGCACAATTACTTGTGTTTTAAAATTTGGGGCCTGTATTTATTTATTTTATATAGGTTTTATATATCTTTGTCCTGATGATAAAATCAGTACATGTCAGTCAAATTTGATTTCAAATTGTTTCAGCATTTATTTAGCAATAATTAAACTCAAGTTTATGTTTCATGCAATCTATCTATATGCAGTACCTGTTGGGAAACAATTCTTCCTGGGTCTCTTATGTTTTGTATATTTGTAAGCAAAGAACTGACTGCCTTTTCTTCCAGATATCTTTTTTAAAGGACATTTTTATAGCAAACACGATTGAAAATAGAGATATTGTCACCCTCTAGATCAAAGGGCAGGCATACTAATTCCGCATTAGAAGAGATTTGAACTAACTAATTAAACTAAACTAACTAACTAACTAAATTCAGCATTCCTTTCCTGTAATACAATCCACCCCACCTGTGCAGTTATCTTCTGACTCTTTGGGTCTCCCTGTAGGAATTGGAACTCAGAAATCTAATACAAATAAAACTGATTCTCTGGCTACTGCTATTGCTTTAGCAATAAACTGCCCATCTTAGATTAAGGAATCTCATGTCATCTACCAGCATACATAAAACCAAGGCAAGTTAATTAATTAGCTTGTAAATATTATAAAATTGTAGATGATTTAAAGTTCCTAACTTATATATTATGTGTTTTTCTTACTACATATTATTAAAAGACTTGTTTATAGGAAAGAAAATTTGCTTATTTATCTAATATTTTAAAATATTTTAAAGACCCAAGATTTGAATGATTGGAAGAGTCCATGAAAATTCATCAAAGATGTATGTGGATTTTTCAAATAGTTCAAATGCTTAAATATTTAATCTATTGTTGATAATCTTTAATATATATTTGGCTTGTATGGAATATTTTTAAAACATTAGACCAGCTTTTCACAACAGGGGCCAATTTGTCTCCAAGGGAACATTTGGCAATATCTGGAGACATCTTTGGTATACATTGCTTGAATTATATACGTTCATTGTTTCTCGAAATTGGAAGTGGTGGGGGATCCACTAATAGCATCCACTAATGCTACTGGCATTTAGTGAATAGAGACCAGGGATGTGGTTAGACATCCTAGAGGTCACAGGACAGCCTCCCTTAATAAAGAGGACCAATTTACTTTGTCCCAAATGTCAATTATGTTAATGTTTAGAACATATCTATATTTATATCTATCTATATATATACATCTGAAATTGAGATATATAGTTCTATTCTCTCATGATAAGAAATAACCTGCATACAAAATTACAAAAATACAAATCTCTATATCTATCATGTGTCTATATAACAGTTATTCATGAAAATCAAACCATAACATAAACAAGAGCAAATAAAAAGCAGAAAGCCAAAGTCTCAATTTTTTAAAAGTTTTTATAATGTACTTATATATAAATATATCGGAGAAGTACAAACAAACCTTATTTTTTAAATCATTGATAATAATGTATAGCCAGTAATGTATATACAGAAGAAAAAATTATCATGTATGTGGATTGAGGTGAATGGGTACGATCATTTTTAAAAAATTATCCTATATTTGGTTCCCTAAGCCTATCCTGTTGCTATAGCAACAGCTGTCCTATATATCCATTTGGTATTATAGCAATCTGTCAAGGAAATTCTGACATGCAATAATTTGTATACATTAATTTTCAAAATTGTAAGAATATGTTTGAATATTATCTGCTTGTTAGAACAACCCTTAAACATCTATGACTTTACGAATTATACTTATAAAATTATAGGTGTGATCACCTTGTGTGTGTGCATATATATGGTTGTGTATATATGCATATACAAACATATACACATATATAATCATATATACACTCATATATACACTCATGTATAATCAGCCAACATAAACTGAACTTCTATGTCATAGTATCAAATGAAATTTGTCAGAATTTATCTTATTGGTATAGTATTATCTGATTCACAAATATGGACTAAAAGTGTCATCCTTCACGTCATCCAATGTTAGTAGGATCCATCTATATAGAAATTACAAATTTTATTTTTCAGGAGAAAATTAATGTTGTTTCAAAGACACTAAAAGCAATAAAAAAAGACAACAGGTAGTTTTACTACTTGGTTGGATAGTAACCGAATTTGATAGAACAGTGGCATAATACAAATATTTGTAAATAAATTGAATATATCTTTGTAAATTGAACTGACACTTATGAGATTACAAAGAAAAAAAAATTAATTACTATATTCACAATTTAGGAATACCATTCATACTTAACTCATTTAGACAAAAATTTCATCCTGAATCAAAATTTTAGCCTCCCTTTTACTCAGTCTATTAATTGTTGAATATATTTTAAATAGCAACATCTTCTTGTCTACTGAAATACTTACTTAAAATAATTTATTTTCAGAATTCTGAGTAGTTTAAATAGATACATATATATTTACATTCTTTTCAGTTGTTATTTTATTTTATTTATTTTTTATTTTTATTTTTTTTGCGGTACGCGGGCCTCTCACTGTTGTGGCCTCCCCTGTTGTGGAGCACAGGCTCTAGACGCACAGGTCCAGTGGCCATGGCTCATGGGCACAGCTGCTCCACAGCATGTGGGATCTTCCCGGACCGGGGCACGAACCCGTGTCCCCTGCATCAGCAGGTGGACTCTCAATCACTGCACCACCAGGGAAGCCCCAGTTGTTATTTTTAAATGCAGCTCAAAGAATTTTCTACCATGAGAATGTATTTGTGTGCCTGTGTGGTTGTGCAGGTTCAGTTGTATAAAATGTAGTAGAAGAATCAACTGAAAGAAATAATGAGAAAGAGACAAGATGGTGGCAGAGATAGTAGTGGGGCTGACAGTGGCCCTGAACATGAGTCCCACTAAAACTGAGTTCCTCTGCTGAGTTTATGATTAACTTTTCTATCCAAAATGTTATTCCTTTTCTTGCCCAACACTTATTCTCCTGAAGATTGAGAAATACCAAATAAAACTGGGGATTGAAACCGAGCAGGACACTGTTGGCCTCTCCCAAGTACAAAAGCTTTTCTGTGTCCCCCATTTATTTTCTTTTTTTTGGCTGTGCAGTACAACATGTGGAATCTTAGTTCCCCAACCAGGGATAAAACCCATGCCCCCAGCATTGGGAACACAGAGTTTTAACCACTGGACCGTCAGGGAAGTCCTCCCCTGCCAGCTTCTTGTTTGTAGGGAAAATGTTTCAGCCTCCTAGACCTTCTCTGAGTTCCAAAGGGAAGATCCAAACAGTTACTAATTAGGGGAGTAAGGCAATGCAGAGAGAAACAATAGTGCAGGGTGGGGCCTCATCCTGGATCCTCCTCAGGAGATGTGCATAACAATTTGGTACAAGTCTCTAAGTTCTTCTACAGGAACTAAGGACCCCACCCAGGTGGAGGATGGTAACTTTAGGCTGAGCACAGCCTGTGGACCCCAGACTGGTTGGAACTAGAAGGCTGATGACTGAGATTCCTGGAACACCATGTTACCTCACCACCAACCAATCAGAGGAAGGCCACACACTCTGCAGACCTCTCCCCAAATTTTGTCTATAAAATCTCTTCCCCAAAAACTATTAGAGAGGGTTTCCCTGATGGCGCTGTGGTTGAGAGTTGGCCTGCCGATGCAGGGAACACGGGTTCGTGCCCCGGTCCGGGAAGATCCCACATGACGTGGAGAGTCTGGGCCCGTGAGCCATGGCCATTGAGCCTGCACGTCCGGAGCCTGTGCTCCGCAACGGGAGAGGCCACAACAGTGAGAGGCCCGTTTACATAAAAAAAACAACAACAAAAACAAACAAACAAACAAAAACTATTAGGGAGATTAGGTCTTTAGAGCAGGAGCCACCGCATTCTCCTTGCTTGGCCCTGCAATAAACCTTTCTCCCCTTCCAACTCTAATGTTTTGGTTTGTTGGGCCTCACTGTGTGTCAGGCAGATGAACTGGGATTCGACAACAGCCCCAGCTATGGGACAGGCCGTAGCCATAGTGGCTTGTTGGACAAGTGGAAGATTGATGATAAGCCTGTAAAAACTGACAAATGGGATGTGTCAGCTGTGAAAAATTATTTGAATGATTCTGCCAAAATGAATGTACTAGTATGTGGAGAATTTTGGTCTAACAGATGGTTGCCTTACCATCTGTACCATTTCTTGTTTCTTTGCCACAGTGGCTTTGATTTGGACCCAGAGTCCAAGCCTGTTCTGGCTTTGTGCATCATATCCTCTTTTGTGATGATGCAGATCCTGACCATTTATACCTCACATAAGGAGAAGAGCATCTTTCTTGTAGCCCCAGGAAAGATTCTACAGGGATGTATCCTGATGATATTTGGTCCATTTTCAAAATGTTTGGTGAAAAATACACTCTAAAGCTGACCTTCATCAGTGGAAGAACAAAGCAGCAATGGGAAGCCGAGTTCACCAAGTTCATTGTTAAGATTTTGACCACAGCAGAACACTGTTATGGATGCATACAAGCCTTAAATATCCAGGCTCAATGTCAGTCTCACCACAGAGAAAAAAAATTGCCAGTTCTATAACTAGCCATCTTTCTGCTGAATCATGCTGAATTAAGGGGTATGGAAGAAAGAAACAGAACTTAAAATGGATAAAGTAAGAAATATTTTTTAAAAAATTCCCTAAATCGTCCTGAAAATTTAGTCTATTCTGGATAAATAGGACTTTCTAGGTCAGATATGAGAAGTTGTAGCTCTAATATCTAGCTATAGCTTCTTTAGTTTGCTGATTGTGTTGCTTTGATTTGCTTCTCTGGAAAAGCATTTTTGCTAAAAGTGGTACAGACTCCTTCCTTCATACCTAGCAGTACTTTATATGGTATAGCTTTGCGTCATGCAGTATTTGAGGACTCAGTTTTGAAAACTGTTAACCTGTTGCTGAGTTTATTGTGTTAATTCCTGCTTCAATGGCTGTTTCTCTTAATTCAGGTTACAACTTCTTGTATATGTCAGTTTTCCTTCACACATTATTTTTGTGGGTGTGTATATATCTGACTTGGGGAGAATTGGGGGAAAAAAACACAGCTTTTTAATTTAAAACAAATTTTCTGCCTGTTACATTTTGTGCTTTTAACCAATTAAAGAAGCTAATGGCATTTTTCAGTTTTATCTTGCCTAGGTTGTCCACTAATATATCTCTGTTGATTTGTGTGTGCCCTTTAACTGCCATTTTCTAAAATTTTTTTCAATAAAAGGAAAGATGTGAAAAAATATAATGAGAGAAAAGTCAAGAATTATGAATTAAAATAGTATTTAAATAGAGTATTTAAATCTATAGAACAAAGATGTTCTACCTAGTTGTTATATTTAAAGAAAAAACATCTTTTATTTTAATTGAGATGTAATTGTTATATAACATTATATTAGTTTCAGGTGTGCAACATAATGATTTAATGTTTGTATATATTGCAAAATAATCACCACAATAAGTCTTGTTAACATCCATCACCACACAGTTACAATTTTTTTTATAATGAGAATTTTTAAGATCTACTCTCTTAGCAGGTTTTATACATACAATGCAACATTATTAACTATAGTCTACGTGCTATGCATTACATCTCCATGAATTACTTTATAACTAAAGAATCAGATTTCTATACCAGAAAACATGAACAAGTAAAAATTGAGAATTTTAAAATAACAGAATTTTAAAAGTAATAAGAAACTTGAGATATCATTTAATTATTCAGTCTTGGATTTTAGAAATAATTCTCAGAAAGTCAGAGTAACTTCATAAACTTCACACAGGTAGTTAATGAAAAAGACAGAATCCACTTGTTCCAATATCATTATATCTTAATATATTTTAAGACAACTCTGCCCCACACAGCCATACATACACCTCCTCCCAGGGCTCTTGGTGTCCTCCCTTCCATATTGACATAATTATCTAAAAGTATCAGGCAATAGCAATGTTTCTTGATGCCACTCCCTTTTTCTTCACACCATGTAATGTTTGATAACCATCAAGATACTCTGAAAGGTTAGCTTTATTTCCTATCTTTCTTGGGGATTCTTCAGCACCAGCCTTCTCTACATGGGTGGTCAGATCTGTATTGCTCTATGCAAGCAGTAACTCTGCATCCAAAATATACAGCTCAAACTTTTTAGAAGCATGAAAGAATTTAATGCTGTGTTAGATTGTGTCCTGGTGAAAGCTGAGTTTTCTACTAAAGAGTAAAAATATTAAAAGTAATCAATGAGCCAAATATGAAAGTCTATTTGACATTATTAAATATTTCCTGGAAAATCTCACTATATCTTCTGGGTTCTTTTATTTTTCCATGATCAAAATTATTTCTCATCTATTTTAGGTGGTCACCTGCACCCAGCACATAGAAAAATACACTCATTGCTGAACTCACTTCATTCAATGGATGTTTTGCTTTTCCAATGTATTAGGCTACCTCCCAGTTAAACGTTGTAATTATGCATTTAAATCATTCCCAACTAATGAGAAAAAGTAGCAGTGCATTACCCTCATTTTAAGCCCTTTCTTTTAAGGTGCTGCAGACAATTCAAAACTATTCTTGACAAGCAATCCTGAATAAAACTTTCTTTTTACTTTATTAATGTACCAGTTAGGGAGAATCTTGACTGCTGACAGAATTTCAGAGATTCTCCATGATGATTTTCAGAGAAACTACTGGCCATGCTACCATAAGTGTCCACAGTGCCTGATGTTGATTTTTTTGATGGTTCTTTTGAAGCCGAGCAAAACCCTGTGGGGTTCCTGGGCATGGAAGACTTTCTGTCCCCCATTTCTTGTAGGGAACAGACCTCCAGCCTCCATGACCTTCCCTGAGTTCCAAAGGGCAGATTCAGAAGGTTGCTAATCTGGGAAGGGAAGGGATGCTGACAAGGGAGGAGCAGCCAAGAAACAATGGTGCAGCCTTGGGGAAGGGTCCTGGTCCCACCTCAAGGAATACACATAACAATTCCTTTAAACTCTTTAAGATGTCAGCATTCTTCATACCAGAGAAAGATCACCTGAGGCTACATTAAAGTTACCAGAGAAGCTCATCAAGAAGATTACCTGAGACTAGACTAAAGGAGTGGAGGCCCTACACACACCCTAATTTTATCAGCAACCCCACCCTTGAACCATTGCTATAAAACTATTCATCAAATTCTCCAAGGTGGGGACACATATTTTCGAGGTCAGGAGCCTGCTTGTGTCCCCCTTTGCCTGGCAAAGCAACAAAGCTATTCTTTTCTACCTCACCCAAAACTCTGTCTTGAGATTCGATTAACCATCGGTGTACAGAGGATGCACTTTCGGCATCACTTTCTCACAGCTGTACTGGTCTTCTGAGGAAATTTAATGCCTTTTGTGGAATATATAGTTGTTTCCAAAAAAACAGAACCTTGAGTTATGTCATATCTGAATTTGCCAGTATTTTTGAAAATATGCATTTTAATTTTCAGTTATGTTATTTATATATTTCTATCTATATAAATTTAAAACAAAAAATTTTAAAGGTGTTAGAGTTGACAGTTTTATCAATATTTCCTTTTCCAGAATATCTCAGGTATCTTTTCCTCAGAGACTTACATAATTCAAAAAAGTTGTATATATATTAGAATTTTACTCATTTATACAACCTTATAAACTTAAATTTTAAAAAATTTTTATTATCCAGCATTCATCTTTTAATTGTTTAGTTCTATCAAAAATTGTATTAAATTTAGCTCAAAAGAAAAAATATGTCAGTGGATATCATATGTTAGGCCACAGCAGTGTAAACATTGGTTTAGCCCATGCATTTTTTAACCTTTATGCAAATAATTACAAATAACTATTTTACTGAGCTATATCTGCAGCAATGGAGCAAGTAAAACAATATATTTTAAAATCTGATAGGTTGGTAAAGAAATAAGCATTCCAATTGCATGGTCAAATATGATAGAACACATAAAAATTGTGTTGGTCATAGCATTTAAAGGCATATATAGATTTATATTCCTCTATGATTTCATTTAAATAGAATTTTTAAAACAATAGGTTGTATAATAATTGGGTAGAGTAAATGCTATTCCCTACACTGTAAATTTATTCACATGATGAGTGCTTCATAATCTGTAAACAGTGATGGAGAGGGTATGCAGATGGAGATGCCTCCTAGGGTAGCACACGTGAGCATTTGGGCTCTGCACCATTAGGTGCTGATTGAAACACACAGTATGTTACTCACAATGTCTGAGCCTAGTTCATTACCTGTAAAAATGGGAATGTGATAGCTACATTGCAGGATTGTTTTGAAAAATAAATTCAGTAATGTGCTTTTCATAGCACAGGGGCTGCACAAATGTTGACTTGTCTGTTTATCATAATTACCAAGTACTATTTTAGGAACCAATACTCTCTGTATACCTATGGATAATGCAATATTTTAAGTTTTGCAACATGATTGTTAGGGCCTCACCTCTTCTTTAGATGGATTATGTTATAAAGATGTTTTGATTTCCCCCATCCCAATTTTAGTCACCTGTCTTGCCTTTTTTTCCCCACCTTACTATTTAAATAATAGCTTTTTGTTTTAAAAATAGTCAACATGTAAGGAATAGGGTTTCCCTGGTGGCGCAGTGGTTGAGAATCCGCCTGCCGATGCAGGAGACACGGGTTCGTGCCCTGGTCCGGGAAGATCCCACATGCCGCGGAGCGACTGAGCCCGTGAGCCATGGCCGCTGGGCCTGCGCGTCCGGAGCCTGTGCTCCGCAACAGGAGAGGCCACAGCAGTGAGAGGCCCGCATACCGCAAAAGGAAAAAAAAAAAAAAAACAAAAAAAAAACCATGTAAGGAATAAAAGAAAAATTATCAAATATCCATTTGTTTAAATATATAACATGATTTTGACTAAATTGACTTTTAAGGTTATCCTGAAATATGAAGTTGCTAAATTAATTGTGCTGTAAATAAAGTACAAAGCACCCAATCTAATATGAATATAATCAATTCCATTCATTTATTAAAATTTACCACATTTAATCATAGTTGACTCAAGGGGATAAAGATCTTGACCTCTGAATTCCTTTAAATGGATCCTCTAGCTACTATTTTCCTTAAGAAAAAAACATACAGACGAGTGATATGCCCATATAAAAATTACATACTGAAAGTATAGGCCCTAGAGCAATCCCTCAAGAAAAATCAAGGTTAGGAAGAACAAAGTCTGAAGTTCTCACAAAATCAAGCTTTCTATTTTTGTGCATAAGGGAAGATAGTGCAAAACTTAATGCCATCTAGAGATGTTCGTATCCATGAAAATAATTTTACTCCTCATCTTATTCTCCCTTTTAAATGTTCACAATTGCATGCTCTCTCCTCACCTTTAAGCCTTTCAGTTTGAAAACAAACGCCTCTCCTTCTCTTTGGCAAGTCACCCCATATATGTAAGAGAAAGTGTTGCTTTGGGATCCCTTCCAAAATTCTCATTCTCACCTAATATCAGAGGTCTTAGTCAGGAGGATATAGGTGTTTGCATTTGCAAAGATGTAAAGGCTCAAGGTGGGTTATGAATACTAATCAATGAAGTTGAACTAAATTCTATTCCAAAGCTACCTTAATGGAGAGGGGCATGTCAGTGGGCTTCTTTATGTTATCAAATCCAAATTCATGTACTTAGCTCAGAGTGAGGCCAAATAAACTGAAATGTCAGAGTCTGGAGCAGAGAAAGGTTATTGCAAGGATCAAGCAAGGAGAACAGGCAGCTGGCTCCTGCTCAAAAGACCAGAACTTCCCTATGGCTTTCAGGCAAAAGTTTTCAAAGACAGTGTAAGGGAAGAGGGTCATAGGATGCATGATCATTTCATGGTCTTCTTCTGATTGGATGGTGGTGAGGTAACAGGGTGTTGTCCCCAGAATCTCAATCTTCTAGTTCCAACCAGTCTGAGGTCTAGTGCCCGTGGTCAGCATGTAGTCACTATCTCAAAAAGCTGCATCGTTATCTACATCCTTTTGGAAGGAACTAGGAGTCCTAATCTTTAAATGCTTGAGCTTGCTCTTTAGAACTCAAGAAGGCCTGAGAGACTGAAGCCTTTTTCCTACAAAGGAAAGGACAAAGAAAGCCTTTTATTCCTGAGAGGGCCCTGCAGGGTCCTCCTGGGTATTAACCCCCCACACCCCTTTTCTCTGACAGTCCTCAATCTTGAGGGGAATAGGTGTTGGGCAAGAAAGGGAATAACATTTTGGATAGAGAGGTTAATTACAAATTCAGCAGGGGAATTCAGTTTCACTTACATGGCAGTCTATAAAGTAAGCACCACTGTCTAAAACATTATTTTCTCTCTGTGGCAACAACCTAATATAATAGTATATTGAAGAAAGAATAGTCCCTCTGTTAGAGAGGATTTGGCCCTGTCCTCTAAGCACAATGATATCCCACTATTGTGCTGAAGAACATGTCTCTTTTCTGCTCTGCCTGTGGTCTGTGCGACCAAAAAAAACCTGCAATAATTGCTGTCCTCTTACTTTCCTGAGGAAAGAGTAAAGGCTCAGATTCCAGGTTTTCCTTTGAGATGGAGCCTTGTAGGAGATGCTATTTCTTTCCTCAGCAACAGTTTTGTTTTTGGCATAATGACAGAAACAGGCCAAGAAGGCTCAGAATCATTTGTAACCTTTTTGAAATTACTCACTCTGATTTCTAAAACCAATGTGTACAAAGACCCAGTCTAAGTCTTCTCTCATCTAATCAACCCTGAAGTAAACCTAGTTTCTAGTTTATCTAGAAGTACATAAGAAGATAAAATACAACATTAATCATATTATTTTACCAAATTTAGAAGTTATATATCTAACAGGCTTTGCAGCATCTAAAACATTTACCAAAAAGGAAACAAATTAGTACCCTCTTAAAATTATGATTTACTTTCTGTCAACTTAGCACTGATCAATGCTATCCACTTCTTTCTTATTCTCTATTTGTTTATTCCTCATACTTGGTGTGATGTTTCAGACCAAGCATGTCTGAAATATAATGGATCTATGGGGCAACACGTTTGAATTTTCAAAACTAAAACTCAGTAAATATAAATGTAAATATTTATTATCATATTCATAAAAATATACATGTAAATGTTACTTTTCACTGCCTTATATAGAATGATATTCAGATACAGTTACAGGAAGTAATACAATATTCATGCTCAATAACAATTAAACTCAGAATCTAGGGCATGTTTCTCAAGAGGGACAGTATTTCCCACAAAGATGCATTTTGGAAATGCATGGAGGTATTTTCAGTTGTCATGATTGTGTAAATATTATAGGCAGGGGCTACTGATGTTCCATGTTTAAAAAAAATATGAAAACTCACTCAAACTTCTAAAAAACTCAAAACATTTCAAAAAGCTGAGACCCATTCTTGGTCATTGGAAGAATGGAACTGTGGATACTAATATTATACTTATGCTAAATTCAGTTGCCTTTTTAGGGCATAACTTGTATGTCATGAGTTTCTATGCTTAATGCTCTCCCTCCATTATGGACAAGGAGAAAGCACCATCTTCTCATATATATGTGAAACCTTATTTCCAATATTTATCCTCATTAAAAACGTGAAAATTTAATGTTTAATTAATCAGAAACATATATTTAAAAACTTAAAATACTTTATCTTATAATTTTATGTGTTTTTTTAAATTTATAAGACTTTTATAGTATTTGAAAATCTTTAGATTATATAGAATGTCAGAATTCAAAGTAAAAATCTGGCTACTGCTTTAACTGTCGACTGTCCTTATTATTAAAATTAAGCCCCGCATACTATCGTGGTATTGTGAGCTGCTAAAGAAGGCTAAATTTACCCTAACATATTAGTTTATTCAATAATTATGAGTTATGTCTTGTTAAGATACAGCATCATTATTTTGTGATGTGACATATACACTAAATATATTTTCTGTTAATAAATATCTTTAAGTTTGATCATTACATTTATATTTTAAAATGCAATGGGATTCTAACCATAGTGATTACAACTTTGCAAATAGTGTTTAATATGTTTCAATATTAGATTTTCCAACTCATTTGTATTATATAATTTTATATACAATTTTACATACTGTATAATGTTTCACTTTTATATTTTCTAATTCACTTGTATTTTCTACTATTTTTCTCCTGCACCTTTGGCCATCAATTGATTACTGAACTTATGTGAACTACAGTTTTCCAAGAAATATCAGAAATTGTCATTTTCAACAGTTTCCCCTGATGTTTGTCATGTGAATATATTTGGATTCTGCAGTTTTTCAGAATGGGTTTCCATAAAGAAATAGAATGCAGTGATACATATGAGACTATGTTAATAGTAAACTACATCTGGCTTTTGGTTTTATAATTCTTTTTTTTTTTTTTTTTTTTTTTGCGGTATGCGGGCCTCTCACTGCTGTGGCCTCTCCCGTTGCGGAGCACAGGCTCCGGACGCGCAGGCCTAGCGGCCATGGCTCACGGGCTTAGTTGCTCCGCGGCATGTGGGATCTTCCCGGACCAGGGCACGAACCCGTGACCCCTGCATCGGCAGGCGGATTCTCAACCACTGCGCCACCAGGGAAGCCCTATAATTCTTAATAATGTCTTTTGAAGATTATGTTTCTTGATAAATAATCACCCAATAATTGCATTGAATAAATTATTTAATTCAGCTGTTTACTTAAATGAAAAAAGTCTAAGTGATTAAGAAATAGAAGAGTTATTTTGTATTTGCAACAATGGAGATTTCTTCAAATGGGTAGAAGACTTTAGCACTGAGTTTTGCAAAATACACAATCTGTAATATATAAGGATGTCATTAAAAATTTTGAGAACTTTCAATGGTTATGTTGCCTCAAAAGTAATTATTTTAATGGTTAAAATAAAATAAATTGAAAAAGAATAATATTTTGTGACAGGTAAAAAATTTTAAGAAATTTCATTTTCAGTGTCCGTATAGTTTCATTGGACCACAGCCATGCATTCTTTTTTATTTTTTACATTTATTTATTTAATTTTATTTTTATTTTTGGCTGTGTTGGGTCTGTTTCTGTGTGCAGGCTTTCTCTAGTTGCAGCGAGCAGGGGCTAGTCTTCGTTGCGGTGCGTGGGCTTCTCATTGCAGTGGCTTCTCTTGTTGTGGAGCATGGGCTCTAGGCATGCGGGCTTCAGTAGTTGTGGCATGCGGGCTCAGCAGTTGTGGCTCGCAGGCTCTAGAGCGCAGGCTCAGTACTTGCAGCCACGCATTATTTTACATATTGACTTGTTTTCATACCACGAGGGCAGATGTGAGTAAAGGCAACAGAGATAGTATGGCCAGCAAAGTTTAACATGTTTACTATCCAGAACTTCACAGAAAAAAAAGTTTGTTCCGTGAACTAAATAAATGAATTAATGTCTCAGGTATGAAAGAAAAATTGGTCTAAAACAAAAGCTTGATATTTTTCCAAAGTAGACATACAAATGGCCACCGAGTAATGAAAAGGTGCTTTACATCACTAATCATCAGTGAAATGCAAATAAAACCACATGAGATATCATCTCACACCTCTTAAGCTGTCTATTTTCAAAAAGACAATAGATAACAAATGCTGGTCAAAATGTGGAGAAAAAGTAATCCTTGGGCACTGTTGGGGGAATTGTACATTGGTGCAGCCATATGGAAAACAGTATGGCAGTTCCTCAAGATTAATTTCTTCTTTAAAAAAGTGTCTATTCAGATCCTTTGCTCATTTTTTAATTGAGTGTTTTGCTTATTGTTATTGAGTTTTATTAGTTCTTTATGTATTTAATATTAACCCCTTATTGAATATGTGCTTTGAAAATATTTTCTCTCATTCCATAGGTTGCTTTTTAATTTGTTGAATGTTTCTTTGCTATGCAGAAGCTTTTTAGCTTGATGCAGTCCCACTTGTTGATTTTTGCTTTTGTTGCCTTTGCTTTTGGTGTCAAATATAAACAAATAATTGCCAAGACCAATGTCAAGTAGCTTACACACTATGTTTTATTCCAGGAGTTTTATGGTTTCAGATCTTACATTCACATTTTAAATCAATTTTAAGTTGATTTTTGTGTATGGTGTAAGATAGGGGTTCAGTTTCATTCCGTTTCATGTGGCTATCCAGTTATATCAACACAATTTATTGAAGAGATTTTTCATTTCCCATTGTGTTCTTGATTCTTTTGTCAAAAAGTAATTGACCATATATGTGTGGGTTTATTTCTGGGATCTCTTTTCTGTTCCATTGATATATGTGTCTGTTTATATGCCAGTACTATACTAATTTGATTAATACAGCTTTGTAGCATAGTTTGAAATCAGGAAGTGAAATGCCTCTAGCTTTGTTCATCTTTCTCAAAATCACTTTGGACTTGAGTTTTTTGTGGTTCCACACAAATTTCAGGATCTTTTTTTTTCCTATCTCTGTGAAAAATGCCATTGGATTATTTTATAGGGATGTCATTGAATCTGTAGATTGCTGTGGGTGCTACAGACATTTTAACAATATTAATTCTTCTAGTTCATGATCACAGAATATCATTCCTTTTGTTTGTGTTTTCTTCAGTTTCTTTATCAATGTTTTATAACTTTGGGTGTACAGATCTTTTACCATGTTTGTTAAATATTTTCCTCAGCATTTTATTGTTTTTAATATTACTGTAAAGGGATGGTTTACTTAATTTCTTTCTCTGACAGTTCATTGCTGCTGTATAGAAGTGTAACTGATTTTTTTATATTGATTTTGCAACCTACAACTTCACTGATTTTTCTAATTAGTTCTAACTTTTTAATGGAATCTTTTAGAGTTTTGTATATGTAATATCATATCATCAGCAAACAGAGATATTTCTATTTCTTCCTTTATGTTTTGTTTTTCTTGCCTAACTGCTCTGGCTAGGAGGGGAGAATGGGCATCTCTGTCTTATTCCTGATCTTAGAGGAAAAGCTTCCAGCTTTTCACCATTGAGTCTGACATTAGCTGTGGATTTGTCATATATGGGCTTTATTATGTTGAGGTATATTTCATCTATATTTAATTTTTGAGACTTTTTAACCATGAAAGAATGTTAATTTTGTCAACCTGCTTTTCCTGCATCTATTGAGAAAATCATATGATTTTCATGTTTTTATGTTTCATTCTATTAATGTGGTATATCACATTTTTTATTTGTTTGTATTGAGCCATCCTTACTTTACAGGAATAAATTCTGCTTGATCATGGTTTATGATTCTTTATGTACTGATGAATTTGGTTTGCTAATATGTTGTTGGGGATTTTTTCATCTATGTTCATCAGGGATATTGTCTTGTCATTTTCTTTTCTTGTAGTGTCCGTGTCTGGTTTTTGTATCAGGGTAATGCAAACCTTGTAAAATGAGTTTAGAAGTGTTCCCTCTTCTTCAGTTTTTTGGAAGAGTTAGAGAAGGATTGGCCTTAATTCTTCCATAAGTATTTGGTAGAATCACCAAGTGATGTCATATGATCATGGCTCTTTGTTTGGAGGCTTTGATTACTGACTCAATCTCCTTACTAGTAATTGGCCTCTTCAGATTTCTATTTCTTCATGATCCAATCTTAGTAATTTATGTGTTTCTAGGGATTTATCATATCTTATAGGTTTTGAAATTTGTTGGCATATAATTGTTCACAGTAGTTTCTTATGATCCTTAGTATTTCTGTGTTATCAGTTGTAATATCTCTTCCTTCATTTTTTTTTTTTTTTTTTTTTGTGGTACGCGGGCCTCTCACTGCTGTGGCCCCTCCCATTGCGGAGCACAGGCTCCGGACGCGCAGGCTCAGTGGTCACGGCTCACTGGCCCAGCCTCTCCGCGGCACGTGGGATCCTCCCAGACCGGGGCACGAACCCGTGTCCCCTGCATTGGCAGGCGGACTCTCAACCACTGCGTCACCAGGGAAGCCCTCTTCCTTCATTTTGATTTACTTCTCTGAGTTTTCGTCTTCTTTTTTTTTTTTTTTTTTTTTTCTTTTTTGCAGTATGTGGGCCTCTCACTGTTGTGGCCTCTCCCGTTGCAGAGCACAGGCTCTGGATGCTCAGGCTCAGCGGCCATGGCTCACAGGCCTAGCCGCTCCGTGGCATGTGGGGTCTTCCTGGACCGGGGCATGAACCCGTGTCCCCTGCATCAGCAGGCGGACTCTCAACCACTACGTCACTAGGGAAGCCTTTCCTTCTTTTTAGTCTTAGATAAAGATTAGTTAGAAGCCAGACGCTCAGGCATCAGCTGAAAGATGCAATCCAATCATTTTCAGGAAAAAACTGGGAGATTGGTGTTTTTTTCTGAAATTTTTGCATTGAGCAGGGAGGACGAAGGTGTAGATATAGGGAGTGCTTTGTCACTGTTAACATCTGCGTCTTTCTTTGTTATAGTGTTATACATCTGTGGGACTCATGAATACTAGCCCCATTGGCTCTCAGAGCTAGCTAAATTGGAAAATCATCCCTCAGGTGGTAGCCTTAAAAGTTGGGGTCCTATATGTGTGGTCCAAACCCTTCACTCCTCAGGGAGAAGCTGGGAGTTGCAAGTTTTCTCCCAACTATAAGGTGGTACGTTGGGGCTGGGCTTAAGGTGAGATTGTGTCTCAGCCTTTCCTCCCCATTTCAATGTGGGTATTTTCTCAATCATACAGTGTGGAGGAGTCACTCAACTAGTTTCTGGATTTCTCTCAGAGTGAATTGATCCATTTTTAGCTATATATTTTGTGTGCCCATGGGAAAGAAATTTAAAAGTTTCCTGTATTGCCCTCTTGATTACACCTTGGGATTCATTTCTGATTTTCTATTTCTCTCAACACCACAATAAATTATTCACTAAGTCCTGAAAATTCAATTTCTATATATTTCTTCAAATGACTATTACCTCTCCATCTTCTCTGTTTATGCATTAATTCTATTTTTTATCATGGGTAACTGCTTTACTCTTTACCCCATCAGTTTCATTCTTCACATTCTCATCATTGTTGTCTTTAACCTTAAATTATGGAAGTTCTGCTAGAAATTATTCAGCAGTTTTTCAAAACTATAAAGGTTATATGTAATTTCATTCATAGACTGGATTATGGCTACTATGTCAGTCTTACTGTCAATAATTTGTTAATATTTACCTCTTCCTCCAGTTACACTCATAGGACCTTATAAAGATTAAATTAGATGTTATATCCAAAATGCTTTTCACTGTGTAATTTGTGCCAGGCATTATTTTAATTGTAGCAATATGAAAACTGATAAAATATTGGCCATACATTTAGGATCTCATCCAGGATCTGGTCTCAAGTGACTTTTAATGTAATTCTGGTGCAGCGAAATGCACTCTTTTTGTCATGGAATGACACTAATTGTTTTTCTATGGTTATCAATTTCAGTCCATTTGCATTCAATAACTTGCATTTCCCCAACCTGCTATATCCTTTCTTCTTTATGGATCTTTAAACATGTTGATTTTCTCCATTATATTATTACTTAAAAAAAAATTTTATTATTATTATTATTTTTTGCCATACACGGGCCTCTCACTGTTGTGGCCTCTCCCGTGGTGGAGCACAGGCTCTGGACACCACGCTCAGCGGCCATGGCTCACAGGTCCAGCCGCTCCATAGCATGTGGGATCTTCCCGGACCAGAGCACAAACCCGTGTCCCCTGCATCGGCAGGCGGACTCTCAACCACTGCGCCACCAGGGAAGCCCTCCATTATATTATTAATTCTGAAATTACAGAGATTAATCTAGATTACTTTCTAAACTTGTACAGGCTTTTGTATAGTAATTTGTCCAAGTAATTGTTTATTAAGTGTTCATTTATTTAGTTGAAATATATGTACCTTTATTTAAAGCTAGATTCTATAAGGATTTTTTGGTTGGAGATATTTAATAAATTTCAGCTAAATCAGGACATGAGGATACCATTTGTTAAAGTAGGTCAGAACTGTGCTTGATACATCCATTGTTAAGTGTTTCTGGCTAATTGATTAAGATTATGAAGAGTGATTCAGTGTTTGGCTGGTCTATAGTGTTAATAAAAGTTCTAAACATTATTAGTATTATTAGGAAACAATGGGAACTGGGAAATTCATTCTGCAGGTTTTATAATCATGAAATATATGACATAAGTTAGATAGTTATGAAATTTTTTTGTCTAGAAACAATAAGTTGGGTTAGCTGACCATGAAAAACCTTTCATCTCTATTTCTAAGGAAAAAAAAAAATCTTGAAAATTTTTATGAAATTTTTTGAAAATCTTGAAAGAATGTTGATATCACTACTGCTTGTAGTAAAAATGTCACAGAGCAGCTACAACTCTACTATATAATCTAACCTTTCTATGTACTGGCCATTTGTTTCTTTAATTTATTGACAATAGAATTGTGCACTTTTCTTAGTTTAAATTAGAAATGTCTTCTAGACATTCATCTTCATTGTGACCTCCTATATAAGGCTCAGGAATTTTGCTACTCAGATACTTAATAGAATATCTTAAATTCTTTAAAATATGGTACCTATAGATACAGTGGTGTTAAACCTGGTATAATCATTTCCATTTAAAAACATTTCAAGGGCTTCCCTGGTGGCGCAGTGGTTGAGAATCCGCCTGCCGATGCAGGGGATACGGGTTCGTGCCCCGGTCCAGGAAGATCCCACATGCCGCGGAGCAGCTGGGCCCGTGAGCCATGGCCGCCGAGCCTGCGCGTCCGGAGCCTGTGCTCTGCAACGGGAGAGGCCACAACAGTAAGAGGCCCGTGTACCACACACACATAAATAAATAAATAAATAATTAAAAAAGTAAAAACATTTCATTTTAGAAGTTATACATTATGTAATGTAAAAATATAGTGCATTAAAATGATCATGTTAGGAATGAGTTACACACAGTGTTAGCCACGTTAAGTAGGTATGAACAATAAAAAACTAATATAAAATAATCCACGTCTTTGTCAGATCACGCATATTTTTGAAAAGTTAAAATATTTATTATTTGTCATTGACCAGAATTTAAATGGAATTCACCTTAGGCAAAAATCCTGAAGTCTATCCTTTTTCCATACAATCTCAGATTGTATGTAACCCTTTTTCCTAGCATCACTAAACACAGCTAATGTCTCTGCTCTCTGATTCTCCTATTTCTCGTTCATTTTACCTGACTAAAACATATTATTCTGAAACTTGCAGCAAGTAGACATTATGATCTGAATCATTTTACCTGATTACCTTAAGTTTTAAACAAAAGGACTTATACCTTGCTAAAATAATTTTGAGCATCAGTGAGGCACAGAGATTTTTGTGTGTGTGTGTGAGACCAGCTAGTAATATACTTGAAATTGCACTAGATTTAAAGTGGACTAGGTTTGCTTTTTTTTTTTTAAGAGTGATACAAAAACAAATGTGGGAATAAGCTTAGGTATCTCAATTTTAAATGTCCCACTGAGTCAAAAGCTATATGTACTGAGACACAGATAGTGGAGACAAAATATTTTGTATTCTTAGTCACTGACATCTTCTAATGTTAAATATTATTCCTTACACTTAATATTGTTTTGAGAAGTACTGAAGCATATCACTATGCCTGTTATTTCCACCACTGGGCTATAAGGTTTCTTAGAAAGAAATGTAATGTTAGTCTACACTTCATTTTCAAATATAATTATAGCTATATTTCTTTTTCCATTCCATGAAGTCATAATCCATTTTCTTCTTCAAATCCATGAGGTTCAAATGTGAAAATTACATTGTGATAAATTATAAGAAAGTTAATATGTTATTCAATTTAGGATAAAGGATTTATCCTTTAAAGGATTTCTGTCAATTTTTTATGAGTTGGTAAAATGATAAGTACCTGAAAATTAAAATCGCTAATTCTATTTTTCTTATTCTTTCGAAAGTAAAACTCTATATTATTCCTTATTGTAACACATGAAACAGTTGCTACAGTATAAAATTATGGTTGTTTTCTATTATGATTAAAAATAGCTAGTGGGGATGTAATTCAGAGAAATATAATGCAAACCTTATTTTGTCTTTAAAATTTCTAAATATGACAGATGTTGCTTCAGCCCATATAATAAATAATTAAACAGTTCCATGAATAAACTCAATAGAAATAAAACTACAGGAACATTTTCTAGCAACATTATCATCTCAGGTTATTTAATAAGTTAGGGCAAAGCTGTGAAGAACTAAGAAAAAAATAAATGTTTTCTTCACAATAAAAGAGTTTTACCAGGGAAGTAAGTTGAAAGTGGTACAAATTAAGAGAAGTAAAATAGTTTTGATAATTACAAGTGATATAATAAGTGAATATATGTGATATAAGCTGTAAAATAATAAAACCCTAATTTCTAATTTACATCACTAGATATATGTCAATATGCACACAGATAAATGTAAAAACCTATAAATATAAAAATATTTACATTTAAAGTGAATGAGTTACTAAGTCCTCCAAAAGAGAATTTTTTAAGAAAAAATGAAATGCTAGTGTTTTACAAATTTTAAATGAAAGAAAATTAGTCTAAATTTAGGTTTGATAGTAAATATTCTAAATTTTAAAGAAAAAATTAAGCATCATTATCATGTTTTCATTACCTGAAGGAAAATTACTTTATCTGAATTGCTACTGTATTTGGTTATTTATATAATTTCTTCCCATATGACTCTTCTCATTAATGATTTTGTTTTGTTTCTTCCTGGTTTCAGAAGAAATCTAAATATGAACTTCCTCCTTCTGATATTTTTGTGTACATGAAAAGTATATTTAGGTTGGTAAAATGTATACACATATACACATATTGACTATATTTCTTACAGATAGGACTGTTCATACATATTCATATATATATATATATATATATGCACATATTTATCCATATGTACTCAAGTTCCTCCCCCTCAAGACTACTGCCTATATTTGAGTCCACCCATAGTTCCTTGATTTTAGGCTTAGGGAAAGTTGTAGTTCTCTTGTTAAAAGTCAATATTTCTAATTAAGATCTCGTATCCCACACATTCTACCTTTCTGAAAACAAAATGTTATTGTTTTCTTCATTTTCAAATTATAACAGGGCTTAAGCATATATATCTGCCCAATATGGTGCTGCTAAAAATGATTTCTGCTTAATGTTACATAATCCTTAAAAATAGTTTTCTATTTCCTTTCAGTATATTCCCAATTGATTTAATGTATATACACTCATATTTTATGTTCATATAAATTCATTAATTTATTTCCCACCTGAAATTATTTTGTTTTTTTAATCTGTGTCAGACAAGGAAAATAAAAGCATTTTTATAATTTTAAGGTGAAAGGAATGAGAATTAAAAATTACTATAGCTCCCAGTAGCAGCTCTTCCTGGATGCCAGAGACTCCCTTCTCACATTTCTCACACATAACGATCACAGTTTCTAGGAGTTCGATGTCATATAACTTTGTATTTTCATTGTTTACCCATTGGGCAGTGTTTTCTCTAGAGTCAGCACCAGTCAGACTCCTAGCAAGTGAAATAAAAACAGGCTCAGCATCCTGGACCTGGTCTCTCTTGCTCTGGTGTTTCATCTTTTCTCTAGTGACTGCAGCTGCTGCTGTCTATGGCCTTTGCCTCTGTGCCTATCCTGGGCTTCGGAATATTCTCCCTCTCTGGTTCCAGAGGACTGATATCTTAAACTTAGGGGGAACTTCTGCTCTCTAGAGATCCTGATAAGGATTAAGAAAAAACATGGACCCCTAGGGTTGCCTTTTAAGTCTTAGGAGAGCACCAGATTGGAAGATCTTACAGTGCACTTTAGATATGTCATAAATGGTAGCCTCCTTCTCCTCTGAATAGCAAAGATTGATGCCATGTCCTGCCCACTATCTGCTGCACACAGTAGGGTGTAGCTCTAGGACCTTGATTCAGATTTTTCTTGCTCCAATGGTGTGCTGAAACATTTCTGCTGGACTCCTAGACTCCAAGGCTTTTTAGCTCAGCTTGGTTTAAGAAAAGGAAAACAGAGGAGAGCAGCCAGGATGGCAGAGTAGAAGGATGCTAAGCTCACCCCCTCTCATGGGCATACCCAAATCAAAACTAACTGCAGAACAACCATTGATGAAAAAGACTGAAACCTACCAGAAAAGATCATCTATATCTAAAGACATAAAGAAGGAACCGTAACAAGAGAGGTAGGAGGGGCAGACTCACAATATAAACAAATCCCATATGCCTCGGGTAGGTGACCCACAAACTGGAGAATAACTACATAGCAGAGATTCTCCCACAGGAGTGAGAGATTCTCCATAGGAGTGAGATTCTCCCATATCAAGCCCCCCAGGCTGAAGGTCTGGCACTGGGAAGAGGAGTCCCCAGAGCATTTGGCTTTGAAGGCCAGTGAGGCTTGATTGCAGGAGCTGCACAGGATAGGGGGGAAATAGAGACTTCAATCTTAAAGGGCACACATTAAATCTCAAGTGCGCTGGGAGCAAGTACAAAAGGGATAATTTGATAGAAGCTTGGACCAGACCTATCTCTGGTCTTGGCGGGTCTCCTGGGGAGGTGGGGGGGCAGCTTTGGCTCACCCTGGGGACATAGACACTGGTGGTGGACATATAAGGAAGCATTTATCTGCATGAGTGCTACTGGAGGCTGACATCTTGGCACCAAGTTCTGGCTCCATCCAACAGCCTATAGGGTCTAGAGCTGGGATGCCTCAGGCCAAACAACTGAGCAGGGAACACAGCCCCACGCATCAGCAGATAGGCTATCTAAAGACTTCCTGAATCCACAGTTGCCTCTAGACATGCCTCCAGACACAGCCTAGCCAGAGGGCCAAGACTCAGCTCCACCAACCAGTGGGCAGGCAACTGCCCCTCCTGACAAGAAGCCTGCACAAAGCTTTAGCAGCTTCATCCACTGTGGGGGAGACACCATAAGAAAGAAAACCACAGCCCCACAGCCTGTAGACCATGTCTGCAAACAAAGGCCAGACACTACTTTGGGACTAGCCAGTCCCTGGCCCTTGGGTGATGAGAGGGAGAGTACTGCTGGGGTACATAGGATGTCTCCTACAGAGAACAACTTGTTCGAGGTTGAGAAATGTAATTAACCTACCATATACATAAAAATACAAATAGGAATTTAGCCAAAATGAGGTGACAGAGGAATAAGTTTCAGACAAAGGAACAAGATAAAACCCCAGGAGAAGAACTAAGTGATGTGGAGATAAGCAATCTATCTGAGAAAGAGTTCAGAGTAATGATCATAAAGATGATCAAAGAACTCAGGAGGAGAATGGATGCACAGAGTGAGAAATTAGAAGTTTCTAAGAAAGAATTAGAAAATATAAAGAACAACCAAACAGAAATTAAAAATATAACTGAAATGAAAAATACACTAAAAGGAATCAATAGTAGACTAAATGAGGCAGAAGAAAGGAACAGTGAGCTGGAAAACTGAGTAGTGGAAATCATTGTCGCCAAACAGAAAAAAGAAAAAAAGAATGAAAAGAAACGAGGACAGTGGATGAATTTTATGGAGTGTAAACTATATCTCAATAAAGTCATTTTAAAAGGAGAAACAGGAGGAGGAGGAGAAGGAGAAGAAAACACCAAAGGAAGACATATGAAAGTTTGTGTGGAGGAAAATTTAATTTGTGCTGTTCTAGTGGGAAGAACTAGAACTAATGAACCGAAGTGGAAAAAGGTAGATTTTATTTGATATAAGAAAAACTTTGTTCATCATCCTCTTCAAAAGAAACAGCCTGCATTATAAGATTGTTTTTCATCCCTGGAAGCTTAGTACTCTCCATAAAGAATATTATAAAATCAAGTTAGGAAGAAAGTTGAAGTAAACTATCACTATGATGCCTCCCAAATTTATGATTTTATGCATCCAAACCTTAATAAGTTATGTGCAAACAGTTTATGATTTTGGTATCCAGAAACAGCTATATATTTAAATACAAACTGATTTTAAAGGGAAAGAAAAAGAAAGAAATGAGGACAGTTTAGGAGACCTCTGGGACAAAATCAAGTGTGGTAATATTTGCATTATAGGGGTCCCAGAAGGAAAAGAGAGAGAGAAAGGGCCTGAGTAAATATTTGAAGAGATAATAGCTGAAAACTTTCATATAGGAAAGTCACCCAAGTACAGGAAGCACAGAGAGTTCCATATAGGATTAACCCACAGAGGAACACAGAGATGGAGGAACATAAACGACAATTTCTATCTTTTATTATCATTCTAGAGCCATGATCCCCACTGCTGCCACCAAATCCTCATACACTATTTTATTTTTTTTATTATTATTTTTTTTGCTGTACATGGGCCTCCCACTGCTGTGGCCTCTTCTGTTGTGGAGCACAGGCTCCGGACGCGCAGGCCCAGTGGCCATGGCCCACGGGCCCAGCCACTCTGTGGCATGTGGGATCCTCCCGGACCGGGGCATGAACCCGTGTCTCCTGAATCAGCAGGCGGACTCTCAACCACTGTGCCACCAGGGAAGCCCCTCATACACTATTTTAAAACAGTGCTTGTCACCCCAGAAGTTATCTGACTGTTTACTCAATAGCTTCATGTATTTTCTCTATAATTTCCTGGGGTTAATCATAGAAGATGGCACTCAATACTTCAACATCTTTCTAAAAATATTAACAGGGGCTTCTCTAAAATCCTATCATTGACATCTACTATTGGTAATTCCCTTCCTTCTTTTCCTTCCCTTCCTCCCTTTCTCCCTTTCTTTTTTTCTTTCTTTCTTTCTTTCCATTTTCTCTTTTCTGATGTTACTTTCAGCTGAAGGCATCAGTAACAGAAAAAATAACATGTACATTTTGTATTACCAAAGATAACCCTATAAAAGTTATGAATACATAAACAAGTCTCAATTAAAGTAATAAAATTCGCTCACAACTACTCAGAGATAATCACTGACAGCATGCTGTATGTTAACTTCTAATATTCTATTATGCTTAAGTTATAGTTACAATTGTGTATACATATACACTTATTATGTAAGCATAATAAGTAATTTATATTTTCACATATGAACACCAGTTAAAATTTATTTAGATCCTAAAGAAGTAGGCTAAAATGTACAAGTTAAAATTTTTATATTTTTCTTTACAATTTCAGTCCAAATTATATAACATATGTCCATTCTGAAATTTTAAATACAATTTTTCTGATATTCCAGATTTAACGTGTTTTCCTCTATTAATGTTCTTTACAATTCATAAATTTTCTCAGAATTTTTCAAGAAAAGAACTTCAGAGGAAATCTGACTGCAAGTGTGACTAAAGTAGGAATGACCACTTGTTCTCTGTACAACTCAAAAGCATTCTCTTTCTAGTTCAGTTTAGAAAATGTCAGTATTTGTATGACATTTTGAATTTCATCAAGGCCATGTACTCATTAAAGGTGTTTTAAAAAATAGAGGAATTGAGAAATTATATAATTAACCTTTATACAAAAATGTTAGAGTTTCCTGATGATTTAAAGTTAAATCTGTGGTATTATGTGAAGAACAGAAAGTTAAAAAGTTAATACTTTTTAAAAAGTTAAAACTTTTATTTATATTTTTCTCTATTCTCTATAGAAAAAAATGATTTATGGTTAAGTCTGTACTTTCTATACAATCAAGCTATAAAACAAAAAATTAAGATTCTGTTTAATATAATAAAATTACATATACAAATTTAACTGATAAATTATATAATATGTATTTTCTGTCACTTAGCTTTTTTTAACGTATTTTCTGTCACTTTTAATTTTCAGGGAAATACTATTAACATAGGATATTTTATTCTATAAATTGAATAGTCATGTTGAAATTACCTTTTGACATATAGATGATATTGCTATATTTATTATATACTTTTATAAAGATACCATTAAAAGTTACCCTGAGAAAACTGAGATATGATAAACCAATGACAGATTAAAAACAACAAAAACAAATAAATAAACATTTAAAAAAATATTCTTAGGTTCTTTATTATCTTAATAATGAAACTAAGCCTGCATAAACCATTCTGAAGTGATGGCTCTAACAGCTGGAGAACTAATTCTACACAATCCCCAGAGCAGGTTCTGCCAGCAATACCATGACTAGAACGTACTGCCACCACCACCTTTGTTGGGGCTCACTACATTTCAAACTCATGTTTAATCATAATATCAACCTTATGCAGTAGATAATAGTCTATTACTAGACTATGGATAATCAATAGTCATCAAATGGGTAACTTTGTGCTACATGAACACCAAATAAGATAGAGTAGGATGAAAGTCAGATTGCAATTACATAGTAGGTAGATATAATACAATTAAATATTTTTGTGAGACCAGAGACCTCGCTCTGTGACTATGTTCCCTGAGAAAAGCCAGAAGTCACTTCTGTTGGGAGACAGGTCTTTATGTTTCTGTATATCTTGTAAACAGAGGTGATGGCTGTTTTTATTTCATATTACTTTTTCAAGTTTGTATTTATTTCAAAGTGCCTTAGCATATAGAATCTGTTTCTCTGGAGAAAAGGGAAGACTTATTTACTTGTATTCCATTACAATAAGTCTGGGTTTGCTAATAAAGTTGGAGTTCCTCAGCTGTGAAACAAACCACCATGTATGCAGCATTTACCTTAGCCTCTGTTTCACCACTACAGTTATCGTAATTGTGGGGGAAGTATATTAGTTTCCTATTGCTGCAAAACAAATTATCACAAACTTAGTGGCTTAAAACTATAAAAAGGTATTGTCTCACAGTTTCTATAAGTCAGAAGTTTGGGCACATTGTGGTTGAATTTCCTATTCAGGCTCTTACTGGGCTAAAATCAAAGTGTGGAGCTGTGGTTCTCAGCAGGGACTTTTAGTTTTCTTCCAGCATTATGAGATGTTGACAGAATTAATTTCTTTGCAACTATAGGGACTGAGGTCCCTGTTTTGCTGCTACCTGTGTGCCAGGTTCTGCTCTTAGCTCCTAGAGGTCACCCAGAGTAGTGTAGATAATAGAAAGGCAAAGGTTAAATTGTAGCACTTTACCTTCAGAGAAAAGGCAGGTGTAATTATCATCAGCATTAATAGATAGAACATCTAGTAGAACACTCACATTGGATTTATGACAGTGAAATGAGAATAGAAATATACCAGAAAGACAAAAATGGAAGACTTGGTATGTGTCTACTTGCTTCAGTCAAGATAGTGCATCAGCAAGAGGGAAGAGATATGGGAACATATGTATATGTATACCTGATTCACTTTGTTGTAAAGGAGAAACTAACATACTATTGTAAAACAGTTATACTCATATAAAGATGTTAAAAACAAACAAACAAACAAACAAAAATAAAATCCAGCACTACTTTTCATTAGCTGTGTGACCCCTGGTAAGGGTCAGTCCCTTTCTGACCTTCAGCTTCCTGAAGGCGAAAGTAAACTCTTACTCTCAGGGCCCACTTGAGGACAGATGACGTGCATGCAGCGTGAGTGTGGGAACTGCCAGCTGGTAAGAACCCACAAAGATGCTCACTACAGTAACTCCCCTACATATGAACCTTCAAGATGCGAACTTTCAAAGATGCGAACGTATTATAAACCTCTTACAGTACAGTACTGTTGGACTGGCCAAAAAGTTCGTTCAGGTTTCCCGTAAGATCTTATGGAAAAACCCGAACGTACTTTTTGGCCAACTCAATATATAGCCAATTGTGCTAGCTGGGTACCTAGGCTAACTTTGTTGGACTTAATGAACAAATTGGACTTCCGAACACGCTATCAGGATGGAACTCGTTCGTATGTAGGGAATTAGCGTATTATTGTTACTATTATCCCGGGTTCACAAAGAGTAACGTGGCCTTCTAGGAGACAGAATGGGGATTTTGGACCCGAGCTGTCTACTACAGAGGCCACTGGCCACGTGTGGCTGCCGAGCCCTTGAAATGTGACTGGTGGGAATTGAGACGTGCTTTTAGCATATAATACATGCTGGATTTTGAGGACTTAGTGCCGATTACATGTTGAAATGAGACTATCCTGGATATACTGGGTTAAATAAAAAATATGATAAAAATTTAAAAAAAAGATAGTACATCAGATGCATTGCTAGATTCCATTAGGAAATGCAGAGACTGGCAACCCATCAAAAACTGTAATACGGGTTCTGAATCATATCCTCATTTAGACACTTGTCCGGATCCTGGAAAACTAGATGAAACATGGCAAATGATGGCAAACTACCAGAATCTTACACAAGCTGGCCCCAGAACCAGCTGTTGTGTTGGAAAAGTGTCACTGCTACATTATAAATAGGAAAATGTGTTTTATTTTAATATGCCCATAAGTAGAGATCAAAACCAGTTATTCTTTTATGTAGGAAAGATAGAAGTAAACATTTGCTGTCTTATTCAAGATTATGTTAACATTTATTTTCTGTAAAAATACAGTCTTCAGGGATTTTGGTAGTCTTGAACATTCCCAAGAACATCATGCTGATCCATTATATTGATGACATTATGCTATTATGGAAAAGGATTTGATAAAGAGGAAGTGGTTAAGTACTCTGCTTGCCCTAAAAAGACACATGCAGGCCAAATGATTGGACATAAACCCTTTGCAGATGCAAAGACCTGCCACTCCAATGAAAGTATCAAGGATCTAGTGATCTGTGTCCTCTCAGAATTTCTGCTTTAAGTTAAAAGTCATGTTGCTACACTTCTGTTACAGACTGAATATTTGTGTTCCCCTCAAATTCATATGTTGACATCTAAAAGCCCAATGTGATGGTGTTAAGATATGCGGGCTTTGGGAGGTGACTGGTTCATGAGGAGGTAGCCCTCATGAATGATATTAGCACCCTCACAAAAGAGACCTCAAAGATCTCCCATACTTCCTCTACCATGTAAGGACACAATGAGAAAATTGCCATCTGTGAACCTGGAAACGGGCCCTCATCTAATGCAGAATCTGTCAGTGCTTTGATCTTGGGCCTCCCAGCCTCCAGAACTATGAGAAATCAATTTCTGTTCTTATAAACCATATAATCTGTGGTACTCTATTACAGTAGCATGAATGGATTAAGATACTCAGCAAGTCAAGTGTTATAAGTGAAAGTAATAAGAAATAGCAAATAGCATAAGTGAAATAGCAATCTATCATACCCTAGAAATGGTACATTTGGGATGAAACCCAAATAGTACATTTTTTTCATTTTAATTACCTCTCTTGCACAAATGCCTCCTTCTTAAATTGCACCTAGTGCCTAAAGTGGGGGAAATATTCTTCCCTAGACCAACTATTAGCAGACAAAAAGGAGCTCAGTTTGGTTAACAGATGGGTCGATCCAATATGATGTATTAAGTGAAAATTGAAGATGAGCTGCCACAACACAGCGAACCAACTTAGGCATGGCTCAGAAGGATATCGGTAAAGGAAATTCTCCCAGTGGCAGAATCAATAGCTGATATATCATATTCTAATACATGGAATCAAAAGATAGAAGTATGTCTGGTCTTTCTATTAATTATTTCTAGTGAACCGCTTAGAGAATTTTTGTCTCACATTCCTGAGTCCTTAGGCTTTTCTGGATCAGAGGTCTGGAGTCCTAGTACTAGTAGTGAGAACTGATGAAATTCTTCCACTAGGGAGCACAGGCAGATGTTATAGCTATTATCACCTTGCAGTTAGTTTGGGCTCTATATATGGAACAGTAGGCAAAGAGTTACTTTACTTGCAAGGGTTGTTGGTTCTGATCACCATTAAAAGCTAGGTTTGCTGCTACACTATGGGTGTGGGAAAATGTAAGCATAAAATGTCTGGGACCTACTGGGGTGTCACATCATTCTTCCATGCCTGGTGATAGTGTAAATGGGCAATTCCAACAATCATTTCCCACAAAGGGTAAAGCAGGTAGGGGTTGTGATTTCTTCACGGTAAAGTATGTGATCAAACAAACTAGAATTTCTGAAATACTAGCAAAGCGTGTGGATAATCTATAATTGATACTGGAGGAGGCATATAATTCATGTTTGGAAAAAGTTGCAACAACAAGGAATGTAGCTAGTTCCAATAACACTCCTGAATTATGTATTTCATAGAGAGTGCAGCCTATGTTCCTACACTACTCTAGGATTTATGGCAATTTTAGGTCCTTTCTGGTCTAAATAAATGTTTTTTGCTTTTGCTTTGATTGCTTGCACTCAAACTGAGGACTAATAGAAAACTGTATGTGTAAAAGAGTTTGGTCCAGAAAAGTTTTGTCAAGTGAAAGAGCAAACAGCTGGGAATGTAACACTAGGGAATACCTATATGTAAGGTTTGTGTAGAATACAAAGCTCTAAAGAGAATGAAATTGCTAAGCCAGAAGGCAGTAGGTAACTAATAATGTTGAAGTTCTTAAGCCAAAATAAGATTTCAAGTAGGAGGGAGTGGTCAATAACGTCAGTTATTGTACAGAACCAAGCAAGATAAAAATAGAAATATTCTTTATTATTTTTAATATGTAAATTACTAGGTATTTTGTTATTAGACAAGCTTTCTCTAATTGTAAAACTCAATAATAAGTGGACTTTGGGGGAGGGGGATCAAGATGGTATAGTGAGAGGACATGGAGCTAACATCCTTACATAAACACATCAATTATACATCTACATGTAGAACAAATCTCCTGGAAAATTAACTGAAAACTGGCAGAAGGACTCATACAACCAAGGCTGCAAGAAAGATTGCACATAAATGGGTAGGATGGGGAAAAAGGTATCTGGTTGAGACCTATATGCCTGGGAGTGGTCTAAGAAGAAAGGAAAGACTGCACAGGTAAACTCTTGCCCTGGGATGTGAGCCACAGACTGGGGATACCAGTCTTGGGGCCCTATATGGAGGAGATAAGCCCCCTTGGTTGCTGGAAGAACTACTGGGACACACAGAATGGCCAGAGAAGCCTAGACTCCACCTGAAAGGAATGCATGGGTGCTAGGAGGAGAGAGCTTTGCACTGGTGGCTGCTGCCCTACCACTCTCACCAACCCAAGCTGGACAAACACCCTGGCCCCACACCAGGGCTTGGCATAGGATCTAGGATAGCTGGGTCCTAGGAAAAGACTTTATCTAGTGATGCAGAGATGGTCACAGGTCCTAGTGTGACTGGTCCAGGAGAGGTGGCAGTGGCCACTGTTAGCACATATTCAGATAGTACCAGGGCAGCAGCCCAGACCTCTGGTGACAACGCAGCCACTCAAGCCCCCGCAAGCACATCATGATCCCCACTCCGAGGCCAGCAAATGCTCTGACCCTGCCCACTCCATGCTACAGCTGGGTATTGGATCTAGGGCTGTCAGGTCCTGAGAAAAGACTCAATCTAGGGATGCAGAGGAGAGACCCCAGTGTGGGGAGAAGAAATAACATAAACTTAAAGAGAACAGAGCCTACTTGAGCCCAATCCTCAGGGCTTCCACTCCATTAACTGGGGAAGCAGACCCTGTCCCTGACAGGGAAGTTACAGCTATGGAGCAGAGAGGAAGTCTCACCTCACACCCTGCTCAGGCTTTAGCTCCTCCAACACCAGGCACACTTTCTATTAAGGTGATACTGGCCAGCAAATCCTGAGGAAAGGCATGGCTGGTGTCCACATCAAATCCATTTCTGGGTACACACAGTCTAAGTACAGACACCCCCTCACATAAAAATACCTTTTCAAGTTCACAATAGATAACAGTTTCACCAAAATTCATAGAGACAAAGAAACTTAAGTAAAATATAAAGGCAGAGGAACTACTCCCAATTGAAAGAGCAAGAGAAAACACCTGAAAAAATAATGAAACAGAGATAATTAGTCTACTAGACACTGGGTTCAAAAAGTTGGTGATAAAAATAATGCTAAATGAATAAAGAAAGAGTATCAATATAAATGTATATCATTTTAACACGGAAGTAGAAATTATAAAGTTGATACAATCAAAAGTATATAATTCAATTTCTGAGATAAAAAAACACTCTAGAAACAATGAATAGCTGAATAAATGACACAGAAGACAGCATTACTGATCTGGAAGATAGAATAATAGAAATCACCTATTCACAACAGTAAACAGAAAAACAAACAAAAAATTAAAGTAGTATATGAGATAGATCTATGAGATAATATAAAATGTGCCAACATGTGCATAAAAGAGGTTCCAGAAGGAGAAGAGAGAGAGAAGGGGATTAAAATGTATTTGAAGAAATTATGACTGAAAACCTCCCAAACCGAAAGAAGCATACAGAATGCGGGGTGCTCCTGTGGTGGCAGAGGCCGGCATGATATTGTACCAGCTTGAGGCGCACCGTGTGTTCTCCGGGGAAGTTGTCTCTGGATTACGGGACCCTGGCAGTGCCGGGCTGCACAGGCTCCCGGGAAGTGAGGTGTGGATAGTGACCTGTGCTTGCACACAGGATTCTTGGTAGTTGCATTGGCAGCCTTAGCATTTCATGCCCGTCTCTGGTGTCTGCACTGATAGCCGTGGCTTGCACCTGTCTCTGGAGCTCATTTAGGCGGTGCTCTGAATCTCTTCTCCTTGCGCACCCCAAAACAATGGTCTCTTGCCTCTTAGGCAGTTCCAGACTTTTTTGCCAGATTCCCTCCCTGCTAGCTGTGGCACATTAGCCCCCTTCATGCTGTGTTCACACAGCCAACTCCAGTCTTCTCCCTGGGATCTGAACTCAGGAGCTGGAGCCTCAGCTCCCAGCCCCCACCTGCTCTGGCAGGTGAGCAGACAAGCCTCTCTGGCTGGTGAGTACTTGTCTGCACCAATACTCTGTGCGGGAATGTCTCTGCTTTGCCCTTTGCACCTCTATTGCTGTGCTCTCCTCCTTGGCTCCAAAGCTTCCCCCTCTGCCACACCCCATCCCCACCAGTGAAGGGGCTTCCTAGTGTGTGGAAACTTTTCCTCCTTCACAGCTCCCTCCCGGAGGTGCAGGTCCCATCCCTATTCTTTTGTCTCTGTTTTTCTTTTTTCTTTTGCCCTACCCAGGTACGTGGGGAGTTTCTTGCCTTTTGGGAAGTCTGAGGTCTTCTGCCAGCGTTCGGTCGGTGTTCTGTAGGGGTTGTTCCACATGTAGATGTATTTCTAATGTATTTCTGGGAAGGGGGGTGATCTCCATGTCTTACTCCTCTGACATCTTGAAGGTCTCTTCACAAATTTCATAAGTTTTATGAAGTAAGCTAATCAGATAAGCAAATATTACTAGTTGTATAATATTATTTCAGATGCAGTAAAAAGTGGTTCATATAGATTAAGCCATGCTGAGATATATCATTTTCAAATTTTGAATTGCTACAACTTCAAAACACATTTCTATCTCCTTTGATTGCTTTAAAAATGACTTAGGTTGATTTAACTCATCATAGAAGGCAATATTCAATTATTTATGATTCCAGAAAACTGTATTTTATTAACTGATATGTTGAATAAATTGAGGAAGTAGAATGTTAGTTTACAGCCTCATATTTGTTTATTATGGTTTGATATTTATTTGAATAAATAATAGCAATCCTGTGTGTTTGCACTGATTGAGTTTGTTCTAAAAATTTATAAATATCAGTGATAACTGTATGTAAGAGAAAACAATGACTCTTTTATTCCAGTTTAAATTTCAGCAATGGACTAATTTGAATTCAGGCTAGAACCAGTCGCAGTCTGCCAAAGCTATGAGAATATTTTAAAATGTTTCTTGCTGTTGTTTCAATTTGTATAGAATACACTATATACTAGGAATAAGTGATCACGTGCACACATACAATCTTTCCATATGATATTTAATGATAATATTTTGTAGGCTGAAAAAAAGCAGAACACCTGAATCTCCTTTTTATTGATATAATAAAAAGTCCATTAGATGCATATCAAACTACTCTACTAATTATCTGTATAAATAGTTATACATGTGTATATGTATTTCATACTTTTGAAAAATATTTTTTTGATTATATATTTTATATATATTATAAATATTATATATATACACATATATTCTATATAGAGATTCATTTTTTAACACATCAAATTCCAGCATTTTAAATTGAAATAAATTATAGAACATCAATTTCATTGTATGGCATAATTCCCCTCAAAAAAGACAAGACAGGAAAACTCTTTTCTTGTTAAGATGGATGACAATGAAAAGACATCAGAGGAACTTTCATACTGAGAATTCAATTCAATATCCATTACTTCCCCTATTTCCCACATGAATTCTTAACACACACACACACACACACACACACACACACACACACACACACACAGAAGTATCCTTTCAAATAAATTAAATGATGACAAGAATTACAGTTGCAGGGTTGACAATTTAGTTCCATAATTGTTATGAATGTAAACAACAATTTAAATCTTTGAACAAATTAAACATATATTAAAGGCATGTTCAGTGTAAAAGGGGCTGGGGTGCAGGAGTTACTGAGGGGATAGAAGGAAAATATATAATAATCTTTTAAAATTTACCTTATGTCAATGAAGACATAGAGAATGGATTTGAGGACACGGTGAGGGGGAAGGGTAAGCTGGGATGAAGTGAGAGAGTGGCATGGACATATATACACTACCAAATGTAAAATAGATAGCTAGTGGGAAGCAGCCACATAGCACAGGGAGATCAGCTTGGTGCTTTGTGACCACCTAGAGGGGTGGGATAATGAGGGTGTGAGGGAGATGCAAGAGGGAGGAGATATGGAGATATATGTATATGTATAGCTGTTCACTTTGTTATAAAGCAGAAACTAACACACCATTGTAAAGCAATTACACTCTAATAATGATGTTAAAAAAAATTACCTTATGTCTTAGAAACAATGAATCATTCTATTTGTTACTATATTAATATCAACATAGTATCAATTAAATTGGTAGATATGTTATAATTAGTTATTTATATCTCAGAATAAATATTTAAGGCTGACCTAAGTTTATCACACAAAATCAAAGATACTCATGTCTTCTATATGCCATGCTGTTTGTTAAAAATTAGTTATGAGGAACAAATGTCTTAACTAATGCTTAATTTTAACACTAAGGTTTTCAAAGCCTAACAATATAACACTTAGAATTATTTTAAGCAGTGCTAGTTCATGTTGAAGCTTTTGGGCACTAAAGTCTCAGATTAATTTGTAGCCTTTAAAAAGTCTTTTCCATCAATTCCCATTGGCTTAGTGGATGAAGAATTCTGCCTGCCATAAAACAAAGGATGCTGTGGCCATCAAGCCATCAGCCACTATAGCCACCCCCAACTGTGCACCCTGAGGGGATTCAGATGGAGAAAAACAGGATACTGGCTTTAGATACTCAAATGCATATCAAAGAAATGATTTCAGCAAGCCCAGACTCTTGCATCTTCCCATACAAAGAAATGCACTGAATTCATTAACTTGAGATGTCTGGTTTTCTTTAATTAACAGTAATCTTTACCTGGTTTTTGTTGCAAAAACTCCTATACATCCTGTCTGCTCCCTTACCTGTTCAGAGCAGTCCCTTAGAGCTATCTGAGAGGCTGCCTCCTAGGCTTAAGTCCTCAGTAAGGCCTACAAATAAAACATAATTTTCAATTTTTAGGTTATGCATTTTTTTCCAGTGGACGGTTTCAATATAGTACATTACAATTTTTTTTTTTTTTTTTTTTTTTTTTTTTTTTGCGTTACGTGGGCCTCTCAGTGTTGTGGCCTCTCCCATTGAGGAGCACAGGCTCTGGACGTGCAGGCCCAGCGGCCATGGCTCACGGGCCCAGCCGCTCCGTGGCATGTGGGATCCTCCCGGACCAGGGCACGAACCTGTGTCCCCTGCATTGGCAGGCAGACTCTCAACCACTGCACCACCAGGGAAGCCCTAGTACATTACTTTTATATGCCATGTGGTTTCCTGTAGTTTCACAACACATTTAAATATTCAAATGGCTCTGACTGTTCAGATGCTGTGTGTGGAGAAAAACAAAAAACAAACAAAAAAACCCCCAAACAAACCTCATATTGCAAAGCTAAACTTCCTTTCTTCCCTCCCTGCCTCCTTCCCTCCCTCCCTCCCTCCCTTCCTTCTTACTTCTTTTTCCCTTCCGTCCCTCTCTTTTTCTGATTTTCTCTCTCTCTTTCATCCTTTCTTTCTTTCTGGTGCTCTTTTTTGTCCTTCTTCATTTATTTTTTAATGCTTATTACTTTAGTATAAAGTATAAAATTCATCATCTGGAATTCATAAATCTAAATTATATTGAAGCAAATAATCTCAAGTCCAGATATTTGAAAATTATATTACCAAACTACATGGAATATATTTAATGATTCTTATTTTCCATATTTTTTAACTCTGGGGCAATATATCTTACTGGTTAAAAATAAGTGATTAACATGCATTAAGCATCTATTATGCCAAGCATGGTTCAATATGTCAATATTAATAATTGAACACTCAAGCCCTTTACATGAATTACTGCACTTAACAATTTAAAAAAACACATACTAGGAAACTGAGCCTTAGAAAGGCAATTTCTTCTAGCACACACAGATAAGTTCCTCCTTTAATCCTTCCAACAAACCTATCATTAATTATTTTCATTTTAGAGTTAACAGATTTTGAAGAGTCTATAGAACGGTAACTTTTGAATGTGATGCATGAAAGGTCATAAATAAAGTAGAGCAGGTATTTGAATATATGTGTAATTCCAAACAGCATGCCTGCCTTTTCCAACAATATATACAGAATGTAGTGTCTATATCTATTAACAATTATGCAAGCAATTAGCACTTTTTTAAAAAACACCAAGATTTATTTTTTCCAATTAAAATAATATAGACAATTGCATCAGTGAACTCTTTACTGCAGAGGACATATTTTCAGAAGATCTGGAAAAGTTTTATGATTTATGCAAAAATTTATATATGCAAAAGAGGTAAGCTCCTTTCCTGCTTGTATAATACATGCCACCAACTATTCATTACTCAAAAGATCTTTTTGCTCTTTTCATGTGGAAAATAATTGAAAAATCTTCTTGAGTATTTATCATGACAATGTGTGTTAAGTTTGAGATATCTCTCCCAAGACATTTTCATATTTTTCAAAATACACTGGTGCAAATTACCATTTGAGAATGAGACAGACAACACGTGGCAGCAATCAGTTCCATTATTAGCTCCAACTCAGGCAAAATGAAAGGTTGAGGTAATCAGAATAGTCCACAAGGATATGGACATCAGTGGTGCAGATATTTATGTAGACTTATGACTTGAAATGCACATGTCATATCAGATAGAAAATGATCTTTAAAATATCACTGTTATCATTGAAAATTTATATCATGAATAAAATAATGGATGACATCTTGGTAAAAATTAATTTCCATAATTCTTATGGACTGAATGTTTATATCTCCCTACCCCAAATCTATATGTTGAAACCCTACTCCCCAATGTGAAGGTATTAAGAGGTGGGACCGCTGAGAGATAAAGATTAAATGAGTTCTTGAAGGTGGAGCTCTCATGAACGGGTTTAGAGCCCTTTTAAAAATCACAAGAGAGGGCTTCCCTGGTGGCGCAGTGGTTGAGAATCCGCCTGCCGATGCAGGGGACACGGGTTCGTGCCCTGGTCCGGGAGGATCCCACATGCCGCGGAGCAACTAGGCCCGTGAGCCATGGCCGCTGGGCCTGCGCGTCCGGAGCCTGTGCTCCGCAACGGGAGAGGCCACAGCAGTGAGAGGCTCGCATACCGCAAAAAAAAAAAAAAAAATCACAAGAGAGTTTGCTTCCTCTCTTTCTGCCATGTGAGAACACAGTGAGAAGTTGGCAGACTGCAAAAAGGAAGATGGCTTTCATCAAAACCCAACCATGCTGGCACCTTGATTTCAGATTTCCAGCCTCCAGAACTATAAGAAATATATTTCTGTTGTTTATAAGTCATCCAGTCTATGGCATTTTGTTCTAGCAGCCCCAAATGACTAAGACAATGATTGTACTTGTTTTAGATTTTGCTTTATGGGATTCATTTCAATATGGATAATCAATGTAGGCTAAAATTCATGGTGTACTTCTGAATGCTTTTCCTCATTTTTTTTCTATCTTTTATATGTTATGGAATTGGATAAAACCTTATTTGTCTTTATTTTTCCATTTTTCAAGACATTATTTATAAAGAATCTATGGGAGTTTCTTTTTAAGCTGATGTTTTACACACACACACACACACACACACACACACACACACACACACCCCTATGTATAGGCCACCAGGTATTCTATCTCTAAATCTGTTAAAACAGTTGTGTTAGAAGACCTATGGAACTAGATATTTTATTTGTCCTAAAAGGAGTTTTGCTGCAAACATGTAAGTGCCCTTAACACAAATAACCAAAGAGCATTGCTGTCATTTCTCAGAACTATAGTTGGAAAAAATTTAATTAATTCATTTTCAGAAAAGCATTTCTGAAATGTCACTACCAGAGCATTTGTTTCTTGAAAAGACTAAAAATATATTGTTTCCCATATACTTTTTTTATGGTAGTGACTTCAGTTTCCAAGATAGCCTCAGAACTAATAACCTATTAAAGAAAATGTCTGCATTTATTCCAGGAAAGCTAAGAATAATTTTGAAACCCCAAACTCCCACTTCACACTCTTCAGTTTTTGGAGAGTAAAGTGTTTTTTATTGTGTCCTAATAGGTACGTGGAATTTTTTTCTGAACAGCTTTTTGGAAATGTCTTGAGAAAATAAAAACTGCAAAGCTTTAAGGAACTGTTTATCAGTGAAGATGTAGCTCATTTTGCCTAGACGTGCTATCATAATAGATACATCAAGTGCATGTACTATATACAAGTTACTCAGTTTTGCAAGGAAATAAATTGTTGCTTTACAATTACTGTAATGTAGGAATCTAGCTATTGCCTTAAAATACAGAACATTTTATAATTCTAAATTGGGGAAATAATCTTGAGAAATATGCTTAAGGACACCTTGTCCATCTGACTATTTTTGTTTAATGATGAAAAAATAAGCATAATGTGTCATAAACAGATACTTAATATTACAAAAACAGGGTTAAAACCCATTGTTCAGTAAGGGGTAGATGACAGTGAAGGAAAACCATACAATATGTTACATTTTTGTTAGTTTTCCTAAATTTCTTGTTGTATTTCATATGTTTTACTTCCTTTATCAATTCTTACTAAGGGAAAAGTAGGTAAAAAAAAAATGATGTTATTCAAATTTATTTTTCCTACACGTCATCATGTGATTCTAACTGAGCTCTATGTATAGAATTTCACTTGCTCTCCTGGAAGCATTATTTTTACCTCTATTTAATAAGAATTGTTTCCCAGTTTTGAATTTTCTCAGTACTCATTCATTCCTTCCTTTATCTCTTAAATATATATGAATTCATCCTTTACCATGTATGCTTTTCTTGTCTCAATTGCAGATTATGAATGACTTGAAATTCATGGTCTTATAATTCTAAAAGAACAATTATTGGTTATTTCATACCCTTGTAATTAGTAATTTTGTATTGTATAAAAGTAAGACAAAAAGAAACAAAAAAAGATCTTACTAAGAAAATAATTCCTAAACAACCACACATTGCGACTACCACCACTGCTAACAACAACAAGGTACTTTTTATGTGGGATACCATTTGATTTTAGGGCCTGATTCTTTTAGGGCCTGATTCTATTAATATTCTCCTCTCTTTATTTAAGCATAGAACACACTGCTTTGATGAGTGTATTAGTTGCTTCAGGTGCCACACAAATAATACATGCTGAGGTGAAAATAAGTTTAAGGTATTAATGCCATCTGTTCCATAGAGATAAATTAACTGAAATTATGTTATCAGAAAGCCCTGTTTTATTATTTCTGTTAATTATTAGAAACATGAAGAATTATTATTAATACCAGATAATGTTAATTATCAGAAGAAGATTGCAATATGTCACAAAGTCCTAGTAGTGCTTCCTTCTCAAATACTATCAGTGTACTCTTTCCCATTCCCATCACCACCACAATTTACTAGCCCATTTTTAATTCATACTTAGAAGTACTACAATTATAGAAATATTCTCAAAACTTAATACATGGATTCCAAAGTTTTTTTATTCAAAATTCCAGCAAGAAGATTCTTCTAAAAAATTTTGCTTTGATCATGTCCTGTTACTCACAGTGGATATTTACAAACATAAAATTCAAACTACTCAGGCTGATGTTAAAAACCGTCTATAGGGCTTCCCTGGTGGCGCAGTGGTTGAGAGTCCGCCTGCGGATTCAGGGGACATGGGTTCGTGCCCCGGTCTGGGAGGATCCCACATGCCGCAGAGCAGCTGGGCCCGTGAGCCATGGCCGCTGAGCCTGCGCGTCCGGAGTCTGTGCTCCGCGGCGGGAGAGGCCACGACAGAGAGGCCCGCGTACCACACGCACAAAAAAAATAATTAAAAAAAAAAAAAAAAAAAAAAAAAAAAAAAAACCGTCTATAAATGTGTTTAGGCAAGAAATGGTGATTCAGGTTGTTTTCAATTAATTATTCCACACAAAAAATTAGAATTAGAAAAATTTTAATAAACTTTAAATTTTTAAGCAAATTTAGATTTACAAAAAGTATAAAATAGGACACAGAGTTTCCATATAATATTTGCCTTACTCCATTTGGGTGGCTGTAACAAAATACCATAGACTGGATACCTTATAAATAACAAAAATTTATTACTTGTAGTTCTGGAGGCTGAGAAACCCAAGATAATGGTACTGCCAGATTAGGTGTGGTAGCTGGTGAGGGCCTGCTTCCTGGCTCACAGATGACAACTTCTTACTATGTCTTCCCATGATATAAGGTGATAGGGAGCTCTGTGAGGTCTCTTTTACAAAAACATTAATTCCATTTATGAGGGCATTACCCTCCTGCCCTAAGATCCTCCCAAAGGCCACAACTCCTAGTACACACAACTCTGGGGGTTAAGATTTCAAAATATGAATTTTAGGGAGACACATTCAGACCATATAGCACTCTTCCTTTTCTCCTGTTTTACAGCTTAAATCTATGATGCACTTGTCAAAGCTAAGAAACTGACACAAATTTCAATACTATAAACTTCAAACTTTATTTGAAATTCACCAGTTTTCTACCAATGTGCTTTTTTTCTGCTCCAGGAATCCAATACAGGATAGCAAATTTATTTAGTTTCTTTCTCCTTAGTTTCCTTTGGTTTGTAATATTTCACAGTCTTTTAAAATTTTTCCCATGACTTTGGCAGTCTTGAGGAGTTCTGGCCATGTATTTTGAAGAATGTCTTTCAAGTTAGGTTTGTCTGATACTTTCTGTATGGGTAATTTCACAAAATGTCTTCAAGTTCACCATACTTTTATCTGTTCTGTCCAGTCTACTAATGAATCCATCAAAGGCATTCTTTATTTCTGTTACACTGTTTTAGATTTCTCTCAATTCTGTTTGGTTTTTTTCTTACAATTTCTGTATGTTTTCTGAAATTACCTATCTGCTCCTGTGTGTTCCATTAGGGTCTTTAACATATTAATCATACTTATTTAAAATTCTCTACTTGGTAGTTCCTAGTCCTCAAACCTGTGTCGTACCTGTGTCGATTGTCATAATTGATTCATCTCTTCAGAGTATTTTTTCTTGATTTTAGCATGCTTGGTAATTGCTTGATGAAAGTTGGACATCTATCATACAATGATACTGCAGGACTTATTTTTACACTTGATCTTAGCCAAAAGGCCGAGAAACGATGCAGGACTTATTTTTAATGTTTGGAGAACAGTCCATTTCATTTTCATAGGACCTTAGTATGAGGATTTGCGTGAATCTATTTATGAGTCAGATTGTGTGTAAAGTTTGTTGTTACTGTGATTACCAGAGTTGCAATTTGTTGTTATATTGTTCACCAGATGCTTCAAATTCCTCTAGTAATACTTCTATTATTATTATTATTATTTTTTTGTCTCCCTGATTGGGTTTTGGGCTCTCCTTTGTACTGCTTCCCTGAAAGTGTCTCTTTGTTGCAGCTTTCCTAACTTTTCCACTATTAGCTTTTCCTTGGGGCTTGCTGGTATGGTGGTGGAGGAGAAGGGTCATGTGGAGCATTCTATGATGTTCTGAGCTTCTTGGAACATCTTGAACCTCAGGCTACGAACCTGAGTTGAGGGTAGAGCCTTCACCAGTTTTCTTCCCCTCCTCCAGGGACTGAGTTTATTTTTTTGGACTCTCTTTCCTTTCTCCAACTGCAGTGGATGTCCATCAGTGTCTTCAGACTACAGTTTAGGATTTGTTGCCCCTGCAGATTAAAGCCTTAGTTACCTGGGGGATATAAGAAAAATTGGTTCAGGCAGAATGTGGCTTCCCTGGTCTTCCAACAGCTGCTGTGGAAATTTTCCCCATCAGAATAAATTCTTTGTTCCATAAGTGAGATAGGGAACATGAGTTTACATGAATTTCAGCAGTTGCTGTTTTTCCTCTACACCAAGTAGCACCACATAGGGGGAGGGAGGCTACCTCTAAATTCTCCTCAATCCTTTTAAGAGCCAGATGGATACCCTTAAAGAAAAACCTTCAAGTGGGTGGGAACTTTCCTATGTCTGTGGATAGCAGGAGCTTCACCGCAGGTTACAGTTAAACTTTAGCAATTTCTAAAACTTTCCTGTAGGAACATTAACATTTATGACTTTTGTATATCAGGTGGCATCTGTCCCAAGTAAGCAAAAGCTCAGGTTTCCCCCTTTATTCACCATTCTCTGGGACCTAGGTTCTCTGATGGGTTCAACAAAAGTCATTAATGTACAGTTCATCTTCTGTCTTGTTGTGAGTATGGGAGAGTGAAGTGTTTCTTGCTCTACATTCCTGAGATGAATCCTGGTATCACTATGCTGACAAATGTTTAATGTATACTTGATGTCATTAGATTGCTAACAAGCTAGTAAAAACTTGTGAAGCTAAGATCCTGAAAAGTAGGGAAAACCAAAATTGTGAGTCTCATTTGGTATTACTTTTCCCTTCTGGTGCATGATGAATGTGAAATGTTTAAGCCTTAGGGAAGAGAAACTGGAGAAACATAAGTTGCATCTAAAGATAGTGGAAAGGAGGGTGTAACTGCCACTTTTGGGATGAAACCATGGTGGGCAAACATTAAGAGAAAGCATAGGTCAGAAATAGACCACTCTTCACAGGGATCAAAGCCCAGTTATAATTAATTTAAATTAAGTTGATCTATGATTGCATTTGCCTCCAGTCCAGCTGACAGCCTGAAGCAAAATTAAATCCTCAATGGGAAACCTAAGCCAGAGCTTTGAGTTATCTACAGGATTTTTCATAAAGAAGATCCGTCTCTCTATCTAAATGACCAGACCTATAAAAACACAGGACTGTCTCCAAAAATGTGAACACAAAGTTGAACAGCAGAAAAAGACCAAAGAAAGATAATGTAATAAAATTATTAAATACAAATTTTAATATTATTATACATAATATGCTCAGGGAAACAAAATACAAGATGGAGAAAGTAAGCAGAGAACCAGCAACTATAAAAATAAAGGAAACGAATGTCCCAGAATTTAAAAGAATACAACTGAAATTAAGAATTCAGTGAATGAATTTAAAAGGTGATTTAAGGGAACCTAAGAGAGAATTAGTGAACTGAAATACAGTTCAGAACAATATAAACATGCTAAAGCACGTAGGGATTAAAGGATGGGACCTAAAATAAGAGACTAATAGACCTGCACAAACTGGCATGAAAGTGATGTTATTCATTCTGTAGAAAAATAATTCCTAGATGGCAGTTCAGACAAACAGGAGAGAAACAAAATTTTTTTAATTTGGCAGGGAAAGTATATGAGGGGTAAATGTAAATAAATATTGCCCATATGAAATAACAGTATTCACCTGTTGAGCTTAAATGGATGGGGAGTTAAAATATATACTCATAGCATAATAAGCAAGAGATTTAAAAAGATTTATGAGCTCTGTTTAGTATCACTTTTTCCTGCAAACACATTGCTAAATTCAAAATGATGGGTAAAATGTCAATAAATTAAATAGAGCTTAATCTAGATTCACAGGGGTGATGCCTCTTGAGACAATAGAAATGGATATTATACTCATCTTTATAATAAAAAATTATATTAAAATCTCCAGAGATACCACTAAAAGTAAAGGAATGCCTAAGCAAATGCTAATGAAGGGGAAATATTCACATGAAGAAGTCAAAAACAGAGAAAAGGGAACATAAATAGGTATAACATGGAAACTAATAAATATGTGATAGGTCTAAACCAGATACATCAGCAATTGCATTAAATATACTATGCACATATAAAAATAAAAAGAGAGTTTGTGTTGTTTTACCAGTATCAGAAAATGAGAATTTAAGGCAAAATAATAAACCAGAAGAAACAATAACAAAACATGTCTTTCAATAATCTTTCTAGTAGCCAGTCATAACCACTCAGAAAACATAGTGGGATTAAGTAGAATGGCATTCACAATCATGTTGAAAAAATTCTAATATTCCTAAGAAATCATGTGAGAAATTTACAAGATCATTATGAACACATTTCCAAAATAGCAGTTCTCAAAACGTACAGTAGAGTTATTCAGAGGTTACATATTTGACGCATGTTCTCTGAACAGACTGAATTCAGGAACAGGTGTAAGAAGACATCAAACATCTGTAAAAATTCAAAACCATGCAGCTCCTCTCACTATGTTTTGTTTTGTTTCATTTTGTTTTGTTTTGGAAAATATTGTTACTGTTTTCATAAAACATGTTAACTATATTAAAATGCAATGGGCATCTTAATACTATTTTAAATGAATTAATCCATTAATATGTTTTAAATTCCACAGTTCTAATAACTAACAAAATGAATATCAATATATATAATGCAAAGGAGTCCTGAGCCTAAATACTTGGGAAGTACTGTTCTAAATAGCTGACAACAAACATAAAAGATTTCCTACTATTATTGCAATAGATACATGTTAAAAGTGTTACTTCTCTCAAAATCAACCCATAAAGGCAAAGATGGGTTCCATTTCCTTTTCTTTAGAAACATTTTACTCCATCCACAAATTTACATGTAGGAGTACAGATATATAATTAACTCAGTTTTTAATAGATGATTGAAACTGGGATTCTTGCCTGTTAAAAATAAGAGAGAGAGAGAGGGAGAGAGAGAGAGAGAGAAAAGAAAAGAAAGGAGATACAAAGGTGGTCTCTGAAATCCAGCATGAAGAGAGGTACAAAAAGATTTAAAAATTCTATAGCCTTAAAACTGGCTTTTCAGTATGTTAGGAAAATGATAGTAGGGCAAAGGTTGGGAAAGCTGAAGAAAGTTAGCTGCAGAAGACTTAAAAATCTTTCTTAATCTTAAAATTATCTAATTTACATATAGTCAGCAAAGAATCTGGAATAATACGAAGAAAAAACAACAAAAAACAACTAAGAGCTATACATTTTAAAATTCCACTACTTTCCTTATTAAATAATTTAGATACTCTGTCTAGATGAGCACTTGTTATAAAGGAGATTGAATCACAATTAAAATATATCTGTATTACTTAACCTTTAAGAGTCTTTTCCATATAAAGTATACTTGGAAATATTTTAAATAATCTCTAAAGAATTGAATATTAGAACTAAGAAATTCTCATTAACATGCTTTTGTTAACCAAATGTCATATTTGGTACTGACTGCAAGCAAGTTAAATGAGAAACTGTCACACTTGACATATCAGATTAAAAGAAAATGTCTGATGTTACTGTGAACTTTTTTAGAGTACATAAATATACTAAGAAACATTCTGACTTTTCCATTCAGATGAAAGTTAGAAACATATCTGTCACTTACGCTATCCATTATCACCTTCTAATACATCTAGTTTCTAGGGCATCATATTTTAAGTTGCTTATACCCAAGTGTGCAAGAGTACCAAAATTAATCAATGGTTAATATTTGCTTCCAATTTTTGGCATTTGTCATTACACAGTTTATAGATGGTTTATTGCTATCTGTTTTACTTTTTTTGTATTTTACCAATTTATCTTGTGGATTGTCTATCATATGCCCTAAAATATGTCTCATGAGGACATGTTTTTTTCTACTTTGATCATAGTTTTATTCTCAATGTCTATAAATATGCCTGGCTATGGTAGAAGCTCAACAATTATTTGTTGAATGGAGTGAATTAATCATTCCTAGTTTGGAAATTATACATTACACATCCAACCACCTAATTTTTTATACAACAAATATTCATTCAGAATCTAATATGATCTAGGTATCCTGATACAATATAGAAATACATGAATGAGCTTGTAGTCTTGTCCAAATGTCATTAGTGAAATTTATGGAATTTTATCACTATGTATCATGCAAAACAAACCTTCAGATTTGCTGTATAATGAAAACTTTAAAAATAGGATTCTGTTCTGGATTAGTGGATGCTTTCTATTTCAATGTAAGACATGTTGCCTGACTCTGAGAAGGTTTATTAAACCATTCACTTGTAAGATAGAGCCCTTCTGCCAACATTTTTGCCTACAAAGAGTGAGCTGTTCTGATCACACAGCTATTTCTATTAATTGTAGGTGTTATACATAAGTAGTTTTATATTCTATAGACCAATGATATACGGGTATAAAAATAATTCAAGTTGATCTTCCTATAGTTTGGATGGTTCTGAAAGTTTGATGAATGTGACAAAATAAAAACATTAAATTAGGTATGGGTAAGAATGGGTAAAAAGGTAGTTTAAAAAAAACTATAAAATGATATCAGATGAGTGTACTTCTCACTCTGTTTTAAGAAAAATCTGAAAATTATATATTAAACTATTTTAAAACATAATGAAACAAGGCACATGTGTAAAATTTTTATGATTCTCTGAAATAATTTCTACTATATGCAGATATTTTGTATGGTACAATAGAAAGACACTTTACAGGATGATGGACATGAGTTAATCTCAACTGTGCCATTCATAATCTATGAGGATCTATATCAAAATAGCTAATCTCATGGTCTTCAGTTTTCTAATCTGTAAAATTTTGTTATGTGTCATGAGATAAAGAACATAAAGTAAATGGCAAAACAAGATCATCCAAAAATTGAAAGATGACATCACAAACATTTAATACTTAGACATTACCAACAGTAAAAGAAAATTTTAAATCCCACAAAGTGCTTACTGCCCTGAGAGTCTTCGTCTTTGTTTCATGACAAATATTTCAGAGATAGATCAATTTATTTCAGGTGGTTTGACTTTGATGGAATGGTTAAAAGTTTATTTGGATTAGGGTACATGTTGTTTCATATAAGCTCATTTCCTTTGTTTAATTATGAATATCTTGGTTTTGCTGGTGTGATCCAAATTGCCTTTTCTAATTAAGATTTTAGTTACTTAATGTATGTTGAAGTGCTCCCATGACATTAACATAACTTTATATATTTACTGTTAAATTATTTATAAAAACTATAGCCTATCTAGAATATTCAAATATTGGATAATACAGAGAGTATTACTCAGTAATAATCGAATTAGGTAATATTCTAATTTCATGGCAGGTTAACAAAATTCCACAGAATCACATATCAAACCTGACAATTTTAATACCTATTTTGCTTCTCAGTTGTGTTTTTCTGGGCTAGCCAATCATAATATTTGTATAAAAACATATATATAATGTGTATAAAATTATTAGTTCTTATTTTATTTGCACTTATAACTCATTGTTAGAAGTAGCCAGGGCCACACACAGACATTTATAACATGACAACAGCTACAAGGATGAGTGATTCGATTATGACAGTTTCTCTCTTACCTGCTCCTATCCTGCTTCTCTAGAAATAATGACCTTAACCTTCAACTTCACATGGCAGGGTTTGTCACTCTTGCTTTCTACTTGACAGCAGGGGATTTATTAGAACCAGTAATGTATCTGTATTGATTGTTAAACTTCAGTTCTTCTAGGAGAAGTATAAATTTTTCCCTGCTTTCCCAATTTCTGTACTATTTTTTCTCTAGATCAACCTTAATCTGGTTCTCCATCCCTCCCTATAATTTTATTAGCAGCTCTTCTAGGTCAACACCATTTCAGTCAGTTATTTTCTGTGGTCTAAAACATAAGAATAAACAGAGGGTTCTCTAAAGGAAGTAGAATTAATGTAGTCTTTGCAGATGAGGAAAAGCTTCCAGGAAAAGGTGACATCTAAACTGATGAGGCAAGGTCAGAATAGCCATCATTAAAAAGTCCACGGTTCTGTGCTGCATTCAAAATAATTTCTACCAATCTATCTTTCAGTTCACTAATTCTTGCTGTATCTAGTAAGCTATTTAGCCTAAATTTGAATTGTTCTTCTTAATTTTGTTTTCCATATATTTATTTCAAGAATTTCCTTTTAGTTCTACTTAACTAAATCCTGTCTGTTGTTTTCCATATTATCCTATTCTTGCCATAGATCTCTGTTATTGTTATCTATTTGATCACTTTAAGCATACTTATTTTAAGATCTCTTCCATATTTTTCTATTATTTGCTGTTTCTGTGCTATGAGTTCTCCAGTGTATTGCATCTGTGATCTTGCTTTGTGGCAATATGTTTCTTCACTTTTTTTTGGTTAAGTTTGACTTATGAATTTGTCTTTTAAGGATTTGTTCCCATGGAAGTCCTGCATGCCTTCATGTGAAGATACCTCCATGGGATTGTTTTATGGTTGACTCTCCCTGTGCTCTAAGAGTTTTGCCAGTACTGAATTAGTTTTCTGTCAATTTCTCAAATTGGAATTTCCTAGCTTTACACATTAAAGGATTTGGTTTCATATTTCTCTGTTCTCTTTTCCCACCCATTGTCTGTAGTAGTTGGCCTCTATGCCATATCTCTAGTACAGTGGCAGAGTTTTTGTAAGCTTTTTTTCAAAGATGGGTCAGCTTTTCTTGGTTCATGATTTTATGTAGAGTTCAGAAACAGCACTTGACATTGGGACCGTGGCTGTAATTCCTGTATCTACATTCAGCCCTTTATGTGTATATCTGGTTCTGACACCCACAATGAAAAAAGGAGAAAATAGTGCTTACTTATTGCTCTGGTTTTGAGTTCTTTATTTCTAGTATCAAAAGTTTTCTTTAAATTTGAACATAACTGTAATTTAAAATGTTTAATTATAATTTTTCTAGCATTTTAATATAATTTGAGTGAAAAAAGTCCTATGTTAGCTCAATCTATTATATAAATTATACATTGAGACTTATTTTTTATTGTATAATTTTGTGATTGTATTTTAAAATTTGTTGGAGTAAGGAAGCCTTAAAAATTGGTGGGAGGGCTTCCCTGCTGGCGCAGTGGTTGAGAGTCCGCCTGCTGATGCAGGGGACACAGGTTCATGCCCCAGTGCGGGAAGATCCCACATGCCGTGGAGCGGCTGGGCCCGTAAGCCATGGCCGCTGAGCCTGCGTGTCCGGAGCCTGTGCTCCACAACGGGAGAGGCCACAACAGTGAGAGGCCCGCATACCAAAAAAAAAAAAAAAAAAAAAAAAAAAAAAAAAAAAAAAATTGGTGGGAATACTTTGTATAGGGTGAAATCTAGAGGGATTCTTAGGTAACTGGATACAAACATTAAATGAAATCCTCCCTCCTTCAATCTTTTTGTCATGGATGAGAAGTGAAAATAACGTTTTTGAAAATAATCGCCTGTAGATGAGTCTCAGCCACTCTGTGGCTCTGGTCCATTACTGACCACATTTTCTCACTTTTGTTTTATTTTTGTTTATTTTGTTGGTTGTTGTACACTCTGGAAAAATATACAAACATAATATTTTCCTGTAAATTGATCCACTGCAATGGTGAATGGTTGGATTAAAATAGTTGAAAGACACACACACAAAAAGTCTACAAATAACAAATGCTGAAGCAGGTTTAGAGAAACCCACCTACACTGCTGGTGGGACTGTAAGTTAGTACAGTCACTGTGGAAAACATTATGGAGGTTCCTCAGAAAATTAAAAATAGAATTACCATATAATTCCAGCAATCTCACTCCTGGGCACATATCCAGACAAAACTATAATTCAAAAAGATACATGTACCCTGATGTTCCTAGCAGCAATATTCACAATAGCCAAGACAAGGAAACAACCTAAATGTCCATTGACAGATGAATGGATAAAGAAGACATGGTACATATATACAATGGAATACTACTCAGCCATAAAAAGAACAAAATAATGCCATCTGCAGCAACATGGATGCAACTAGAGATTAGCATACTAAGTGAAGTAAATCAGAAAGAGAAAGACAAATACCATATGATATCACTTATACGTGGAATCTAAAATATGACACAAATGAACCTATCTACGAAACAGAAACAGAATCACAGACATAGAGAATACACTGTTGGTTGACAAGAGGGAGGGTGGTGGGAGAAGGATGGATTGGGAGTTTGAGATTAGCAGATGCAAACTGGCATATATAGAATGAATAAACAACAAGGTCCTACTGTATAGCACAGGGATCTATATTCAATATCCTGTGATAAACCATAATGGAAAAGAATATGAAAAAGAATGTATATATATGTATAACTGAGTCACTTTGTTGTACTGAAGTAATTAATACAACATTGTAAATCAACTATACTTCAATAAAAAATAAATAAATTGATGAGACAAAATTATCCATTAAAGTGTCTTCACTATTAAAAAAAACTGTTTTCATTGTAAGGGTATTTTTCTTTCAGTAAACGTAAATACCAAAATGATTGTCATTTGCTGAGTCTATTATACGTCAAACAATCACCTCATCACTGGGTAATTACCGTCAGAGTAGGAAATACTTTTCATAGACAGAAAAAAAAATTAGGGGCCTATTGAGTAAACATGTATCCTTCCTTATAAAGAAGAGTGTCCCACATCCAAAAACAAGCATTCTTTACTGATATCCTTTAGGTATGGGTGAGTTATTAAATTGTATTTTGTGACATCCTAAATCATTTCATAATTTATATAATAAAACAGTAATTATAGGATTTATAAGTTATTTCCATCTAAATATGCCATGATGAAAAGCAAAAGCATCACTTTTTATTACTCTTTTCATCACCTTTTATAATAAGAAGTCTTCAGAAAATTAAGGGAATTATTAACATTGTGCTTATTCTTATAACATTATAGAAAACTTTAGTAAAGTTCTAGTTATTTTATCCAGAATCTCTTTAATTACAATTATTCTAATATGACAGCAGTGAATGCTAGAGATCTATATTTTTCTCTTGTGAATAACAGCAATATTGACTGGCAATGCTTGTCAGTATTGCCATTGAGCTGAAGCAGTAAATAACTTTTTTATTAGAGGCATTAATCAAATGCAATGTATCCACATTTGACTTGTACTTATACATGAGCTCCATGAATATTTAGACATCATTATTTTTAAATATGTAAATAATTGCAGTGAAACTGAATATTAAGTATCCCTAGGTAACATCTACAATTTTCAATACATAATTAAATTTATGAAGAGGAAGTTTGGAATTTGACTTAGGAGATTGATTTGCATAAAATATGGCTGAGCCCTTCAATATTAGTTATAAAATATTTTTTTATTCACTGTTTCCCATATTCTTGCCAGAATACAACAGAAAATGTATGCAGAATAAGATGCAATACTGAATCATGATGAAGCATTTTAAATCATATCACATTCACCATGGTAATATATATTTTTAATATTCTTAAAAATATTTCCTTTTTTTTCAGTAAAACTTACCTTCTAAAAGGATATGGAAAATTTCATGGTGATTTTTCATGGGGAAAATCTCAATACCACCTTTCACATATGGTATATATAAAATTAACAATTGGTCAATAGACAGATACCTATTAAAAAGCTTGTGGCAAATACTCCACAAATGTCAGGGTGAAGGAAATGTGGTGTTTTATCTTTGTTTCCCTAAACTGTAAGAACTGCTGGAGGAAAAAGAAGAGCACATAAGTTATAGTATTATTGAATAAGTAGTCAATAAATGACTTATACTCAAATGACTAAGATCAAAAGAAGGGGGGAGGGAGAACAGTGATGGAGAGAGAAAAAGGGAGAGAGAATCTGTTGACACCAAACACATGTTTGATTTTTAAGATGATGGTAGAAAATTTGAGATTTTGTATATCTGCTCACAAATAATTAATTTAATTGCTGTTTTTAAAATACATTAATCCTTTCTAGAAAAGATTTAAAGTATAACTCTACTAGATTTTGATTAAATTCTCAATGATAAAGGACATATGTCAGATGTCAGTGTTTAATAAGAACAGTGTTTACAATCCAGTGACAGAGAAACAGTAAATTCAGGGCAGTAAAAAAGGGCAATTAAATTATGGATTCTAGGCTACATAAAATATTCTAATATCAATGCTTTGGGATTATTAAAAAGTATACATATCAGAGAAAAATATCTGTGCAACTTTGAGACTACATTCACCATTCACTTTATTAATTGCCAGGTAAGATTTTATTGAGACCATCCATCAATTTTTTTTTTTTTTTTTCAAATTTCTGAAATTAGTTGTTTTGGGACTGATTGCTCCTAAAGGCTCTTCTTCACTTGCTTTCCCTGTTCTGTTAATATAAATAATTAAAGAAATTTGTGTGTATACACTGCTCTTTACTTTTTTTTTTTTTTTTTTTTTTTTTTTTTTTTTTTTTTTTGCGGTATGCGGGCCTCTCACTGTTGTGGCCTCTCCCGTTGCGGAGCACAGGCTCCGGACGCACAGGCTCAGCGGCCATGGCTCACGGGCTTAGTTGCTCCACGGCATGTGGGATCTTCCCGGACCAGGGCACGAACCCGTGTCTCCTGCATCGGCAGGCGGATTCTCAACCACTGCGCCACCAGGGAAGCCCTGCTCTTTACTTTTAATATACTTGTCATTAAATGTAAAATAATAGCAATAGATCAAGAAACTGTAAGATGAGAAAACATCATTATGGAATTAAATATTTTCATGAAATGGGTGAAACAACTGTTTTTTAACTTTGAGATTACAATTTACCCTTCCTTTCCTTTTATTGGGGGGGATTAATATTTCATTATATGTGAAATATCCCACTAAGATTATGTGTTACATATTTATAAGAATCCTGTTTGACCACACATACATACATGCATACATAAATTTTTCCTATGAAGACCAAGTGATACAGAATAATAAAAAGAAAATATTTTTAGGATTGATTGATAATTTGTTCCAGGAGAAAATAAAGGTAAAAATAAAGTGAGAAATGTGTTATTAATAATTTTACTTAAAATTTATTTAATTATATGAATTATTTTAGAGTTGAAAAAGTCATCTTTATTGTATTCAGTGGTCCTAGCATCCTCTTGCCAAAATACAAATTCTCATAGAATATCAAGATGGAAAGAAAGAGATACAAAGAATGTTAAAACATAGGACTAAAGCCTTTTGTCTGTTAAGGATATATTGAATGTGTGTATGAGAGAAAATACTTAAACTAATGAATATTTGCATTTTAATGTTTAAAATATTTGGAATTTGCTTGTTGAAAATAATTTAATTTTGATATTGTGATTAAACTATCCTATTATTTTGATTCGATGTTGGGTTCATGACTATACATATTGTCCAAAATCATAAAAGTATATGCTTAAAGTGTGAATAATACTCTATTAAATAATGTCTCAATAAAAAATGTATAAAATGTAAATTATTTCAAACATTCTCTCATAGACTCTACATATGTTACCAGGAAGAATCTTTCAATGCAAATAAATTGCACAGAATTATTGATTTTACTATTTGAATAATGACATTAAAATTAACTTTAAGTTTTGAGAAATAATTTAAAAACTTTAAAAATCTTTAAAATATGGTATATAAGGAGCTTCCCTGGTGGCACAGTGGTTAAGAATCCATCTGCCAATGCAGGGGACACGGGTTCGAGCCCTGGTCTGGGAAGATCCCACATGCTGTGGAGCAACTAAGCCCGTGCACCATAATTACTGAGCCTGTGCCATAAAGCCCATGAGCCACAACTACTGAGACCGCATGCCACAACTACTGAAGTCTGCATGGTTAGAGCCCGTGCTCCACAACAAGAGAAGCTACCACAATAAGAATCCTGTGCACCACGACAAAGAGTAGCTCCTTCTTGCCTCAACTAGAGAAACCCCACAAGCAGCAATGAAAACCCAACCCAGCCAAAAATAAAAATAAATAAAATAAATTTAAAAAAATACTGTGTATAAGATTCATGTTTCAAAGATCAATCAAACTATTGACTTACTGTAAGTTAGGTGATGATTTTAAATATTTGTATAGTAAATGTATTTGTATATATTTTTTCCTTAAATACCAAGATCTGTTACTTTTCAATAAACTAAAATATTAAATATGAGGGACAGTTTCTTGACTATCTATCATATTCATCTAATCTTTCTCAGAATTTTATAGCATCATTACAGTGTTAATTTTTGGAATTCTGTAAAATATAGTTCAATTTTATTTAGACATTATCTCAGATTTAGAGAAAAGTGCAGTAGAGAAACTTTAAAATATTTTTCTGAAGTATCTGAGAGAAAATTACCCATATGATGCCTCAGTATTTTTATTTCCCACATACAAGAATATTATATCTTTGGTCTTTTCTTGATTGTAAAGAACTTAACATTTCTAGCCAGTTTTTTTTTGTTGTTATTGTTTGTTTGGGTTTTTTGTTTTTCTTTTTGTTTTGTTTTGCATAATGTCCTAAATCTGAGTCTCTTTGATACTTCTTGTTTAGATACTTTTCATGCATCTTTGGAAGGTATATCAGACAGGTGATACTAGGTCCTAGCAGCATCCCCAGGGAAGAAGTTTGACCCACTTGGGTTCTGACACCCTGTTCTAGGTATGCCTGACCATCACCCTCTGGCATAAAAGCACTTACTTCTTGTGAGCCACTATGGCCATACCTTTACCACCACATGAACACAGGAGTCTGTCTGCCTTATTTAACCCTAATTAGTAGCTTTAGGCTGATTCACTCATGAAGGGAAAAAAGGAGGAAAAATAAGAGAAAGGAGAAATGTAACACATTTTAAAACTGTTCATCAGGTTTAATTTACATAAAATAAAATTCACTCATATTAAGTGCATAGCTCAGTGAAGCCAGCACTACAATACAGCTGTAGCTTATTTTCATCATCTCTCCCAAATTTTCTTGTGCTCACTGCAGTTGATACTGTCTTCTTGGCCCCAGTTACATGGAAAAACTGTTCTTCTTTCTGTCCCTATAGTTTTGCCTTTTCTAAAATTGTTTGTAAATAGAATCATAAAGTATACAATTTTTTTCCATCTAGCTCCTGACAACTGGAAATACGTTGAGATTAATCCATGTTGTATATACCAATAGTATTCTATCGTTATCCCTTCACCAAAGTTAGTTTATTCACCAGTTGACAGATGTTCTGATTTGGGATATTAAGATGAATGTTGTTATGAACACTTGCATCTGAATTTTGTGTTAACATGTTTTTATTTGTTTTAGGTTGAACTGGTGGATTATATGATAAATACATTTTAAACTTAATAAGAAACAAATTATTTTCCAAAACTATAGTACCATTTAGAACCTCTCCAACAATGAATGAATGTTCTAGATGTTCCACATACTTTCCAATAATTAGTATCGTCATTCTTTTAAATTTTAGCTGTGCTTCTGTGTGTGTAAAGGTATGTCCTTGACTTTTAAATTTGCATTACATGAAGCCTACTGATCTTGAGAAATGTTAATGTGCTTATTAGCTATTCTTTTTACACTAAATTGACTTCAAAATTTTTTGCCCTCTTTTTATTGAGATTTTTGTCTCATTGAATTTTAAGAGTTATTTATATACTTCTGTGGCCAGATGATTGGTTAGATGTTTTACAAATTTTCTGCCTCCAAGTGTGTACCTTGCCTCTTCATTTTACCAACGATGTCATGAAATGCAGACATTTTAATTAAAAAAAATTATTATTGATTGATTGATTCATTCATTCATTCATGCTTGTTGTAGGTTAGGGGTCAGTGTTGGCTGACTTAGTCTGCACATGTCTTCTGTTCACTGACTTTTTGTATCTTATTTTCTTATTCCTCGGAATATTAAGCTTCCATACTCGGAACTCTAGTAGACATCTTGTGACTGTGCACAAATAAGCATAGAATAAGGGTGATTGTGAAGAAAGAGTCTGGGTTCTTAATGACACTAGAGTTCTTTAGTTCTAGACTTGGACCATCACCTTTACGTTTCTTTTTATGTGGTAAAATTAAAACCCCTAATTTTTTCAAGCTACACTTTTTCAGACCCCATTGACAGAAGTGAAAAGCAATTTCTCGGCTTCCCTGGTGGCAGTGGTTGAGAATCTGCCTGCCGATGCAGAAGACACGGGTTCGTGCCCCGGGTAGGGGAAGATTCCAATCCCACATGCCGCGGAGCGGCTGGGCCCGTGAGCCATGGCCACTGAGCCTGTGCATCCGGAGCCTGTGCCCCGCAACGGGAGATGCCACAGCAGTGAGACGCCCGAGTACCACACACACACACACAAAAGCAATTCCTTGCTGATGTAGTATGAAAAGTTTTTTTAAAATTATAATTGATAAAATACATTTCCTTTTGAAAAAATTACAATTAATATTCTTGTGACAAAATGTTACCTTACATTAGTAGTGGAAACTACTTTTATCAGATATTTATTGGATACTTAAATATTGAAAATTAAATACTGAAACATATTTATTCACATACTAGTGAACTAGTGATGTCTGTGGTAAATCAGTATCAATAAAGTCCAGAAATATACATTTTGGGGTTCCCTATATCAATTGTGGTAGTTGTAATAAAATTATATACATTGGTAAAACTCTTTAAATATACACTCAAATAGAAACAGTGAATTGAATTGCATATGATTTATACCTCTATTGAGCTGCTTTAAAAATGTCATGTGACTTTTATGAAGGATTTAACATTGAGTCACTTATTCATATAAATGAATTCTAGATACCACAAATATGAAAATCTATTGACTAAAAGAGAAATTTACCAAATGCCACTTAATTTTTATTTTACATGATAAAGTAAATATTTGTCAAACCTACAAAGTATGTGAAAAAGAGTTTTGAGACTTCAACTTTGTGCCTATTTTAATGGCTTACTATTTTGAATATTTGTCTTTTTTTGTAAAACAAACTAAGCTGATTTAAGGTCGATGGTGAAACTGTCAGCTGTGAATTTCTTAACTTCATTATTCTTTCATATCCTCTGTGAGGACAATCTCACCTTATATTATATCATTCAATTGAACTTTGTCCAAGAAGTTACCTTTATTTATCTTGAAAGTTGTTTTCTATTGCTGTAATATATGCCCACTGGAATGTTTTGGTTTTGGATTGTTGGGATGGTTAGTTTTGAAATTCATGAAAGGACAATAAAATTCAGATAAGTATAATAATATTATCATTATTATTTATTTTGTTTCAGTTAGTCATACTTCACTGTAGCATATTTATTCTGGAAATTAACCAGAGATGCTACATATACCAAATCTGCATATACTCTAAAATGTATTTAACTAGGCTGTTGCTACTGGAGCCAGTAACAGATTTCCTTTAGGGTTAAGAGGGCTGCACTGATATCTGACAGATGTTTGTAGTGATTCTTCATATTCCAATCAGTATTTGATGATTTTGAACTTACATGAGCATATCCTGATTCATTGCTTTTTCTGAGACTTTAGAAGGCAAAAAAGAAAAAAAAAACCAAACCTCACAAACAAGAACACTGTGCATTTTTATCAGCTTGCTTAGAGAAACAGTCTGACACACTTTATTTTCATTTTGTGTCTGTCAAGGTAAAGTACATGCTCCAGGGTGAGAAAAGAAATAGGGAACAGATATTTCCCTGAATTGATAGACATGACATTTGTGCAACTAGGTAGATAGAATGATTCACAGAAATGGACTAAGAAGGAAGAAAGGTGAAATGTAAAAGCTGGAACTAATGTTATCAACCCAATCTGTTATCTGAGCTCACAAGTTAAATAAAGTATTGCAATGTCAGCGTTTCTCCAGCAAAGTAGGACGCTATAAATATCCACTGCATGGAAGCAATATTTGACCTATAAAGAACCACCATCCCAACAGTACTTGGTGCAGAAATTGGATAATGTTTGTCTGCAAAGTGGAAGACTTTGGAGTCTGAGCTGCAGAGTAGTAAGTTCCATGTAAAGTGGCAATAAAATATGTTGTAAATTTTTTTTTTTTTTTTTTTTTTTGGTGGTACGCGGGCCTCTCACTGCCGTGGCCCCGCCCGTTGCAGAGCACAGGCTCCGGACGCGCAGGCCCAGCGGCCACGGCTCACAGGCCCAGCCGCTCCGCAGAACGCGGGATCCTCCCGGACCCGGGCACGAACCCGCGCCCCCTGCATTGGCAGGCGGACCCCCAACCACTGAGCCACCAGGGAAGCCCTGTTGTAAATTTTCAAGTTTGAATTGATATGTTTTACTTATTATACATTTTTAAGAACTACCAGATTTAACCCAGCACCCTGAGCACTGTCTTAATAGAAACTGTGATATTTCAATTCCAAACTTTACTAAAATTCTAGTTGGATGGTGCAATTCTATAAAAATTATAATCCTGATTAATGAAAAGGCACTACTATTTCCTGTTTCAAAGCATGTGTTCATGCTTCAGTGCTAGTGACTTAGGAGTGTCTGGAATACCATAAGACACAATTTATAGAATATCTGTAAATTGACAGGCTATCTGTATTTGGGTTTTGTTTGTGTTTTGGGCAGGTCACATATGCAAATGGTACAAATTAATCTAATATCTTCCCATTTGAAGAAAAATCTGTTGATTTTTATGGATACAGAAACACTGTTTTTTTTCACACTTTTCACAGAAAGTGATAACATTTGTATTAGGCAGCAGTCAAAGGGAAAAATATTTATTAAAATATTATTTACCATTCCTGAAACAATTTCTGCCAATTCTGTATTGGTAGCACTGTGACTGGTGCTCCTCTAACATTTGATTTTTTAATCTAGTTTACTTCCACCCAACCTGAAAAAATTTTATTTCAGCCATGTTCACTTTAACAAACATCCATTTTTTTTCTTTTTTTTTTTCGGGACGCAGGCCTCTCACTGTTGTGGCCTCTCCCATTGCGGAGCACAGGCTCCGGACGTGCAGGCTCAGCGGCCATGGCTCACGGGCCCAGCCGCTCAGCGGCCATGGTTCACGGGCCCAGCCGCTCCGCGGCATGTGGGACTTTACCAGACCAGGGCACGAACCCGTGTCCCCTGCATCGGCAGGCGGATTCTCAACCACTGCGCCACCAGGGAAGCCCAACAAACATCCATTTTATCTGAAATTTATGTTTCATGAAATATATTTTATAATTAATGAAAATATTCAAAATTATTATTTCAAGATATGTCATAATTCTTCCATAGACAACAAGATAAACAGGTTAATATTGTTTTTTAATCTATGAAAGTGTTGTTATAGCTATAGCAAAAATAAATGATACAAATTCTTCTTAATGCTAAAACTCAGAGAACAACAGTTCACATTTGGTGAATGCCTTTCTATGTTTTTAATAATAAAATTTATAAAAATTAAGTTTATTCATAATATATTCAAATTTGAACTGCTTTGGTTGAAAATATAGTAAGAATCACTAAAAGAATCATTTTAATAGATATACTATACTCTACATTAGGCATCATAATAGTTTAAATGCCTTCCTGTGGAACTAGGTTATTCCTATTTTTTCAACTACATAAATATTTCTACTATAAATTTTTCTTTGATTATTTATTATTCAATATAAATGCCTAGAAGCTAAACATGTAAGTCTTAGGACAGATACTTTTTATAGATTGGGCAAAATAGAAAAAAATTGCCTGCTGTTTGTACTATTTTAAGCTTTCATTAGCATTGGCTGAAAGTGTTCATATCTCCAAGTTCTTATCAGTATTGGGTACCATCATATTTTCTGGTACATGGAGAAAAAATATTCTTTTCAATTTCATTTTAATGATTTTTAATAAACATTTAAAAATATAATAATTGGCTACATTCATATTTTCTCTAATGAGCTGTCTAACCAAACTCTGGTCCTCAGTACAATTTCACTTCTCAGAAGAGTTTCACTTAAGACAGCCCTACATTGAACTAGTTTCTTCAGCTATCCTTTATTAATACTCTTATAATCTTCCCACATATCTCTTTTCATAGTTTAATTAAATATTAATTTACATAATTGCTAATTATCTATCTTTACAATGGAGGGCAGAGACCATGCCTGCTTTGTCAACATTGTCCCAGTGCCTACAATATTCTATAATAAATGGTACTTGCTAAATATGTTTTTTGAATGTTTGGAGGGAATTTTATTCTCATTTTAGAGAAAAAATAGTTTAGCAAGGTTAAGTTTTCTAAAGTTTGCATAGTTATTAAGATTGGGAACTAGAAATATAAAGGAACTAGGAATATACAGGAACTAGGAATATACGTATATTCCTGTATATACACGAAAAGTATAATTTATAAGAATGACAGCCTATATTTTCATTTTAAACTCATCTAACTATAATTTGATTTCAGAAAAACATGGTAATCTTTGTTTTTCCTCCAGTCCTCACCAATGCCAACAATATAGTCGCTCGCTCTTTAGTTACCCAAGAAATTACTGTTTAATCTTCAAATGTTTCCTTTTCTCACTTGATTTATACTTCTCATACTATTTGAGATTTGTGATCTGCCTTCACTGGTCCCACAAAAATAAAATTATTACTTTTAAACTCCTTTTCTACTTTTCTTTTTTTTTGTTGTTTAATTCTTTAAAACATAGGCATCTTCCAACCCAATTTGTTCAGAACAAATTAGGTTTTTATTTTTAATAGGAGTTAAAAATCTAACACTTTAAACAAAGAAGTCTAAAAATAACAAAAATTTAATAGGAAAAATATGTAAAATTAGAGATTATGAGTTTCATTGCATGGATGAAAAACTTAGCAAAGTGGGTCATAAAAACACAACTGAGTAAAATATGTTCTCAGGAGAAATTGATTTTGACAAGTTACATTAGGAATTTTATGAAAATATTATCTTTGGCTTTAAAAATATTCCTGCTTTATTTATCACTTTGTTAATATATCAATTGTGAAATCACACAAGCAACCAAACTGTAATCATGCAAATATTTTTTTCTGTACATGATTTAAAAGTATTTTCCATGTTCAGTCTTACAAGATTCTTGTTTTCAGTACCAAAATTTACATTACCATAATGATTTTTTTTCTGTTTCTATTTAAAAATAAGTATGAATCAAGGTGAAACCTGCAAAATGATTTTTTAAATTGCTTGGATATTCTTTTTTAACTTATGTCCATGAAAATTAATTTATATTTTTAATTTCTCCCATAATTTTTCTCTCCATATTTGTTGCAATTAGAGCAGTATCATTTACTGAACTCTGTTACATTTATTTCATTATTCACTTACATGCATAATATCTGACCTGAATGCTGGGTCCTAGATTTGTTCTCTTGATTAAGTTGTCCATTTTCAATCATTAAAATCAGTTCTTTGCAAATGGTGCAGCTCAGGTCATCCCAGTCATCTCTTCGACCCTTCTGGATTTTCTCCAAGCAATTTAACTTTCTGTGGGGAAAATGTCTAAGAATAGAGCTGACTGTTCTCACTTTGCATTGATGACCAAAGAGTTCAAACGGGTATAATCACTGTCTGGAAACCCTTCTATATTTCCAACTGTCCCAAATAGTTATTTCATATCTCTTTTCTTTCACCTAAAACTGTCAACAAGCACTTCCATAACGATGGAAATGAAAGCTATTAAGAACTGCCACATTTCATATCTACCAAATCAAGCTAACCCCACTGTATCCATCTTCAAAGTTTTCCACATGGATATAATGAAAGCAGCAACACTGAATACTTGGTGTTCTCTCTTGTCTTCTCAAGGATTTTGCTCCTATGATTGTTCTCCCTTCTATTTATCATACCTATCAGCATAGTTTAACTATATACTTCTTTATGAGAAATATGCACTCACCATCACTCTGCTCCCCTCAGACTATATCTGCTCCCCTCTATTTCACAGGAAAATCCCCCAAACTGTGCATACTCAGTGGCTCTACATTCATCATTTATTCTCTCACTAACCTTCTCTGATAAAGCAAATGTCTCCTCTCTACAGAAATTATCACTGTCAAGTTACCAAAGGCCATTATTGTGCCAAATCCTTTTTATTAGTCAATTGAATACTGTAGAAATCCCTCTTTCCTTAACCACTGTCCTCTGAAGGCCATGATTAGCTCCTAGAGGCTGCCAAAACTTTTCCTTGAAAACCAAACTTATACATTTCCTCCTTAAAATCCCACTGGATGTCTAACAGCTTCTCAAAATTAAAAGTTGAAGAACAAAATCCTTGGAATTTTCAGAAAACATTTTTCTACCCTAGATATTTCCATCTTGACTATAATATTGCATACATCAATAAACTCAAAATCTAAGTCTTCTTTGATTGCTGTTTCTTTACCTACTCATCTATTTCTACATTAGGACTATTTGTTTTATCCTCGAAATACATCTCAAAGGTGACCCATTCTGCACATTCCCCCGAAGCTTAGTTAGTTAAGTCTCCACTGTTTCTGACACTAACATCACCAACAGCCTCTGATAGGTTCCCTTGCCTCCATCTTGCTCTCATATAATCTATAGAAGTCACAGAGACCTTTATAAATCTAATTTATAATAACATCTGACAGACCCCAAAGCAAAAATTAAATGGAACAAAAATGACTACTTTTAATGATAAAAGGTACAATTCACAAAGTAGGTAGACATTGTGAACTACTGTACACCTAACAACAAAGAAACAAAGATATATAAAGCAGAAACCAGAAGAAATATAAGAAAAATATCTATAATCATAGTGAGAGTTACTTAACATTTCCCTGAGAATATTTTGAGTGTTGAAAAAATAAATAAGAATGGAAACATCTTGAATAATATTAATAATTTTAATATAACAGATTTAGAATCTTATATTCTACACAAATATACTTAAAGCTTTGTCTCATACATTGCTTTTAAATGTCTACAGGACATTTAGAACAACTGGCTAAAAGACAAATATTACTAAATTTCAAAAAGTAGAATTCTTGTAAGATACATTTTTGACTATAATATATTAAAACTGGAAAGAAAAAACTTACACGTGTGTGTATATGTGTGTGTATATTATTTGGAATTACATATATATATATATAATTCTAAATAATTCTTGCATCAACTATAAAAAAATTCCTAGTAGTATACCAGAAGAATAATGTATCCTTTTGAAATATATTTTATTACAGGAAGGCAAAACTAGATACACATTAGGAAATGTATTAATACAATTTTTACATTAAAGGAGAAAAACAATATTCTAGAAGTTAAGAAGGAATTTGAGAGAGCCATTCTAAGTTAAGAGTCTTAATAAAATAGGAATAGGGGCTTCCCTGGTGGCGCAGTGGTTGAGAGTCCGCCTGCCAATGCAGGGGACATGGGTTCGTGCCCCGGTCCAGGAAGATCGGCGGCTGGGCCCTTGAGCCATGGCCGCTGAGCCTGCACGTCCGGAGCCTGTGCTCCGGAACTGGAGAGGCCACAACAGTGAGAGGCCCACGTACCGCGAAAAAAAAAAAAAAGGAATAGAATGAAACTTCTTTAACAGGTAAGTAAATATCCATATAAAACCAAAAGAAACAGCATTTTTGCCATTAAAATAAAGAATAAGATAAGGATGCTCACTACTCTTAATAAACATTGTTCTGGAGGGTTTAATCAATGCAATAAGACGAATTTATAATAAGCAGAATTCATTATTTGCAGATGATATAATGTTTGCTTAGAAAATCCAAGAGAATTATCCAAAGGAACTATTAGAATTAACATAATTCAGTCAAGTCACCTGATAAATGTATAAAAGAATAACTTTTTTATATGTTAACAATAACAAGTTAGAAAATGAAACGGAAAAATTGGAGTCACAAAATACCATTTCCTGAGTGATATTTTCCAGAATGTTTAGTACTAAAGTAATTTCTTCTACATTTAAACTCCTGAAACATTTTATATCTATTTTGTTTATACTACTTAGCAATTATTTATTATGCATTTAATTATTAGTGCACAGGAATATTACGCCTACTCTGTTATAAACCCCACTGCAAAATATATCTCTGATTTATAATTCTATACCCCTGTGGTCCCTAAAATGACAATTTCTATATTATGAACTTATTAGCAAAATAATGGATAGGAATCAAACACATATATATTGGAGAAATAATTTATGTTCTGTGTTTTCCAAATTAGATCTGTGATGCATAATCACTTAATTTTGTTTCTCTTCTCAGGTGATCATTCACTTTTTTAAAAATTTAAAGTTTATTTGAAAAAGTAGAGATTATGACACATTTTACATATTATACAATCACATAATATAAAATTAACAATACATATTTTTTCTTCTATGCCAATTTTGTTCTGATTGTTTGCCTTTAATTTCTAATTGTCTTGTTTTTGAGTTAAGTGTAGCAATTCTCTATGGCCACTGTCTAAACTTTGTTAAAAAAAAAACCAATCTCTCATCAAGCGTGGCCATGATTTATCAGGAATTTTACATTTATTTAGTAAAATGAAAGTTCCAAGGATGTCAAAGTAGTTTAAATATTTCAATACTAAGATCAGTGTTGTTTTGGGGTTTGTTTTTTTTGTTTTTTTGTTTTTTGTTTTTTTGGTATTATTGAGTAACAACTTGATGCAGGTAATTTTAATATTGATATAATATAGATAGATATAGATGTATAGCTATTTATATAGATACATATGTACTTATATATATGTATTTATAAAGAATGCACATATATATAGAGAGAGAGCTCTATAGATATAGATACAGATATACTTTTTCCTAATACACAACATGATAAGAACATGCAAGGCATAATTTTTTTTTTCCTTTTACGTATCATCATTGAAGAGTTTAATCTCCTTGGTTAAGATTTCTAAGAAAATAAATGTAGAGCCAGTATCAAACGCTGGTTTGGCTGGTTTGGAGCAAGATGGCTCCACACATCTTGCTTGTGACCTGCTGCCTCTGGACACTCTCTTTTTCTCGCAGGAAGGTAAATTGTCTATGTTAAGGATACCATCCATATTTTCATCCTGTCTCATCAGTATCCATTAATTTTCTTATTGTCATCTAGTAAGTTCTCAAATGACATTAGGTAGGTGAAAGGTGTAGTAAATCATTTAGGAAAGAGTTAGCAAATGTAGGTGTATGTATGTGTGTACATGTGCATACACACACACATTAATGGTGGCGGTTAGACAGGATTCATTTGCTACAGAAGATGACCCACAGGAGTAAAATGACAAGTTTTACAAATCTAAGGTTTAATGCAGGAAAATGATACCATATAGCAAAGATTACAGAAATAATCACAAATCAAAGGCTGGCTCATAGATGAGGTTCAAATAATGTGCATACAATCTCCAATCATCTTTCCTCTGCAGGGAAACCATGATCTGCTTTCTTTTGGGGGTCAGGAATCACTATCTTGTGCATGGAATACCATGGAATCAGGGAGTCCACAATAGAGTACAAGCCCAGACTTCTTACACTCTGCAGGTCACATAGGCTTAATTTTTCTATGTAACCTACTGCAATGGCAGCGCCCTCTTGTGGGTCTCACTGAGACCACATGCAAGTTATTTATCTCCACTGTGAATAAACTATGCTGCTAAGCTTAAACTGGTTTTTAAGCTTTTTACACGGTAACAGTACTAATCGGTAAACCTATGCCGTGACTAGGGGTTAGTGTCATACAGATACATGCCTTACTTCAGTAAAATGGCTCAGGACAATTCCAGACCTGCCAGAATTGGCAATCATGGTATTATATATTTTAATAATCAGAAAGCATTTTATACACTTTTTAGTTGACACTGTGAAGTGAATCTGAGTGTATAAAACTTACACTTTCTAATAGACCCTAACCTATTAGTCTGTCCCAGTCTCTAAGACTGACATGCCCAGGAATCATGAAATTTATATATGTGATTTCTCATTTTAATTTTTACACATATTTTCATAGAAATTATCTAGTCTCCAACTTTTTGTCAGAAAGACATTTTCTATTTTTAATTTTTATATGAAATGTTACTTGATACTTCATTATATAGAATAGATTTTAAAATGAACTGATCTATTTGGGGAAAAGGTAAAGAGATTTTTTTACCCCTACTTCCTCCACATTCCCATCCCTTAATGGTCCCTGAATACCATCAAGTAAATCCTAAGACTCCATGAAGCACAGCTTGAAAATAGCTGCTCTAATCTATTCCTATTGTACAGAATGTGAAACTGAGACTCACTGAGGTCAACTTATATTTGCAAAGAAGTTTTGCTCGTTAAGTGGTAATGATAAGAACCAGATTTTCTATCTTGCTTCCCAGTATTCTTTTCAAATTGAAGTATCGACAGCTGTCCAGTTGACATGTAGATAATATTTTCTTAGAAATAATCATTCATAGATCAAAATTAATAGGTGATTATTTTTAAAGAACATTAAGCAGATTAAATATGTTCCCACAAGTATATTTGATCTGTTAATTTGCATAGTTAATCTCCTCTTTATTCAGTCAAAAATAAATACATATTCAGCTTGTGGAAAAGTACCATAAGCTTAAATAATTAATATTGAATACTAATTACTAATTATTTGAATAATTAATATCTAATATGTAGCATCACCATCTTTTATTGATTTAATATCTATGTGTTAGTCTCCTTTTACTGTCTCTGCTTAATGCTTCTTAACATTGTGCCTATTTCATTGGCTATTTTTTTCTTTCATAGGTATACATAAAATAATGATGTTATCTTAGAATGGATGATAACTTAGTTTCAGGAAATACATACATTTTTTAGAAGGAGTTTCCAGTGTTAGTTAGGTCAGCATGTTAATTGTGCTTGACAGTTGAGTCACAGGTTGAACTTTACCTAAAATTCACTTAGCTTCACTCAGAAAATAATGTTCTCTATGGCTTTTTGCTATACCTACTTTCTATCAATTCTAATACTATGATAAATTGAATTATTATTCATAATGATCTGGTTTCCCTCCCTGTAAGGCACAGAAAAGTGTGTAATTTATTCTAGCATAATACACTTTAATCAACTTACACCTATAAAATGCTGCAAAAATTGTACAACCCTGACAATTGCCATGTGAACTGCAACATTTCCCACTGAAATCAGACTTGGTCAAGTCGCTTGCTAAGACAATAGAATGTGAACGGAAAAGACATACTTTAAGTGTCACTGAACTCTTTTTCCATCCCCTATCTTCCCTCTGCAACAACAACGTCATAGCCAGCTGAAGGTGGCTCCTTCATTCTGAGTCCTAGAATAAAAACTTTTGGAGCATGTTGGCTGTAAACTTGCAGCAAACATAAAACATAAGCAAGAAATAGCCTTATGAGATTTGGGGGGTGCTTGTTTCTACAGAAAAATTTAATAAAAATTGACTAATATAAATATATTTAGTGAATATATATTTTTGCTTACCATGTACCATGCATTTTTAGGATGTTGACGTAGAGTTGTTAGCATGACAGGCAATCCCCTTCCTCCCCTTCATGAAGTTTACATTCTTGAGGGAGAAAAAAAATAAACAAGTAAACAAATAAAAGAAAAAGATAATTTTGGAGAGTGGTAGGTACTATTGATGATACATAACAGTGGGTTTTTGGTCCTAGGTAGTTCTAGGATTTGAATATGATTACCAGGAAGGCATGTCTAAGGAGTGTGAATTCTGTGCTGAAATATGAATAACAAGAAGAAAATAACAATATGAAGATCTGAGGGCACAAGTTTTCTAGGCAGAGTTTACAGAAAGTCTGAAGTCTGGGAAACAGGAATAGGGCATATTAACAGAACAGAATAAAAGCCAGTAGGCATGGCATGTAGTGAATTAGGAATGCAAAGACAGAAGATATATTTTGAGAAGTGACAGAGGCAAGTTACATGAAGACTTTGATGGGCTCAAGAGGGAGTGCAGTCTATTCTTAGGTGAGTCTATAATAACCAACTCACACCTGTAACATGATTTCAATATATAATATGTCAATTATATAACTGATAAAATATATCCTTATATCTTTACTTTTATTCCATTGAATTCTTGTTTCGTGACCTGTTTGTTATCTTTTACTTTCATTGTTACCTTTGGTCCTCATCCCTTAGCCTATGCCAATGATGGTGACCTGGAGATTCTGCCTATACTGGAATGCATATTTACACTTCTGATAGTATCCCTTTTTGTCACTTAACACTCCAGTTTGATCTAACCTCACCACCAGGGACCTTCTCTAGTGCCAACATCTATGGTTAGTTAACATGCCTAATGAATCCTTCTTCATCTTCTGAGATATAAACACAAAAGATATTCTTTACTCTTTAAATGTTGTTAATCTTATGATTTTATTCAGTAAGACATTCTTTCTCTAGAAGGTGGAGAATCAGAATCTAAGTTAGTTTGGGATTGGTTATTAAAAAAATAACTGGTAGGCATCAATCCTGTCTTCTGCATATGGTTATTATAAACTTAAAATATTTTGTCTCTAGCCTTTTCTTGAAAATGAAAAATCAATTTTCAGTTAGTTTGGGGCATAATAATAGCTAAAACTAAGATAACAGTTAACCAATTAATTGCAAAAGAATAAGAAAAATCTCTTTATTCAATAGTACCTGATTTGGCCAAGTGCAATACTGACCTACTCAAAACTAGACAATAAATTATACATTTTCAAAGAAGCTGATAAATTCCCAGAGTTAGAGAAATAGAATCTGAAAATATTATATGACATTTTAATACCTGACAAGATATAATATGGATAACAATGATAATATGGAGAATTATTTTAACTGTCACACTGGTAAATCATTTACTTGACAAACCATTTTATATAACAAATATCAAATCAATGGCTTGATGAATATTATTTCTAGAGCATGTCTAAAAAACTGAATTGATTTAAAATTCATCAACAGAAAAACATTACATGGATATTTAGTAAGGTGGTATATAGATATGACAACATTTTCAAGTTGTATAGGGAAGATTAAATTTTTAGGAGTATTGCCAAGACATCTATTAAATGTCTTAGGATAATCTTAATCAAAAGTCATTTTACATATTTTAGTTATTTTAGATAGCCATAAAAATTGAGGCCACATTAGCTATAAATCTAACCATATAACCTTCTGAGTTCATTCCTGCTTACTAACTTAGGTAAGTTCACAGTTTATAAGACATTATGTTTTTTTATTGATGTTTTAATGCAATCTTTATATTATCAACAAATGTTGACTTCAAGACCAGTCTTCAAATTACTTCTCTTTCCCCCAGTCTTGACTTTAAATAATCACAGAAATAAAATTTAGGACATATATTTAAATCTATTGTATCTTGCACATAGTGCTTCTTTGATGTAACAATAGAAAAAGGGTTTGTCATATACAAAATCAGGTAAACTATTTTGACCAGCAAAAGGCATATTCTTTAAAAACCTATCCTGAAACCATTTTGTTCTAGTCTTTTGTTTATATTACTTTATAAAGGAGGCAGGAGTGGTTTGGCTAAAGTTCTCAAGCAAGTGTTTAGTGAGATACTGCAGTTATAATCGCTAAGTGTTTTGCAGTGTTATTTTTTGTTTGTTCTTAAGGAATATAATCTTATTTATGCCCACGTGTTTTATTCAAATCCCGCTCTTTGGAACACCTGTAGTATAATCACCTGTGGCGATATTTAAAATGCAGTTTTATGAATCACTCCTCATCTGCTAAACCAAAATTTCTATGGCGAGGTCCTAAGAATCTTAACAATTTCCTCTAAATTACACTGAAAATGAAGTTTGAGAATCAGGAACACCTACAGGATATTCTAATTAGAGAGCATTGTAATGATAGTTGATAGCATGCTTCTCATTCTTTTGTCTTTAAGTTACCACTTATATAGAACAACACAATTTGCAGATGCTTATGTACATATTCAGATGTATTGTCTATATGAAGCTTGCCACTCCCACTGTTTCCACTGGTCAACTTTATTTTCTCATTATCAACTTTATTTTCTCATTGTATTAGTCAGGGCCCAATGTGAAACAGATGGCACAAACAAATTTGAATAACTAAGACTTTATTCACAAAAAATAATTTCAAAAGTTTGGGAGGTATACGGGGGAACCATAATGAATAGTGCTTAGATTTGAGGTTAGTATCAATACAACTATCATCACCTTTAGCTCCAAATAGTAGAGATGAGGAAGAGACTTAGAATTCCAAAAGAAAGGAGAATTCTGTTGAACAGGTCATTATGGGAGAGACAGCACCCTTCTGTGAAGGGATACAGCAAGCACAGGGTAGACTCAGTGTGGGAAACAGGGAACTGCATACCTTGACCTCTCTCTCCTCAAACTCTCCAGTCCTCTATGATTTCTCATTGGTTAAACCCAACAGGAAGGCAAGGGACATATGAACTCTTAGATGTGATTCAATGGATCAGGTAACCTGGCATAGGATGGGACAGGGTAGAGTGGCTCTGGAAGGATGCAAAATATATCTAGCCTACTTAGTCTCAAAATATTCATATATCATTGCTTTATACTGCTGAGTTGTTTTGTGATGATAATATACCTGAAATAAGTGTATTGTTATGTGAAGTGATTTGTAGCTAATACAGTGCTGCTGCAATTTGCATGTATTTGTGTTTAAATGCGCATTTATGTCAATACATTTTGTGTATATGTGACCATATATGAAAAAGACAAGACTAAAAAGAGAAAAAAAATTGCCTCTCACTGTTGACACTACTTTTTCATTGTAGTATTCCTGGTTTGCCATGCTTTATTCTCATAATCTCTGGTTTAACTTTTCTTACTGCATTTAACTCCTTTGGTGAATTGCAAACTTCATACCCCTTCTAATTATTTTTTCTTTTCCACAATCATGTATATTCAAAATATATGGTGTATCTATTACACAATGTTTTTGTTTCTGATTTACACAAATACACATGCATACACATGGAGTAAATATGTATCCATGTTGTTGCTTTGGCATTCTAATTTATTTCTAATGTAAATATCACCTAATAAATAAATTGGTAATAATTTCCAATGACATTTAACACTTGCTGAATATTTTATAGCTTAATATAAACACATTTCAATTTTGTTTGCTTTTTAAGTAAATTGAAAAACTGCACAATTAAGTTTTAACAGAGGCTTTATTTCAACAATTATTCCATTCTTTTATTGGTACTGTTTGTTCACAGGATGCTTAACATAATTTACCTAATCCAAATTCACCTCCTTATTTTATTTAAAATGTTATGATTCTTGTTTCCCCATCAGCTGAAGCAGGAACCTAGGGAATGTTGGCTTTAACACTAGCAAGCATAATCAATTTTTCAATTTCTCCAGAGAACCAGTATTTTCCTTAGATCATTGCTGCTTGCTCCTGGCTTATGAATAGATCATCACTGCCACTTTTCTGACAACTAATTCACCTAGCTGTAAGATGTAGCTTTACCAAGGAAACAACAATGTCATTTTAAAGTCTAGGCATGTTGTAAATTCAGCTATTTTTTACTCTTACCAGTCCCCAAAGTCTAAGTGCTTAAGTTGTTACAGAAACAAAAGAAAGAGTAAGGAAGAAATCTGAAATATCCCTCCCAGGAGATGTTTAAACATAACACAGAAGTACAACTATCTCTGGTGTAGGTATATTCATGCTTGGAAATATAGCTTCTTATTTTCACTCTCTTTAAGAAAGTAGGTTTTTTTGTCAATTGTTCAGAATAGTTTTTAAAGTAACGATAATTTAAGAGGGAGGTATTTATAAAGAACTAGTATTTAAATCATAAATATTGAAAACCTTATGAAGTTATAGCATATTTGCTTGATCAGTCTTGGGATAGTAGTGGTAAATTCAAATGTCTTTTTAGAACTTAGAGATCACTCAGAGGTAAACACATCATAACCATTTAATTTCTATTCTGTTTACTTTTTAGGTATTGATTATTTTGTATGTGAATTAACCTTGAGCTATGTTCAGATTTCTCAGAAGAAAAGTTTTAAAATAGTTTTGAAACTCAGTATTATCAGGTAGTACTCAAAATGCACTGTGAGATCCATTTTCAAACTTCTCTTTCCACTCTCAAAACAACAATAAATAGTGGAGAGGCTATGCATGTGTGAGTTTAGAGGGTATATGGGATATCTCTGTATCCTCCTTTCAATTTTGCTGTGAACTTAAAACTGTTCTAAAAAAAACAAAGTCACATACACACTGCTATATTTATTTATTTATTGTATGGAAAATGGGACGTCTAAAATTTTATTGAAATTTTCTGATAATATCAACTAACTCTTCTAGTCTCTAATAACAATTATTACAGCAATAATAATAGCTAGCTCTTACATATTATAATACATACGATGGGATGGGCACTATTGTAGGTGCTTTATGTGTATTAACCATTTATTTTTATTTATTTATTTAATTGGAATAAAATTGCTTTACAATGTTGTGTTAGTTTCTGCTGTACTATTAAGTGAATCAGCTATATGTATACCTATATCCCCTCCCTCTTGGACCTCCCTCTCAACCCTCATCCCATCCATCTAGGTAGTCACAGAGCAATGAGCTGAACTCCCTGTGCTATATAGCAGGTTCCCACTAGCTATCTATTTTAACATGGTAGTGTATCTATGTCAAACCTAATCTCCCAATTTGTCTCACCCTCCCGTTCCCCCTGTGTCCACATGTCTGTTCTCTACATCTATGTCTCTATTTCTGCCCTACAACTTAGTAGGTTCATCTGTACCACCTTTCTAGATTCCACATATATGCATTAATATACGATATTTGTTTTTCTCTTTTTGGCTTACTTCACTCTGTATGACAGACTCTAGGTCCATCCACATCTCTACAAATGACCCAATTTTGTTCTTTTTTATGGCTGAGTAATACTCTATTGTATATACGTACCACATCTTCTTTACCCATTCATCTACTGTTGGACATTTAGGTTGTTTCCATGTCCTGGCTATTGTTAATAGTGCTGCAATGAACACTGGGGTACATGTGTCCTTTTGAATTAGGGTTTTCTCAGGGTATATGCCTAGTAGTGAAATTGCTAGGTCATATAGTAGTTCTATTTTTAGTTTTTTAAGCAACCTCCATACTGTTCTCCATAGTGGCTGTATCAATTTACATTCCCACCAACAGTGCAAAAGGGTTCCCTGTTCTCTACACCCTCTCAGGATTTATTGTAACTAGATTTTTTTGATGATGGCCATTCTGAAAGGTGTGAGGTGATACCTCACTGAAGTTTTGATTTGCATTTCTCTAATAATTAGTGATGTTGCACATCTCCTCATGTGCCTCTTGGCCATCTGTATGTCTTCTTTGGTGAGATGTCTATTTAGGTCTTCCATCCATTTTTTAATTGGTTTTTTTTTTTTTTTTTTTTTTTTTTTTTGCGGTATGCGGGCCTCTCACTGTTGTGGCCTCTCCCGCTGCGGAGCACAGGCTCCGGACGCGCAGGCCCAGCGGCCATGGCTCACGGGCCTAGTCGCTCCGCGGCATGTGGGATCCTCCCGGACCAGGGCACGAACCCGTGTCCCCTGCATCGGCAGGCGGATTCTCAACCACTGCGCCACCAGGGAAGCCTGGGTTGTTTGTTTTTTTGATATTGAGCTCCATGAGCTGTTTGTTCACACTACTATATTTAAAAAGGATAACCAACAAGGACCTACTGTATAACACAGGGAACCCTGCTCAATGTTATGTGGCAGCCTGGATGGGAGGGGAGTCTGGAGGAGAATGGATACATGTATATGTATTTCTGAGTCACTTTGCCATGCACCTGAAACTATCAGAACATTGTTAGTTGGCTATACTCCAATATAAAATAAAAAGTTTAAATAAATAAATAAATAAAGTCTTTAAAATAAAAAAACAACAACAGTTTTTTTTTTTAATTAAAATATATAGTTACAATAAAATTACAGGTTTTATTTTTTTTTTTCATTTCTCATTAGGCTAGATAGGAACTGGAACAGATAGCTACAACCCAGGCAGCTTGGATCCACTGTGCTCTGGGTATAAAACTGGGCTAAAGGATGGGAGTCTGACTCTTGAATTAATAATAATTAAGATTGACAAAGTACTGAAAATGCAGTACTATGCAATAAATTGTTTTCCCAGTTAAAATGACAACAAATTTGCTTTGGAAACTTACAAAGTAAGAGGGAAAAATAAACATATTTGGCCAGTACTCCAGACAGTAAAATATGCCATGAATCTGTGGTAATTATGATTATTGAACTCTGGAGAAGAGATAATATTAAATATAAATTAAATGGATAAAATTCTAAAAATAGGTATACATACAAGACTTCACTTTATGATAGTGAGTAAAAGAGGGCTTATACAGTGCAGTTTATGCTGTTGAGACAAGTTGGGCAACTTATTACTACCATTCCCCCAATATATATATATCTAATAGAGAAATTTATCTGTCTGTCTATATCTCCTAATATATTCTTTTTTTTTTTTTTTTTTTTTTTTTTTTTTTGTGGTACGCGGGCTTCTCACTGTTGTGGCCTCTCCCGTTGCGGAGCACAGGATCACAGACTCCGGACGCGCAGGCTCAGCGGCCATGGCTCACAGGCCCAGCCGCTCCGCAGCATGTGGGACCCTCCCACACTGGGGCATTAACCCGTGTCCCCTGCATCGGCAGGCAGACTCTCAACCACTGCGCCACCAGGGAAGCCCCTAATATATCCTTTATACCCCAAATTAATTCTATATGAATCAAGTATTTGAGCAAAAAATGTCATAAAACTTCACAAAGAATGAATAAATGTTTGCAGAATGAAAAATCATGTCCAACTAGACATAAAATTCAGAAGGCATAAAGAAAATTTTTGAAAAATTTGACTATATAAATATTTAACATTTTGAATGTGAATAAAAAACAAAATACAAGTTAAAAATCAAACTGCCACATTGAGTAAAATAATGTGCAATATATATGACAGAGAGGGATTTGATTTCTTTAATATTACATGTAAAGTGTTTAAATCAAGCAGTAAAAATAGATTGCATAGTACAAAACGGACATGAATTGAAAATGCAATTTCTATAATAAAGAATAGTAATCATACATGACTATATGAAAAGTTGTAAACCATATGTAAGGTGTAATTTTTAAAAAACATGTAGCCATGAGTACCCAGCATAAGAAATAGAGAGAAATACATTTTAAGCATTTTATTTGCTTTTGCTTCATATTTCTTCCTACCGTTTTTGTATTGACTTAAAAATAATTTACAAGTAAGTTACTAGAACTAATAAGAGTTTTGTAAGATAAGGATATACATTCACTATATAAAAATAAAATTATATATATAAATGTATATACTTATATACACACACTATTAATGAACATCTGGAAAATAATATAAAAAATACTGCCATGTAGTACAAGGTATTGATATGATGTACAATAATTAGCATAATACATTGTAAGATATACTTTATATAATATTATTCATAATATAATTATTATTATAAGGTATATTATAAGTCTAACACTACAGCATCAAAACCAATATATCCTCATAATTCTAACTAAATATGTACACAATTTCTAGGCTGAAATTACATATATATAATTTATATATATATAATTTTTAAAAAAGACCTGTATAAATGGAAAAATTCTTACTACTTAATAATAGCAATGAAAAGAAGAGTTAAAATGGACAATATGTTTGAGCCAGCAGTCTAATAAAAAAATGGTACATATGATAAGCAAATGAAAAGATCTGTCAATAGGGAATTCAAATAATCACCACAATGCAACACAATTATGCATCTATTAGAATGGCTAAAATTAAAATAGTAGACATACCATGTACTAGAATCCTTTACATTTTCGGTACTCTTTCCACACTATATTTTGTCTCTCCAGACATTCTATTTAGCAAGATGCTTAAGTTACCTTTGAAATTTTACCTAAAATTTGCAGCACTGATATAGTTCAAATTTAGAGTGGTTTGTCACAATTGAAAATGTATTACAAAATATAAACATCTAAAATACAATATCTATCAATAAAAGACTCCTACCCTTTATTCATCTCCTTCTATTTCATGTATTCATCAATTTATTTAATAAATATCTGTGGAACCCACCATATTCCAGACTGTTCCAGCACTAAGAATATATCAGTGAATATAACGGTCAAAGTGACTTAGATCATACTGAGTTTCCTGTTTAGTTAGGTGAGAGAGATAATAAAGAAAAAGAAGATTATAGGATATGTTGTCATATAGTGATAAGTGCTGGGGGAAAAGTAAACCATGAACAGGTCAGAGAGAGTGGAAGAACCTTGTAATCTTGAATAGGGGTTTAGAAAAAGCCTCACTGAGAAGATGGGCTACGAAGGATAGCCAGAAGAAGAGGTGCTGATCAGTGCAGATATCTAAAGTTCCAGACAGGAGTCTCTGCTGCTGAAAAATCTCAATGACAAAGATGGCTGACATAAAATAAAATTCGTGATTGTTTAAATACAGATATATAGAAATTGAATGTTACATTTTAACAACATTAATGCAATTCATTATGTTCATGTGGTGTGTTCATATTTCAGATTGGGGTTACTCTCTCTTCAACTACCACCTCATCCTCCTACCAGTTTAGACTGTTAATTATTTTAGTAGATTTGCCTACTTTCATATTAACATGGTAATCATGATAATCTTTATTAATATGCATTTATTCTGAGGGCAATTGGAGCAAAATCCCATGTGGGATGTTTAAATTTTCTCATTTGTAAGTTCAAGGAGATGGTAAAAATGGCCAACTATGCCATTAAACTGCTATAACCTAAGGCAATCAGAAAAATCACTGAGTGGGAGTTAACCACCAAAATAAAGGTGAAGACCTCTTGGTCATATTTCATTGGATACACATGAATACATCTTCTTCAGAATAAAGACTAACTTCTGTAACTGCTGAAGGGGTTGAACAGCATGATAGTCCATTTTAAATCTCAGAAGCAATAAATTTATGAGTGTGTCACCTCATTATGTTTGCTGTGTAATACATGCATTGTAAAATACTATATATTGTTTAGAAATTGGCTCAGTTGTAAATTTCTAAGCATTTAATTTACAAATCTTATATATTAGAATTTACTATGAACATTTTTTACAATATTCCTTAGAATTATTGTTTCTTATCTTCAGTTATATTCTTAAAATTAATATATCAATATTTAAAATAGTGTATTCTTGATAGAATTTTTAGTTTCTACACATTTTAATGTTTTATAAAAGGAAAATGAAACTGAACAATCAACTTAGATAAATTAACCTAAATAAAATGTTATGTATTAACCTTTCAATCCTGAGTTAAGTATTTACAAGTACTAGGATAATAGACATAGCTACCCTATGTATCAGACCCTGACCATGGTTGAATGTAATTTATTGAATGCTTTTTCTTCATTTCTAGGGCTTCTGTTTGGGTTATTATAATAATTGTTGCTGTTGTTATTATTAGTAGTATTGGTAGTAGTTTCATATTGGTTCCTCTTAGGCTTCTGTTAGAAAGCAGGATATTCCAGCTAGGCTACTCTAGGTCTTTTAGGCACTGGAAAATACTAGCATGGAATGAAACCTGAAAATGTCAACAATATTTAAACTGAATTAAAAAGATATTTGTTTCAATATTTCATGTAATTTTCTTCATTTTGATAAGGTCCAAAGTCCTTTTGTTTAACTCTCAATGCAAAAGTATAATAAAAGAGAGGCTGAAAATTCAGATTTTTTTTCTTTCTTTCTTTTAAAGAGAATATAATTCTAAAGCAACACAAAAGCTGAGCAGGAGTAAGAATAAGTAATCACATAAAAAAGAACAATTTTTCTTGGGATTATAAGAGGAGTAGAGAGGCAGTATAGAATCAATAATGTAACTAACTTATTCCAAAATGAATGTAGAGAAGAAAGAGAGAAAGAGGAACAAGAAAATAAATAACTATGGTCTGACTTTAGAGAGGAAGTTATTTTTAAGTGCGTTTATCCTTTGAATATGTAATATGTTCACCTATACACAATTCAAAAATTACAAGAGTATATAATGAAAAGTCTCCCTTCCTAACACCCAGCCACTCAGTTTCCCTACTAATATACATGCAGGTATATCTGTAGGTTGAATTCTCATGAGTAGATTTAATTGGTCAATGTACGAATGAGAATGCATTTATAATTTGGGGGATACATTATTAAAGTGACCTCCAATTGGAATTTTTCCAATTTACTATTGCACTAGCAATATATGAAAATGACTATTTCCTTAGCATTCAACTAAACAAGATTTTTACAAATTATTAAAATTCTATTCCTATTTGAAAGATGAAACTTTGTATCTCAATATGTTGTAATTTGCTTTTCTCTTATTACTAGTGAAAGCATTGTCTTTCTATAAGCATAAGAAAAACTTATATTTGTTTCTGTGAAGTTTTTTATAGCCTACTTTGTATATATTATTAGATTTTTTGCTTTTTGTTTAAAAGAAACTTGTATATGTTAAGGAAATCACTCTACTATTCGTCCTATGAGATGGAACTTTTTTCCCAGTTATTTCAATCACTTTGCCAGACAAAATTGCTTTAATGTTTGGTTGGCCAAAATTATTCATGTTTAACTTTATTATTATAGCAACTTATAATATGTTTAGAAAAGCTGTCTCCACTTCAATATTATTAATGTCGACAAAAATATCTCATGAGTTACTTTAGCACATCTAGAGTCTTTTTATACAGCTGTATCTTTGAAATGTGGAATTCTTTTGGTGTAAGGTTTGAGGGATGAATCCAGCTTATTTTTTAGGTAGCTCTAAAGTTATTTCTGAACAACTTACTTATAACCTTTTCTTTGTCATTTTATTTAAAATTCTATCTCTAATGTATAATAAATCTCATATTTACTTAGGTGTATTTTCTGACTTTCTATTCTTTTCCATAGATCTCTCAGTCTATTTTTATGAAGTACTACAATATAGTTTTTAGATATATTTTAATATCTTGAAAAGGTAGGCTCATACCACCTTATTATTAATTTTCTGAAAAAAAAATAGCAAAGATGGAATTTTATTTATTCAAATGGATTTTTAAAATCAGCTTGTTTACTTTAAAAAGTCATGGTATTGGGCTTCCCTGGTGGCGCAGTGGTTGAGAGTCCGCCTGCCGATGCAGGGGATACTGGTTCGTGCCCCGGTCCGGGAAGATCCCACACGCCGCGGAGCGGCTGGGCCCGTGAGCCATGGCCGCTGAGCCTGCGCGTCCGGAGCCTGTGCTCTGCAACGGGAGAGGCCACAACAGTGAAAGGCCCGCATACCGCAAAAAAAAAAAAAAAAAGTCATGGTGTTAAATGTATAGTTTAACATAAATAGAATTGATATATTTATGGGATTTTCTTCCTACTCAAATACCTGGAATCTTTTCTATTATTTTCCACATTTGAAGTGGGGGATCAGTAATGAGACATTTTTATACTGTAATATTTTGCTTAGTTTGTATTATACTTATTCCTAAGTACTGTTATTATAAATGAGTGTTTCCCATTATGTCTTTTAAAAATATTTTATTTATTTTCTTGTGATATCTTTGTCTAGCTTTTTTAAAAAAAATAAATTTATTTATCTATTTATTTTTGACTACATTGGATCTTTGTTGCTGTGAGTGCTGCTGTGAGTGGGCGAGTTGCTGTGAGTGGGCTAGTGCTGTGAGTTGCGGCGAGCAGGGGCTACTCTTTGTTGCAGTGCACGGCCTTCTCATTGCGGTGGCTTCTCCTGTTGCCGAGCACGGGCTCTCGGCACGAGGGATTCAGTAGTTGTGGTATGCGGGCTCTAGAGCGCAGGCTCAGTAGTTGTGGTGCACGGGCTTAGTTGCTCCATGGCATGTGGGATCTTCCCGGACCAGATATCGAACCCGTGTCTCCTGCACTGGCAGGCAGATTCTTAACCACACCACCAGGGAAGTCCCCCATTATGTCTTTCTAAGTTGTTGATTTCTGTAGATATAATGAAACTTTCAAAATATTTATTTCCATTAACCTCTTTGTTTTATGTAATTTATTTCAGTTGATTTTCTTGGAATTCCAAAGTATATGACTTTCAAACAGCATAATAAATGCCAAAATTTCTTTGGAAAAGGTGGAAAAGAGATATACTCATCCAGGCACAAGTTCAAGTGTGTTCAAGAACCAAACATCACATGCAGAATGGTACATCTGGGATATATCAAAGATACATTAACATACCCAATTGACTTTTGTAATTTATAAGGCAGTCTTGAAAATTTTTCTAACAATTTAGAATAGATTTGTTGGACATATTATTCTTGTTGATAATGTCTTTATTTTAGAATGTATATATTTAATATATAAGCCTGTAATATATAGAATTTGTATTTTATTAATGATTACACTTTAAAACTACTGTCAAATGGATTTTAATTTTAAGGTAAACTATACCAAGCAGGAAAATATGATATTTATAAATTTATATTTAGCCAAGTCAGATGGAGATTACTATATAAACATACTGTATTTTGAATTGTTGAGTTATTTAAATAAAAGCAAACAAAGTGAAGTTTTTAAAAAAATCATTTCAAATTGATTGGCAACATTGAGTAAAGTGAGTTTATGATATTTGCAGACTTCTTCATTCTTTTTTTTTTTTTGTCAATCCAGCAGCTGACAATCTTCCAATATTCATAATAGAAGCTGAAAATTTCAGACACTTACTTTTCTTGCCTCTCTTGTGTCTGGAGTATGGTCCCTGATTTTATTTTAGCAGAAGCTTTGAGGGGACAGCATTAAGGGGAAGAATCTACCTGGCATATATGGCAAAAGAGGATACAGGCATGCCTCATTTCATTGTGCTTTGCTTTATTGAGCTTTGCCTTGATATTGATATTGCCTTGTTTAAAATTGAAGGTTTTTGGCAACCTCGTCCTGAGCATGTCTGTCAGTGCCATTTTTCCAAGAGCATTTGCTTAGTGTTTCTGTGTCATATTTTAGTAATTTTAACTATATTTCAAACTTATTCATTATTATTATGTTTTTTATGGTGATCTGTGATCAATGATCTTTGATGTTACTATTCCAATTGTTTTGAGGTACCACAACAGTTGATAAATGTTGTGTGTGCTCTGAATGCTCCATCAACCAGTGATCTCCCATCTCTCTCTCTTTCCTCAGGCCTCCCTATTTCCTGAGACACAGCAATACTGAAATTAGGCCAACTGATAACCCTACAGTGACTTCTAAGTGTTCAAGCAAAAGAAGAGTTGCATGTCTCTCACTTTAAATCAAAAGCTAGAAATGATTAAGCTTAGTGAGGAAGGCATGCCAAAAGCTGAGAAAGGCTTACAGCTAGGCCTCTTGTGCCAAATAGTTTGCCAAGTTGTGAATGCCAAGGAAAAGTTATTGAAGGAAATAAAAGTGATGCTCCAGTGAACACACAAATCATAGGAAAGGCAAACAGCATTATTGCTGATATGGAGGACAGAAGATCAAACCAGCCACATTCCCTTAAGCCAAAGCCTAATGCAGAGCAAGGCCCTAACTCTCTCCAATTCTAGGAAAGCTGAGAAAGGTGAAGAAGCTGCAGAGAAAAGTTTGAAGTTAGCAGATATCGGTTCATAAGGTTTAAGGAAAGAAGCCTTCTCCATAACACAAAAGTACAAGGTAAAGCAGCAAGTGCTGATGCTGACGTAGAATCTGCAGCAAGTTATCTAGAATATCTAGCCAAGGTAATCAGTGAAGGTGGCTGCACTAAAAAACAGATTTTTCCATGTATATGAAACAGCTTTCTATTGAAAGAAGATGCCATGTAGGACTTTCATAGCTAGAGAGGATAAATCAATACTTGGCCTCAAAGTTACAAAGGATAGGCTGATTCTCTTGTTAGGGGCTAATGCAGCTTGTGACTTGAAGTTGAACTCAATGTTCATTCACCATTCCAAAAATCCTAGGGTCCTTAAGAATTGTGCTAAATCTTGTACTTGTGCACTGTAAATGAACTACAAAACCTGGATGACAGCACATGTGTTTACAGCAGGGTTTACTGAATATTTTGAGCCCACTATTTAGATCTATTGTTCAGAAAAAAAGATTCTTTCAAAATATTATTGCTCATTGACAAAGTACCTAGTCACCCAAGAGCTCTGATGAAGATGTATAAAGAGATGAATGTTTTCGTGCCTGCTAACACAACATCCCTCTGCAAGCCATGGATCAAGGAGTCATTTCAACTTCCAAGTCTTATTAAGAAATACATTTTGTAAGGTTAGAGCTGACATAGATAGTGATTCCTCTGATGAATCTGGGGAAAGTAAACAGAAGACTTTCTGGAATGAATTCACCATTCTAGATGCCAGTAAGAACATCCATGATTCACAGGAAGATGTCAAAATTACAACATTAACAGGAGTTTGGAAGAAATTGATTTTGACTCTCATAGATAACTCTGAGGGCTTCAGGGCTTCAGTGCAGAATGCCATTGCAGATGTAGTGGAAATAGCAAGAGAACTTAGAATTAGAAGTGGAGCCTGAAGATGTGACTGAATTGCTGCAATCTGATAATAAAACTTTAACAGATGGGGAGTTGCTTCCTATGGATGAGCCAAGAAAATAGTTTCTTGAGATGGATTCTATCCCTGGTGAAGATGCTGCAAAGACTGCTGAAATGACAGCAAAGGATTTAGAATATTACAAAAACTTAGTTGATAAAGCAGTGACAGGGTTTGAAAGAATTGACTCCAGTTTTAAAAGAAGTTCTACTGTGGGTAAAATACTATCAAACAGCATTGCATGCTGCAGAAAAATCATTCATGAAAGGAAGAGTCAGGAGATACAGAAAACTGCACTTTTGTCTTATTTTACAAAATTGCTGCAGCGACTCCAGTCTTCCTTCAGCAGTCACCACCCTGATCAGTCAGCAGCCATCACCACCGAGGCAGGACCCTCCACTGGCAAACGGATTACAACTCGCTCGAGGCTCAACTGATAGTTAGAATTTTTCTAGCAATCAAATACTTTTTAATTAAGGTATGTACATTTTTAAGACATAATACTATTGCACACTAAATAGACTACAGTATAGCGTAACTGTGACTTATATATGCACTGGGAAACCAAAAAAAATTGTGTGACTCACTTTTCTGTGATATTCCCTTTGCAACAACAACTAAAAATGTCTCTAGACATTGCCACTTGCTTCATGGGAGACAGAATTGCCCACACCTCAACTGAGAAAAACTGCTACAAATATACTGATAGTTGTCAGGAAGGAAAATTGGATGAAATGATATATACTGTGATATTTTCTCATTAAATAGATGTCTATTTCAGTAAATAAATATGAGAAGATATTCCTTCAGAATCACATAATTATAAGGATAAAGGTAATTGTAAAAGAAAGGGAGATAACACATTTTATCTCTTAGAGTAAACTAAATCGGGAATTCTCCAGTGAACAGTTCGGAGAGAAAATTAACGTTCATTAGAGATAGAACTGTAACAATAGTAATATTGCTGAGAAGATGAAATCAATATTTTGTGCTGTTTCTCAATTATGTTCTTTTGCACAAAATAATTTCCAGTTTATTACCAATTACTAAATATATTACATAATTCTTGTGGCTATATAACATTTCATTGATTAATCCTCTATTAGTAACCTAACCATGTCATATATTTGGATGTTTGTGTCATTTCCAATTTTTTCACAATTATAATAACATTACACGGATAACTTCATTCATAGTACTTTTCTGTAATTTTTGTATTTGATTTTATTTCTTTACAATAGAATATCCAAAGTAAGTCTGTCAGATTAAAAAAATGTAGAATATTTTCAAGCTGTTAATATAATTTGTGTTCAAATACATTAATAATAGTATCCCAGTTTTAGTATACCAACAATATGTAGGAACTTCTCTTTTACTGTGAACTTAACTGGATTGATTTCTATTTACAACAATTGAATCTTTATGGAAAAGTTTATTTTTTTAATTTAATATCAGAATAAAAGAGTACAATCAAATTAAGGGGTTCAGCAAATATTTTAAAAGATAATAAGATTATTACCTGTGGGACCTCAGGCCTTCATTCTATCTGTCCACCTATCAATATATATTATATGGATAAGTTCTATATATGGATATATTATGTGTAATATATGTGTATATATATTGTGTATGTATACACACACACACACACACACATGCAGTAATTTGAATGGTTACTTGGTTTGCTCTTAAAATGTTGCACCTTAGGTGTAAAATCCAAAGAAACAAAAAACGAAAAACACCTGATTTTAGTAAGAGAGTTGTTGAATAATTCACCTTTTTTTTTCTGTGTACAGTAAGGATGTGAAACCATGGCATTTCATTTCAGAGAAAATGCTTGGCAAAAGGCTGATGAATTACTTTATGGAAAGGCATGAATATGGTTAATTTACTGTCACGTGGAGATTTGGTCCTCCATCTTACACTTAAAAATTATTTTTATCTGTCCACTTAGAAATTAGTAGACCTCAGTGAAGGTCATAAAAAGAAAATTTACATAAGACTGATGAATGGAAAGAAAACTGAATGCAAAATAGAAGGATATATCTTTCTAGTGACTTAAATGTTCATATTCCTTATTGAGGATAGCAATCCACTCTCTAAAATTAGGGCTTTATTACAACTATATTAGTAATCAGTTGTTTTTTTCATACAGGATTACACACAGTAATTCTTATGTATTCTTGATTCATTTTTTTCTACCTGATGTATAGAGCTAAATGTTTATTTCTCCATTTTGCCACATCATCATTGATAATTTTTAAAATCCCTAATTAATCTCAAATTCAAACAAGCAATAATTTCTCAGATCTGAACCTTTCTTTTCAAGCATTTTTCATGTTGCTTAAAAAAATCCTCTTTGTTAAAAATGCCAAACTACAATGTACAATTTTTAAGTGTATTTTAAAATGTACATTTCTGTAGCAAGTGTCCAGCAGCTAAGTTATGAATGTTAATTGTCATATAAGGTAGTTTATTATGGTTAGAATATGAATATTAGTTTTGACTACATTAGAATTAAGGATAGAAAATATCAAACGAAACGAGCATAAAGAAGTTTTCACTACCTTTATTCCGACACCCAACTATAAGCTAGCATATTGAGACCAACATCCAGAGTCTCTGAAGAAGTGATGCCTTTGCCAATGGAAATAACTTTCTTACCAAAACACCTTGAGAATTATGTATGTCAGTCCATCTTAAAAATCCACAGTTATAATCGTTTTTCACAAACAAAAAGGAAGATAATTTGAAAATGTTGGAACTTGAGCTTTTCCCCAGAGAAAAGCCTGGTCATGAAAACCTAGAATCATTATTGATTCACAATACATATATTTGGTTAAGAGCACACACTTGTGCACACACACAAAAACATACATATAGAGAATTAAATTCTGCCTCTCTCTGAGATTGATCTCAAATGATATCAGGCAATTTTTTTCAGGCTGTATAAGCCTCAATTTCCTACTCTAAAGAATGATGTATGACTACCTATATTGTAGGTATATTTTTGGGTTCATTTGAGATAATTAACATAATGTCCTAGGTATCTTTTATTTGACAAATACTCAGCATTCCAGAAATATCAGTTATTATTATTACTATTATTATTTTCCTATTAAATATATGATATGATGAATACTAATAGAGAGGAAATGATATGATGAAGCCTGGAAATAGTCCAGAACACTATTACTGAACAAAGAGGAAAAAAAAAGAACAATGGCATTCCATTTGACCCAGATAATTAACATATTTTTATTACATTTCAACACATTTCTTTGAAGAACTGAAAATTAGGCTATTTGCTTCACTGTGTAAGATAACACTTTAACAATTCTTTTCAGGGTCAAACCCAAATGTCATCATCAACAGAAAAGAATTTCTATTTTTTTTTGGGGGGGAGGCTTTTTTGGAAACGTCACAGTTCCATTATCTTTGATTTAAAAAAAATCAATAACCAGTACAATGTCAACAGCAAAAGAAATCTAGACTCTCTATATAAATGGAGGACCTTCATGACTTGAAATGATTTGTGAACATTTGAGTGTCTTCACTGAATTGCATTTTATATCAATATGCATTAGCATCAGAGGCTCTATCTAATACCTTGCAATACAATTTGCCTACTGACATGAGATTTGGCAACTTCATCAGAGGAATTCCTTCTTTTCTTGTGGTAAAATATACATAATATAAAATTTATCATTTTAACTATTTTTACATGTACAATTTTGTGGCACTAAGTACATTCACACTGTTCTGCAACCATCATCACTATTCATCTCCAGAATGTTTTCATCTTCCCCAACTAAAGCTCTGTACCTATTAAACACTAACTCTCCATTCAGCCCTTCCTCTAACCCCTGTTAACCACCATTCTACTTTTCATCTCAATGAATTTGCTACTCTAGAAACCTTGTATGAGTCATACAATATGTGTCCTTTTGTGACTGCCATTTCACTTAGTGCAATGTCTTCAATGCTGTAGCATGTGCCAAAATTTCCTTTTTAAGGCTGAAAATTTATTTACCAGATTTTGGTTATCCATTCATCTGTCAATAAACACTTGGGTTGCTTCCACCATTTGACTACTGTGAATGATGCTGCAATGAACATGAGTATACAAACCTGTCTGAGTATCTTCCTTCACTGATTTTTTTGTATATACCCAGAAATATAATTACTGGATCATACAGAAACACACTCAGTTCATCACCTTTATAGTTATTTTGTCAAGTAAATGAAGCATAGAAGATCTCTTATTTCTAGTCTAGAAAAGTGTACTGCTTTTCTATAGACAACTCAAAATACCTGACTAAATATGGGTGGAAGTGTATTTACTAATTTACTTAGCTAGCTAGTTAGTAAGCTGGTTTGTTAGTAAAGTATACTTTCAAAAGAATTTGATGGCAATGTGTTCATTCATACTTTAACTTACTGAGAATACATTTACTTAGGTTACTCCCTTAGTTTAACATGCTTTAGACTAACATTTTGGTAACAATGACTTTTATTTATCTTTTTGGCTGATGTCAAAAAGCTACAACATTATTTAGTCTATTTGCTACTATGGAAGAGATTGAAAATGGATTACCATGAACACTTCCAATAAGGGAGTCATTCTGCAAAGGAATAACAAAGCATGGCCAACCCTTGCAGAAACTGGCAATCAATTGAAATATTATAAAATTATTTGAAAAGTATTCTCTTAAGATTACCTTCATACAGATTAGTTTTTAAAAATAAAAAATACAGATAAGTATAGAGAAGAAAATGGAAATTAACAATATGTCCATTGCCCAGAAGTAACCATTATTAACTATTTGACATATTTTCTTTTAGTCATTTTTATAAAAACTAAAAAATTTGTGGGTAAAGCATATATGTTCATTATCAATCATTTAAAAAAGCAGAAAGGGCCACAGATAAAAATTATAAAGTAATTTTAATGTTCTATAATAATCTTTGTTATGGTTAATTGAACTTATACAGATATCTTTCTATATACATAGGTATGAGTAGACAAATACTTTTGTTATGAGATTTTACTTCGGGTGCTATTTAAATCTTTAAAATAAATTATGCCTATTTTTATTTATATTTAACATAAAAAAGAAATTGACAGATTTTTAATTCAAATAAATGTATGTTGAAGATGAAGTTAGTTTCTTAGTTATATGATTTAATTTTCAGGAGATTTGACAAACTCCCAGCTATTTAATATACGGATATTAGTATTTTCATTCCAATTTTCTCTGCCTCCCAACCTCAATTGTTTTTAGTCCTCTAATGCTACAATGTGCAGTTTGTAGCATTAACATTACAGTTTTATAACTAAAATTCCCATATGTTTAGATTTATCTTAGGTCTCCTTTTTTTATTTCTTAATTTTTTTATTTTTTGATAAATTTATTTATTTTATTTTTGGCTGTGTTGGGTCTTTGTTCCTGCATGCAGGTTTTCTCTATTCGCATTGAGTGGGGGCTACTCTTCCTTGCGGTGCATGGGCTTCTCATTGTCGTGGCTTCTCTTGTTGTGGAGCATGGGCTCTAGGCGCATGGGCTTCAGTAGTTGTGGCTCGCAGGCTCTAGAGCACAGGTTCAGTAGCTGTGGCGCACTGGCTTGGCTTAGTTGCTCTGCGGCATGTGGGATCTTCCTGGACCAGGGCTCAAACCCGTGTCCCCTGCTTTGGCAGAAGGATTCAACCACTGTGCCACCAGGGAAGCCCCTTAGGTCTATTTTATTTTATTATTTATTTATTTATTTTTGTGGTACGCGGGCCTCTCACTGTTGTGGCTTCTCCCGTTGCGGAGCACAGGCTCCGGACGCACAGGCTCAGTGGCCATGGCTCACGGGCCCAGCCGCTCGCGGCATATGGGATCTTCCCGGACCGGGACACGAACCTGTGTCACGTGCATCGGCGGCGGATTCTCAACCACTGCACCACCAGGGAAGCCCTTAGGTCTATCTTAAATAAATTATACTCATCAGTCCTTTTACCATTTTTCCAATTTCCCTCAATTTAACAGTAACTGGCTAAATCTTTTAAATTTATTTTTAAAACTAGGTTTAATAGAAAGTACAGATAATACAGCTATTACATGTGGTGATTTAGTAGATAATAAAGGAAGTATTTTAATTCATTTTAGAAAATATAACTATTTAAATATTGGGTCATTTGAGTAGACATTTTCAAAATATATTTAGATTAATGCCCTCCACCATATGCCAAGATAAAATCAACATATATGGAGGATTTTGATGTTAAAAAAAATGAATCTAAAAGACAAATAATTGGACCATATATTTTACCCCCGGAGTAGGGAAGATCTTTCCAATAGTCCCCAAATCAGAAACCATTACATAATGAATATAAAATACTTCCACATGCACAGAAAATACCATTTGTAAAACAAAATGATAAATGACTAAATTTAAATAAGTATTTGTAACTCATATAACAGCAGAATGTATGCAGAGATTATGAGAAATTGAAAACTTTTTAGAAAAACAACGAAGGCACTATGTGTATTCACTGGCCATCTTCACCAAGTATTTATTTCCATTTTGGAATATCACAGGATTGCACTTCCTCAGGCACTTGGATTAATGATTTGTTTTGTACAATAAAAAGTACACAGAAGTGAAGTGATGTGTATTACTTCTGAGCTGAAACTTAGATCCACTGTATCCTCATCCTTCTAACTCAGTGGTCATGGAAGTACATTTGAAGATTGAACCTTGGTTGGCCTAGATTCCTTACAGATTATGATCAGCAGAGTTCCCAGCCAACTTGTGATATACATTTGGCACAGTCAATAAACAAATCTTTCTTTCTATAGCCACTTGGATTATAAACTAGGGTTTTTTGTTGTTGTTGTTGTTATTAGAGCATAAACTGGTTTTACCTAATTGATACACAGTATCTAACAGAAGAGTCAACAGAAGACAAGCCATCTAAAGTATAATATATGTATTTTAGAACATTTTGAAATCAGTCCAGATTCCAGTGTATTTTGTAATCTAGTACAGACATACTAGTAAACATACAGCTTATAGGACAAGAGCTAGAATTCACTGCTTAACAGGAATAAATTCATAGATAAACTGACATCTTTACATCTTTGTGTCTACTAATGTCACTGAAAAAGGAACCAGAATCCTGGGTCATGGTCTGGCTAGAAAGGCAGTAGAGAATACAACAAAGGGAAACATTTATTTTAAATTCAAGAGCCATAACAAGCACATTACATGTGCTAGAAAATCCTTAAGATAATTCCAATGGATAATTACAACTTTCCTTTATCTGTTTCCTCAATGTCAGATCTATCTGAAAATACCCTGATGTTTTGAGACAAGTAAATCCTCTCTTGAGGATAATTTTCTTCAATTACAGTACTCAAAGGAAACCATACATACACTGTGTTTCAGAGCAATAGTGACAAATTATATATGTCCCTAATCAGTCAGGGGTCCATGTGAGGAGATACATCACTAAAGTGTACTTTGCACTATATTTTCTTTTCAGGATAAAAATCCTTTAAACTGCAAAAGGATTAGATTACTGTTAAATTATTTACAATGTAAAGTAAAAGAAGACTATTTCATACAATCTCCTTATAATTTTTCTTTCATAGCTAAAGAACCAAGTGATAAATGTAGCTACTATACATGCAAAAGGTGAAAACCTAACTTATGTTGTTTTCTACCACATTGACTACTTAGACATTACAACAGATATACCAATATATACATATATATTTTAATTAATTATAATTATAAACACTTCACTCGATCTAATTATTATATATACATTTAAAACTTTTATGGAATCTTCAAAAGCAAGAAAAGATAATCAAGTCAAAACATACCAATTAGAGTCATCTCTGAATTTACAGTTTTTGATGAGATTTCATCTTAAGCTAATTTTATATATATACATATAATCTAAATGAAATGAGTACATATCAAACTAGCAGACAATAAGTAAAGACAAGTATTTTTCTAGCTTGCAAAATATAAGCAAATGAGTTCTTCATGAAAATAACATACCTGTCATTCACATTCTGTATCTCACATATATTGTATCAAGTTCACTATGTTTTTTCTCCTCTTTTTTAAATTCTTTCCTTTCTTCATTCATCCCCATTTCATTCATTCTTTTTATATATTGACAGAGTATTATTTCCTTATTTTCTGTTTGCATTAACTACATGAAGTCCTAGGTAACAATTTGAGACTAAAGAGGTTTGCCCTTTGGCTTTCTAGTTTATGGTAGTTATCTTCTCAAGACCCATTCCGCCCTCATACTTTAATTTCTTACTAAAATTTATGATTCTATTGTGTATTTGTATTAATCTGCACTGAAATATCATATATATTTTAATTTTTATTGGGGTATAGTTGATTTACATCATATATTTTGACACCTCAATTATCCAGGTTTAAATCCTAACCTCCCCACTTTTTGGAGAATTGATTTAAGACACCCTTTTACCAGAAATGAACCTCAATTAACTCTTTGGTAAAATGGAAATAATTTTTCCCAGCTCAGAGTATAGCTGTGGAGATTAAAGAAGAGACATGCAAATACAGGTATGGTAATTGAGTTTTGGTAGATATTAAACTAATGTTATCTCTCTTGACATCTTGGTAAGCAGACAAATTAATCTGTGTTAATGGAAAATGTTGGAGGCTAAAGTCAGGCTGACTTCTGTATTTTACAGTTGTTGACTTTGTTGTTGGAATTTATTTCAGCTAAGAAACTTTCTAGAGATGTTTGGAGGAGTGAATAATACATAGTGGGTGTGATTTTGATCTTATGCAACTTTAACTGCAAAGACATTTGCTTTTATCACCTAAGACTGAGGTCAGTCAAGGGTGCAGTACAAGTGGTGATCACAAAACAGAGTAAAGCTAACTGCCTCACAGTAGAATCGAATTGTGCCTTATATTCTCTGCCTTTTAAGAATTACTTTAGACATGTTAGCTTTCTGAATAATTGAATATTAAGTTTCTAATAATGAATTCTTTTGATAATAACAATGACATTTTAGTTAAAACTTATTAAAATAAAAATTTTGTTGAAATGTACATATTAAGAATCTGTATAGCAAAAAAATCTAAATCTATAATAGCAAAATTATACTGTGACATCTTTTCTTTTGAGTACATGTCCAAAGTAATTAATATAGAGAGCTACACTTACTTCTACTTGTATCATAAGCTATGGTGATGGTGATCTCATGGTTGACAGACCTATAATATAGAAACTGACATGGCACAATGGGTTTTCTTTGAAGTATAATTCTGACATTTACTTTGAAAATGCCAGTAGTAATGAGAGGTCATACAGCCATAATTCAGTTTTCAAGAACAGTATATACATTGTGACTCTGTTTTAAAGAACAGCCACTTTTCTTATTTGGTCTCTCAAATAAGTAACAGTATTGATAGTTTGTCATTTATATTATTGATTTTCTTTTGAAAATTAGCTCCCATAACTCCTAGGGAATAAGAGCTTTAAGACATAGATGTTTAGTGCCATCTCCATACTGAATGAATTTTCTAAGGGATACCTTTAATCAGTTCTTTGAAAAAGCTTGTAAAGAACATTATTATAAATTTTATGTAATAAAATTTTATATATAAAATTTTAAACTTTGATGGATTTCTAGCATAAGTATGAAGATAGCATGCCAGTGGTATTCTCAAAAAAACCAAACATAAACAAAAACATGCATGAACTAATAGCAAGAGAAGTTGGAAGCATATTTTCTAAATAAAGTAAGAGATTAACAATAATAAGTATAAAATAGAACAAATATAATGATATACTGTAATACAAGTTACATGAATGTGGCCTTGTAATAGGGAAGAAACTTTATATTCTATTACAAGTTAATCACTAAAGAGATGTTGCCTATAAACTTAAATTATACATATTGGTCCATCTCTGGGAACCCTGTCTTCCAGGTAATGAGCATTAAACTAAATGCATTTATTTAGCTCACAAGAAACATCCTGACAAGGCCCACCTGTGAATGACTACAGGAAGGAAGAAATTAACACATCCCCTCCAGAGGTTGAGACAGAAACCAGGAAATGTTTGACTTTACTCCTTCACCTTTTACAATAGTATAAAAGAAGACTGAATTCTAACTCAGGCAAGATGGTTCTTTGGGACACTAGTCCACCATCTTCTTGGTCTGTTGCCTTTCTGAATAAAGTCACTATTCCTTGCCCCAAAACTTGTTCCTTGACTTATTTGTCTGTTGTGCGGCAAGTAGTATGAGCTTGAACTCAGCAACAGCCTCTCTCAGAATATCTATTGTACTCACCTTTCTTCTTGGGATGATGTGAGATGATAAAATGCCTACACCACGAGATGAAGTGAGGTGAATGCTATAGGCATTGTGAGGTAACATTAGGCTATTATTGATCTTCTGACAATATGTCAGAGAAGGATCATCTGCTTCAAGTGATCCTGAATCATCACGCCATGGTGATGTCAATGGTTGGATGTCAGGAGCACACCATGCCAATGGTTGGGAATCCCAAGTGGGAAGGAGCACATGGCATAAGATTTCATCACACCACTCAGAATGGTGTGCAATTTAAAGTGTACAAATTAGTTCTGGAATTTTACATTTAATATTTTCAGACTGCAGTTGACCAAGGGTAACTGAAACTGCAGAAAGGGAAACTGTGAATAAGGGGGTACTAATGTACTTCATAAAGTAAATATAAATAGTAATGAGAGGAAAATTGGATGAAAAGGTAGGAGTGACAATTGCTTCCTTTGCAAAATGAAGGACAGGAAATTCTATAAAAGCTATTAGGACAAAAAATAGGTATACAGGTTTTTATGAAATCAGCAAGATGGTGAAAGAAGCAAGACTTAGTGATGTAACAAGAAAAGATTGGAAAAGGGAGAGAAGAGAGAATTGGAAAAGAAAGTTACCTGCTTTGCTATCAAATCAAGAATTCAGTAGACAGTATTAATGATGATAATCTCAGAAAAAGCAGAATAGTATACTATTTAGAGACATGCAATTAGCTACCATGTGAGCAAATAAGCAATACTGGTTACATTTGATGACGCTGAAAAGTGGTATTACAGTGAGAACGGGATGGAACTGGAGTCTGCCTCATGCTCTTGATTATAAATTCTTCCATAATATTGTTTACTTTAATAATACATACTACTATGTGTCTTTTTGTATATCCATCTACAACATATTTAAACAAAGAAGCAAAAAGGTATCAACACTCATTTTTTTTCTTTATTCAACAGACATTTACTGAAACATGCTAGGCCTAACTTAAATCCACCTATAATATCACAATGAAAGAGAATATAACCTTTCCCATTTCAGAGCCTACAGTGTAGAGAAAACAGATGATTAAGCAATTATAATGATAGAGAAATGTATGTCCCTTAGGTGGACAAGAAACATAATAATGGAGAATAATTTAGACAAAGTTATACTAAGGAAAAATTATAAAAACTTGGATTTAAATGGAAGTAAGTAGAAAATATCTAAAGGAAAAAGTGGCATAAGAAAAGCTATTTCTCTAAATTTTCCTTTTTTGTTTTTGGCTGTACTATGCAGCTTGTGGGATCTTAGCTCCCTTGACCAGGGATCGAACCCAGGCCCTCAGCAGCGAAAGCACAGAGTCCTAACCACTGGACCACCAGGGAATTCCTTGCTATTTGTTTTTAATGATAACATGATATGTGGACAGGAAAAAGACAATAGAGGAAAAAGCTGAAATTAGAGACAAAAAATGTATTAACCAGAAACTAGTATCTGAGGATGTGGGATCTCCAAAAAAGGCATTTTGGTGCTAAATTAAGAATGGATTTAGAGAGCTGGAGATTAGGAGCCTTCTATACTGAGGATGAAGCAAATGAGGATGCAGAGTGTGAACTTTATTTATTTATTTATTTATGTTATTTTTAGCTGTGTTGGATCTTCGTTTCTGTGCTAAGGCTTTCTCTAGTTGTGGTGAGCGGGGGCCACTCTTCATCGCAGTGCACGGGCCTCTCACTGTCGCAGCCTCTCTTGTTGCAGAGCACACGCTCCAGACTCACAGGCTCAGTAGTTGTGGCTCACAGGCCCACTTGCTCCGCGGCATGTGGGATCCTCCCAGACCAGGGCTCAAACCCGTGTCCCCCGCATTGGCAGGCAGATTCTCAACCACTGTGCCACCAGGGAAGCCCCAGAGAGTGAACTTTGAACCTTGATTACTGAAAGGAGATGGGATGAGAATCTGTGGTGAGTCTACTTTTTCTATATAAGGCCTAATATAAAATGTATATCTTAACTCTGATACTTTTTTTTTTTTCCAGGTAGTTAACTCCTTGCCAGCTTGAAGTTTTAGAATTATTTTGAAAAGATCCCTCTTAACATTTATAGGGCTTGAGGCCAAGGGTACAGGTGGAAGTAAACATGTATGTAAAATTTTAAAAGTTACAAACAGAACTAACAAAAGGATTCATTCATGTTCCAAAAGGCCAGGTTTCAATCAGACTTCTCTGACTCTAGAAGCTCAGAGCCTGAACCTGAATAGGGCTTCAAGCAGAGGGCCTCCCAAGCACTGCCTATGCTTTTCCCATGGCCTCCTCCATCCTTCCTGCCATGTGAAGGGCCTTGTTGGTGTGTGCACAAGCTTTTGTGGGCAAAGACTTGTGTGTGCACATTCCAGCCTCAAGTGCAAGCACCCAACTTCATAAATGCTGTCCTTTGGCCAACTCTTGGGCCTAAGAATGCAAAATTATAAGTTTCTCAGGGCTTGTTCGACAGTTAATTCCAAGGTCACAAGTAAGGGAGCTAGTTCTGGAAAACAGTGTTAGCTTCCTGGTGAGCATGTCCCTGTGGCCTCAGGTCTTCTCAATCACAGGTGCAAGGTACAATCAGAGGAAGGGCAAGCCCACTCTAGCTCTCAGCCAGGGCAAGGGACCTTCTGCAGGAGATCAAGGGCAGGCTTGGAAAATAAACTGATAGGGATGTGCACCTCTGTGGCTTACACTTAATCATTATCTTGATTTAAATTTAAAAATATAAGTCAAATTTTAAGTATCTGATATAAAAGTCACACAATTTTGTTTTACTATATTAAATGAACTTTCTCTTCCTTTCCTCTCCTTCCCCCAACCTTATTTACACCCTCACTTTTTTCATTTCTCCTTCCCAATAAACAACTATTAAAAGGATAGCAGATACACATTAACCACCAAAGTAAATTTTTATCAAATGTGGAGTATAATGGCTACATGGAAAAAAAAAAATAGACAGGAGGAGGAGACTTTGCTACTTTTTATTTTAACATCTTTATTGGAGTATAATTGCTTTACAATAGTGTGTTAGTTTCTGCTTTATAACAAAGTGAATCAGCTATACTTACACATATATCCCCATATCTCCTCCCTCTTGTATCTCCCTCCCATTCTCCCTATCCCACCCCTCTAGGTGGTCATAAAGCACCAAGCTGATCTCCCTGTGGGATGCGGCTGCTTCCCACTAGCTATCTATTTTGTACTTGGTAGTATATATAAGTCCATGCCACTCTCTAACTTCGTCCCAGCTTACCCTTCCCCCTCCCCGTGTCCTCAAGTCCATTCTCTACATCTGCATCTTTATTCCTGTCCTGCCCCTAGGTTCTTCAGAACCATTTTTTAAAATTCCATATATATGTGTTAGCAGCATACAGTATTTTTTTTTCTCTTTCTGACTTACTTCACTCTGAATGACAGACTCTAGGTCCAGCCACCTCACTACAAATAACTCAATTTCATTTATTTTTATGGCTGAGTAATATTTCATTGTACATATGTGCCACATCTTCTTTATCCATTCATCTGTCAATGGATACTTAGGCTGCTTCCATGTCCTGGCTATTGTAAACAGAGCTACAATGAACATTGTAGTACATGACTCTTTTTGAATTATGGTTTTCTCAGGGTATATGCCCAGTTTTAATATAAGATCAATATCCTAAGGGTTACAAGAAAAAAAATTTCAAAAATGTCCATTTAGTTGCAGGAAATGTAACCTTCAGCAAACTTCATATCACTACGCTAAAAGCACATTCAAATTCAGTATTGCAATCATTTATTACATGAAAAAATGTAAGGGGAAGGAAAATGTTCTCTTGTGTAAATGGATTAGACACTTAGTGTGACAGAGCTAATTAGGCTCTTGGGAGAATTTATGCACAGCTAATAAGAAGCACAGCTAAATGTCTTAATTTACCCTCAAGCTCTCAAAAAAAAAAAAAAGAAAGTTGTTCATTCAAGTTGCATTAATTGGGCCAACAATGATTAACCCTTCTTTTCTGGATACATTCCTGTTTTAACAAACAGAAACTAAGCTATATGTTTGCCGAAGAGTGAAATTTGTTTTGTTTTGTTTTTCCATGCAGCTTTGAATATGTATCCAAAGTGCACTTTATTTAAAGTTAAAGAAAATGCCCAGAATTCAGAAATTTATTTTTTCTCTGTATGGCACTTTGATGATTGCTTTTACCTTTTAATACGGTACAACAGAATGAAAAGACTTAATAATACCACTATTATCAAATGAGGTTAAGCAGGCTCTCAGATAATGTTTGTGACAATGTGAATTAGAACACCCTGTGATGTGAGGCAATCTCTTCATAACTCAAAATTTTAATATTCTTCACCTTTAAATGTGTCTCTTTTGGAAACATGTACAGAGATGTGCAATAATAATGATATATACAAAGAAATTAATTAAAAGATTATGAATAAGATTTGGTGTAAATGACCCTAAATTAGACACATTTACATTTTATATTATATCTATAAAAACTGATGTAGCTCTATGTATACCAACTTGGAATAATGTCTTCAAAATTGGGTGTGGGGCTTCCCTGGTGGCGCAGTGGTTGAGAGTCTGCCTGCTGATGCAGGGGACACGGGTTCGTGCCCCGGTTCAGGAAGATCCCACATGCCGCGGAGCGGCTGGGCCCGTGAACCATGGCTGCTGAGCCTGCACGTCCGGAGCCTGTGCTCCGCAACGCGAGAGGCCGCAACAGTGAGAGGCCTGTGTACTGCAAAAAAAAAAAGAAAAAAATTGGGTGTGATATTTATGTTTGGGCAAATTTATATCAAACTTCTAGCTATGGCCTTCTTTTTGATGGTGAGATTGGATGAACTTTTATTTTCCAGTTTATGTATATTTTTTATTATTTGAAGGATTTACTATGAATATATGTTACTTTGGAGATAAGAAAATTATTTTAATTTGTATGATAAACCTCATTAATAGAAACATTTAAATTATATTAAAGGACATACTTGGTCATACAAATTTTAAATTAATAAACAAATCAAGGGAGTTGATAAATTTAACTTATGTGGTAAAAGTTGAATTACACTCCTTTGATGTTAAAAAACAAGCACACCAAAAAAAAAGCTTTTAGGAATACATACTGATGAAGTTAAACTGCATAAAAAGAAAAACAATGGATTGATAACAATAGGATTCATGAAGGTTATGTAATAAACAGAAGTGGAATTCTGCAGCTCAACAGAGCTAGATAAAATTTATTGTCAAAGTCATAGGTTATGTTGGATGGTGACTTCAAAGTTACTTATTGACTTATAAATCTATTTTATTAGAGAGGAAAGGAGCATCCATGAACCAATAATCTTGATTATTGCATTTCTATGGACCTGAGTTACATAAGATAAAAATGAAAAAAAAGTTATATGAAATTAATACCCTACAAAAGCATTCTTAAACTCTATTTAGTTTTTAATATTAAAGATTTTCTGTTAAACCTCACAATGTATACATAAAATAGAACTGAGAAATAAATGCTACACAATTTTAGTAGTAATTTTCTGTAGATTGTGTATTTAGACAAGTTTTGCTCATCTTCTTTTCTATAATTTCTCAAGTTTCTATAATAAACATTCATGATACTTTCTAGAATTTTAGATATTCAGTGAAATATATTTTGTATTAAAATACTTCAAAAATATAAACTATAAGAAGTTTTTCTAGACACATTTGAAGAAAGTCATTGGAACATTTTATCTGTGATTCTCTTCTATTCTTTTTGATACTACACAATAGAGACTAATGAAGGAAAATGATTCTCTTTACCACAAATTTTAGTTATAGTTAAAATGAGTGTTTAATAATGTGGGTGGGATGTCTCTCCAACTGACCACATGCCAAGGTCACTCTAAGCATCTTTATTTCTGTAAATGGATTTTATTCAAGTTATCACTGAAAAAACAAACCAGAAAAAACCCACAAAACTATTTTTACCTCTGATTTATCAGCACCATGATCTTCAAATATTAAATAAGTTTCATGAAAATATGCTATGTTATAGTTACTGAAAAATATCAAACAATCTGATTTGCAGAACCCTGGGGTGATTGGCAGATGGACTTGATGCATTTATATATACATATCCCCTAAGGCACTGTGATACAAACACATATAACAAAAAAGTATATATATATATATATATATATATATATATATATATATATATATATATATATATCTTCCTTTGGAGAATTGATAGGCTAGGGAAATGAGACATGTGACCAGATACAGTGCCTGAATGGTATTTTACCTCTTTTAGTGATACATCCAGAGTCTTTGTATTGCACAATGTGAAGAAGTGCATTCATACTGTAATTGATGCCAGAATGCTGAAGCTCTGAATGTACTAATACAAAAAGAAAAACAAAAAGAATATGAAACCTCTATGAAAATATAGGCATATTTTTATATTTATAAATGACATATATTCACTATTGTATTTCTAGTGATACACTATGGAACATTTTTTAAAGGATAAGTAAATATGAAGTAAATGATATTTTGCAATTTTTGCTCTGCTGAGAGTTTTTGGCTGTGTTCTAGGTATTAGTTTGTAACTCTCTGCAATTATGCCTTATTAGTAATATTAGCACACTGTATTCCTAAGGAGAAACTTATTTTTAACAGTAATAGATACAAATCTGTATTTCAAATTGCCTTTTTTGGCAAATTCCAGTATTTTTGGGGGGCAACTTCTTGTCAAATTTGAATTAATAGTATTGTTTCTAACCTGTAATATAGCTATTGGTCTATTTGTGTCTTTCCGTTTACTTACTATTCTTACTTGCATTATCTGGATTATATTCTTCCTGGAGCTTTTTGTTTTTCCAGATACTTGATCTCATGAGGGTTAAAATTAGATATTTTGTTTCTATGAATTCACATATCTTGGACATATAAACTAAAAACACTATATGAAAACAGGTAGAGAACACTAAAACTCTCTCTATTGGGATGGATTTCTCCCTCATGTGCAGGTAAAAGCTAACATATGGACTAATTATTTTCCCATAAGTATCAGCATATTAAATATATCTTAAACAAATTAAATGTTTATTCCAATTAAAACATTCAAGAGATATCCTTACTCTTCATAATATTGCACTAGAGTATGCAGAATCAACTGCAAAGACGTGATCAAATCTTGGAAAGCCACGTATGATGTGTTTAATAGCTTGGCTGTTAACTGGCAGTCAGTAAGAATCAATAGAAATTTTTTTTTTTTTTTACGAAGTAACCAACATGACTAGAATCTTTTGGCTGGATGGACAACTCTCTGGCATGAAGGAGGGTAGACTAGAAAAAAGAATAACTTGTGTGGTTCAGAATGTTCCCCTTCCCTCACGTTCCCCAACTGCATCTGTAGGACCTTAATTCCTATATAGGTCATATTTTTCCCTATTTAAGATCCAACTGAAGTAAAAGAGTGATGTCAATTAACATCACTTTGTCAGTTAACAAATCACTGAGGAACTGAGCCATATAAACTGTAAAGAGGTAAAGGGTCAAATGCCACAGTGGTTAGACAAAAAGTCCTGAGTGCCTGGAAAATGTGTGAAATATGGAAAGAGCAGACTTTGAATATAGGTTGCCCTGACTTGGCCTACTTAACAATAGAGCCCATTCGAATGGAAATCTCTAAGATATTGTCTCATCAAGTCCAGGAAGAGATAGTAACAATTGAACCAGTAGGGACGTATCTGCCCCAAAAAGGCTTCTCATAGGTATGACTAGAAAAAAGTAAAAAATTCATGTAATGTTGGGGCCGAATCCCAGGAGCTCTCTTGGCTTTATTGAGGACGAATGTTTAAACTTTTTGCCTCACACAGAGATCTATTTTATAAATAGTGAACCTGCTGGAAATGACTGTCCAGTTCACAGCTTCATATGTAACTAAGGCCATCAAAAGGGATAAAAATCCCATTTCACAATTCTATATTGAAAGGAAAATGCAGAGCAAACGGACACTGAGCACAAAACAAAGGCTTAGAAAATTTTCAAGTCCAATTTTGTGAATAAGCATATGCATTGAGGGTGAGGATTACATCACTTCAGCATGTGTGAATTTGCTGGTAAATATACTACTTCAAAATTTAAAAAAAAAAATCTAAGTAGATCTAGCCCAAAACTACTCTAATTACCTAGATCACTTTATTTGCATCATAGAGTTCTTTGAATTTCTCAAGACATTTGAAACAAATTCTGTAAGTTCACAAAATAGAAGGCACTGTAGATTTAGAATAAATAGTCTCTTTATAGATATAAAGGGATATAAGTCATTTTACATTTATCAAACCTACCAACTACAGTCACACTGTTAAAAGTTGGGAACAAAAAGATCAAACACACCTATAAAAGAGCAAACACAGATATAAAAAGGGTATGACAACCCCCAACTTGATGTTTCTGTGTACCTATACAAAATGTATTATGCTTCAGGGAGCCTTCTTTCTGCCCGTGAGTCTAGGAGCGAATAGGAGTTTTATAAGAAGTTGGAGAAGGCAACTGACTACAAAGAAGGACTTTAGGTATTCTAAACCTGTCCTTACTAAGGTCACCAATGCCATCTTTGTTGACAATCTAATGAACACTTGAGCCCCTGGAAGAATTTAGCTTTTTTTTTCTGTTGTTGGGTGCTGAATATTTTAAATATATATATTCTTTTTTTAAAAAATTCCAATTTCTTTATTTTTTTCTTTTTTCCCATTTTATTGAGATATAATTGATATATAGCATTGTATAAATTTCAGGCGTACAACATAATGATCTTATATATTATAAATTATTAAATGACTGCCACAGTAAGTTTAGTAAACATCCATCACCTCACAGAGTTACAAAGTTTTTTCCTTATATTGAGAACTTTAAGATCTACTCTCTTAACTTTCAAATATACAATATAGTATTGTTAGCTACAGTCACCATGCTGTACATTACATCCCAAGAACTTATTTATAACTGGAAGTTTCTACCTTTTGACCTCCTTCACCCAATTCTCCCACCATCTCCCCTACCCTCCAATCTCTGTTTCTAGAAGATTTTTTTTTTTAGATTCTACATATAAGTGAGATAATAGAGTATTTGTCTTTCTCTGATTTATTTTACTTAACAGAATGCCCTCAAGTTTCATCTATAGTGTTGCAAATGGCAGTATTTCCTTTTTAAAAAAAATAAATTTATTTATCTATTTTTGGCTGCCGTGGGTCTTCGTTGCTGAGTGTGGGCTTTCTCTAGTTGCAGAGAGTGGGGGCTACTCTGTTGCGGTGTGAGGGCTTCTCATTGCAGTGGCTTCTCTTGTTGTGGAGCATGGGCTATAGGCACGTGGGCTTCAGTAGTTGTGGCACGCAGGCTCAGTAGTTGTGGCGCATGGAGAATTTAGCATTTTTGATGATTCCTTTAATCACAGAACTCTCTCCCCTTGATATCTATGATAAACTCTCCCAATTTTTGACCAGTGCTATAAGTCTTCTGTTTCTTTTGGGTGCTCTGTTTCCTGTCTGGACTGTATAGGTCAGTCTCCCTAAAGTTTCAAGCTTTGCCATTTCTGCTTTTGAACTCTCCAATTTTTGTGAAAATCCTTCTACTTGGACTACTACCAGCTTATACCTATAAGTATACATTCTTGCTCTCACTTATTTTTCATGTTTTATAAATTTTTTCAATGCTAGATATTGTTTTTACTTCATTTATACCTTTCTTAGTTGCCTAGGATAGCTGATGTTCACCTTTTGTTGATCGATTAATGTGTAGTTACCAATAATTCATTTTCATGAATTTAAAAATGACACATATGTTAAGCAAAGTGGCATTGAGGATGTACCTGTCAGTAGGTATGCCATGTCACACTGAGCTAAACAGGCCAGGCAATGGTGCAACATTCTAATGATCTAGATGGGCTTAGAAATTATCTAACTAATTGTGTAATCCTGTTCTAACATTAGGGACATCAGAGTCCAACCAACTTTTAAATGACAAAGCTTAGGCCCCACATTGAATAATAATGATAGAGGTGAGAGAAGAATCATGTTTCTAGAGTCATATACCAATTGTCACTCAGCAACTAGCTGCCAGGGAAACTGGCGAAACATTAAAAGTCTAAGATGGTCACAGGGATCTGCATGAGTCACCTTTTATCATCTGTTCCTTCCTTTTGTCAATTCCCAGTCATTGATCTCTCTGGGAATAATGCAAAAGGAACTGTTGAGTACAGTGGTTGAAGCAAAAACCTTACAGCTTTCCTCTGACACAAATGAATTTAGTTTTTATGGAAAGTGCTTAGTGATTATCTGGGTAGAGTCATCACAGGAGAAACATTTGTTCAAAAATTTCTTGCCCTAATTATACTCTCACTCTTCTTTCCTATTCTGTTAAATATTCAGGTTTTTAAATATACATGAACATATTTCAATATGGGTTATAGAAGAATTATTTTATTTAGTGATATTCAAGACATTATTAGGTCATGGCCTTATATTCACAGTTTCAAGTTGGAAATAATTCAGAAATAATGATTAATATTTGGAAATTAGCCATTAGTTATGGATTCAGAGGAAAAAAGAGCTTTTGCTGCATGAGTCATAAAGGATGCTAATCACATTAATTTTACAACATTTGGGATGTCACAAAAGCAGAAGGGCTGGTAAAACATTTTGTGGGCTGGTAAATATTTTTCATCTATTTGAATGGTTGACTGATACTATTTACTAAATTTGTTTTAAAGAGCCCCATGCCAAAGGCAGTAAAATATAATATGAGAGAATAATAAGCTAATTAAAGCAAATCACTGCCAAGCAAGATAATTATATTTAGACTTTAATACATTTTATGTAGTGGATTTGTATCTGTATCACATTTCTACAGGTTAATCAAATGTAGGGTAAATGTTAAGAAAATAAAGTATTAATACCTTTGATTTAAGTTGTGTGAAAATACAATTGAATTGACGGAAAGTATTTTCTTGAATAAGATGTATGGTCATACTCTATATTCTTTTTTTGGACAATGTAAAATATCATTCCTTTGTAAACATATATCAAATTTGTATGTGAATATTCTGTCTTAATGTGCATTTTTCATATATTGTATCATTTGATATTGACAATTATTCAAGAATTTTGGTGTTTACTGCAAATGTTTTTAACTCAAGTGGAAACAGACTCAGAGAAGTTATGTGACTTTTCTTTTTATCATGATATCTTAAGATGTGTAGTCTTTTCAATCTACCTGTCTACCTACCTACCTCTATCTACACATACATACTTGGGAAAAAGTTTCATATTTTATGCTCACAAATGTTAAAATCAGTTATTAGAGTGGAGCAATGAGCGAAATTAACAACTTGGACATATCATTTAATAACATGTCATTACACTGTATATTGAGAGCTGAGGATTGACAATTTATTAATGGTTTGAGAACTCAGATATCATGGCTTTATATTGAACATTAGAATTTATGTCACAAACATTTTTTAATCTTTAAATTTTTAATGAAAATTTAAAATATTTTTATTATGAGGTACATATACATGCATACAATATATAACAATACAAATAGGACATGAGTTAATACATATACACATTTATCTTTTTTTTTCCTTTTTGCTTATTTTCCTTGTCACCACACCACATCACCTCTTCCCTCTACTTGCTTGTCATCCAACCTAAGTAATCTGTGTTAACTGCTGATTAAATATCTTTTGTAACTACTTTATAATCACATTTATATAATAATGCACATCTATCCATGTTTACATGGGAAAAAACATTTTCTATAAAGAAAATTTTAGAAATTTTAGAAAGAAAAATTTGATTTACAAAACAGATGCATACTATATGCATTACTCTGAATCCTGCTTTTTTCACCCAATACTTCATACAAATTCTTCCAAGTTTACTGGTAGAGCTTTAATTCTTTCTTGTATAACAGCTGCATAACTGACTCACCCATAATATATGCAACCATTCTTCAGCAATTAGCAGACAAGTTGCTTACAGTTTTAGCTACTATACATGATGGTGCAAAATGAATCATTATACTTTTACCTGTAGTTAATATACTTTTGCTTTCTATGAAGTATGTTATATGTAGTAGGGTGGTTTAATTAAATAGTATAAGTATTTTTAAATTTAGGAGATATTATCACATTGCTTTCTGGAAAGGCTTTATAATAGTTCACATTTTCACAAGTGATATATACGTATACACCATATCTTGTTCACCTACCAGCAATAGATGCTCTATTATTTTTTTGCAATATATTTTACATTAAAAATTTGTTTTTACTTTATTTGCATGTTTATAAATACTGGTGAATTGCTCATACCTTCATACGTTCATGTATTTCATCCTCTGTTACTTTTCTCTTCACATATTTTATTCCCCTTCCTAGTGGATTTTTTTTTTTCTTTTAAATTTGAAGGAGGTCTTCCTTTATTATTTACTATTATTTAACACTTAGTTTTAGTCTCGGGTTATTTCTTTACATTATTTTTCTCTTCTAAAAATTTTAAAGCTAGATATCGATGTACATCTAGCTTTACTTGTATAACTTCTGATACTTATGTTCTTTCCTAAGAATTGCTACACCTATTTTCTCAGATTTTATTGTGAGATTTCAATTATTACATTTTCTTTTCTCTCCCTATGTGTATAATATTTAACCATCTGAAATTTATATTTACATTTATTATAATAAAGAAGTTCAAATGAAGGTATGATTGTTCTAATTTATTAAGCAATAGTTTTCTCTATTTCTTGAAACGCCATTTACATCACATAATTGTAATAACAAGAAAAATGGTAGTAATAATAGTAAGCAATATTTATTAAGAGCTTACTGGTTTCCATACACTATTCTACATTGTTTTCACATATTTATTTAATTAATGAACTGAAAAAATATGATATTCCCATTATGTAAGTGAGAAATCTAAGCCATAGAGAGTTTAAGCACTTGCTTAATGTTTCCTAGTCAGGAGATAATAGACTTGGGTTTCAAAGTGACATAGTTTGGATCTAGAGTTCATATTTTGACTATTATGCAGTGATATATCTTTATTTGCATATTTGTGTAACTACACACACAAACACATGCCCATTCCATTACCATCTATGCCTGGCTCTATTTTTTGCTTTGTTATTTTTATTCAATGGTCCATTTTTCTATGACTCACACAAGTGCACACACTCACAGATGCACAAACATATATTGATTTCAATATAATTATTATTTCCTAATATCCAATAAGGTAAGTCCTCACCTTCATTTCCCTTGTTTTATATATATTTCTTGATTATATTCAGGCAAACTTTAGTAATTCTAAGATATTTTATCCCTCATGACATTGGGCAATCATCAATCACCAACCTCTCCCCCTCCTACAGAGTCACTATTTGAATTTTGATCACCACAGATTACTCTTGCGCTTGGCTTCTTGGACTCAATATAATGCACTTGAGAGTTAATCATCCATGTTACTACTGAATATTAGTAGTTGGCACTTTTAAAATTTATGTGTGTGTGTTTAGCTTTTTGACTGTTTATTTATATCTGTGTATATATTTACTTATTGGTTTTAATGAATATACTCCATTGTATCAATATAATACGATGTATTTATTTCCTCTTCTGATAACAGGCACTTTGATTATTTCTAGTTGGCTCTTCTTGTAGAAGTCTTCTTATAACATAACTTTTAAATTTTTCTTGGGTAATAATGAGAAATGGCAATGATAGGTCACAGGATAGGTCTATGGTTAGTTTTAGGAATAACTAACTCTGTCAGACATAGAGATCCATTGCTTAGATCTTCCTTCATGAGAGACTCTTCTATGAGAAGTATAGGTTTAGAAGCTCCAGCAGAAACACCTTTAGGAACTGACAGTGCATTTGAGCCAAGACTATGTTCTTCACAGAAGCTCCCCCATGAGGATTGAGCATTGCAGTGTACCAGTGCTCACTGGGCCATTCTTTGCTCTGGGGCTATATGTTGGTCTGGCTGAGACTTCCTGAGATGTACATCACAGTCTGTGGATATTCCTACACGTTCCTCCTTCATTTTCCTCTCATTTAATAGAGTCAGATCAGCAGGATGGTCTGAAAATTTTCCCTTCACACTCCTGGTTTCTTTCACCCTTACCTAACCCTAACCTTCCCTATGCCCTACCACTACCTTCTACATCCCACTCTGAAATCAAATTCTATTTACTTTCTTTTTTTGAACATATTTCTGAGGTTTTAGGTCAGCGGTAACATACACTGTTACACAATTTTATAGATGACACATTAGAAATTACTTAGCCTATCCTCTTTATTTTAAAATAGGAGGTTAGAAAAAATATCAATATCATACTACTACTTTTTTAGCAAAACATTGAAAATGCTTATTCTGTATCTTAGTTCATTGATAGTGTATTATTTATTCATTGTTATTATTGAATAAATATTTTGTAATAATACCAAAAAAAGGAAAAAAGAGAGAGAGAAAGATAAAGTTTAATTACTAAGAAAATTAATCTCAGTACTTTAAATGAGATGGGCCAATTACTGGGAAAAGCTATATTAACCAATCTTTTCAGTTAGTGTTTGTGATAATAATTGCATTTCTTTAAGAAGATAAAATACAGAAATTGGATCATTTGCTCCTCCCATATGTATTGAGCTCTTCTGACAGTCTGAAGTTAAATCTGTAGTATTTGAGAAGGATATGTACCACACAAGATATATTTTCCCTATGTTCTGAATAAGAGAAACTTCAATGTTTAGAATCATTTACTATTACAAATTACATTATATCTTGAAGAAAACTAGATAGGTATGAGTAGGACAAAACTGAGCACATAAAAATTGTTAGAAAGAATAGAGATCTAACCTCTAAATAATTTGCTTGTTATAATTAGTCTCTAATATCAAGAATTACTTTTATACTGAATCTATTAAACAAATAGAATTAAGACAATATAATCTAATGAATTTGTTCCGAGAAAATATTCTCTTTATTAAAATAAATACTTATTTACTACTTCCATCAATAAACAGATGTATGTTCAACATAGCTAATTATTACAGAAATGCAAATCAAAACTACAATGAGGGATCACCTCACAATAGTCAGAAGGCCCATCATCAAAAAGTTTACAGATAATAAAGGCTGGAGAGGGTGTGGAGAAAAGGAAACCCTCCAACACTGTTGGTGGGAATGCAAATTGGCGCAGCCACTATGGAGAACAGTATGGAGGTCCCTTAAATAACTAAAAATAAAGTTACCATATGACCCAGCAATCCCACTCCTGGGTATATATCTGGAAAAGACAAAAACTCATTTGAAAAGATACATGCATCTCAATGTTCACAGCAGCATTATTTACAATAGCCAAGACATGGAAGCAACATAAGTGGTCCATCGACAGATGAATGGATAAAGAAGATGTGGTATACACACAATGGAATATTACTCCATCATAAAAAAGAATGAAATAATGTCATTTGCAGCAACATGGATTGACCTAGAGATTATCATAGTAAGTGAAGCTAGACAAAGACAAATATCATATGATATCACTTATATGTGGAATCTAAATAAATGATACAAATGAACTTATTTACAAAACAGAAACAGACTTACAGACATAGAAAGCGAACTTATGGTTACCAAAGGGGAAAGGGGGGGAGGGATAAATTAGGAGTTTGGGATTAACAGAGACACACTACTATATATAAAATAGATACCCAACAATGACCTACTGTATAGCATAGGGAACTATACTCAATATCTTGTATATAATAACCTTAATAATGGAAGAGAATCTGAAGAAGAAAATACGTATATAAACATACATATATGTATGCATATATATGTATATATATTTGAATCACTTTGCTGTACACCTGAAACTAACAGAACATTGCAAATTAGCTACACTTCAACCGAAAAAAAAAAAGAAACGGATGTTTTCTTCCTTTATTTGTCTCAGTTAAAACCGTAAATTCTTATGATTATGCCTCTAGCAACCACTAGCCACAGATTCCTATAAATTGTATTTTTTGTTATTCCTCAGCATTATTATAAATTGGAGTCATCGGAAGTAGAAGAGCATTTTTTAAAATTGCAAATACTGGATTTCCAGTTTATCATAGGTGATTACACTTTTTTTTTTTTTTTTTTGGTACGCAGGCCTCTCACTGTTGTGGCCTCTCCCGTTGTGGAGCACAGGTTCCGGACGCGCAGGCTCAGTGGCCATGGCTCACAGGCCCAGCATGTGGGATCTTTCCGGACTGGGGCACAAACCCGCGTCCCCTGCATCGGCAGGCGGACTCTCAACCACTGCGCCACCAGGGAAGCCCACACTTTTTTATTTTATTGGAAAATGCCACTTGTTTATTAATACTTTACAACATGGGAATGTACACCTCTACCTCCACCCCATGCCCCATACCTCATACACAGGCATAAATCCGCAAGGAGAAAAGATGAAAACAAAGCAGATGAGAGATGTAAACAAAATATGGAAATGCTGGAAAGGACAGATGAGAATTACGCGACTCATCAACACAAAAAGTTGAAACCGAGGTATCTAAAAGGGGAAACCTAGAAGCAAGCAAAACTCTTTCAAAGGTAAGGGTTTGGAGAAATCTGATACTTTCAAATGAGGGCATTTGTCTATCGTTGGATAAATGTAGTAACAGAATGAAATCCTAGACTTAAGATAAAAAACAAAACAAAACAAAACCCAACTTGCTTTAAGCTGGGGTAGTGAGAAGGAGGCATAATAGTGGAAAAAAGTAAAATTTAAAAAGACATATAGATATAGATACAGACATAGATATAATGAATTTGGGAAGACTATGTCTTCCAAAAATCTTGTCAGATGGTCTTATGTTCTAAAGATCTCTGGTAGTCTATATGAAATTGTATCCTTAATTATTGATTGTGCAGTCTTACTAAACGATGTGGTAAGGTATCTTACAGCAAGTTCTCCTAAGAAGTAATGGTAAACCTAGTTTTCTTAAAATATCATGGTCAGCATCATTTAGATATCACAGATTTCATTTACCAGTTCAAATGTATACACAGATATTAAAATGCTGAAATAAACACTTTTTAAAAGACTTTAACTATTTAATGTTCAGTTGCATTAAATTGAGAAAGATAGGTTTCTCATATGCCTCCTGACTTTACACATGCATAGCTTCTCCCATTATTAACATCCTCCACTAGAACTGTACACTTGTTACAACTGATGAACCTACATTAATGCATCATAATCACCCAAAGTCCATTAACATTTACATTACATTTACATTAGAGGTCACTCTTGATGATGTACATTCTATGGGTTTTGAAAAAAATGTATAATGACATGTATCCATCATTACAATATCACAGATTATTTTTCCTGCCCTAAAAGTCTGTGCTCTGCCTGTTCATTCCTCTCTCACAAACCTTGGCAACCAGTGATATTTTTACTATCTTCACAGTTTTAACTTTTCCATAATGTCATTTGGTTGAATCATGCATTATGTAGCATTTTCAGATTGGCCTTTTCTCACTTAGTAATATTCAATTAAGGTTTCTCAATGACATTTCATGTCTTGAAAGCTTATTTCTGTTTGGTGTTGAGTAACAGTCCGTTGCAAGGGTGTACCACAGTTTATTTATCCATTCACCTACTGAAGGACATCTTGGTTGCTTCCAAGTTTTGGCAATTATGAGTGAAACTGCTATAAACATCCACGTGCAGGTTTTTGTGTGGACATAAGTCTTCAACTCCTTTGGGTAAACACTAAGGAGCGCAATTGTGGGACTGTATGGTAAGAGTATGCTGAGTTTTGTATAAAACAACTAAACTGTCTTCCAAATTGACTGCACCATTTTGCATTTTCACCAACAGTGTATGAGGGTTCCTGTTGCTCCACTCCTCCTGAGCACTTGATGTTGTCAGTGTTCTGGATTTTGGCCACTCTACTAGGTGTTTAGTGGAATCTCATTGTTGTTTTAACTTGCATCTTCTTGATGACATATGATGCAGAGCATTTTTTCAGATACTTATTTTCCATCTGTTTTTCTTTGGTGAGGTCTTTATAGATACTGTTTGTGTTTTCACATGTAAATGTTTTAAGCTAAGGTATTAATTTTAAAATGTAAGTAATAAGAATCTGAAATATTTTATAAATTATACAAGGTTCTGGGTATCTTACTTTGACAGGTTAAGTAGCATTTGTTTTTGTAGGTCAATTTTCTCTTTTACTCTCCCTCAACAATGTAAAGAGTCATATTTATTTAACTAATTGGTTTTACTGTCGATACTTTAAAACTTGGTAGCATGTTTCATTATTGTCATAACTCACATACTTTAAGTTTTAGATGCAGACATTTATTATTAAAAATTACATATTACGAAACGACCAACTTAAATGCTCACAGTAAACAGATTTAAAAGCATCAAACCAAAACAACATCCTGTTTCAGAGACAGCCATTGAGAAACACCTGCCTCTCCTAAATATAACTACATAATCAGGTAAAAGGAGCCATGTATATTAAGTAAATCTTTTTCAGTACATTTGCATTAATCCTCTAATGATTTGTGAATTATTAGCTTCTGTGAAGTCCAATATGGCATGTATTATAAGAAAAAAAGCATTCCTAGATATTTAAAGATTAAGTTTTTAAAGTATGTCTTTCAAATGCACTTTTAAAAGACTTCGTAAATTCATGAAAATACTGAAATTTAGTGCGGCATAACTTATGACTTCCCCAAGCTTATAATAACATTCCCTTTCATATTTCTTTATCAGACTCTACAAAATTTCCCTCTCAGTTAAGGTCCCAAAGAGTAGCTTTTTTTCTTTTCTTTCCCTTTCTTTTATTTTCTGTTCTTTTCTTCCTTAAAAATTACGAGTGGGGCTTCCCTGGTGGCGCAGTGGTTGAGAGTATACCTGCCGGTGCAGGGTACGCGGGTTCGTGCCCCAGTCCGGGGGGATCCCACGTGCCGCGGAGCGGCTGGGCCCGTGAGCCATGGCCGCTGAGCCTGCGCGTCCGGAGCCTGTGCTCCGCAGCGGGAGGGGCCACAGCGGTGAGAGGCCCGAGTACCAAAAAAAAAAAAAAAAAAAATTCCGAGTGAACAACACCAGCCATGATATTAACTGTAATATAATAGTCCATTCAAAAACCAACTATCTTTGAAAGACCCATGTACTACTGTAGATCCATCTACTACTACAGTCTGTCAGAGTGATGCCTGAACCTCCTCTATCATTTATGCTCAAATTCTAATCTACATTACAAGTATTTCAAAGCCATTTGCCTGGACCTGTCACAAATCTTGTTTCCACTGCTATGGCCCAAGTTCATGTCTTAACTAATTCGTACCTAAAATGGTTTCCTTAACATGGTTATATTGTTCTCGGTGTTTCACCATCTTCTAGTTACCTTAAAGCTTAAATGAGATCTTTTTCCACAGGCTTTTTAAATGCCCTTCATTTTTATAAATCAGCATTTAAGACCAATCCTAATTTTTCTAATATTAATATTTCTAACATTTTCATCAACAGGATATTAAGAAGTTAATGTTCATCTACTTAATATCAAACATTCATAATATATGATTAATTGAAAAGAGAACTAGATATATTCATAATCACAGATTTCAACAAATATTCACTTATTGATAAAATAAGTAGAATATGAGTAACTTTTAAAGATCTTAAATTATACCGAAAATCAACTTGAAATAACTACTTTATATATAAAATTTCAACAAAAATGGTAGAGTATACATTCTTTAAAGTGCATAGAAATTATTCATCATTATACCACATACCCTAGATTGTGGTAAATTTAAAAGAATTCAAATAACACAAAGTATATTCTCTGACCAATATTAAATAAAATTAGAAATCAATAACAAAAAGGTAAGTGAAATAGCCCCCAAACATTTTGATACTAAAAAATCCATTTCTAAATAATACATGGGTTAATGGAGAAATCATAAGAGAAGTAAGAAAGCATTTTGACTTGGATAAAAATTAGAACAATGCATTTCAATATTTATGGAATATGTAGGTAATGGTGCGATAAGCAGAATTTTTTTTTTTTTTTTTTTTTTTTGTGGTAGGCGGGCCTCTCACTGTTGTGGCTTCTCCCATTGCGGAGCACAGGCTCCGGACGCACAGGCTCAGTGGCCATGGCTCACGGGCCCAGCCGCTCCGCGGCATGTGGGATCTTCCTGAACCGGGGCACGAACCCGTGTCCCCTGCATTGGCAGCTGGATTCTCAACCACTGCGCCACCAGGGAAGCCCCGATAAGGAGAATTTATAGCACGAAATGATTATGTTAGAAAAGAGGAAAGTCTCAAATCAGTGACTTGTTTATACCTTAAAAAATAGACATTAAATGAAATATAAAATAAGCAGAATAAAGATTTATAAAGTAGAAATCAATGAAATAGCAAACAAAATGTACTGAAAAGCTATAATACCAAATGCTTGTTCATTGATCTCACTAATAACATTGATAAACTTCTTGCCAAATTTATCAGGAAAATAAAGAGCAAAAATACAATTAACCAATATCAAGAATGGGAGCAGATTAACAAAACTTTTTTAAATAAGATAAGAACAAAACACTACTCAATTTCAAAATGACTTATAAAGCTACAGGCATTAAGAATGTGGCACTGACACAAAGATAGAGATTTGGATCTATGGAACAGAATAGAATATAGAAATATTTTCATTTTTACGTGGTCAGATGATTTTTTGACAAAGTTGCCAATACAATTCAACGGCAAAAAGATAATCCTTTCAATATATAGTTCTGTTACAATTGGATAGCCATCTGCAGAAACAATAGACTTCCATCGTTATATTAGAGAATTACATTAACACCAATAGTAATTCAAAATTGATTATTGAGTGGAATGTACAAAATAAACCTTCCAAATTTTTCTAAGAAAATCCAGGAGAAAAATCTTAGTGAACCTTGTCTAGCTAAGTTTTTTTTTTTAAATGACCCCAAACCACCAACTATTAAAGGACTTAAAAAATTAAAAATAATCAAAATAAAAACATCTGTTCTTCAAAACGCAGTTGTGAAAATAAAAAAGCTAACCATCACACATATCTGTTAATTCAGATCCAAAAAACAGAAGAAATGCTTAGAACATGATAACAAGACAAACAACCCATATTAAATTGCTAAAGATTTGAAAAGACATTTTATCAAAGAAGGTAAAATTAATGGAATAAGCACTTAAAAGGTCTTCAAGTTCATCAGCTAATAGGGAAAAGGAAATTAAAACCACAGTGAGACACTACTGTATTACCTGAAGAATGACTAATATATAAAGCCTAACTATATTGAGTGTTAACAAAGACTTAGATCAAATGGAATTATTATACACTGCTAGTGGGAACATAAAATGATTAAGAAGTTCCTTAAAAAGTTAAACATACATCTACCATATGACCCAGCATTTTAACTCTTAGAAATTTACCCACAGTAAATGAATGCATATGAACACACAAAATCTTGTACACAAATGTTTAGAGAGGTTTTATTTCAACTACCCCAAAACTAGTGGCAACCCAAGTATCCACCAGGAGATAAATGAATAAACAAATATCCATATAATGAAATTCTAATCTTAAAAAATGGGAATGAACTACTGATATACATGGTAGCATGGGTAAATCTCAAAATAAAGTATACTGAGTGATAGGAGTCAGAACTACAGGTACTTACTACGTTTCCCTTTGTATAACAAATTCTAGAAAATGGACACTAATCTATAGTAACAAAAAGCAGATGAATGTGGTGGTGAGGAAGGGTGGGATTAGAGAAGAACAAAAGGAAACATTTGGTGTGATAGGTATTTTCATTATCTTGATTGTCTTAATGATTTCACAGTTACATATATATAAATTCTAACAAATCAAACACTTGAAGAAAATAATACAGTTAAATTAGTAAAAGCAGTAGTGTTCTTATATTCTAGATTTGAACTTAGAACATATAATGAAAACTATTTTTCAATAAAATCTATATACACATGCATATATAATATATGGGTCATATGTTATATATTTTGGTAATACATACAAGCCTTCCTAAATAAGTGGAGGAATATATTTTAGGATTAAAATATTTCCATTTGAATATCTTACAGTCATCTCTAATTTAATATTTCTAAAACTGATTTTCTAACTCCCTCTATCTGCTACTATTGTGTTTCATAGTTCGTTAATTAAATGGCATTGAAGTTTACTCAGTTGCACACACCAGAAGACTGGTATGACTTTTTCCTCCCATCTCTCTATAGTCCAACCCCCCATACCAATCTTGACTCAATGTTATTTTATTTCTTAAATTTTTTTATTCTACATCTCTCTATCTGTATTTTTATGACCCTACTCTAGTTCTTTTCCTGGACATAGAAACATTCTCCAAATTTTCTCTGAAGCTTCGATAGTAACATTTTTAACACTGCTTCCCAATGCCAGGGCGATAATGTAAACATTATATAAATATCATTATAAAGTTTACCTGCTTCTATATCTTCATCTCAAGCTACTGCATCCCCCATCTACATTATAACTCCATGTCAGCAATCCACTGAACTTGCTTTATTTTTAAAAATAGATTATGTTCTTTGTGGTGTTCATATGTATGTTTCCTTCTGCTGAAATACTAATTCTCACTGTTTACTGGTATATTAATTATATATGTCTCAGTTTCAAAAAGATTTTCAGAGTGAAGCTTTCCTTAAACTTTAGACTAGGTTGAGACTCACTTGTGCATTCTTTCATAGCATAATTCAGACTTATTATATAATATGCATATTTATAGTGCCATGAAGACTGAGATCCAAGAGTACAAGCACTTTGTCAGCCTTATCCTACTAGGAGTACGTGGAACATAAAAGAATAAAGTAAATATTGACTGATTGAGTGCATATATACCTAATAAATCTCCAGCACCATGCAGATGAATAAACTGAGGTATAAAACTTTCTTAAGTTCACAGTGTTGTTTGTTGAAGACCAGAGGTATTCATAGTAATCAAGTTTCCTCATTGTCAGTTCAGTACTTTTTCCACCGACTACATTACTACATTAGTTAAAGTTAACTATTGAAGTGAATAAATCTCTGAAGTTTAGACAGTTGACACATTATTTCTCCCTTACCTCACAATCCAACGTTGATGTTGCAGAATGGACAACATTCCTCCTAGTTGTGATCATGTGATCCAGGCTCCTTCCATATGGGGTCTTTCCATCTTTCACCACATGGCTACTGAGTCTGTTCTAGGAGCTTTCTCTATTCCATCCAGCTATAAGGGAAAAGAGCAAGAAATATCATCTGTGGGAGATTTTTATGGGCTGGACCTGAAAGCGATGCACATTACTTCCTCTCACATTTCATTTGTCAACAGTCACATGGCCTCACCTAACTGCAAGAGAAACTAGGAAATGGAATCTAGCTGTGTGTCAAGAAAAAGGTGACAATAACCAGCCTCTGACAATTACAGTGCACTGTAATTAATAGTTAGATTCTAGAATGTCAAGGTATAAATACTTTATTTTAAAGCAGTAAAGTGTAAGCTTAGTGAAGTCAGGCATAACCCAGTGTTTAACAGACTGAGTTTAAATTTGATGGACAGAATTTAGAGCATATGACAGAATAATGATATTTCTATATAATTTAAAGGCAATAAAGTTGTAATCACTTCTTCTAAGTAAAATATCCTAATCATTATATGAATACATTTCCAATCTTGTTAGATGAAAATTATTAGTTACGTATCCTGCTCCATAGTTTCACCTTTCTGTTAAATATTAAAAGGGGTAAGAGCAATTCTTTTATTTTCTTAAAGGATGAATTATATAAAGATCATTCAGGTCTATCTGCTCTAGAAGCAAATAAGGGAGATTTTATACTGGATGTGAAAATAGATATTTCATTTCACTTATCAACATTGAATTCAACTTCCCTTCACTTCCTTGTGCTGAAAAATACACTACACAGGGTTCAAGATTATAATGCCACTGTAAGTAATGCACAAAGAGCACAGAATTTGTAAGTTGAATTGACTGAAATTGAATGCAATCCACAAAAAAATTGAGAAAAAAATTAATATACATTGTCAATGATGCAGGCATAAAAACTAGGAGTCGTTTTGAAAGCAATATCATTTTTAACTCTATCACCATTTTTTTTCCTTCTTAAGTATCTTGCAAAACTAATAATTGTATATTGTAATATAATTCACTTATGCTGCATATGGTTTGGCCTCTATATTTTACAATGTAGAGATAAATTTTCAGAAGAAAATATTAAATTTAGGTTGATGCAACTGTAAGAACAATTGAGAGATGATAATAATTTGCATTGTCTCAGTTTTAATTTGTGTTTGAAGAAAAAAAATTCAGTTTCATTAGGCCTATGGTCCATGCTAAATTTCTTGGTTATGCTTATGCATATTTTTGTAACCCTGGCCAATATTATATTGGCACCACTGCCAATAATCAGGGAGTAATCAAAAAATATGAAAATATATATTCTTTAAAGATAATGTTATACAAATTAATAGCAACTTATATATTTATGTGATCTCCCTATTTCACATGAACCTGCTCCATATATTTTTTTATGAATGTATTGAAAAAAAACAATTCTTCCTGAGGCAGGTGGTGTAAATAATCTGCACCTGAGGGACATGTTACTGTCTTTATTTCACCATTTTTTGGCTATATGTCCTTATAGAAAAAGTTCTGAAGATTTGCTATTTTTAATGGAGCAATAGTTATCAGACTGATAATGATGAGGTACATCACCCAACCATTTAGTGCTCATATATTATGTAACAGGAACTCTTTGGGGCTCTAAGAAACATAAAAGAGTAAGATATGGATCTTACCCATTAGGACTCACTGTATATTTATTACTGCATATCAGCAACTCTAAGTTGCCACTGATTGTAAAACAATTATTTTATATACTATTAAGAAAGAAAAAGTGATGTCAATTAAACCTGATCGAATCCTCTCTTATCACATCAATTATAACACACATCCCGACTTTATAGGTATTATAATATAGAAAAATATGCATTTAGAATATTTGCAATACAATACCAGCATCAATGTGATAAATGCTCTATCAAGTGGCAGAGAGAGGAAAAAGTGAAAATAGAAGTAGCTAAGACTGATTTTTCTTGGGAGAACAGAGGAGAGGATATTTAAGCTATGTCATAAATAAGTAATATTTAATATATGTCATAAAGAATAGGTAGGGAGTTTTATGGCAGCACACGTAAGTAAAGAAAATAATACCACTCTTCTGTGCCTAAATTCTATAATCCTGCAGTGATACAGTAGTAAAATGTGTTACTGTAATTGTGATTTGTCCTCATGGATTTCATGTTAGTGAGTGCTACTCTTTGTATTTGTTATGATTTTAATAGTTCTAAATTTTATTTCTTCAAACTATAGTTTTTAATCTGAATGGGATAATTTCATGCCTTTCTTATCTGTGTTGTAACAGTTTACAAAACTGCCATTAGCTACTAGCTTTCAATCTTTCACTTTTCTTTTGTTGTTACAACATTGAAGTATATCTCTAGCAAATTCCAGAGATCCTTTGAAAGTTTTCAGGCATTCTATTTCTGTAATGTATAGCCATTTACTCAAAGAGTATTTACAGCCAATGTATTTTAGATGCATGATTCTTCCTAATTCCTCCACCTTCTGTGTCACAGTTGGAGATTTTCTACTATAGTTTGATGTGGAACTCCAGCATATTAATTTTACTGGTGAGATATAAGTATTACATGTAGTCTTCATAAACCATGATCAGATTCAAGGGCAATATCTAATTTCTTATGGTCATCTATATCTTTTCAGTGATACAATATCAAAGGTAGTTAGATTATTTTCAATAAAAATTCATGTTTTATGGCTTAATTTTAAAAATCACTTTCCCAAAAGTATTTTATTCAACTTAATTTAGTAACTGCTAAATGTGAATAACTAATAATGTATAATGGACAAATCAACAGAAAGAATATACAGTCTATTTTCCTTTCTAATTCCCCTATATTAATACCATTGCAGTAAGAAATATGTAAAGATATATATTTTACCTACACTTTTTTTTTTTTTTTTTTTTTTTTTTTTTTTTTTTTACCTACACTTTTAAAGCCATTTTCCACTAACATAAAATATGACTTAGAATCGATATATAAATGTTTGGAGAGACATTTTCAAATCATTATACAATGCCATCAGTAAGCAAAGTTATTTCATTGAAAATCTCCTTCAAAAACTTTAATAGGAATTTTTTTCCAATTCTCATAAAGAAGATAATGACTAATTTTCATGTTAATACTATGACCCTGATAGAGGGCAATTATCTCTAAAAACCAATCAAATATTCATTAGAGCTGAATAAATTTGTTATTTAAGTTAACTGCCTTTTTAGAAACTCAAATGTCAATTTTAAAATGATCTTAGAATATTTGACTGCATCAGCTGGCTCATGTTTTGAAGTGTTCTATATCCATATACTCTACTATATCATCTTAAACACCACTATTCTTAACTTAATTCTGTATCAACTTTACATAAAATGATCATACTCAATACGATGTATGACAGCATAAAAATCCAGAATGTAGCTATTCTAATAGTGTGAAATTTGACATACTCCCTCCTGGCTGGTCATGTGCAAAGGAAGATGATATTTAAGCGATTGATAATGAAGTCAGCTGCAGCAGGTCCTCAGATAGACTGATTCCACTTTGTGATAGCTGGTAAAATGGAGGAGTACCAGAACCCACATGCATTATGTGCTTGTAGCCACATAACAATATATCTAAAGATTTACAGAAAACAGGAGAAATGCTGACACTTTTTTCCCTTCTGAATACATAGAATTCATTTGTGTTTCATCTTTTTGTCTAAAAGAATATCACATGTAGGATTTCTTCTTTCAAGTAAACTATCTGAATTCCCAGATCCAGTTTTTCTACTGAAAATTTAAAAGTGGCTGCTATAAAGGCATGGACTGCCGACAAACTGATTTGGTTTTCTTCTATTTAATTTTTTCCATTTTTTTCTTTACTTTAAAATATATAGCTGTAAATCCTACATCCAACATAAGAAGTAGAACACTACCTGTACTTTGTACTTGCTTATATTCTCCTCCATTTGCCCATCTTCCCACCCTCTAACCCAGAGATAAACACCAGACTAAACTGCGCATGTATTATTTCTTTTGAAAAAGTTTTACCACACACACTTTTAAATAACATGTTAATCATGCGTGCTTGTTTACAAATTCTAGATAAAGGATATGACCATATGTAATTTGGTAATTTGGTAACTTTAGAAGTTTTATTTTCATATAAAATTAAATTTCAAAGATTCATCTATATTAAATTTACCCTTTCACATATCTAGGTGTCTTTTTATGTATTTCAATATTTTTAATGTAACTTTGTATTAGTTTGGTTATGTGCATTTCTAATTTCCTTAGAATTGTGTGGTAATTATAAGTAGTATTACTTTTGTTTAAAATTAAGTTTTAAAAATTTTACTAATATAAAGGAATGATTAATTTTATATGACTTTTTACCCAGTTATCAATTTTTCAAAATTTTAAAATTTTAATTGTGGTAGAATACACATAACATAAAATTTGCCATCTTACCATTTTTAAGTATACAGTTCAGTAAAGTACATTCACATTGTTGTACAATAAATCTCAAGAATTATTTTCATCTTGAAAAACTGAAACACTATACACATGAAACAACAACTCCCTAGTCCCCTCACCCCTAGTAGCCTCTGGCAACCACTATCCTACATTCTGTCTCTTAACTACTCTAGGTATCTCTTATAAGTGGTAATTTGTCTTTTACAACTGGCTTATTTCATTTAGCATACTGACTTCAAGGTTCATTCATACTGTATCTATGTCAGAACTTTCATCCTTTGTAATGTTAAATAATATCCCACTGTATATACCACATTTGGCTTACGTTTATCACATTCAAAATGTTACATAGGGGCTTCCCTGGTGGTGCAGTGGTTGAGAATCCACCTGCCAATGCAGGGGACATGGGTTCGTGCCCCAGTCCAGGAAGATCCCACATGCCGCGGAGCGGCTGGGCCCGTGAGCCGTGGCCGCTGAGCCTGCGCGTCCGGAGCCTGTGCTCCGCAACGGGAGAGGTCACAACAGTGGGAGGCCCGCCTAGTACAATAAAAAAAAAAGTTATATATTTTCACTTGATTTTATGTCTAATTGTGCTACCTTGATCCTCTGAATAATGACAGAAGTATTAATAACAGGAAACATTTTATTACTGATTGTAAAGAAGTATTTCAAATATTGCCCTACTTAGAATAATACTTGCTGTAATTTTAAGTACATATTTTTAGAACAGGTTTAGATTTATAGAAGAATTGCAAATTTAGTACAGAGATTTCCCATATACCCTGTACTTACTTTCCCTTACTGATAACATTTTACATTACTGTGGTAAATTAACTAGAATTAATGAACTAATGTTGATACAATTTTATTACCTAAAGTCCATACTTTATTCAGATTTCCTTAGTTTTTAGCTCTTACCCTTTTTTTCTGCTTCAGAGACCCATCCAGGATAACACATTGCATTTAGTTGTCATGTCTCCTTGAGCTTCTCTCATCTGTGCCAGTTTCTTAGACTTTAATGTTTCTAACGTTTTGAGAGATGTTGGTAAGATGTGTTAAAATATAAACTGAGGCATATTAAACATTTAAAAGTTTATTTGAGCAAAAGTGCATTAGAATTGGGCAGTGCCAAACTGCAAGTGGTTAGGAGTGCTCTGCTGAGGAGAGCTAGGGGAAAGAGAAGTTATAGAAGAAAAGAAAGAAAATTATTTGATTGAGTATAAAGCCTAGTTGACTGTTTGTGATTTGTTGTACCTAGGTTTTTATTTCTTAACCTTGAGGCATTTATAGGCTTAGATTTTGCTTTGCTTACATAGGCCACCAAAGCAGTAGAGCCACTTCAGCCTAATGGACTCTTTGTTTAATTAATTTAACAGATGTTTTGTACCATGTCCTTCTACTGGGATTTGTCTGATATTTTTCTCATAATTAGACTGGAGTTATTGGTTTTTCAGAGCAAGACCACTTAAGTAAGGTATCATTTTTATGATATATCAAGGGCACATACCATCAGCTAGACTTATTGACCCTATTACCCATCTCCCTTTTCACATTGCACTTTTGAAAGCAAGTCAATTAGTACAACCTACACTTAAGTAGTGGGGAGTTATGATACATTTCCTCCAGGGTGAAGTTTCTATATACATTATTTGGAATATATCTGCATGGAAGATTTATCTTTTCTCTCCCATTTATTTACTTATTCAATAATTTATTTATATAACTATGGACTCAATAATATATATTTTTTTATTTTGAATTTTAATCCAGTACATATGTGTTATTTTGTTTCTCAAATTGCTATAGCTTTGGCCATCAGAAGCCCTTTCATTTGACATCTATGTCCCTTTGACATACCATCACCATTGTGCGTGCATGCCTCTGTGTGTGTGCATGACTTGTGTACTAAGCTCTATAGTACCCTCTGGCACTGCAAGATGCTCCAGGCTCATCTTGTTATTTTCTTTACCAGTCTACAATCAAGAGACCTTGACTTTTCTGTTGGAGAATGGTATTAGAAACTGTAATCTAGGTGCCAACCATGATCATTGCTACTGAGTTTCATTTCATTCTAGGCCCTTTCAGCTCACAGAGCAAGTAAATATATGTATGGAGCCAACCCATGTGTATGCATATATATATAAATATTTCTCTACCTAACCATCCATATACATGTGTTCATACTCATTTCTCCAATTCTAATCCATTATCCCATGGGTCATTATAGTCTCATCCCCATGATTATGTGTAAATGCCCAGTCTAAAATGAAAAAGCTTACTTTCACCTTCTGCTATTCATTTACTTAATGGTTCAATTCCTATACATGTATAGCACAATCAGAGGTATTAACCTGTATCCCTGTGGGAAAAACTTTATCATCTAGAAAACTAAATTAGAATGTTTATGTACAATTTCTTTTGTCTTCAGTTTGAAAGATTCCATGACACAGTTATTCAGGTCAGCACATTTTCCTCTACCCCCTTTAGTTAGTGTTATGGTCTGATAATTTGCACCCCTCCAAATTCATGTATTGAAATCCTAACCCTCAAGCATGATAATATTTGTAGATGGGGCCTCTGGGAAGTGATTAGTTCATGAAGAAGGAGCCTTCATGAAAGGGATTAGTGACCTTATAAAAGAGATCCCACAGAGCTTCTCCTTCCACTATGCGAGGAAGTTTACAACCTGGAGAGCCCTCACTCGATCATGCTAGCTGATCTTGGACTGTCAGTCTCCAGATATATGAACAATATATTTCTGCTGTTCATAAGCCATCTAGTCTATGGTTATAGCAGTCAAAATGGACTAAGACAGTGAGTAAGTTTGTTAAATATATTTGAGATGCAGTTGGTTTATTTTGTCATTCTGCATTTTATTCTAGGAATCCTTAAACTCCAAAATAATATATTTTTTAAAATTTACAACATTAAATTTCAACAGGTTTAGGCAAAGGCATACTGTCATGTAACTGCAATTACATATCATAGAGAATCGGTTAACCTCTGAAAAATCCCTAGGCTCTCCCTTTTTAACTTTCCCCTTCCCCACCCCCAATCTTAGACACACTGATCTTTTGACTGCCTATAATTTCGCCTCTTCCTGAATAGTATATAATTGAAATCATACAGTACATATTCTTTTCACAATGAATTCTTTTACTCAGTAATATACATTTAACATTCATCAATGTCTTTGATGGCTTGATAGTCATTTTTATTGCTGAATAAAATTCCATTGTATAGATATCACACAGGTTTTCTGAAGTCCATTTACTTATTGGAGGATATAATGCTGCTTTCACTTTTTGGCAATTATGAATAAACCTGCTATAAACATTTATGGGCAGTGTTTTGTGTGGACATAAGTTTTCAAATCAGTTTGATAAATACCTAAGTACACACTTAGGTTGCTGGTTGATAATCTATGTTAAGCTTTGTAAGAAACAGCCAAACTCTTCCAAAGTGGCTGTACCATTTTGCATTCTCACTAATAACGAGTCAGAGTTCCAGTTGCTCCACATCCTCACCAGGATTGTTGCATTTGGGTCATTCTAATAGGTGTTTACTAGTATCTTGATGCTTTAATTTGCAATTCCTTAATGATATTTTATGTTAATAATCTATACTTATTTGCCATTTGTATATCTTCTTTGATGAGGTATTTGTTCTGTTTACCCATTTGGGGGATTCTCTTTCTTGCTGTTTAGTTTTATGAATTCTTTCTAATTTGACTATCAGGAGCTTTATTATGTATGTGTTTTCCAACTATTTTTTCCCAGTCAGTGGTTTCTTTGTATTTTCTTAACAGTGGCTTTGTGAAAGCATACATTTTAAATATTAATAAAGCCCTACCTATCACTTTTTTCTTTCATGGATTTTGCTTTTGGTGTTGCATCTAAAAACTCATCACCAAACCCAACATTACCTAGACTTTCGTTTAATGTTTTTATTAGAAGTTTTATAGTTTCACATTTTACTTTAAGATCTATATTCCATTTTGAGTCAATTTCTGTGAAAGATGCAAAGTTCATGTCTAGGTTATTGCTATCATTTTGTAGATTTTGTGGGACAACATTTCTTCCTATAGCTTTTTTTTCTAAGAGTGATGAGACTAAACCTCATCATTTCTAAAGGATTATGCTTTCATCCATCACTTTATTCATACTGGGTAGAAATATTTTGTATACGATTTCTGCAGCTACATTCATGTTTGTGACTGAATTTTAATTATCCATTTGATTATTGTATATCATAAATATTCTTGAATCACATTATTCATTGGGGAATATCCTTATTTTATTCTTATTTAAAAGATTTTGTATAGGAATTATTCTATGGCTATTTCTTTATTGTGGGCAGATATTTATCCATTGATTTAACTTCTTTTTTTTTTTTTTCTTTTTTTTGGTACGCGGGCCTCTCACTGTTGTGGCCTCTCCCGTTGCGGAGCACAGGCTCCGGACGCTCAGGCTCAGTGGCCATGGCTCACGGGCCTAGCCGCTCCGCGGCATGTGGGATCTTCCTGGACCGGGGCACGAACCCGTGTCCCCTACATCGGCAGGCGGACTCTCAACCACTGCGCCACCGGGGAAGCCCAATTTAACTTCTTTGATCATTAGAAGTCTTTTCAGTATTTATATTATATAATTATAGTTATTTACTTGCTTCATAGAATGAGTAAATATTTAAGTCAGATGCCACTTTATGTTACAAATTAAAGATAAGAACCTAGGTTGTTTGGATTTCACAAAGGGTATGTGAAATTCAGACCAGTTTACATAAGTTCAGTTTGTACTGCTTATAGCATGTTTTTAGATGATATGGAAAAGATTCTGCCCTTTTCTAGAAAAATGATACCCAGTGTAGTAAATAATTATCATAATGCATCACAGTGAATAACATCTCCTTGTGTCCACACATGTTTGCAATACAACAGTTGTGGGTCCTCTTATGAAGAAATAATTATTCATATTCTTGAATCTGGACTGGTTGAGCCTTGCATTGACCAATATGATGTGGCAGAAGAGATGTATAAATTCTGGAACCTAGGACATGAGGCCTTGCACCTTCTGCTCTCATATTCTTGGAAACTTGAGAACTTTATGTACGAAGTCTAGTCTAACTTACTCGTGAGTAAGTTTTCAGCCTCATAACAATGCTGTGCCCTACACTTTCTAAAAAATCAGTCTTCATCTAATGAATCACAAATTCAGATGCTTTTACATCTTTTCCATAGTTTCCTTACTCATTATAGATGTTACTCTAGCACTTTCCAAAATAGCCTCAGGCAGAGACCAACGAATATCCTCTTATTCTTTCTGGATATACCATATTGTTGATTCACTAACACTGAGCTTACAGCCAACAGCACTATAACCTTGCCCAAAGGAAACTTATCTAATACAGGTATTTTCTTCACGAGGCAAATCACATCACTTTTGTGCTTAAGAATGTTACACAGTGCTTGCACAAATATATGAAATATACAGCAACCAGAGAGAGTGAAAAGGACACTTTTTTCAATATGAGCATTGAAATCAAGAAGGCAGAGTGCAGCCTTGTTCAACCTCAGCTGTGAACTTGAATGTCCGGGCACTCAAATTTTTCACAGTCCTGCACATGTCTACAAGTGACTGCAAAAGTGCCCTGAGTATTGATTTGGGGCTTACAAATAAATTTTAGCAAGTAGTCAGATTTTCAAATATGGAATCCATAAATAATGAGGATTGACTGTATATGACTTATATATGTGGAAATTTCCATGTAAAAATATTTTGCAGCATAGCAAATAATTAGAGTTGCTAGATGTGAAAATTCCCAGCTAAAGTAAAAAAAAGGTGACGGTTGGCCATCTTGTTTCTATCTTATGCAGATGACTAGGGAATAGTGATGACAGGCAGGAGTGCAATGCAGTTTAAGAATTTCCAGCTCCGGGGCCATTTGAAGAAGTTTGAACCCCAACTTGGCCACCTGTTAATGGAGTAGCCTCAGGCAAGTCGCAAAACATTTCTGATTCTGAATATCATTTTCTCCTTTGTAAAATAAAGAAAATAGAATCTGGTAGGATAATATCTTTTCAGCATTTAAAATTATCATGTATGTGAGATATATATATATTTCCCCCTAGGAACAGTAATTCAGTATTCACTAATTTAATGTTCATGGAGACTTTATAGAACAAAACTCCCATGAATAATGAAAACTAACTATATATATGTGTGTGTGTGTGTTTGTGTAAGATATGTAATTATATATTTCATACATATAAAGAGTTGTGTGTCTGTGTGTTTACAGGTCATATTGACAAACTATTACATCTATTCAATAGAACATTATTCAGTTGCAAAAAAAGGTACACACTACTGACATAGGCTCAGATACATTATGCTAAGAGAAAGTAGCCAGACACAAGAGATTATTTTAGGACTCCATTTACATGAAATTCCCAGAAAAGATGAATTTATTGAGAATAAAAGTAGATTATTGGTGGCTGGGAACTGGGGGGAGGAGTAGGAATTAGCTGTAAAGAGTCATGAAGGAATTTATTGGAGAGAAGAAAATGCTCTAGAAATGACTTGTGGTGATGGTTATACCACTCAGTAAAGTTATTCTATTCCTCAGAAGTAGGATTGTTCTTATCTCATCATCCTGCCTAAGACTGTTGAATGACAGGTTTGTTGGCACTGGCTAGCTCATAAAAACGGAATATAGAAAAAACAAATCAGTTCTTTGTACCGAAAAGTAAAATTTCATCCATATTTCCCTTAAAATGCCACAAAGACAGGATCAATGATACTGATATACTACTCATTTTCTTGGAAATTTTTGTTGACCTGCAGAACAAGATGCAGGAAAATCCCCATGAATCACATTTAATATCATCTACACGAATTCAAAAACAGGATTGTCATTCTGCTATTGTGATTTTGAAAAGATCTGACGGTGTCATTAATTGCTCTTGCTATGTTTTTCTATTTCAAATTTCTCTTTCTAACATCATATCTGAGCATTTCCTGTTCAGTAGTAATGACCTCTGTTTCCAGAAATTCATGAGATTTTCACAACATGAAATAGCTTCTAATGAAGTCATTCCTTTCATCCATTAATATCTTTGGGTATCCATGGGATTTCAGAGGAGGTGACTAATGCGATCTGGTGTTCTCGTCAAACTACCATTCAAAATGGCTATGCCATTTGCATTCCAGCAATGAAAACTGCAGAACTCTTGGCACATAGCAACTCCACCCAAAACTCTGCACTAAAAAAAAAATTGCAATATAAAAATTTTTGAAATCTTCTGACCTCCCTCTCTTTTTTAAAGTCCTATTTTTGGTATGTTATGAGATGCAACAGAGATAATCCCCATTTTTTTCATATCAAATACGCTTAGCAAGATACAGGATCTCCTAGACTAAGTAACTAATGATCAAAAACTCCTTGTAGATAAGAGTGGACACATAGCTAAATTCTGGGCAAAGTTAAGTAAGCCAAAGTGACTTCTATCAGCTCCCTACCTTAAGAGATACTTTCACTTTCTTCTTTGGCCCTCCATTTGGCTACTTATAAAACTGATGCAACATCTCATGTCATACGGTTTAGAACCATGTCTTAAGATTGGTGGAGTAGTTAGCTGTGGGTCCTTGAGAACTTCCTGCAATAGAGATACTATTCTAACTTTGGATAGCTTGCCTCCTGGTTGATTTAGGTGGTAAAAAAAAAAAAAAATATATATATATATATATACTAAAATAAACTTCTATAATGCTTATGGCACTGTGATGTATGATTTTTTGTTACTCATAGTCAACCTCATTCTAAAATTTTAGAAATAATTGACTGTAATTATTTGTAGCAATAAGGGAAATAAATATATTTTTCAAGTCTTAAGTAACAGAATTATAAAATAAATTTTAGTCCAAAGTAAATGTTAATGTAGATTGCTCATCAGAACTGGAATTTTAGGAAAAGGAAAGTCATAGAGGCAAACTCTGGCATGACTAGGGAGAATACAGGTAAATAAAAGAGTGTGTTGTATAGTGATCTAAAGCACCGATTATATATAATGACAAAAATGCTAAATTAAAGTTTCTATGAATCATTTATTCTTAAGTAAAATGTATAAAATTTTCAAGCATGTTGGATTATTGGTATAAAAGGTTTACAATATCTATCACATAAAGAAAAATTTTCTATTCATCTATCTATTTTCCTTAGCACAATGCCTGTAATACAATAAGAACTTAATCAATGTAAGTTGCTGCTATTTGCTTTACTCGGTGTTATTTTGTGTTCCTTTTTTATTAACACTAAAAGATTGGTTATATCTCAGGTCATTTCAAACTCTAAGTATAATGGTTTGCACATTTAAAAGACCAAAATAATTACTATGAAATTTAAAAGTTCTTTCTTATTCAAATGTTTTTCTTATAATATTACTGGAGAATGTCTTAATGGAATTAAAATAAACTATTTTTTAATTATATGATACTATTTTGTAAAATATTCTTATTTATAAAAGCAACTGAGGCTTAAGCATAAGTTTCTAGCCTAAAATCACACAAGGATTTGGTTCAGAAGTACAACTACAGTTTCCAAATAGTTTAATCATAGTCAGGTCTATTTACTCCATATCACACACTGTTTCCTTACTTTCTTTTTCTTAACATATTTTGTTAATTACATTCTAATGAATTTTCTTTTATGTCATAAGAAAATACAAAACTATTATGTCATTTTAAGGAAGAGAGTTTACAAATTACCTTTTTTTCCTGTTTTATTCATCTTAAATCCTTAAGTTATTGTGTATAAAAAAGTGAAAAGGCATGTAAATGTATCAGAACTCCTATAAATAAGCATCCTTACTGTATACTGCATATAGTTTGCCAGAAGGGATTGTTAAGATAAATAGGAATAGTCAATAATAGTGGCAGTTCAAAATTTGTACCAATTTTACCTTCCATTAAAACTGTATTATTATATTTATATGATTTAGTGGAATTGTCTTGCTGTAAAGAGGTACACACTCTTTGATGGCTAGACTCTGGCTCTGGTTGTCAGGTTTAAAAACCATTCAGATGAATATGGGTGTATAGAGACCAATATATCATGATCTGTTTAAATCACTATTATTTCCATAGTATTTTTACTTCAAGAGTCTACTGAAGCTTTGGAAAAAGGGAACCTATATAAGTTGGGAATATGTTTAAAATAGCTTAAAGATTTTTGAAGTCTTCTTTCTACCCATTACCAAACCAAGTAATACAAATACCCCAAACCTAATTTCTGATTGAAACACTTGAGGCTTAATCTTCTCTTCCTATATAGAGAAAAAAATGCACTGAAATTGCAAAGAAATATTCCGTTGGTATTTTTATTACATACAGCTTTGGCTAGAAACTAATGTAATGTTTAACAAGCCAGAGGGTGAGAAAACATGAAATTTCATAAAAAGGAATTTTATGAAATATAAGCTATATTTGGTGAATAACCTAGAGCTACTTTGTATATTTTCACCGTGATGCTAGTATTTCTGAAATTGTCACTAGTCCAGAACTTATATGTTTATTTTGAAATTCTTCATTTTAAATTAATATAGATCTAGGCAGAGATATGATAATATCTATAGAACTTCTTGCAAATGTTTGGAAACTATACATTGAAGGGATATACCATGAAACAATCTCTGCATTTAAGTATTAACAATAGTGTTCAATAAAAAGCATTTGAATTAAGAATTACAAAAGAAACATATTTTGGACATTTTAAATACTTTTGAAACCAGAAAAAGCTCTTATATTTGCCTATTATTATACTTCTTGTATAGAGTATACACTACTTGCATAACAGGTTTCAGTTATGTGCTCAGCAGCCTTTAGCCAAATCTCTTTGGTCTGTATAGTAAACTATCAAGATATTTACTAAACTAGCTCATAGAATTAACTAAATATTCAGTTCAATTATTAATTTCCTTATTCATTTAGCAAACATTCCTTTATACTTTATCATAAAAGTACTGGGAATTACAGAAGTAACTTTTATAAGTAAGTAACTTTTATACTTTTATAAAACGTACTCAGCAAGAAAGAAACATATAAACAGCCAAATAAGACAAATTTATGTACTCAAAACTGTTTTGTCACAAATGACATAGAATGGTTGGAAATAATGGGCCAAGGTGGGGAGTGTGTGAGTGTGTGTGTGTGTGTGTGTGTGTGTGTGTGTGTGTGTGTGTGTGTGAGTGACACTGAGAGAGAGAGACAGAGCCAGAGACAGAGAGAGACAGAGATTTCAGCAAAGGTATCCAGGGAAATCTTCTCTGAGGAAGGATATAAGGTATGTCATTAATGCTGAGAAGAAGGAAGCCATGTAGTGATAGGTTCAAATAAAATTCTGGTTTTTTTTTTCCCCTGCACCTTTATTGAGATATAATTGACATATAACATTGTATAAGTTTAAGGTGTACAACATGTTTATTTGATATACTGATATACTGCAAAATGATTATCACCATAGCATTAGCCAAGGCCTCCAGCATGTCACATAATTACCACTTCTTTTTTTGGGGGGGGGCAGATTTTAGATTTACTCTCTAGTAATGGAAGAAACACAAATGCCAAACTTTTATATGAAGAAATTTTGGTGTGACTGTGGAGCAGAAAAAAGTAGAATATAAAGTAGAAAATTCCAGAATTCATACCATGAATAATGTATAAGAATTGTATTTATTAAACTTTAAATTTTTTCTATATTTTAATTTATAGATAGGTCTAGAGACTATGTAAGTATGTGTACAGGCTTACAGTAAAAATTCACATTTGTATTTACCACAGATCATGATAAAATGGAAAAAAAACCACTTTCCTAAAAGGACTGATTTATAGATTTTAATAAATTTAATGTTATTCCAATAATGTATTGCATGTACAATTATGATAGTTTTTAGAAAGGATATAATTCATCTTAAATAGATACAATAATTAGCCAATAATTATTCTAATTTATTTAATATTTTTCCCAAGTTTTTGTGTATTAAGCTGGCAATTTAACCTGTAGAAACATATTATGATAGATTGAGGAAAAGGTCAAAGGAATGTGACCCTGCCTTCCAAGCCTGAAGGCTATTATCAAAAAACTTTTCATAGATTATACCTTTTCCTATATCATATGTTTGAATGAGGTTTGAAAAAATGTTCCTAGGAATTAGATATATAGGATTTTGAGGTACTATGTGGGTGTGTTAACTATATTTCAACTATCTAGGATTTAACCACAAGTTCAGATAAAGTAAGAGTAAGCCATAACATCCAAGCTTTATAGCTTGACCTTGATGAAAATAGTTTGTTTACATAAAGCAAATAAATAGGTAGGTATAAATTTACATAGGACAACATGAAACATGTTTCCTCTAAATGAACAGACTATTTAATTATAATCACTTAACATTTCTTCATGTGGCTAGAGTTCATTCCAAATGACAGAGTTTATACACCACAATTTTGACTTCCTAATAAACTGAATATGCTACAAAATAGTTACCAACTCTGTTAATTGAGGCATATTACTTCAGTAAAATATAATTTGTTATCACAGATAATGGATTTGACTTAGAATACGTTTTACACCACAGAAATACTCTTTTCCACTTCCTCTCAAATATCTGTTATAGACTCCAACTGCTTCTCAATCCCTTTTAAAACAGAATTAATAAGAAACCATTTACCAAATTATATTAGTCACATTTCATTTTCTGAATTTCTCCAAAGGCTGTTGTGTCAATTTAAAATGTAGATTCCATTCACTATTAACTACCTGATGAAAGTTATGGAGAAATAATTATTCATACCATTATTGTCTTAAAAGGAATAGCTCTAAAAATTAAGTCATAGGCATTCACATTGATATTGCAAACAGCTTGTCTTTTAGCCTCTGTGTTTTACTTTATTAGAATTTCTAGCTTTACCAAATGCTTATGGATCAACACACTGATTTTATATCCCTATTAAGTTTTCATTCTATAGTACAAAAGAAGCCAATCTAGAATCTCATATATAAATTCAAATCCAAATTGGCAAGGCTGTAACTAAGAATATATGCTACTGGAAGATATTCTACACATTTATTGAGCTATTTCATCTATTTTGCTAAAGTCATGAAGAAATCAATTGCATCACAGCTACAATACTTGACCCTAAAGGTGCAGATGATAGCAAATGGCTTTAAACTAGCTATTCAAGGAATACTTACCTAGTCCCATAAAAGTCTTAATAAATACTGAATGCTTAATTGGCGGATGTTGTATGACTTCAACATTATCTGTACTTAATAGTAGTCTCATTTCATATATTTTCAGTTACTTTCCTAAGTGCAGCTAAATTAATTACAATGGTTGCATTAAATTCCTTATCATTTGTTGAAAATAAGAGCCTGTGTTGACTTATAATAATTACTATCTGGGTCTAAAAATATAAAAAGTAGCTTCACTCAACTTGCATTGATACGTGGTAATGTTTGCTAATTAAGCAGTTGTGAAAGGGAGTCATTCTTTTTTCAGTGAGATAGTGTTAAAAAACAGTATATTACCGTTGGCCCTCCATATTTGCAGGTTCCACATTTGTCCTGGAACTAGACCCCCAGAGATACAGATGGATGACTGTATAAATATTGCTTGATACTGTAGAATCATATTTCTATTTTTTAAAAAATTCAGAATATATAAGGCTAAAATAAGAATCGACCATAATCCTGTCTCCTAGATAATCACTGTTGAAATCTAAGAGTGGCAACTTCTAGAACTTCACTTGCTATGTTTACAGTTTGGAGAGCATGCTTAAGATTAAGATGTTATACTAAATTTTCACTTAAATAATGAAACTAGTTCTTACATATCTTTCTATAAATGCTAAAATTATATCAGACTCACAAAATGAAAATTTCATCTTAAGATGGTTATATCATTGCAAACTTGTATTGTGCTTTTCATGACTTTTTCATGTTTTATCATATGTAAAATATATTATCCAGGGGTTTTCTACTGAATACTAACACCACAATTGTCAAAGAGGAAAAGTGAGCATTTTTCTTTTTTAAAAAACAGTATCGGGCTTCCCTGGTGGCACAGTGGTTGCGAGTCTGCCTGCCGATGCAGGGGACAACAATTCGTGCCTGATCCGGGAGGATCCCACATGCCGTGGAGAGGCTGGGCCCGTGAGCCATGGCCGCTGAGCCTGCGCGTCCAGAGTCGGTGCTCTGCAGCGGGAGAGGCCGCAGCGATGAGAGGCCCACGCACCACAAAAACAAAAACAGCATCATATCAGCAATTTCAGATGTGGTAATGTTGATAGATCCCTAATGATAGCCAAGGAGATGACATTAAACAAATAAGCTAACTAATGAACTGTCTTATTTTCCTTTTCTATAATAAGTTCTAAATCAGTGTTTGGTAACAGTCTTAAAAACAAAATAAAAAATTGTAAGGACATATATAATGTATTATGTTGGTTAATTTTATTTGTCAATTTGGATGGACCACAGAGCCCAGGTACGTGGTCAAACATTAATCTGGATTTTTTTTTTTTTTTTTTTTGCGGTACGCGGGCCTCTCACTGTTGTGGCCTCTCCTGTTGCAGGATATGGCTAAATGTGTGCCCCCAAAATTCATGTTGAAATCCTAACTTCCAGTACCTCACAGTGTGACAATGCTTGGAAATAGGAGCTTTAAAAAGGTGGTTAAATTAAAATGAGGCTCTTAGAGTGGGCTCTAATCCAATCTAACATATGACCTTAAAAGAAGAGGAAATTTGGACACATAAAGAGACACCAGAACTGTGCACATATAGAGAATCCATGTGAGAACACAGCAAGAAAACATCTATCTGCAAGCCAAGGAGAGAGCTACTGACAGCTTAATCTTGGACTTCCAGCCTCCAGAACTGTGAGAAACTACATTTCTGTTGTTTAAGCTACCCAGTTTGTGATATTTTGTTATGGCAGCTCTATCAAACTAACACATTCAACATTTTCTAGCTTGTGTTCAGGATATGGAGACGCCTTGTCTCTTGTACCGATGTAAGCATTGCCTATATCCCTGGATCTTTGCTGTGAGACTGCTGCTCCCCCAGCATTAGGTGTCCAGTTGCCTGTGCCCAGTAATTTTCCTGCCATTTCCCAGATGTAGTGGTTTTTGTTTGTTTTGTTTGTTTTTCTCTGTTCTTCTCCTTCAGTTGCAATGGCTCTTCAGCTATCATTGGAATCTCAGTGTTTGCTGCCCTTTTATCAAGGGATTAAGCCTTTTTTTCCTTAAGATATGAAGTTCTAGGCAAGGATTTTTGTTGTTTCTATCATAGTGGTCGTTCCACTACCCAGGCTTAACACTATTCCATTGGCCCTAATCCTCCTTAAATGCATGTAATGACATCTGTTGAAGAGAGGTTGCAAGTGAGAACAAATTTGCCTTGTTTCTAAAACTCCCAGGGATTCTATACTATCACATTAACTCACATTACCTTAGCAATTGTTTAAAACTTTTAGCTGAAATCTTCTTACTAATGCTGTGCTGTATCCTAGGTTATCTAGTGTTTGAAACTCGTATCTCTTTGGTGGTACCTTTCTTTCCTTGAATTTCAGCTAGTTGATTATATCACAACCTTAACTTTCTGAGAGTTTAAAGATGAATTATAAATTTGCATTCTGTCTGTCTGATTTTTCTTGTTGTTAGGTTGGGAGATAAACTCTTTTCAGTTTTCTATATATGCTAAGTGGAAACAGAAAGGGGAAAAATCATCTTCATACGGACATCATTAATAGTTTGAAATTCAACATTTTTTTGTTGTTGTTGAAAGATTTAATAAATGGAAAGCAAGTAATGGAGTTAGAATTTACTAATAGGTTTCAAATCATAACATGCAACATCTTACACTAAGCTGAGCCCTGAAGAAACAGCAAAATTTGTGTGTGCCACGGAGTTTATGCAAATCAAAGTAATTTATTCTACAGTACTCATCAGATCAGATACTTCTAAGTTTGTCAGAGATTGCCCTCCCAGGTTATTCACCCCTGTGTAATGTTACGTCTATCAACTATCTGACCTGTGGCAGTTCTTAACGATATCAAAGGATTCACCGCAAGAATGTAGCTACCTGACTTGTTTTGTAATATAGCAAGTTTCTCAATAGTTTTTGATGCAAAGTTTTAAACATTCTAAAAATTTTCTAAGTTAATGATTTCCAAACAGCTGCATTCATAATAAGTCTACTCCCTTGTATTGTCTTTGAAAAATAAATCAACATTAAATTTCTTTACATTTATGATTCAGTCAGATGGGATTATAATCACAGCACTTATACACACTATTAATAAGGTAAAACTCAAACAATAACTTATCATAGGATAGGTCTGGGCAGAATTCTGAGTTTTTTTCTTTTTTTCTCTTTAACTCCATTTCACCTCTTTACTCCCCTAAAGTCCGGTTCAGTACTTCCAAATTTATCCTTCAAATGTGTAGGATATTCTTCGACTACGCTCTTTGGCTGAGATGTTCCATCAACTTCTTAAAATGTATTGTTTTTTCTCTACCTCATTTTCTCAGGTTCAGTCTCCTATTTACTTTGTAATTGTTATTTCATAAGCAGAGTGGATGAATCACAACAAAAGTAGTCTTGACAATCAAACTATTTAAAAGGAAATCAGTGAAGAAAATGTATTCCAAAATTGACAAATGGCCTCACCTTTGCTTCTTCCTCTTATTCTACTGTCCTAAAAACAAGGTTCTTTCAAAAGCAAAGCTCAGTAGGCTTATGAATACCCTTCGTGTAAGAGTGAATGGAATAAAATGAATTCACTTTGGAAAAATTCTAGTGTGGAACTTATACTAAGAACTCATAGTTATGAGTCTGAAGAGAAACCAAAGTTTTAAGGTACGGTCTTAGAGAATATCCCTAGAACTTTCTGAACTTTCTACAAAGGCTCTTTTTGTGTGAATGTTGGCATGTAGATTTTGAATGTCTATTTCTACAGCTTTGACATGGTAGGTTGAGGATGTGGAGTGAAAGGCAGATGGGAACAGAGAGTGAAGAGCAGATTAACAATGAACCTAGCTTTTCCCATCACGAGGTCAGAAGAATTATTCATACTTTATTTTCAAATAAATAATATTTTGACCAGTACCCATTTTTACCTTATGTAATTATTTTGCATGGAACAAACCCAGACCACTGCCAGATATCCATTCTGAACTAAAATCTTGTACTTCCTGAAAATGTAGATAATAAAAATAAAAATTTACTTTCTGTAATTAGCTGAAAGATGCCATTTTGCCAGTTGTTGTGCAATTTTGCCCTTTCTCCTCCTTTATTAAATTTTCACCTGTTCATGTTGTAATATAAAGGAAGAGAAGGGAAATGGAAAGAAATTTGGCTCCCTGGGTTGATTGCTACTACTCTTTGTAGGGTACATCATATGCTTTAACCTTTCATTAGTTAACAATATAGGACTTGAAGAAAATAGTTTTAAAAATTGTGTTCAGGATATTTCTAAATGGGAATAATTGTCCTTTGGAGAAAAATATAATTCTGTGTGTATTTTAATTTCACCCCTAGTAAGAGTAGGAAAATAACGGCAACAAATTTTATCTCTACTCTCTTACTATATCCTAGAAACAGCTCTAAATTGGCAAAATAAAATAGAATGTGTGATTATTTTGAAAACTTAGACTAAAGCAGCTATTTGGGAAATAAAAAGCCTGACTGCTCACTTAATAAAGTAAGTTAGGCAACTTTTTAGTCTCAAATTCCATGTTTTCTTTCTTTTATCCAGCCATCAAAGAATATGTCGAGGTAAAAAAGTACTTTGCAACCATTTATGCAAGTAAAATGAGTAAAATACTACATATTAATATGGGCTCTATGATATTCCTAAACTACATAATTCCTATATGAATTAAGGCAATGCATTTTACATGAGATTTTACAATATCAGGCACTATGTTAACTACCCTGCAAAACTTCTAAAGTTTATGGGGTGCTCACTTTCCCTTCCTTCCTGTTCACCAAAAGAGAATGTTTGGCTCCATGTCAAGCACAACATGGAAACCTTAAAATAAGGGGTCTATTTTCCAATGGGATAACTAAACTGACAAAAGTTCAATTCTTCCACGTGATGTTATCTTTCATTTTTCATTCACCCAGTGTGGAAGAAAACTAGGGCTGTACATGAACTGGGCATCCCTTTAGCCTTTGTGATGAGTCAAAACAACTCAGGCAGGATCTCAGCAAAGAAAAACACATGGTGGAGGCACTTCATGTCTGCTTATGATCACAATGATGGCAATAATACCAGTGATCTTAACATTCAATATTAATTGTTTACTATGTAGCAGTCACAGTGTTTAGCACTTTATGTGCATTACTTCATCTAATTCTCATAAAATTCTTATGAAATAACTACTGTTATATATCACAAAAAGAGTAACTGAGGCTTAGTAAAGGATTCAAATCCATTTTTAAACTTAAGTGTAAGTAAAAGATATCCATGAGTTTATACTTTCCTAACCTAGTATAGCTATAAAGAACACCAGTTACAAATAAGTAGCTGAAAGTCCTTAAATGATCCTTGGAAACAAAAATTTTATCTATAATAGGAGGTTGGTGGGTGTGGTAGTTTAAAATATGTTCACAAATTATTTGATACTTCTGTGATGGTTAGTTATATGTGTCAATTTGGCTGGACTAAGGGATGACCAGACAGTTGGTAAAACATTTCTGGATATGCATGTGAGGGTATTTCTGGAAGAGATTAGCATTTGAATCTGTAGACTGACTTATGAAGATCATCTTTACCAATACAAGTGGACATCATCCCATTTTATGAGACCCTGAATGGAACCAAAAGGCAGAGGGAGGATGAATTTGCTCTCTGCTTGAGCTGGGATGTGGGACACCCATTTTCTGCCCTTGGATATTGGCAGTCCTGGCAAGGGATCTGGACTGAATTACAACACCAGCTTTCCTGGTTCTCCAGCTTGAAGAAAGAAGATAATGGGATTTCTGAGCTTCCATAATTATGTAAGCCAATTCTTGTAATAAAAATCAACTCCCTCCCCCTCAGATATACATATAGATATAGATATACAGATATAGATATCTCTCTCTCTCTCCCTCTCTCTGTCTCTTTCTCTGTCCCTCTCTCTCTTTCTATATATATATAATTATATATTATATTAATATATATACAATAATCCTATTATAATAATAATAGGATTATTGTATATATATTATATTAATATATATACAATAATCCTATTATAATAATAATAGGATTATATAATATAATAGGATTATATAGAATTATATAATAATAATCCTTTTATAATAATCCTATTATATCTCCTATTGGTCCTGTTTCTCTGGAGAATCCTGACTATAACAACTCCCTACAAATTTAGAGCCAAATCCACCCCACTCTACCCCCCTATAGGTGCGTGAGTTGGACTTAATGACTACCTTCTAATGAAAGTAAAATGCTGTCTCTGGCACTAGGTAATAAAAGTCATTGTGGCTTCCTCACTTTGGGGAAAGCCAGTTGGCAGAGCCATATTAACCAAGACCCAAGGTTTCCTGCTAACTTCCATGTAAATGAGTCATCTCAGAAACTTCAGATGACTGTATCTCAGACTGATCTGTTGACTGCAAACTTCTTAGACACTCAGAACAGAGCCAACTGCTATACAGATCTTGAATTATTGATCCAAAGAAAACATGATGAGATAATGTTTTTTTGTTTGTTTGTTTTAAGCAACTATGTTTTGGAGTAATTTGCTATGCAGCAATAATTAACCCATATATTGAGAACTATTAATGTTGGCTCCATCTCCTTTAAAAAATAACAAGCAGAAGAAGTTTTCAAAATATAATAAATAATGACCAAACTCTCCCTTTTAACAGTTCTTAGTGTAAAGGAGCATAAATAAAACACTAGATACAATCCAGGTTGCCTTCTATAAAAATGTAGACAGAGTAAGAAAACAGAGCCATGTGCGAGATATTTTACCTGCGAGAATCAGGGAAGGTTTCATCAGAGAAGTAACATGAAAACTGAGATTTAAATCAACTATTTAACTTCTCTGAGCAAGTTACTAGACTGTTAAATAAAATGATGTGTTACACATATAAATAAGTCCCACAAAAATGGCCCTTCTTGAGATCTACAGAATGAAGATTTATATCTGCTTCATAGAAAAGAAGTATAAGATAACTGGTTCTATTAAGTGCCTGAAATGAAATTTAAAGTAGAAAGCGTCGGAGGCAAACATATGTTTCTACTAAATGAAACTCAAATGAAATTTAGCATACATACTAAGGAAAACTGGCTAATGTGCAATTAATCTGCATTTTAATAATTCTTGTATAAATTATATTCCTCCTGAGGCAGTCATTCTGAATTAACTCTTTTTTTTTATCTTGAGTTACTTACATGTAAGATGATATTTCTCTCAAAAAATTTTCACTCAAGTAAGTCTGTCAATTTTCCCTTCTAACCAATTAATTCTTATTAATAACATTAAAGATATTCAGTCACCTCTGGACTAGGGTTTAGTATTCATGAATTTAAGCCTTTTCTACTTTTGATTCTAGCAATTCCTATAATTTGGCATTAATAATAATGTGACTGTTTAGACGCAGTTGAACATTAAAGTGCTCTTTAGTCAATATCATATAATTTAACTGACTTGTGGATTCAAAAATAATTCTTAGTTCTGCCCAGAACGCTGTAATTTCTACAAAGGGTATCATTTTAAAGTTGGACAAAAAGACAGACTGAACACCAAGCATTCTCTCTTTCTTATGGACATACTCAGGATGTCTTCTCTACATTTCTTAAAATCACTGCAGCCAGTATCCAAAGGTAGCAAGTGAAGAAACAAAACAAAAGAAAACAAAATATCAGTCGTAACAGTAAGAAGAAATAAGGTCAAATTTTCTGAGGATAGGAAAAGATCTCCACCATTTAGAAGGCATTTGTGGAATCAACATGGCTTTGTTTCTTTGTTATTGTCTATTTACTTGTTTGTTTTAGAGGAAAAATAATGAAATCATGAGTCAGATGAAGGAAATTTGACTCATGACAGTCTCTTTTTGACTAAATATGTACACTAGTATTTTAAGGCACTTCTAAGCCTCCATTTTCTCATAAATGAAATGAAAAAGGTAACAATTCCTCAAAGTTTGTGATACTGATTTTAATTACAATAAAGTGTGAGTGGAATGTGAGGCATTATGAGAATTTAGTGCCTATTCCTCTAGTCTGTTAGGTTTTTGCGTTCATGTATGATGACAAACTTGTCTTTATTCCTACCATTTATCACAATGACTGTGAAAAAGAAGGGTTACTTTAAACCTGTGTTGAGTGATTGATTAAAAATAAGACCATAAACAACATGAAAAGACAACCCACAGAATGGGAGAAAATATTTGCAAATGATGCAACCAACAAGGGTTTAATCTCCAAAATATACAAACAGCTCATACAGCTCAATATTTAAAAAACCAAACAACTCAATCAAAAAAATGAGTGGAAGACCTAAATAGACATTTCTCCAAAGAAGACATACAGATAGCCAAAAGACACATGAAAGGATGCTCAACATCTCTAACTATTAAACAAATGCAAATCAAAACTACAATGAGGTATCACTTCACACCAGTCAGATGGCTATCATCCAAAATTCTATGAATAATAAATGCTGGCGAGAGTGTGGAGAAAAAGGACCCTCCTACACTGTTCATGGAATGTAAATCGGTGCAGCCACTGTGGAAAGCAGTATGGAGGTTCCTTTAAAAACTAAAACTAGAGCTACCATATGATTCTGCAAGCCCATTCCTGGGCATGTATCTGGAGAAAACCATAATTCGAAAAGATACATGCACTCCAATGTTCACTGCAGCACTATTTACAATAGCCAAGACATGGAAGCAACCTAAATGTTCATCGACAAATGAATGGATAAAGAAGATGTGGTATATTTATATAATGGAATATTACTCAGCCATAAAAAAGGATGAAATAATGCCATTTGCAGCAACATGGATAGACCTAGAGATTATCATAACAAGTGAAGTAAGCCAGACAGAGACAGACAAATATCATACGATATTGCTTATTTGTGGAATCTAAAAAAAAAAAGATACAAATGAACTTACATATAAAACAGAAATACACTCACAAACATAGAAAACAAACTTATGGTTACCAAAGAGAAAAGTGAGGGAGGGATAAATTAGAAGTTTGGGATTAATATACAGTACTGCTATATATAAAATAGATACCCAACAAGGACCTTCTGCATAGCATAGGGAACTGCACTCAATATTTTGTAATAACCTATAAGGGAAAAGAATCCGAAAAACAGATATATATGCATGTATAACTGAATCACTTTTCTATACCCCTGAAACTAACACAACATTATAAATCAACTATACTTCAATAAAAAATAAATTTAAAAAGAGACACTGCTTCAATTTCTTTCAATTTCCTTTCTTATAAGTACATGGGTTTATATATTTCCAACTAATGATATTAAGAGAAGAATTATTTCTTATACAAGTTGTGGATGTAAATTCAAAACTAAAAAATTTCAGAAAGTATATTTTATACTTCAAATGCTTCTTTTCTTATCCAGTTCCCTTAAAAAATACTGTCATATATTCTGATATGGTTAAAGATGTAATAGAAAAGTAAGAAACGACTATAAACCTAACACACTCAATAATATAGAGCGGATTGTAATGTAAATTTATCTAACTGTATGCCAAGAAAGGGAAAAGCGTATACACAGATTGAGATAAACATAATAGGTCAGGGCAACCGTAAGTGTAAGGGAGTCTAGAAGAAAATATTTCCCCATTGTTGGTACATGGGACATGGCAGTAAGAAGTCTAAGATTAGCCAATACTTGTAAATACAAAAAGTCATGCATTAGAACTTATCAGAAGGATATATCAACAGGACCTGGAGTATAGCACATGTTATAAGCCAAATCACTTTAGCACTTAAGGTGACATTGAAACTAATCACTTTTATTATTTAATGAAGTCCCCATTTTAAAGAACCACTTCAAATATTTTGAAAGGAAAGCATCTGAACAAATCTGTTCTAACTTAATTGGTTTATTATCAAGATTCTGAAATCTAAAATGGATTAAAAAATTAAACAAAGAATAGCATCTAAATAATAGTCTCTGAATAAGGCGTATTTTAAGTCAATATCTATTTTACAATGTTCATATGCTGATGTTCCTATTTATAGCAGGATCTTTTTTTTTTTTTTTTTTTTTTTTTGCGGTATGCGGGCCTCTCACTGTTGTGGCCTCTCCCATTGCGGAGCACAGGCTGCGGATGCGCAGGCTCAGCGGCCGTGGTTCACAGGCCCAGCCGCTCCGCGGCTTGTGGGATCTTCGCGGATCAGGGCACGAACCCGTGTCTCCTGCATCGGCAGGCAGATTCTCAACCACTGCGCCACCAGGGAAGTCCTATAGCAGGATCTTTTGATAGGGCTTTACCCATCCTGTTTTACTATAAGTGATATTTGGTTCTATCAAAAAAAAAAAAAAACTACGAAAGCAAACAAACCTTAGGACATTAGGGTTTCACAAAAGATAATTTAATAAGTCCTGAAAATTACATATTTAAGACATATCACAATTTCTGTGGTATATACCATGATGTTTTCATAAGGATTTTACTTTGGTCTTGACATTTAAATCTGGGGATTTTTTTTTTTTTTTTTTTTTTGGTATTAATGGCCTTGGTGATAACCAGAATATCAATAGCATATATTTTCAACACATATCATTATTTAGGGTGCAGCATGGGTATTAATTACATTGTATTGTGGCAAATATTTGGGTCACAATCTTCTTACCTTGCAGAGTAGTCACAGAACGTTCTCTCTTAACAGTCTTATATGTTTGCTTTAAGAAAAAATAAATCATCTCAGAATAGGATGTGGTTGGTTAGCATCTCTTAACTGTATGCCAAAATAATCATTTGGACCCCAAATCTACTAAATTTCAAGAATAAAGGTAATTTTACATTATGTGTTGGTTGTTATTGAAATTAAAGTGTTTTCATATATCACAGTTTTTTTTACAATCAGAAATATTGTTTTATTATATGGTGATAAGAGAATGAACACTCAATAGCCAAATGATCTCTGAATGCTACACAATTACTTGTATTTTTAAAATGCCAAAAGTAGGATATATTGAAAGTAGGATATTCATACAACAATGAAAACCTACATCTATATACATAGGACAGATTGTTGGTTGCCAGAGGCAGGGCATGGGGGTGGTGGTGAAATTGGTGAAGGGAGTCAAAAGGTACAAATTTCCAGTTATAAAATAAATATGTCAAGGGGATGTAATGTACAGCATGGTGACTATAGTTAATAATACTGTACCACATATTTAAAAGTTGCTAAGAGAATAAATCTTAAAAGTTCCCATCACAAGGAAAAAAAAAATTGGTAAGCTATGTATGGTGACCTATGTTAACTAGATTTACTGTGGTGATCATTTTGCAATATATGTAAATAGCAAATCATTATGCTGTACACCTGAAACAAATATGTTTCTCAATTATACCTCAGTAAGAAAACAAACATCTATAACTTCACACAGTAATAAGAATGAATCTCATGAATATAATTTGAATGAATGAAGCCAGATATGTAAAGTACACACACACACTACATATATATGTACATATATACATATGTACATACATATATATGTACAATATATGTACTATATATATGTACTATATATATATACATATATATATTTATAAGTAAAAAATAGGCAAAATTAATTTATTCTGTTAGATTTCAGGATAGTGATTATACTTGGTGGGGGAGGGGTGGATGGAAAGGGAAACAAGAGGGGTTTCAGGGATGCTGGCAATGTTCTTTTCTTGATCTGACTGCCAGTTACATGGGTGCGTTTAGTATGCAAAATATTTATTGAAATATAACTTAGTTGTGAGACAGTACTTTATGGGTCCCTTGCATTTGTGCATGTTGTGTGAGGAGAGGCACTGGCTGCCTTTTGTTCCAGACTATCTTTTCAGAGATGTTAATATAGAAATGGCCGTGGAAGATACAGAAATAGTTCCCTTCAGGGTGGAGAGAAGATTTGTTTCCTAATTAGTATAATAAAGATAATGCTTCTCTCTAGGAAATAATTTTAGTTGGTTTGCATGTAGCCCTTTATAAAAAAATTGGGCTTCCCTAAGTTCAGAGTTCCTTTCCTCTAATATAACCTACTGAATATGCAGATGTCACTGGGCCTTGTTGCACAACCTGGTGGAAACTGAGGCTCAGGAAGCATTGCAAATGACCACTTTTTAACTACTACTATTGCTGCCAAAAATAAACTGTCCTTTGCTTTTTCCTCAGGAGTCTCGTGACTTCTGCCAGCATCCATGAAATGGTGGTATGCTAACTTGCTAACTTGAAGATAGGGTAAAATCTCAAACCCTTCACATTTCTTGACACTAAAATAACCACTTAACAGATGTAGTAAATGTTGCATATTTTTAAATAGTAAACTACTATTCTTGATGCTTAAATGTTTATTTTCCATATGTGTATTGTACTTTAATAGAAAAAATTACTTGGAGCTGTATTCATTTCTCATAAATCACGAATCACAAGAGGAAGCAAATGCAGACACTACAGATTTCTTCTTCAAGAAGATATCCACCCACATACACACGAAATCAATCAAATAAAGCACCTGTTAGCATTTGTAGAGCAATAAACAAGTTTTTGAGTCCCAGCGCATTAGTTACTCTTTTTGGGAAGATAGTATTACTACAGAGCGTGGATTTCTTAAATCTCTGTATTTTTAATTATATGAAATTTTGATTAAATTTCCATTTGAAGAGTTGCCCTATTATATTTATGTACTCTGTGTCAGGTATTATCTATTCAATTTTTATTTTTCCCTTCAAATCAGTAATATTTAAATACTATTTCAAGATTTTTAAAAAATATAGTTTTATTTTATTTACTTTGTTGAAAGAGAGGCAAAGATGAGTGTGAAATTCAGTATTTGCCCAGTGAACAATAGTATCGTTTGTGATGTTTATGGGTGAATCTACTGGTAGAAGACATGATAACTGGAAAATGAGTATAATATCTTATTTGCACAAAGTTTAACTTTTTGGAGTAGCTGAACTCATATCATATTGAATCATAAGTCTATGGTGAACGAAAATACAGATAGTTACAGCTCTCAGCATAGTGAACAGCAAAACTGAAACATAGACAGCTTAATTTATTTTTCCAAAATTATTGAACAATTTTGTAGAGGAGGAACCTGAACTTTGATCTTACTTAAATGCCCTTCCTTTACTGTCAAAAATTTATCCTAAAAGGGCAAAAGACAGCCTTTATGTTTAAGAATACATTTACGGATTAAATGGCAAACACTTCTGGATGAAAACTCCTTGCCGTTTTAAAATGTGATATTGTGTAATTTCCACCTTTTAATTGTAGAAAAAAGGAATTTTTTTTCCTGAAAATTGAAATTGTATTGACAACGAATCATTAAAACTGAAATTCAGGAATTAGAAAACAATAACCAAATATGCTAGAAAGATAATACATACTCAGGACTTCAGTTCCCATAGGGTGCAATTTTCTCTAAAGCAGTGTCAATGACTCAACTCACTGTAATGATGTTTAGAGGAACCAGAAACGGAACCACAAAAATGCCTTAATAAAAAATAAGTTATCTGAGGATGGAAATGTCTTCTGTATGAAATATTTTGCACGAGCCCTTATGAGATTCCTCTCAGCTATACAACTAGGCCTGCTTTCATAACTGGGGCTGTTCTCGTGGGATTTTGCACTGCTTTTCAGCTTTGATAGAATAGAAAAGAAGGGAGGAGTATATTGATCTGATTGGTTAATCTAGGGACAAGGGTTGGTGAGCTGCTCAGTCGGCTTTTCAAAATAACAAAATACAGTTTTTGAATTATAAGCAAGTATAAAAGACTTATAATTTAAAGGGAAAACTGGTTTTGGGTGGTGATATTGTTATGATTCTTTGATCACGGCTCTCACCTCCCTACTCTTCATGTCAGATAATGTTGGATAGGGAATACGTATAACTATCATCCTATTACTATATTCAGAGATATGATAATTTGATTACATTGTTAATATCTTTTTAACATCTTTATTGGGGTATAATTGCTTTACAATGGTGTGTTAGTTTCTGCTTCATAACAAAGTTAATCAGCTATACATAGACATATATCCTCATATCTCCTCCCTCCTAGGTCTCCCTCCCATTCTCCCTATCCCACCCCTCTAGGTGGTCACAAAGCACAGAGCTGATCTCCCTGTGCTATGCAGCTGCTTCCCACTACCTATTTTATATTTGGTAGTGTATACATGTCCATGCCAATCTCTCACTTCATCCCAACTTACACCTTCCCCATCCCCATGTCCTCAAGTCTATTCTCTACGTCTGTGTCTTTATTCCTGTCCTGCCCCTGCGTTCTTCAGAACCTTTTTTTTTTATTCCGTATATATGTGTTAGCATACAGCAGTTGTTTTTCTCTTTCTGACTTACTTCACTCTGTATGACAGACTCTAGGTCCATCCACCTCACTACAAATAACTCAATTTCGTTTCTTTTTATGGCTGAGTAATATTCCATTGTATATATGTGCCACATCTTTTTATCCATTCATCTGTCGATGGACACTTAGGTTGCTTCCATGTCCTGGCTATTGCAAATAGAGCAGCAACGAACACTCTGGTACATGACACTTTTTGAATTATGGTTTCTCAGGGTATATGCCCAGTAGTGGGACTGCTGGGTTGTATGGTAGCTCTATTTTTAGTTTTTTAAGGAAACTCCATACTGTTCTCCATAGTGGCTGTATCAATTTACATTCCCAGCAAGAGTGCAAGAGGGTTCCCTTTTCTCCACACCCTCTCCAGCATTTACTGTTGGTAGATTTTTTGATGATGGCCATTCTGACTGGTGTGTGGTGATACCTCATTGTAGCTTTGATTTGCATTTCTCAGATGATTAGAGATGTTGAGCATTCTTTCATGTGTTTGTTGGCAATCTGTGTATCTTCTTTGGAGAAATGTCTACTTAGGTCTTCTGCCCATTTTGGATTGGGTTGTGTGCTTTTTGATAGTGAGCTTCATGAGCTGCTTGTAAGTTTTTGAGATTAATCATTTGTCAGTTGCTTCATTTGCAAATATTTTCTCCCATTCTGAGGTATGTCTTGTTTATGGTTTCCTTTGCTGGGCAAAAGCTTTTAGGTTTCATTAGGTCTCATTTGTTTATTTTTGTTTTTATTTCCATTTCTCTAGGAGGTGGGTCAAAAAGGATCTTGCTGTGATTTATGGCATAGAGTGTTCTGCCTATGTTTTCCTCTAAGAGTTTGATAGTGTCTGGCCTTACATTTAGGTCTTTAATCCATTTTGAGTTTATTTTTGTGTATGGTGTTAGGGAGTGTTCTAATATCATTCTTTTACATGGAGCTGTCCAGTTTTCTCAGCACCACTTACTGAAGAGGCTGTCTTCTCTCTATTGTATATTCTTGCCTCCTTTATCAAAAACAAGGTGACCATATGTGGGTGGGTTTATCTCTGGGTTTTCTATCCTGTTCCATTGACCTATATTCTGTTTTTGTGCCAGTACCATACAGTCTTGATTACTGTAGCTTTGTAGTATAGTCCGAAGTCCAGGAGCTTGATTCCTCCAGGTTTGTTTTTCTTTCTCAAGATTGCTATGGCTATTCGGGGTCTTTTGTGTTTCCACACAAATTGTGAAATTTTTTGTTCTTGTTCTGTGAAAAATGCCATTGGTAGTTTGATAATGATTGCACTGAATGTGTAGATTGCTTTGGGTAGTATAGTCATTTTCACAATGTTGATTCTTCTAATCCAAGACCATGGTATATCCCTCCATCTGTTTTTATTATCTTTAATTTGTTTCATCAGTGTCTTATAGTTTTCTGCATACAGGTCTTTTGTCTCCTCAGGTAGCTTTATTCCTAGGTATTTTCATCTTTTTCTTGCAGTGGTAAATGGGAGTGTTTCCTTAATTTCCCTTTCAGATTTTTCATCATTAGTGTATAGGAATGCAAGAGATTTCTGTGCATTAATTTTGTATCCTGCCACTTTACCAAACCCATTGATTAGCTCTAGTAATTTTCTGGTAGCATCTTTAGGATTCTCTATGTATAGTATCATGTCATCTGCAAACAGTGACAGCTTTACTTATTCTTTTCCAATTTGGATTCCTTTTATTTATTTTTCTTCTCTGATTGCTGTGGCTAAAACTTCCAAAACTATGTTGAATAATAGTGGTGAGAGTGGACAACCTTGTCTTCTTCCTGATTTTAGAGGAAATGGTTTCAGTTTTTCACCAGTGAGAATGATGTTGACTGTGGGTTTGTCCTATATGGCCTTTATTATGTTGAGGTAAGTTCCCTCTATGTGTACTTTCTGGAGGGTTTTTTATCATAAATGGGTATTGAATTTTGTCAAAGGCTTTTGCTGCATCTATTGAGATGATCATATGGTTTTTCTCCTTCAATTTGTTAATGTGGTTTATCACATTGCTCGATTTGCATATATTGAAGAATCCTTGCATTCCTGGGATAAACCCCACTTGATCATAATGAATGATCCTTTTAATGTGCTGCTGGATTCTGTTTGCTAGTATTTTGTTGAGGATTTTTGCATCTAAGTTCATCAGTGATATTGGCCTGTAGTTTCGTTTTTCTTTCTTTGTGATATCTTTGTCTGGGTTTGGTATCAGGGTTATTGTGGCATTTTAGAATGAGTTTGGGAGTGTTCCTCCCTCTGCTATATTTTGGAAGAGCTTGAGAAGGATAGGTGTTAGCTCTTCTCTAAATGTTTGATACAACTTGCCTGTGAAGCCATCTGGTCCTGGGCTTTTGTTTGTTGGAAGATTTTTTAATCAGTCTCAATTTCAGTGCTTGTGATTGGTCTGTTTATAGTTTCTATTTCTTCCTGGTTCAGTCTCAGAAGGTTGTGCCTTTCTAAGAATGTGTCCATTTCTTCAGGTTGTCCACTGTGAGATTTTTAATCACAGTCTCAATTTCAGTGCTTGTGATTGGTCTGTTTATATTTTCTATTTCTTCCTGGTTCAGTCTCAGAAAGTTGTGCCTTTCTAAGAATGTGTCCATTTCTTCCAGGTTGTCCATTTTATTGGCATATAGTTTCTTGTAGTAATCTCTCATGATCCTTTGTATTTCTGCAGGGTCAGTTGTTACTTCCCCATTTTCATTTCTAATTCTATTGATTTGAGTCTTTTTCCTTTTTTTCTTGATGAGTCTGGCTAATAGTTTATCAATTTTGTTATTCTTCTCAAAGAACCAGCTTTTAGTTTTATTGATCTTTGCTACTGTTTCCTTCATTTCTTTTTAATTTATTTCTGATCTGATCTTTGTGATTTCTTTCCCTCTGCTAACTTTGGGGGTTTTTTGTTCTTCTTCCTCTAAATGCTTTAGGTGTAAGGTTAGGTTGTTTATTTAAGATATTTCTTGTTTCTTGAGGTAGGAATGTATTGCTATAAACTTCCCTTTTAGAACTGCTTTTGCTGCATCCCATAGGTTTTGGGTTGTCGTGTTTTCATTGCCAGTTGTTTCTAAGTATTTTTTGATTTCTGTTAAAATCTTTTGACTTTAACAATTTACACTGTGAATTAGCTGAGATTTTGGTAACATAATTCCTTGAAATTGCTTTTCCCTAAATCCTATCAATAAAGAATTTTCGGGATTTCCTGGTGGCACAGTGGTTGAGATTCCGCCTGCCGATGCAGGGGATATGGGTTCATGCCCCGGTCTGGGAGGATCCCACGTGCCGCGGAGCAGCTGGGCCCATGAGCCATGGACTCTGAGCCTGTGCGTCCAGAGCGTGTGCTCTGCAACGGAAGAGGCCACAACAGTGCGAGGCCCGCGTACCGCAAAATAAATAAATAAATAATTTCTCCTGTAAAAATGTATATTTGCATAATATCACCAGGAATTTCCAGTGGGAATCAAAATTCCGTGAACCATCAGAAGGATAAAGATGGTCAATATAGATATATAGGAGCACTTTATTGCTCTGTGTGTTGTATCTCTCACAATAATAAATTCTTGTGAAAGATGGTAAAACTATGCCTTTTTAGCTATTACAGTGAGGAACAATTCAATTCAATATATTTCTACATACATTTTCTCTAAGAATTACTTAACATTATGGAATTTTTCAAAATGATTTATCCTCTGGTACTTTTGGTAATGAATAAAATTATTTTATAGCATTAGCTCATATTCATAGTACTAAAACTTGTCCAAAATATTAGCAATTATATATTCACAACTTTTATTTTTATCATGGCCAATCATGGCTAACTTGACAATGGTCATAGTACCAAAACATATCCATGTGATTGAAAAACAAACTTTGAAATTAAATCTAGGAGTGATGGCTGTTTTTCATTAACTATTAAATCCAGATGCTAGTTGCTTTTCAGCCCTTGACTTAAAAATATGGGTAGCAATCTCCCTCTTCTCTGTGATCTTCTGCCTTCCAAATCTTCTAAATTCTCATGTTTCACACAATGTTCCTATTGTTGACAACTTACCTTTTCCTCCAACTGTTGAATTCTATACACTTTGACACTGGTCTTCCATTTCTATGAACTAAGAGAATCACTTTTGAGAAAGAAGAACTTTTCTTTTAATTTTATACCCTTCTTACTTTTTGAGTTTTTAATTAAAAATATGTAATACTTTCATGAATATAATTGAATACAGAAAAAAGTCAAAACAATTTTAAGATGTCTGTAATTTTGAATACTTCAGCCTAGAAAGTATATTATATTGTTCTAGTTAATTCAAGCTTCAAATCAAGGTAATAAGTTATCCTTACAGAAAATCTACAACGGAGGGGTAGTCAACTGACATTATTTCAGAAAGATCACACTTCAGAGGCACTATTATAATCCCTTCAGTGAGCCTTATTTTTGTCAATATGTGAGGTTTTGCCAAGTGGTATGATAAATATGAGATATAAATTTTTATCAGTGAATCATAGTTTGTTAATCAGCATGTATCTTGTTATGAGTTTGGGGTGAATGCTGTTGTCTTAGGTCAGCTACAAGGCTACAGAACCCAACCCAAGGGTTGTTGTACCATATGCCCTGATAGAACTTTACATACAAGAGGCAGGAGTACATGAAAGAAGACAGAGAGCTTAGTGAATAGGTTCATGAACTGTTAGAGCTTCTTTTCTAATGAATGTTTTTCTAATACATGTAAGTATGTATGACAGAATTTGGGCTGTGGTTTGCTTTAATTATAACATTTGAGTGAGGTGAGTGGATAGCCATTCATGGGTTCAAATTTATTGTAGGTCGAAGGGAAATTTCTGAAGGCTTTCAAGCAAAGAAGAGCCATGACACAATTTGTATTTTAGAGTGAGAGCTACTATGAGGAGCCTGAACTGGGATGAGTTGGAGGAACAGACTGGAAGGCAAACAGATTTTGGCTCTATTACTTTCCCTTTTTTCCTACCCTATTAAAATTCCCTGATCAGTTATCAAAAAAAGGTTTCAAGGTATCCTTCTTATTGTTTGTGGAGATGTTTGTAGAAAAGATCTTAAGCCCTTTACTGCTGATTATGAGTTACACAGCAATCTAGCTGTAGAAAAAAATATAGCTGAATGCAAAGTTCAACAAAACATCATTTAGACAATAAAAAGTAGCAAACAATAAGTGACATAAGACAGAATATGATAAATGCTCAAATGGAGGGTTGGAGTTCATTCTGCTGAGTAGTGGAAAAGGATACAATAAGCCTCAGCTTGGCAGAGGGGCATATTTGATAAGTGATTCAGCTATTAGAATGTACATTCAAGAATTAACTTACTAAAATGATTAAGATTCATTAAGTAACATGTCTTCCTTAAAAACTCTTTAATATTTCACATGAGTGAGTGGCAGATATAAATGTTTCAGTTTTACTTGGCTTCATGATGCATATGGATCAAACTAGAAGGTATACAAAACATCTGTGCTAATTTTGATGACGTAACCCTATCAATGAGGTTCAACAAACATTAGTGTTATCATGCATGGCGAGCCATGTGTAAGTATACAATGCAAGTCTAGATTTTTGGGATCATTTTCACATAGAACAGAAAGGAATAAGAAGCTTACTACAAACCTTTTCAGGAACATAGGCCTGGTTCTGGGCAGTGTCCCCATGGGCCTGAGCATAAGCTGGCATAATTTCTTCCATGGAAGGGATATTAAGAATGTTTTCTTGGGCTTCCCTGGTGGCGCAGTGGTTGAGAATCCGCCTGCCGATGCAGGGGACACGGGTTCGTGCCCCGGTCCGGGAAGATCCCACATGCTGCGGAGCGGCTGGGCCCGTGAGCCATGGCCGCTGAGCCTGCGTGTCCAGAGCCTGTGCTCCGCAACGGGAAAGGCCACAACAGTGAGAGGCCCGCCTACCACAAAAAAAAAAAAAAAAAAAAAGGAAGGTTTTCTTAACCAGTGAATCTCCCCTACCAGGATGGACAAGGGTGAATGGGATATAAAAAAGGTGCTATTTTTATTTAGTGACACTAGTATTATGTCTGAATAGGGGCCACAAAAACACAGGTGTTTGAGTTTCCAGAAGTCACTACTCCTTGCCTATAACCTGCACTTTGAAGCATATTTTAAAATTTATTTTACTCTATTTCAAAATTTCTGGTGCTCTATTAGTTCAAAAGGGCTGGCAGCATATGTACTATATTGCAACTTTAGTTTTAGAAAATATTTACGGCATTTTTATTTCATTTTCTTTCAGAGCCATCAGAGCACAAGAAGGGATGACTGTTTGTTAAATGCAATATTTTTTTCCTTTAACGGTAGTTTAGAAACACTATAAATAAGTTCATGGAAGTCTTCAGTACAAATAACAGTAGAATCACTGAAAATTATCTGCATTATGAAGCACATTTAATTTTAAACCATTTTTTCTTCAAATGACTCTTATGACCAAATAGCAAACACCTTAGAAATGATTCTGTAATGGAAATCGTCACATAAAATAAAACAACTCTAGGAGTCAAGGCTCTGATAAAAATAAACTGCAATATTCTTCTGTTGTATATTGCCTATTCCTTGCAAAGGAATAGTTTTGGGGAAAATCAACAGTATTTACAATTTTCTTAAGTTTAATGGAAACGTAGGTTTGAATTTTCAACTGTGAGTTACATGAAAATCTGCAAAGAAAGTAGTATACACAGCTACTTAATTACCCTGGTTCGTAATTAACCAACCCCCATATGTTTACATTTTCTTGAACACAGAAAAGTTGCCATTTAGTGTGTAACATTGTACAAAGTCCGTTTAGTGAATACAAGTACTGTATGTACACGAACTTCTAATTGTGTGTTTTATTTCAGATTTAAACCATTTTTATAAAGTAGAAGCCAGTGGGTAGCCACAGCTGGCGAAAGGAGAAAGCACTTGCTACTGCAGAGGACTCATTCATGAACTGCTTGAGCTGACTTAAATGGAGAGGATCCTATCACAAGTAAGGCAGCCACTGCGAAGACCTAAATATCTTGGTTTAAGATTACACTGATTTTGACATAAATATCTCACCTCTTTTTTACCCCCTTCCCTTGGATGTCATTTCTATGAACTTTGAAGCTCTTATAAATCAAAAATCAAAGTATGGCGAATATCAGGGGAAGTACAAATATGTAAAAATATTGAGTGCCAGGTTTATTGCTAATAATTTATTCTCTTAACACTCTTGCAAAATACACTTACACTGTTATTTACACTTTGAAGGTTAGGAAAAATCTATAAACCTATCGTCTTTTCTAGACTTCTAAGCAAGGAATATCTCAACCAAAATGAAACTCCTTGAGAATTTTGTTTTAGATTTAACAACTCATTCCTCCATGCCCTCATTCCTCACACTCCCCATGCATTACTCATCAAAGGACAACTTAAGAAATATGGTTAAAATGGCACAAAGGAAAAAAATCAATTGATTCTTAGGAACTTCCAGGGAAAGAATTTTAGTGAGTTGTTACTCTTAAATTCATTTAATCTACATTACTTTTAGGTAACATATCTTTTAAAAATGAAATAAAAACCTAAAATGGCAGCCATTGTCATACCACTCCCCACTGTAATTCCTGTTTTCCCAAGTCAAGCCAATTTAAATCTTATCAGCTTTTTCGTTTGTTTGTTTACTTTCTTTTTTTGTGTTTAATTTCATGTTTTTAAATAGCATAGCACCTTGTTTTATATTTACTTTTAAATTGTAGACTTTTGTATATAATCTTATCTCTAATGGAAGATTAAAATTTAGCTATTTCACATTATGCTCCTAAAATAAACATATCTCTACCAAACCAATATAGCTTAGATCTCAAGTTTACTTTCATTCCAGGTGAAATAAAGACATCACAAAATAGACCTCAGAGTGTTGATGAAAGAGGGTTTTATAAAATAGTAACAAGTAAATGTTAGTGGTTATAGATAGAGATTAATTATAATGGAATCTATACTAATTACATAGTCCATGGAAATTCTATAGTTTCGTTGAAGATTTCTGCAAATTTCCTCTGTTACAAGCTCAGTGCCACTTAATACTATAGTTCTTTAGCCTTTCGTCTATATTTATCTTACACCAAATAAATCCCACTGAGAATCTAAGCCACAATTTCATTTCCAAAATTAAAAAAATAAATTACTTTCACTGAATATTGGTAAATTAAAAGCCCCTTTCCACCTAATTTTTGAGTTGCTTGCAGATATCATGGTCAGAGTATTATCCTTATCACAATAGTACCCCGTCCCCTATTACAATAGTCCCTTTTACCCCCTTTTGCAAAATAAGATGCATTTGAATAAAGTCTCTCCTTAACTTAAGTCCCAATTTGTTTTTTATCTGAGTGTGAGTTTGAGAAACATTGCTGATGCTTTCTGGGGTTATAGAGAGGGACTATACGTTCCACCCGACAATTTTGATTCATGTCAATAATTCTTTTTTATTTTATTCCTGTTCCTAATCAATCCTACATCAATTTGCTCCTCAGAATTTCCTGGGAATTCTTAGAACACCAGTTAATTGACCTCCAAGTCTTTAGGAAATTTTATTTTTTCAGATAAATGCATACTTGAAAAAATATGAAATTATTCCATACAAGTATTTCATTTTGCCAGCAATTAAGAAGATTCTCATTCTCCAACTTGGCATGAGATTCTAGGTAAATCCTGTATATCTGAATATTCCTAGGTAAATAATTCTCAGTCCTCTACAGTAATTTTTATTAACTCAGTTGTTGGCAATAACACAACAGGTTTAGAAAATTTAGTAAAGAGGTATTTCACAGAATAAAACAGATTAGCGAAATTTGATTTTGGTCACTTTCTAAATCTAATTCCCATTGGTAGACTGTTTATAAATTTTTTTTAAAAATTACATATTCTATCATTTTGGAGATAGTAATGATTATTTATCATAAATATAATCAAATAGATACTGTTTTCTGAAGACCTGTGAAAATTTTAAGTCCCTATTCAATACTAATGCATTTCTAAAGTTTTAATAGTTGCTGATCATTTATACTCTTCCAACTACATGTAAAAAATTTTCATCCTGCTTTGTATTTCAAATATACATGCCTACTTCATAGTAAGACTATTGGTAAAAAAAAAAAAAAAATCTGCAATAAAAGTAATGAAAAAGGTGTCTACGGATAATTTCAATCTATGCTGCATTCAAATAAATGTTATGTGTTAGAAAATATTTCTTGGATTGGGACCCAGATTTAACTTCCAAAAATAAGATCTTAGGTAGGTAATTGTCATTAACAGAAGGTGAAATGACAAATAAAGCAATGCTATTTTCTGCCACTTTTAATTATATTGGATGTAGGAAAAGTTCTCCAAATTTGTTAATTCAAGTCATCTCCTGCCTCATTTCCAAGACTTTTCTATATATAAATGTTTTAAACCTGGAGCACTGTTTATGCAGTGCAGATTCCTCACTTCTGTCTTATTTTCCCATTCTCAGAGAGTTCCAAGCTAGATGTAGGTCATGCTTAAGCTAAGAGTTCTCACCCTGGTTCTAGGTATATGCTTAAAGACCATCACTGTACCCAGACTTCATGCTATCCTTCCTTTTAAAAAATCTTCTGTAATAATATTTTTAATGTATTTATTTCTCTGTGTCTAATTCAGTTTTTCTTTTCAAATATATCTTTAAAATTACCAGTTATTTTTACAGATGGTCTATTGTGCTCTCCTTAGCCATACATTAGGTTATATTATAAAATTATGTTTTTAGTTTCAATTTTTATAATTTTTCAAATGTGCCTATACATTTTCCATGGCATCCTGGTCTTGGCTCATATTTTACATTCCTTTTCAGTATCTATGATCAGTTCATTCATTGTTATGAAATACCCTTTTTATTATTATCTTGCTATCTCTGTTTATTAGACTTGCATATTGTTCTATTTGTTTTGCCTTGCTGACTGTCCTTCAAGATGTTTTATTTATACGTGTGATTTACAATGATTCTTATGCTAAACATATTTTTAGTGGATGTTATCTGTGAGAAACCACGTGCCCTGGAATCTGAATGTGTTGTTATAATGTTATTTTGAGTTTCTCTCTTTCTTAGCCTTATAGTTTTACTCAGGCCAAATAAATTTTAATGTTGATTTTTCAGTTATTTCCAACTACATCATTCTAGGGCAACCTCATAATGGTTTGTGCCATGCAATCTTATGATTATGATTTATTATAGATTATTACTGTTCTACTCACAGCCCAGGACAGATAGCCAATCTGCTTGTTGCCTCCTGGTATAGGAGATAAAGTTTTTCTGGTTTCTATGTCTCAAACAGTAGACAATTTCATGACTCCTAGCTTCATTTACCTAGCTTAGTCTGGTTCTCTACAAGGAGGAAACTATTTTCATAATATCTTTTCTATTACAGAGCCTATGCCTTAACTCCCAGACATTAGGAGATATATCAGCTATTAGTAATAGTAATACAACTATTCTATTTGTGAGCTATTTGATCCTATTCTTCACTCTAATGTTAATATGCTTTTTCACTTTTGTCACCCAGAGAGGTCATTCTTTCTTAGTTTAAGAGTAACACTTTCCTTTTTTAAAAAATCCATTCCTATGGAAAATAAGGAGAGTGATTAAATGAGAGAAGGAAAAAAACAATGGATAGAAGAAGGAAGGGAAGAAATTCATTTTCTACATTACCTCTGTATATTTATTAGAAGCTCATCTCATCCATGATGACTTCATCATCACCTCCTACACAATACTCTCTCAAATCTAGTCTTCCTAACTTTTGCATATGCTTTTATTTTTAGCAATAATGTATCTTTCTACCAACCTTCCTTTAAGTACATAAGCTATAACTGGATTTTCAATAGATTGCCACAAAACTTTCCCTACTACTAATATAGTGGGCACTCAATAATTGTTGCTCTTAAAGTCCAAAATATAATTTATAGCCTATACAGCCTAGTTGTATTTAGCTTCTGCCTAGATCTCTCTTCTTACTGCTTCTGTCTCTGTTCCATTTCTTCCCCTATAACCAAATTCACCTGCCCTCTCTCCAGTTCCACAGATATGAATTCAATTTGTGTGATAGCACATGCTTTCTTTAGACCTGGGTCCTTTACGTATGCTATTCCCTTTTCTTGAAATACTCCCATTTACATCCTGTGTGGTTTGATCCTACTCATCTTTCATATCTCATCTAAGATGGTACTCCCTTTAAATAGACTTGCATGTCCTCTTCTGGATGAAATGTCCCTCTTATTTGCCTTCCTTAGAATGCCATGTTCATATCATTATCCCACTGAATTATGTACTTAAATATATATTTGTATAACTTATAAAGTTCCAACAAGTAGGTAAACCTTTTTTTTTTTTTTTACTATACAATAATCTTTACTTTCTTAGGACTTGCATAGCCATGATAGCCTTAAGTTCAGACTCCCACCCTTGACTAAATTATGGGCTTATACTGTTCTCTATGAGTTGTTTAGGCTTTTTTAATTGGAGTATAGTTGCTTCACAATGTTGTGCTATTTTCTGCTGTACAGTGAAGTGAATCAGCCATATGTATACACATATCCCCCCCCCTTGTGGATTTCCCTGCCATCTAGGTCACCACAGAGCATCGAGTAGAGTTTCCCATGCTATACAGCAGGCTCTCACTAGTTATCTGTTCCATATAAAGCAATGTATACATGTCAATCCCAAACTCCCAATTCATCCCACCCACCCCATTTCCCCCCTTGGTGTCCATATGTTTGTTCTCTACATCAGTGTCTCTATTTCTGCTTTGCAAATAGGTTCATCTGTACCCTTTTTCTAGATTCCACATATATGTGTTAATATACGATATTTGTTTTTCTCTTTCTGACTTACTTCACTCTGTATGACAGTCTCTAGGTCCATCCACATCTCTACAAATGACCCAATTTGTTCCTTTTAATAGTTGACTAATATTCCATTGTGTATATGTACCACATCTTCTTCATCCATTCATCTGTTGATGTACTTTTTTTTAATACTGAGGAAAATAACAGGACTATTAGTCCCCCATTATTATTGAAAACCCTGTGCTTTCCCCATAATTTATTATTATTATTGATTAGTTATCTGCTCCTGTTGTGCTATTCTCATTTTATCAATAACCATCCATGCTGTTCCAACTCTCTAATGTCTATCTTTCCCCAGTATGCAAGCCACTATGTCCCCTTACTCATTCACTCAGGAGCCAGAAACAAACAATATTCTATGTAACAGAATGTGTATAAATTTTAGAGGTATCATAATAGCATATAATAAAACACAAAAAGCTAAAATTTGAATATCAAAATCACCTTTTCTGAATCTCAGTCTCTCCCCCAGTATGTATGTGTGTATATACATACATATATATTAAAGAATATATACATATATATATATATGTATTCTTATAAAAACTGCAACTTCCTTTTTAAGCTCCAGACTACAACCATTTTGTTAAGGGGCTAACTTTTCCCAAGTGACTGTGTTCCTCTATTTTTCAAGTGATGTATCTGATAAAATTTCTCTCCCTTCAAGTAGCTAAAGAAAAAGGAAAACTGCGAGAAAAAAAAAAAAAAAAACTGTACTTCACTTTGTTTTCAAAAAATTATATCCTAGCTAGTTTAAACTCAGCTTTCCCATGCAAGCACAGTGGTCCAATTATTTTGATATTACAACCAAATACATTCTTCCCTCTGTAGTCATCTTACTGTGCAGAAGTACATACTGTTTTTGAAAGGGTTTTAAAATTTGTTTTCTGTGCATTACCAATCAGTACTCATCTCTAAACTATAATGTTCACACTGAAGTCAAAACAGCCAGATGTCCAATAAAACCTATTCTTCCCTTTCCTGAGCATATAGCTAGACTATCTTTCCTAGTCTCCCTTATAATTAGGTATGACCATGTAACTAAATTTTCTTCACTGGGAAATGAACAGTAGTGTTTACCGCTTTTGGACCTGGCTTATTGATATCTTCAATACATACTTTTTCATGTCTCTTCCACTTTCCAGATGACTGCAATGGAAAACCCAGTTATGGGTCCCTGAATAACAATGGAAAGGAGATGTGCCTCTAATATGAACACCTGTCTGGAATATTATGAGTGAAAGATTAACTTTAATTGCCTAAATTACTACAATTTAGAGACACTGTTAGTGAAGCCTAGACAAGCTTAGCTAACATACACAGATACATATATTCTTCAAGGTTTTGTGTGGACATACCAGTGCTTAGCATGGTGAATTTTGCATAATTAGAACTTAACGGGATATAAGTATGGGGATGCATTGTGTGATTGAATGTAGTTTCTATATCTCAATTTAAAAAACAGAGGCAACAAAGTCACTAAGAAACCTCCACAAAGTACATTCTTCAGGCTCTAGTCCTGGATGTTCTAGTTCAGTAGGTCTGGGATGAGTCCTAAGAATTGATAAATAACTATATATAAAGACATGATTATGTTAACACAGCCATGCTTATGTTAACACAAAGACAGATGATTATGTTAACAGTTTGCAAACCACTGTTTTTAGGTTTTATTGGAAATTCTGATAGCATAATAAAATCTGCACCTATATAATAATCTCTCTAAACATGCAACTCATAAGACTTTTTTAGAAATTGTGGTTATTATTTGAAGAGTCAGGACGATATTTAGGTTTTATTTACCTAAGCATAGTAATCTTGATTGAAAGAGTGTCAATTTAGCTACAGGGTCTTTCATGTATTGAACTAACTTCTCAATGCATGTGGGCAAATTTCTATAATTACTTTCTCATGAAACCATATTAACAAGTGAGGAAAATCACTTCTGTTTTTCTCCTTTTATTGGAAAAAGTGAAGATTATACTACAGTTTGCAAGTAAATGATTGTTTTCCTTGTGAACTCATCAGGCACTGTTATTTTATTGCTAGCAAGTTCAGTTCCACTGATCAAGTATGTACACAGAATCTACTTTGTGTCATGGCCTCAGGTAAGAGCTGAGGATACAAAAGTACAGACACCCCCCAAAAGAAGAGGGATATACAATCAACACTTCTTAGATATTGACCACTCTGTGACCCATACAAATAGGAATAAAAAATTACCACCTTGGTCATATTACAGGGCCATTAAGACATGCTTTGATATCTTAAACTTATCAAATATTTGGCATCAAACTAAATCTCTAACCCCAATTTCTTCCAAACAAGCTGACTCCTGCCCCTGTCTTTATCATCTCCTGTTTCTTTTATCCTAGTATACTATTATCACACTTATCTTTATCCTCACTATTTCCTCACTTCATCTGGATTCCATCTAGCTCAAACGTCTATTAATTTGGGAGGTCTTCCTTGAAAACTTTATGTAAAATTGAACTTTACTGCCCATGTGTTCCATTTCTCCTTATCGTTTTTCATTTACTTATTCACTTATATTCTTTAACATTACATGTATTTGCTTATTTGTTTATTTTTAGTCATCCTTCATTAAAAGGCCAACTTCATGATGGCAGGGACTTTGAATTATATGTCACTTCTATATTCCCAGAACACGGGGGAAAGAAGACTCCTAGTTAATACTTTATGACAAATATGTAATAAATGTATGATGAATATGTAATAGATATTTAGTAAAGTGTCATTAATTAAACATATATACCCTTCCTTAGAAGAGTATCTAATTCTTTTTAACTTTGGGCTGTGAAGATAGCCTCAGTTTTCATTGAAAACTGCCTCTAGATCAATTCTTTTTGATTAGTTATTAGTTTTCTTTTCCTCCCTAGTATAAGAAAATTGGCCAAAACATAGTTTGCTTAAATTGGAATTTCAAAGCCCATAATAAATGATCCTTTAGTATTTTGGTGACCGACAGCCAGTTGACTATCAGTGGAATTATGAAATATTTATTTTCAAGAACTCAAAAGGAATAAAGGAAAAAAATCAAGTCTTTTTAAAAATCTCTCCAGAGGAAATGATTATCCATATCTGCAATACCACATCACTTTTTATAGCCAAATAGTGGAAAATACTAGATAAAAAGATATTTGATCCCCAGGATATCCTCGAATTGCTAAACAAGAATCAAACATCCTCAGTACCAGAGGGTATCCCCAAAATTTTAAGAAAAAAACTTATTGATAATAGGGTAAATTTTTTGTCAAAATAATACCATATTTAAAAAACATTTTAGGAATCAAAACTGCCTTATTTTCAGTATTTGCTTTGGGACACATAGTTTCATTTCTATTAAAAAGCAAAGATGTTATGCTATGCAATGCTGCAAACAATTAAGCCTTGGGCTCATTTTTCTGAGCTTTCCAAGACCTGAAAACGCTGTTGATTGATATTTTTGTATTTCTATATGTTTCAAACTAGGAAAGGTCACAATTCAGACCACATATCACTTAAGCAAATGCTATATTTTTATCAAACTTTTATTTGTTATAAGAGAAAAATCAATATACTTTATTAAAAATAAGATTTAAGAATGGTCTAAATATGCTCTTTGGGACTCCCTCAAGTTTCTACTATTTGTCAGACATAATATCTTCAGGACTTTTTGTTCAACTAATTTACAGATCTATATTCTATGACATCAATGACACTAAAGCAACCTCTTGATCAGGATAAGTTCTTTGTCTGAATATAACAGGGTCTATCATTAAAGTAGTCCTATTGATTAATCCTGATTGCTCCTCCAGAAATGTTGTCATGGAAGAAAGCCCATTATTGATCATCATAACTATTTTCATTACATTAGACTTGCTGTTATTTCTCAATTTACACTTTGTAAAGATGGAGGCAGGAATGTATAGCAGATAGTATCATAAACTTAGACTAACTAGATTTTTCCCAAAACTATATAGATAACTGGATAGTTTAAGAAATTATGATATTTATATGTTAAGCTCGGCAGAAATAGGATAACTGAATGAAAATAATAAGTCATTTGTTATCCATGTTGGAGATTGTTTCTCCTGCCATCCTTTTACCCAAGATAACTCTTACACTCGCTCTCACTCTCGCTCTCTCTCTCTGTCTATCTCATCTCCCAAGTGTGTACTTTCTAAAAAAAAATAATTAATTAATTTTTATTATTTATTTTTGGCTGTGTTGGGTCTTCTTTTCTGTGCAAGGGCTTTCTCTAGTTGTGGCAAGCAGGGGCCACTCTTCATCGTGGTGCGCGGGCCTCTCACTATCACGGCCTCTCGTTGCAGAGCACAGGCTCCAGACGTGCAGGTTCAGTAGTTGTGGCTCACGGGCCTAGTTGCTCTGGGGCATGTGGGATCTTCCCAGACCAGGGCTTGAACCCGTGTCCCCTGCATTAGCAGGCCGATTCTCAACCACTGCGCCACCAGGGAAGCCCCCCAAGTGTCCACTTTTTACACATAAACATTTCCATTGATTAGGAATGGCCCACAGCTCTTTGTCAATACATGACACACTTGATCACAGGATCAAATATAAGGATATTCTGAAGGGGATTAAATGGATTCTACATATATTGATTCTTAGCAGGCAGTTTTTTGTGATATGGCCCAAAACAAGTTATTTTTGTGTTTCAATGAAGAGCAAAATTAATATAAAATGATTTTTATTTATCTCCATGTGCAAATGACCTTTACAATTGAACTGACAAACAAAAGTTCCATAGAAGTCTAGGGCTTCCCTGGTGGCGCAGTGGTTGAGAGTCTGCCTGCCGATGCAGGGGACACGGGTTCGTGCCCCGGTCCGGGAAGATCCCACATGCTGCAGAGCAGCTGGGCCCACGAGCCATGGCCGCTGAGCCTGCGCATCCAGAGCCTGTGCTCCGCAACGGGAGAAGCCACAACAGTGAGAGGCCCGTGTACCACACACACACAAAAAAGTGCCATAGAAGTCTAGAGAATGAATAACCAGATGTGTATTTATTTGTTGGATTGATTGATGAAATCCCTGATAAAGCATAGGATTATGAAAGAAAAATATTAAGGTAAACATGGTTTTTACAAAAATAATTTTGTGAGATATAAATAGCTATTACTATACAAAGCAGTAAAGTCACATTAGATGCAACAAAACTTGGTATAGGTTAGAAATAGTGGATATTTGAATGAGAAATGAGAAATGTCTAAAAGTATCCTACCTTGCATAGCTGTCATTTACTCACATAACCTGTTATTTTGTGGATTATGATTTAAAAGCTACATTTTCAAAAATGACTTTTAATTATAATTATATTCACATAGCTACTATAATTTGGAGCCCTAATTCTGCCAGCTTTTTATTGGCTGTTACTCTCTGTTAAGTCAAAATTGTTCTTCTATATTTAAGACATAAAGGCTTTCACAACAAATAATTCCCTGAAACATAGCACTGTGGATAATTATTCATATACTAGACTTTAGGAATAGTTATGTAGATATCAGTAAAATTATCAGCTCATTCACATACAATGTCCTTGAAATGAATAGACTCAAAAATAATAAGGCTCTTAAAATGCATTTATATAGAGATTAACTTCCTGATATGAATATAAATGTTAGGGAACAAATTCTATAGCTGGAGATACTAATTGTGTGGATATTTCCTTTGAAAACTGCTACATGTAGTACTTAGGCATTATTTCTTTAAATGAATCCATTTAAAGGTAATATCATATCTATATTATAATTACATGAAACAATTGTCCATTCTTAAATTTAACCCCATATGGTTTGGATAATTGCAAGGCACACAGGTTTGATAAATAAATGTGGCAAAGCTAAAAAGATGGCAAAATAATTTATTTCCAACAAGAGAAACCAGAAAATGCTTTCAAATGAAAATATGTCATTAAACATTATTTCATTAGCATTCATTGAATCTGGAAAACAACATTAATTTGTATAATAATACATTTTACAATATTTTCTTAAATTTTTTTTTTTTTTTTTTTTTTTGTCTGTGTTGGGTCTTTGTTGCTGTGCATGGGCTTTCTCTAGTTGTGGCAAGCAGGGGCTACTCTTCATTGTGGTGCATGGGCTTCTCATTGCGGTGGCTTCTCTGTGTTGTGGATCACAGGCTCTAGGTGCGTGGGCTTCAGTAATTGCAGCACATAGGATCAGTAGTTGCGGTATGCAGGCCCTAGAGAATTCGGGCTTCAGTAGCTGTGGCCTCTGGGCTCAGCAGTTGTGGCACATGGGCTCTAAGGTTCGCAGACTTCAGTAGTTGTGGCACGCAGGCTCAGTAGTTGTGGCACATGGGCTTAGTTGCTCTGTGGCATGCGGGATCTTCCTAGACCAGGGATTGAAACTGTGTCCCCTGCACTAGCTGGTGGATTCTTAACCACTGTGCCACCAGGGACGTCCTATTTTCTGAATTTTTATTACTGATTTGAAGCAAGCAATATAGCAATATATGGTTGCAAAAAATAGCATTTATCTGTAAAGTAAGGTTTGCATCTGTAAAGGAAGGCAACAAATTTTGCTGCAAAAAAATGCTTGTCCTATTGCGTAGAGATGTCAAAGGGTCAAGTGAAAACTCAGCCAACTGCTTTATTTCATTTATTTTTCCCCTAATAGTTTATAGATTCTTTTATTACTTTTCAAATCCAACCTAAAATACCATAGTAACTCCACTAGCAAATTAGTATATGTAATCATCTCTGAGATTCTTACATAAAAATTTTAGTGATAAAATAATCACTTTAATCACTAATTTTATCAATGAGATAGAACACATTTAAATATGTTTAATAACATTTAAGCTGTTCACTGTCCAAAGAATTTAATGTCCTTTTCCCTCTGTTCACTATTGCTCTCTAACAGACTTAAAGACAAGTTATTTGACTTGAAATTTCAGTTATTCTTAAGTTTTGATCCATTTTTCTGATATCAATGTAACCATCTCCCCAACATTAACAATGAAATGCTGGCAATAAAGTTTCATTTCTCACCGTTTGCCATTTCTTTTGCTGCTACTAAAAACATTGCCTAGAGTTAAGTTCTTACTGAAAGAAGGTGATGTGCAAGCTTATTGTTTTCAAATAATTTTCCAAATGATACAGGGTTATTTCATTCCTTAATGTAACACTCAGAGATAACAACACCTGGGGATTTCAGAGTTGTTACAAAGTACTCAGAATTTACATTGCAAGCACTTTTAAAGTAGATGATCCTTAGCTAAATAAATCAAGCTGAATAAAACTGAAATCACCTCAGAATAATTCACCTAAACTTTCTTTTTTACTAGATAGATCTAATTTTTAGCATATATAATTTTAATTTCATAAGTTTAGTTTCATAAATAAAGCCCAATATAAATTTGAAAAAAGTTCTTCAGAAATGTAAGTTTTCATCATGCAAAAAACAGGCATATTCCATGAACTAGGTACTCATATTGTCATCTTTGCAGTGTTTACTCAAACAGAAAAGCGTTTATCATTATAGGATTGAAAAATAACACTATGAGTAAACAGCGTTTATTTACAAAGCTTATTTCCTTCAGAAAGTTTTCTTTGGACTCATTTCGCCTTTTCTAAAATTATACGTAGAACTTTGTATTCAAATGCATAAGATTTATATTTTTTTCTTGTCTATTACAATAATATAAGCCATTTAGAATACATCTATTTAACCTACTTCTTTGAAGAAGGTAATTTTTTACATCTTCTCATCACAGGGTCAATTATCATGGTCTGAATATTGGGTTTTTCAATTTATATCACTGAGTATTCCAAAGTCTGGTAGGGAGAATTCAAACACAACTTCTTTATTCACGAACTCAGCAAAAAATGATGTTAAATTAAAAAAAAAAAAAATCTAGTGTTGTAAACATATTACCTTCAAATTTTTTAATTGAGCATAGGATGTGATGATGAGGTCTATACTCAGTTAAAGAAAATTCATAACAAAGGTCATTTATTATAGTCCATTATTATATTCCATGATAAGAAAATCACAGTCTTCAGTACAGTAGAATTGGACATGCAAAACATAGCTAATAACTGGCTAATAATGACATTTGAAAGTCTATTTTGAACCACTTCTCAAGAAGTAATAAGATTGGTAGTGTTAAATGTGCATGTGCATGTGTCCACCTTTTATGAAATATAACGCTATGCAAATATTAAAAAGTCTGTCCTCAAAAACTTCCCATTCTACACAAAGCGATGAGCTTTATAACTAAAATGACAATAAGACAATTCATTATTTTCTAAATTACTTCATGTAAGATGGTATAGTATAAAGACCCTGAGCTCACTTCCTCTCATGAGCACCCCAAAATCACAACTATTTGTAGAACAACCATAAATGAAAAAGACTGGAACCCACTGGAAAAGACCTTCTACAAGTAAAGAGACAAAGAAGGAACCACAAGGAGATGGGTAGGAGGGGCAGACTCTAGATATAATCAAGTCCCATACCCCCGGGTGGATGACACAGGAACTGGAGAATAATTATACTGCAGAGGTTCTCCCACAGAAGTGAGAGTTCTGAACCCCCCTTCAGGCTCCCCAGCCCAGGAGTCCTGCACCAGAAAGACAAGTCACCAGAGCATTTGGCTCTAAAGTCCAGTGGAGTTTAATTTCAAAAGTCCCACAGGAATGGGGGAAATAAAGACTTCACTCTTAAAGGGTGTACACAAGAATCTCACTGCTCCAGGACCCAGGGCAAAAGCAATAATTTCATAGAAGCCTGGGCCAGACCTACTTGCTGGTCTTGGAGAGTCTTCAAGAAAGGCACGGGGCAGCTGTGGCTCAATGTGGGGGCATAGACAATGGTGGCAGCTATTCTTAGGAGCTCCTTCTACCACATGGACACTGGTGTTGGTGGGTGCCATTGCGGAATCTATCGTCTAGCTCATTAGCACCAAGACCTGGCCCCATCTAACAGCAGACTGGCTGCCTAAAGACTTCCTGAGCCCACAGCCACCTCTAGACATGCCTCTACATATAGACTGGCAAACCATAGGGCCGGGACCCAGCTCCACCCACAAGTGGACAGGTACTGGCCTTGCCCTCCAGCAGGCCTGCTCTAGCCTCTGGACTAGCCTCACCCACCAGGAAGCAGACTCCTGTTGCAAGAAAACCACAATCTCACAGTCTTTGGACTCGCTATAACCCAATACCAAACACCCCTCTTTGTATGATCAGTCCTAGTCACAGCAGTATTACTCCTACTATCACTACCCGTTTTAGCAGCTGGAATTACCAAATCAGGTGAGACCCTGCCCTGGGAGCAGGTGGGTCCTGGCCCTGCCCACTAGCAGTCTAAGACAAGCTTCAGGATACTCCAGACACCATAACCAACTGTGTCAGGAATCACCACCAACCCCAGTCATCTGACACCAGTTATTGGAACCCTGGGTACTGCAGTAAGACTCTGGGACACTGCTCTTCCTGCCAATAGTCTAGCACTAATCCCAGGACCTGGCTTCACCCACCAATGAGCTAACACTAGTTCTGGGGCCCTCTGTATTTCTGCAGTCAGCAGACTTGTGACCAGGCCCAACCAACCAGTAGCTAGCAGAATCCGCACAAGGCAAGGCCTGGCAACCAACGAGACAAGGGGCCAACGCAAACCTACCAGACTGCCCACAAAGCCAGCCACAACAGAAGAGCCCAAACAGCCCTCATAGAGAGAACCCCTAGAGCATATAGCTAGGGTGACAAGAGGGTAGTGTACTCCTGGGATGCAGAGGACATCTCCTACAGAAGGTACTTGTTCAAGGTTGGTTGTTCAAGATTGTAACTAACCTACCAGATACATAAAAATAAAAACAACAACTTAGGCAAAATGAAGCAGCAGAGGAACATATTCCACATAAAGGAATGAGATAAAACACCAGAAGAAAAACTAAGTGAAGTAGAGACAGGCAAGCAACATGAGAAAGAGTTCAGGGTAATAATCATAAAGATAATTAAAGAACTTGGGAGAAGAATGGATGTAAAGAAAGAAAAGTCAGAAGTTTCTGACACAGAGTTTGGAAATATAAATTAAAACCAAACAGAGATAAATACAATAACTAAAATGAAAAATATACTAGAATGAATCAACATACAATAAATGATACAGAGGAATGTATCAGTGATCTGGAAGACAGAGTAGTGGAAATCACTGATGCTGAACAGAAAAAAATAAAAAATAAAGAAAAGAAATTAGGACAGTTTAAGAGATCTCTGGGACAACATCAATCACACTAATATTCACATCACAGCAGTCCCAGAAGGAGAAAAGAGAGAGAAACGGGCTGAGAACACACTGGAAGATATAATAGCTAAAAATTTCCCTCACCTGGTAAAGGAAACAGTTACCCAGGTCGAGGAGGTACAAAGAATCCCATAAAGGATTAACCCAAAGAGGAACACACTAAGACACATTGTAATTAAAATGACAAAAATGAAAGATAAAGAGAGACTATTAAAAGCAGTAAGGGAAAAACAACAAATAACATACACAGGATCTCCCATGAGGCTATCAACATATTTTTCAGAAGAAACTCTCAGGCCAGAAGAGAGTGGCACAATACATTTAAAGCAATGAAAGGGAAAAAACTACAACCAAGCATACTCCACACAGCAAGACTCTTGTTCAGATATTATGAAGAGACAAAAGCTTTACAGACAAGCAAAAGCTAAAAGAGTTTAGCAACACCAAATCAGCTTTACAACAAAGGTTAAAGAATTTTTCCAGGAGAAAAAGCAAGGGCCAAAACTAGAAACAAGACAATTACAAAATGAAAAAGCACATTGGTGAAGGCAAACACACAGTAAAGTTTGGAAATCATCCATGCACAAAGCTAGGAGGAAGTTAAAAGACAAAAGTAGTAAAATTATCTATATCCACAAAGCAGTTAACAAATACACAAAACAATTATATGTAAAGCACAATGTCAAAAATACTAATCAGAAGAATACAAACACAGACTTTTAAAAATGCATTTGAAATTAACAGATCAGCAATTTAAAACAGTCATGTGTATATATCTATATAGAACTTTCTATATATAGATCTCATGGTAAACGCAAACCAAAAATCTATGATAGATATACACACACACAAAAAGAAAAAGGAATCCAAACATAACACTAAAGACAGTCATCAAGTCACAAGAGAAGACAGAAAAAGTATAAAGGAACAAAAAACCCTAAAAACACAATTCCAGGACAATTAACAAAATGGCAATAAGTACATACCTATTTATAATTACTTTAAATATAAATGGACTAAATGTTACAATCAAAAGACAAAGAGTGGCTGAATGGATCCATAAAACAAGACCCATAAATATGCTGCCTAAAAGAGACTCACCTCACTTCAGATCTAAAACACACACAGACTGAAAGTGAGGGGATGGAAAATAGGTATTCCACACAAATGGAAAAAAAAATGCTGGAATAACAATACTCAAATCAGGCAAAACAGACTTTAAAATAAAGACTATTACAGGAGATAAAGAAGGACACTACATAATGACCAAGGGATCAATCCAAGAAGAAGATATAACAATTGTAAATATATATATACCCAACATAGAAGCACATAATTATACAGGGAAAATATTAATGGACATAAAGGAGAAATCAACAGTAATACAATAACAGTAGGGGACTTTAACACACCATTTACATCAATGGACAGATCAAACACACAGGAAATCAATAAGGAAATGCTGGACTTGACACATTAGACCAGGTGGACTTGATTGACATATATAGAGCACTCCATCTGAAAGCAACAGAATACACAATGTTTTCAAGTGTACATAGAGCATTTATCAGGATATATCACATACTGGGTCACAAAATAAGCCTCAGTGTATTTTTTTAAAAATTGAAATATCATTAAGCATCTTTTCCAACAGTAATGCTAAAAGGTTAGAAACCAACTACAAGAAAAAAACTATACAAAGCACAAAAATGTGAAGGTTAAATAATATGCTGCTAAACAACCACTGGATCATTGAAGAAATCAGAGAAGAAATTTAAAAAAACTGAAATAGCAATGAAAATAACACTGAAACATGAAAACATGTTTTCATGAAATAACAATGAAAACATGACAATCCAAAACCTATGGGGCACAGAAAAAGTGGTTCTAACAATGAAATAACAATGAAACTAACAATGAAATAACAATGAAAACATTACAATAAAAAACCTATGGGACACAGAAAAAGTGGTTCTAACAATGAAATAACAATGAAAATAACAATGGAATAACAATGAAAACATGACAATCCAAAATCTATGGGACACAGAAAAAGTGGATCTAAGAGAGAAGTTTATAGTGATACAAGCTTACCTCAGGAAACAAGAATAATCTCAAATAAACAACTTAACCTCACACCTAAGGAAGCTAGAGAAAGAAGAACAAACAAAGCCAAAGTCAGTAGAAGGAAAGAAATCATAAAGAACAGAACAGAAATAAATGAAATAGAGACAAAGAAAACAATAGAAAAGATCAATGAAACTAAAACCTGGTTCTTTGACAAGATAAACAAAATTTGATAAACCTTTAGTCAGACTCATCAAGAGAAAAAAAAAGGGAGAGAGCACAAATCAATAAAGTTAGAAATGAAAAAGAAGTTACAACAGACACCATATAAATATAAAGGATCATAAAAGACAACCACAAACAACTATATGCCAATAAAATGGACTAAAAGAAATGGACAAATTCTTAGAAAGGTACAACCTTCCAAAACTGAAGAAGGAAGAAATAGAAAATATGAACAGAACAATCACAAGTACTGAAATTGAGATAGTGATTAAAAACTTCCAACAATCAGAAGTCCAGGACCAGATAGCTTCACTGGAGAATTCTATCAAACATTTAGAGAAGAGTTAACACCTATCCTTCTGAAGCTTTTCCAAAAAACTGCAAGGGAAGGACCACCCTGAAATGCATACTAGGAGGCCACCATCACTCTGATACCAAAACCACACAAAGATACCACAAAAAAAGAAAATTGCAGGCCAATATCACTGATAAACACAGATGCAAAACTCCTCAACAAAATACTAGCAAACCAAATCCACCAATACAATAAAGGGATCAACACATGATCAAGTGGGTTTTAATCCCAGGGATGCAAGGACTCTTCAATACCTGCAAATCAATCAGTGTGATACAGCACATTAACAAACTGAACAATAAAAACAATATGATCATCTCAACAGATGCAGGAAAAGCTTTTGACAAAATTCAACACCAATTTATCATAAAAACTCTCCAGAATGTGAGCATAGAGGGAACTTACCTCAACATAATAAAGGCCATATATGACAAACCCACAAAGAAGTAAAACTGCCACTATTTGCAGATGACACAATACTATACATAGAAAATCCTAAAGATGCTACCATGAAACTACTAGAGCTCATAAATGAATTCAATAAACTTTCAGGATAAAAAATTAATACACAGAAATCTCTTGTATTCCTATACACTAACAATGAAAGATCCAAAAGAGAATTCAAGAAAAGAATCCCACTTATCGCATAAAAAAGAATAAAATACCTAGGAATAAAACTACCTAAGGAGACAAAAGAACTGTACTCTATGACACTGATGAAAGAATTCGAAGATAACACAAACCAATGGAAAATATACCATGTTCTTGGACTGGAAGGATCAATATTGTCAAAATGACTATAGTACCCAAAGCAATTTACAGGTTCAATGAAATCCCTACCAATTTACCAATGAGATTTTTCACGGAACTAGAACAAAAAAGTTTAAAAGGTGTATAGAAACACAAAAGAACCTGAATAGCCAAAGCAATCCTGGGAAAGAAAAACAGAGCTGAAGGAATCAGGCTCCCTGACTTCAGATTATACTACAAAACTACAGTCATCAAAAAAACAGTATGGTACTTGCTCTAAACAGAAATATAGATCAATGGAACAGGAGAGAAAGTCCAGAAATAAACCTACACACCTATGGTCAATTAATCTATGACAAAGGAGGCAAGACTATACAATGGAGAAAAGACAGTCTCTTCAATAAGTGGTGATGGGAATACTGGACAGCTACATGTAAAAGAATGAAATTAGAACAGTCTTTAAAATAGTATATGAAAATAAACTCAAAACAGATCAAAAACCTAAATGTAAGGCTGGACACTATAAAACTAGTAGAGGAAAACACAGGCACAACACTCTTTGACATAAATCACAGCAGTATCTTCTCTTATACACCTCCTAGAGTAATGAAAATAAAAACAAAAATAAACAATGGGAACGTATTACACTTAAAACCTCTGTACAGCTAAGGAAACCATAAACAAAACAAAATGAAAACCCGCAGAATGGGAGAAAATATTTGGAAACGAAACTACTAACAAGGGATTAATCTTCAAAATGTACAAATAGCTCATGCAGCTCTATATCAAAAAAACAACTCAAACAAAAAATGGGAAGAAGATCTAAATAGACATTTCTCCAAAGAAGACATACAGGTGGCCAAAAAGCACATAAAAAGCTGCTCAAGATCCCTAGTTATCAGTGAAATGGAAATAAAAATACAATGAGGTATCACCTCACATGGGTCAGAATTACCATCATCAAAAAATATACAGACAAGAATTGCTGGAGAGGCTGTGGAGAAAAGAGAACCCTCATACACTGTTGGTGGGAATGTAAATTGGTTCAACCACTATGGAGAACAGTATGGAGGCTCCTTAAAAACTAAACATAGAGCTACCATTTGATCCAGCTATCCCACTCCTGGGCATATATTGGAAGAAAACCATAATTCAAAAAAACACATGCATCCCATTGTTCACTGCAGCATGATTTACAATAGCCAAGAAATGGAAGCAACCTGAATGTCCATTGATCGATGAATGCATAAAGAAGATGTGATACATATATACAATGAAATATTACTCGGTCATAAAAGAATGAAATAATACCATTTGCAGCAACATGGATGGACCTAGAGATTATCATATTAAGTGAAGTAAGTCAGACAGAGAAAGACAAATATATCATAGCACGCATATGTGGAATCTAATTTTATAAAAATGTGGGACTTCCCTAGTTGAGCAGTGGTTAAGAATATGCCTGCCAATGCAGAGGATATGGGTTCGATCCCTGGTCCGTGAAGATCCCACATGCCACAGAGCAACTAAGCCCATGCACCACAACTACTGAGCCTGCGCTCTCGAGCCCATGAATCACAACTACTGAAGACCACATGCCTAAGGCCTGTGCTCCACAAGAGAAGCTACCATAATGAGAAGGCCACACACTGCAACAAAGAGTAGTCCCCACTCGCCACAACCAGAGAAAGCCCGTGCACAGCAACGAAGACCCACTGCAGTCAAAAATAAATAAATAAATAAATAATATATAAAACTTAAAAATTAAAAAAATGATACAAATAAACTTATTTACAAACCAGAAACAGACTTACAAAAAACAAAAACAAAAACTTATTGTTACCAAACGGGAAATGTGGGGTGGAGGGATAAGTCAGGAGCTTGGAAGTAACATACACATAACCAACAAGGACCAACTGTATAGCACAGGGAACTCTATTCAGTATTCTGTGATAACCTATATGAGAAAAAAATATGAAAAAAAATGAATATATGTATATGTATAACTGAATCACTTTGCTGTATACCTGAAAGTAAGAACATTGTAAATCAACTATATTAGTGTCCATCGACAGATGAATGGATAAAGAAGATGTGGCACATATATACAATGGAATATTACTCAGGCATAAAAGGAAACGAAGTTGAGTTATTTGTAGTGAGGTGGATGGACCTAGAGTCTGCCATACAGAGTGAAGTAAGTCAGAAAGAGAAAAACAAATACCGTATGCTAACACATATATATGGAATCTAAAAAAAAAAAAAAAAGGTCATGAAGAACCTAGTGGCAGGACAAGACTAAAAACACAGATGTAGAGAATGGACCTGAGGACACGGGGAGGGGGAAGGGTAAGCTGGGATGAACTGAGAGAGTAGCATTGACATATATACAGTACCAAATGTAAAACAGATAGCTAGTGGGAAGCAGCTGCATAGCACAGGGAGATCTGCTCAGCGCTTTGTGATCACCTAGAGGGGTGGGATAGGGAGGGTGGGAGGGAGATGCAAGAGGGACCGGATATATGTATACATATAGCTGATTCACTTTGTTAGAGAGCAGAAACTAACACAACATTGTAAAGCAATGATACTCCAATAAAGATGTTTTTAAAAAATCAACTATACTCCAATAAAATTTTAAAAAATAAAAAATTTTAAAATTAAAAGATAAACACACATATTATTTATTATAAAATTTTAAAAAAGAAATCATATCAAGCATTTTTCCAACCACAACTCTATGAGACTGTAAATCACCTATAAGAAAAAATCTACAAAAACACAAATATGTGCAAGCTAAACAATATATTAACAAACAACCAAGGGATCACTGAAGAAATCAAAGAGGAAATAAAAAAAAATACCTTGACACAAATGAAAACAAAAGAACAATGATCTAAAACCTATGGGATGCAGGAAAAGCAGTTCTAAAATGGACGTTTATTGCAATATTCATGAACCTCGGAAACAAGAAAAGTCTGAAGTAAACAACCTCACCTTACAACCTAAAGGAACTAGAGAAAGAAAAATAAATAAAATCCAAAGTTAGTAGAAGAAAAGAAACATAAAAATTTGAACAGAAATAGAGACTAAAAACAAATAATAGAAAAGATCAGTGAAACTGAAAGCTGGATCTTTGAAAAGATAATGAAAATTGATAAGCCTTTAGCCAGACTCATCAAGAAAAAAAGGAAGAGGGCCCAAATCAATAAAATCAGAAATGAAAAAGGAGAAATCACAATTGACACCACAGAAATACAAAGCATCGTGAGAAACTACAAAGAACTACTGCTTCCCAATTAAATGAACAACCTAGAAGAAATGGACAAATTCTTAGAAATGTAATTCTCCCAAGACTGAACCAGGAAGAAATAGGACATATGAACAGACCAATTACCAGTAATAAAATTGATTAGTAATTAAAAAAACAAAAAACAAACTCCCAACAAACAAAAGTCCAGAACCAGATGGCTTCATAGTTGAATTCTATTAAACATTTAGAGAAGACTTAAGACTCTCCTTCTCAAGCTACTCCCAAAAAATTGCAAAGGAAGGAACACTGTTGATCTCATTCTACAAGGCCAGCATCACTCTGATACCAAAACCAGACAATGATATCACAGGAAAAGAAAATTACTAGTCAATATCCCTGATAAACATAGATGCAAAAATGCTCAACAGATATTAGGAAACAAAATCCAACAATAGATTAAAAGGAACATACACCATGATCAAGTGGGATTTATCCCAGGGATGCAAGAATTTTCCAATATCCACAAATCAATCAATGTGATACACCACATTAACAAATTAAATAATAAAAGCCATATGATCATCTCAATAGGTTCAGAAAAACCTTTTGATAAAGTTAAGCATCCATTTATAATAAAAACTTTCCAAAAAGTGGGCACAGAGGGAATATACCTCAACATAAAAGGCCCTTTATGACAAACCCACAACCAACATCACTCTTGATGGTGAAAAATCTGAAAGCATTTCCTCTGATATAAGGAAAAAGACAAGGATGCCCACTCTTGCCACTTTTGTGCAACACCGTATTGGAAGTCCTAGCCAAAGCAATTGGAGAAGAAAAAGAAATTTAAAAAAATCAAAGTAGAAAGGAAGAAGTAAAACTGCCACTGTTTCCAGATGACATTATACTATACATAGCAAATGCTAAAGATGCCATCAGAAAACTACAAGAGCTTATCAATGAATTCAGTAAGTAGCAGAATACAAAATGAGTATATAGAAATCTGTTGCATTTCTATACACGAACAACTCAATCTCAGAAATAGAAATTAAGGAAACCATCTCATTCATCACTGCATCATAAAGAATGAAATACCTAGGAATAAACCTACCTAAGGAGGTAAAAGACCTGTACTAGGAAAATTATAAGACACTGATGAAACAAATTGAAGATGACACAAACAAATGGAAAGATATACCATGCTCTTAGATTGGAAGAATCAATACTGTTAAAATGACTGTATTATCCAAGACAATCTACAGATTCAGTGTAATTCCTATCAAAATATCAATAGCATTTTTCACAGAACTAGAACTAATACTTTTAAATTTGCATGCAAACACAAAAGACCCCAAATAGCCAAAACAATCTTGAGAAAAATGAACAGAGCTGGAGGAAACATAATCCCTGACTTCAGACTATACTATAAAGGTATAGTAATCAAAACAGATGATACTGGCACAAAAACAGACACATTGATCAATGTAACAGACTAGAGAGCCCAGAAATAAACCCGGTTACTTATGGTCAACTAATGTACAACAAAGTAGGTAAGAATATATCAGAAAAGACAAGTCTCTTCAATAAATGGTGCTAGGAAAACTGGACAGTTACATGTAAAAGAGTAAAATTAGAACACCCTTTCAAACCACATACAAAAGTAAACTCAAAATTGATTAAAGACCTAAATGTAAGACATGACACCACAAAACTTCTAGAGGAAAGCATATGCAGAACACTCTCTGACATAAATTGTAGCAATATTTTTTGGATCTGTCTCCTAGAGTAATGGAAATAAAAGCAAAAGTAATACAAATGTGACCTAATTAAACTCAAAAACTTTTACACAGCAAAGGAAAATCAATAAAACAAAAACACAACCTACTGAATGGGGTAAAATATTTACAAATGATATGACCCATACGGGGATAATATCCAAAATATAGAAACAGTTCATACAACTCAACATCAGAAAGATAAATTACCTGATTATAAAATGGGCAGAACACTTGAACAGACATTTTTCCAAAGATGGCCAACATGTACATGAAAAGATGCTCAACATTGCTTACCATCAAGGAAATGCAAATCAAAACCACAGTGAGATAGCAGCTCATACCTGTCAGAATATCTATCATCAAAATGAATACAAAAACAAATATTGGTGAAGATGTGGAGAAAGAAAACCCACGTACACTGTGATGGGAATGTAAATTGGTGTGGCAGCCCTTGGAAAACAGTATGGAGGTTTCTCAAAAGACTGAAAATAGAACTACCATATGACCCAGCAATTCCATTCCTGGGTATACATCCCCCCAAAACAGCTAAAAACACTAATTCTAAAAGATATGTGTACCCCAAAGTTCATGGTAGCATTATTTACCCTTGCCAAGATATGGAAGCAACCTAAGTGGTGTCCATCAATAGATGAATGGACCAAGACTATATATATATATATATATATATATATATATATATATATATATATATATATATATATATATATATATATTTATATATATATATATATACACACACACACACATATATATACACATACATACACACACACACACACACACACATATATATATATATACATACATACACACACACTATGGAACACTACTCAGCCATAAGAAAGACTGGAATTGTGTCATTTGCAACAACATGGATGGACTTGGAGGATATTATCCTAGTGAAATAAATCAGAGAAAGAAAAATGCTGTATAATATCACTTACATGTGGAATCTAAAAACTGCAACAAACTAGTGAATATAACAAACAACAAGCAGGTTCACAGATGCAGAGAACAAACTAGTGATAACCAGTGCAGAAAGAGAAGGGGAGAGGGGCAATTTACAGGTAGGAGATTTAGACATATAAGCTATTATGTATAAAATAAACTACAAGGATATATTGTACAACATAGGGAATACAGCCAATATTTTTAAATAACTAAAAATGGAATGTAACATTTAAAAATTATGAATCACTATTTTATACATCTGTAACTTATATAATAATGTACCTCAACTCTACTTCAATAAAAACATAATACTATTAAATTTTAGACTTGCCTTTGTCAAAGTAAAACAGATGTGTATGTATTCTACTAAAGTAGATTAAACAGAAGAGTTATATGTCACCATCTAATCTTCAATATAAAACACATGAATTTTATGACTTTCATTAGTTTTCCTTCCAAAGGGAGAATATGGGCGTGTAGTTTACTTTTAGACAAGATAAACTGAAGCTGTGTTTGATTTAAATAACCCAATTTTTCTTTCTTCTTTTTGAAACCAGGCTCTAAAACACTCGCTCAGGAATTAGGTAAAGGAGCCTGAGCTTCTACTTTAGTGAAGGTGACTCCATACTGGAAGTCTCAGTTCAATTTTGAGAAAAACCTATGACCTAGGCCTGAATAAGCTGTAATATGATTAAATACTTAAAGAATACCCTCTTGCATGCTTGAGAAATTCCAGGAACCACAGGACATTTAAACCCTGCAGCTTTAGATTTACTGCTCTCTTTACTCAATCAAGATGAGGCTAACCAGATCACCCCACAATCAGTTGCCAGATGATTATAGGAGCTGAGTATGCTGCACCTCATGTAGCCTCACCTGTATACCTCTGAAACTTTCCTTTGAATACCACTGTCCTCTAACTGGCAACTCAGAGATGGTTCTGGGGACACTAGTCTGTCATCTTCCCAGGTTCCCAGCTTCCTGAATAAAGTATCTTTCTTTCTCCACCACCCATTTTCTCTAGAACACCGACATTTATTTATTTATTTATTTATTTTTGCAGTACGCGGGCCTCTCACTGTTGTGGCCTCTCCCATTGCGGAGCACAGGCTCCGGACACACAGGCTCAGTGGCCATGGCTCACAGGCCTAGCTGCTCTGTGGCATGTGGGATCTTCCCAGACCGGGGCACGAACCCATGTCCCCTGCATCAGCAGGCGGACTCTCAACCATTGCGCCACCAGGGAAGCCCTGGAACATTGACTTTTGAGCAATGAACTGCACAACCTCAGTTTGGTTCCAGCTCCAGCCAGTAACACTTTGCTCCCTTCCTTCTTTCCCTCTTTCCTTCTTTCTTGGACCAAGTGTTTATATACTATGCTATAAGAAAAGTTTAAAGTCTATCCTCAAAAACTTCCTATTCTACACAAAGTGATGAGCATTATAACTAAAGTGATAATAAGACAACTATTATCTTCTAAATTAGTTCATATATTTAAAAATACTATTAAATTTTGACTTTGTCAAAGTAAATAATATTTAATAACAGAAGCAGAATATAAATATTTCTAATTTGACTTAATTACGCAACAGACTCTAAAGGTCGATGTTTTAAAAAATAGATTTAACTAAATTATAATGGTTAAATTGCAAGATATTTTCAGGTTTCTGTCATTATGATAAACAGCAATAAAATCAGATGTAGTGTTTGTAAAAATTTATTTGGTTTTCCAAGAATAATCTGTCTGCCATGGAAATATCCGTATTATAAGACTTTTTAGTGAATATATTTCAAAATCATACAAGATATATCATGGAATGTTAGATTAGACAAAGGCAGTTATAGATCATTTTGTGTCAAATTTATTCCATAGTTTTTAAAAAATGAATCTCAAAGAATATCAGAGACTATATCCAGGAGCAATGCAGGTTAATGGCATAGGGAAGACTAGAAACTAAATTGGGTTATTTTGTTCCATATCCTGAACAAGATTAATTGCATAAAGATAAATATATAAATGTTCTAAGTATAAAACGTTGCTTTGTGTAAATTATTGTTTGACCCTGAAATCACTGGTGAAATAAATCATGGCTATACTCTATAGAAGCAACGTTGCTGGACTGTTCAAGTATATTTTCATTTATTTTTTTGCTTGTTTGTCTGTTTTTTGATTAGGATAATGAACTTGGAGCAAACAGTGGTGTAAATGCTATAAAATTTCATCATTCTCTTAATTTCTTCCTTCTGTTAGCATTACTATGCTCTTTTTTAGATACTATCTTGATTTTTAATTATTGCTCTATAATTGTCCCTAGGGGAAAACATCTGCTATTGCCTATTCATTTTTTTCTCTGTTGCCTCAGATTCCCTGTGGATATATTGCAGCTTGTTGACATTGCGTTTTCAGATGCCTCTGATGGTTTTCAACCCCAAGGGTCCTACAAAGATAAGAATATTTAGCTGCCTCATTTCCTATGGCGATTGTGATATTTTCCCGTCTATGTTACTATTATGTTATTGGATTCATGAAATGATTTCAGTGAATGAGAACTATCAAATCAATCTATTTTGACACTCTTGTTCTTTTAATTTAAAAGAATTAAATGCCTAATATAACTTCTGGCTGTATTTAGTCATTTTTTTGGCATCCTGATTTTTCAATGTCTCTTATAACATTTGTCATTATTAGAATACTGTTTTCCGTAATAGTCATAAGTTTGTTTGTGTCACATTCCTTTTTTTTTTTTTTTTTTCTTATGGTATGAGGGCCTCTCACTGTTGTGGCCTCTCCTGTTGAGGAGCACAGGCTCCGGACGTGCAGGCTCAGTGGTCATGGCTCAAGGGCCCAGCTGCTCTGTGGCATGTGGGATCTTCCCAGACCGGGGCATGAACCCGTGTCCCCTGCATCGGCAGGCGAACTCTCAACCACTGTGCCACCAGGGAAGCCCCACATTCCTTTTGAAAATATAAATTCTTCCTTATCAGAATCAGGTTCTTTATAAAATAAGATATGAGTCTCTAAATAATGTAATATTAATTTATTAAAATTCAGTTATGAATATTTATGATTAGTTTCATCCCATGTATATATTTTATATTAACATAAAGTTATAATAAGGTTTTATTTTATATTTCTATAAGATTATTTCATAATAAAATATGATTTATTAAAATAATTACATGTGAAATAATTATCATAAATATAACATAATATACACATACATACATATTTATGTTAATTATCACTATAATTTTCTGAAAAGTAATTTTGAGTAAACCAGGCATTTAAAAGTATAATTAAATGATCATTTTAAATACAATTAGTAACTAGAGAATGGACTTGAGGACACAGGGAGGGGGAAGGGTAAGCTGGGACAAAGTGAAAGAGTGGCATGGAAATATATACACTACCAAATGTAAAACTGATAGCTAGTGGAAAGCAGCCGCATAGCACAGGGAGATCAGCTCAGTGCTTTGAGATCACCTACAGGGGTGGGATAGGGAGGGTGGGAGGGAGGGAGATGCAAGAGGGAAGAGATATGGGGATATATGTATATGTATAGCTGATTCACTTCGTTATAAAGCAGAAACTAACACACCATTGTAAAGCAATTATACTCCAATAAAGATGTTAAAAAATAAAAATAAATACAATTAATTGATATTTATTTTGTCTGTTTTTCTATAGAGACCATTTCTATATTTATATTTTATATCTAAACCATAAGAATGATTAGTTATTGAATTTAAAAGATAAAGACTGAGCAATATAAATTATTTAAATTATTAATTAACCTACACAACTTTTGGCCTAATCTTATATCAAGTAACTTTCACTCTCTGCCCTATCTAATAAAAGGCCCTTTCAATTACATAACACTTTGCGAACTTTAGTCCAGGTTATACACATTTTCTCTTAAATCTTAGTCCAATCAACATTTGTACAGGAATGCTTACCTGTTAAAAGATAATATTTTCAATTTCTCTCTATATAGGGTTATTATAGCATAGCACCTGATGATGTTAAAAGAGCACATATAACAGATGTAATTTTATAATTATTAAGCGATTTTTCAGTAACATATATCCCCCCCACAATACTGTAAACCCCTTGATGTAAGATAATTTACCATTCATTCATTCATCCATTTATTTTTCTTATGATGTATTTCCTGTGCCCAAAACATAACTGCTTAATGCAAGTAAGTACTTAATGAAAGAATGAGAATATCTAACTCCCCTTGAGATAGGATAAAGAATAGCATTACCATTCTTTCACACTGATTTGTTTTTTGTATTATTATTTTATTTTATTTTTTTCTCCATTTATTGTTTGTAGATTTTTTAAAACATCTTTATTGGAGTATAACTGTTTTACAATAGTGTGTTAGTTTCACCTTTACAACAAAGTGAATCAGTTATACATATACATATGTTCCCATATCTCTTCCCTCTTGTGTCACCCTCTCTCCCACCCTCCCTATCCCACCCTTTTAGGTGGTCACAAAGCACAGAGGTGATCTCCCTGTGCTATTCGGCAGCTTCCCACTATCTAATTTACATTTCGTAGTGTATATATGTCCCTGCCACTCTCTCTCTTCATCACAGCTTACACTTCCCCCTCCCCATATCCTCAAGTCCATGCTCTAGTAGGTCTGTGTTTTATTCCCGTCCTACCACTAATCTTTTCATGACATTTTTTTTCCTTAGAGTCCATATATATGTGTTAGCATATGGTATTTGTTTTCTTCCTTCTGACTTACTTCACTCTGTATGACAGACTCCAGGTCTATCCACCTCATTACAAATAACTCAGTTACATTTCTTTTTATGGCTGAGTAATATTCCATTGTATATACGTGCCACATCTTCTTTATCCATTCATCTGTTGATGGACACTTAGGTTGCTTCCATGTCCTGGCTATCGTAAATAGAGCTGCAATGAACATTTTGGTACATGACTCTTTTTGAATTATGGTTTTCTCAGGGTATATGCCCAGTAGTGGGATTGCTGGGTCGTATGGTAGTTCTATTTGTAGTTTTTTAAGGAACCCTCATACTGTTCTCCATAGTGGCTGTATCAATTTACAATCCCACCAGCAGTGCAAGAGGGTTCCCTTTTCTCCACACCCTCTCCAGCATTTACTGTTTCTAGAGTTTTTGATGATGGTCAATCTGACCGGTGTGAGATGATATCTCATTGTAGTTTTGATTTGCATTTCTCTAATGATTAATGATGTTGAGCATTCTTTCATGTGTTTGTTGGCAATCTGTATATCTTCTTAGGAGAAATGTCTATTTAGTTCTTCTGCCCATTTTTGGATTGGGTTGTTTGTTTTTTTGTTATTGAGCTGTATGAGTTGCTTATAAATTTTGGATATTAATCCTTTGTCAGTTGCTTCATTTGCAAATATTTTCTCCCATTCTGAGGGTTGTCTTTTGGTCTTGTTTATGGTATCCTTTGCTGTGCAAAAGCTTTTAAGTTTCATTAGGTCCCATTTGTTTATTTTTGTTTTTATTTCTATTTCTCTAGGAGATGGGTCAAAAAGGATCTTGCTCTGATTTATGGCATAGAGTGTTCTGCCTATGTTTTCCTCTAAGAGTTTGATAGTGTCTGGCCTTACATTTAGGTCTTTAACCCATTTTGAGTTTATTTTTGCGTGTGGTGTTAGGGAGTGTTCTAATTTCATACTTTTACAGGTAGCTGTCCAGTTTTCCCAGCACCACTTATTGAAGAGGCTGTCTTTCCTCCATGTATATCCTTCCCTCCTTTATCAAAGAAAAGGTGACCATATGTGTGTGGGTTTATCTCTGGGATTTCTATCCTGTTCCATTGATCTATATTTCTGTTTTTGTGTCAGTACCATACTGTCTTGATTACTGTAGCCTTGTAGTATAGTCTGAAGTCAGGGAGCCTGATTCCTCCAGCTCCATTTTTTGTTCTCAAGATTGCTTTGGCTATTTGGGGTCTTTTGTGTTTTCATACAAACTGTGAATTTATTTGTTCTAGTTCTGTAAAAAATGCCAGTGGTAATTTGAGAGGGATCGCATTGAATCTGTAGATTGCTTTGGGTAGTAGAGTCATTTTCACAATGTTGATTCTTACAATCCAAGAACACGGTATATTTCTCCACCTATTTGTATCATCGTTAATTTCTTTCATCAGTGTCTTACAGTTTTCTGCATACAAGTCTTTTGTCTCCTTAGGTAGGTTTATTCCTAGATATTTTATTCGTTTTGTTGCAATGGTAAATGGGAGTGTTTTCTTAATTTCACTGTCATATATTTGATCATTAGTGTATAAGAATGCCAGAGATTTCTATGCATTAATTTTGTATCCTGCTACTTTACCAGATTCATTGATTAGCTCTAGTAGTTTTCTGGTAGCATCCTTAGGATTCTCTATGTACAGTATCATGTCATCTGCAAACAGGGACAGCTTCTTCTTTTCCTATTTGGATTCCTTTTCTTTCTTTTTGTTCTCTGATTGTTGTGGCTAGAACTTCCAAAACTAGGTTGAATAAGAGTGGTGAGAGTGGGCAACCTTGTCTTGTTCCTGATCTTAGTGGAAATGGTTTCAGTTTTTCACCATTGAGAACAATGCTGGTTGTGGGTTTGTCATATATGGCCTTTATTATGTTGAGGAAAGTTCCCTCTATGCCTACTTTCTGCAGGGTTTTTATCATAAATGGGTGTTGAATTTTGTCAAAAGCTTTCTCTGCATCTATTGAGATGATCATATGTTTTTTCTCTTCAGTTTGTTGATATGGTGTATCATGTTCATTGATTTGCATATATTGAAGAATCCTTGCATTCCTGGAATAAACCCCACTTGATCATGGTGTGTGATCCTTTTAATGTGCTGTTGGATTCTGTTTGCTAGTATTTTGTTGAGGATTTTTGCATCTATGTTCAACAGTCATATTGGCCTATAGTTTTCTTTCTTTGTGACATCTTTGGCTGGTTTTGGTATCAGGGTGGTGGTGGCCTCATAGAATGACTTTGGGAGTGTTCCTTCCTCTGCTATATTTTGGAAGAGTTTGAGAAGGATAGGTGTTAGCTCTAAATACTTGATAGAATTCGCCTGTGAAGCCATCTGATCCTGGGCTTTTGTTTGTTGGAAGATTTGAATCACAGTTTCAATTTCAGTGCTTGTGATTGGTATGTTCATATTTTCTATTTCATCCTGGTTCAGTCTCGGCAGGTTGTGCATTTCTAAGAATTTGTCCATTTCTTCCAGGTTGTCCATTTTATTGGCATAGTGTTGCTTGTAGTAATCTCTAATAATCTTTTGTATTTCTGCAGAGTCAGTTGTTACATCTCCTTTTTCATTTCTATTTCTATTGATTTGAGTCTTCTCCCTTTTTTTCTTGATGAGTCTGGCTAATGGTTTATCAATTTTATTTATCTTCTCAAAGAACCAGCTTTTACCTTTATTGATCTTTGCTATTGTTTCCTTCATTTCTTTTTCATTTATTTCTGATCTGATCTTTATGATTTCTTTCCTTCTGCTAAATTTAGGGTTTTTTTGTTCTTTCTTCTCTAATTGCTTTAGGTGCAAAGTTAGGTTGTTTATTCGAGATGCTTCCTGTTTCTTAAGGTATGATTGTATTGCTATAAACTTCCCTCTTAGAACTGCTTTTGCTGTATCCCATAGGTTTTGGGTCGTTGTGTCTCCATTGTCATTTGTTTCTAAGTACTTTTTGATTTCCCCTTTGATTTCTTCAGTAATGACTTCGTTATTACGTAGTGTATTGTTTAGCCTCCATGTGTTTGTATTTTTTACAGATATTTTCCTGTAATTGATATCTAGTCTTATAGCGTTGTAGTCAGAAAAGATACTTGATACGATTTCAATTTTCTTAAATTTGCCAAGGCTAGATTTGTGACCCAATATATGATCTATCCTGGAGAATGTTCCATGGGCACTTGAGAAAAATGTGTATTCTGTTGTTTTTGAATGGAATGTCCTATAAATATCAAGTAAATCCATCTTGTATAATGTATCATTTAAAGCTTGTGTTTCCTTATTTACTTTCATTTTGGATGATCTGTCCATTGGTGACAGTGGGGTGTTAAAGTCCCCTACTATGATTGTGTTACTGTCGATTTCCCCTTTTATGGCTGTTAGTGTTTGCCTTATGTATTGAGGTGCTCCTATGTTGGGTGCATAAATATTTACAATTGTTATATCTTCTTCATGGATCGATCCCTTGATCATTATGTAGTGTCCTTCTTTGTCTCTTGTAAGAGTCTTTATTTTAAAGTCTATTTTGTCTGATATGAGAATTGCTACTCCAGCTTTCTTCTGATTTCCATTTGCATGGAATATCTTTTTCCATCCCCTCACTTTCAGTCTGTAAGTGTCCCTATGTCTGAAGTGGGTCTCTTGTAGACAGCATATATATGGGTCCTGTTTTTGTATCCATTCAGCCAGTCTGTGTCTTTTGTTGGGAGCATTTAATCCATTTACATTTAAGGTAATTATTGATATGTGCGTTCCTATTACCATTTACTTAATTGTTTCAGGTTGTTCTTGTTGGTCTTTTCCTTCTCTTATGTTTCTTGCTTAGAGAAGTTCCTTTAGCATTTGCTATAAAGCTGGTTTGGTGGTGCTGAACTCTCTCAGCTTTTGCTTGTCTGTAAAGGTTTTACTTTCTCCATCAAATCTGAATGAGATCCTTGCTGGGTAGAGTAATGTTGGTCGTAGGTTTTTTTCCTTCATCACGTTAAATATGTCCTGCCACTCCCTTCTGGCTTGTAGAGTTTCTGCTGAAAGTTCAGCTGTTCACCTTATGGGGATTCCCTTGTGTGTTATTTGTTGTTTTTCCCTTGCTGCTTTTAAAATGTTTTCATTGTATTTAATTTTTGACAGTTTGGTTATTATGTGTCTTGGCCTGTTTATTCTTGGGTTTATCCTGCATGGGACTCTCTGTGCTTCCAGGACTTGATTGACTATTTCCTTTCCTATATTAGGGAAGTTTTCAACTATAATCTCTTCAAATATTTTCTCAGTCCCTTTCTTTTTCTCTTCTTCTTCTGGGACCCCTATAATTCGAATGTTGGTGCATTTAACGTTGTCCCAGAGGTCTCTGAGACTGTCCTCAGTTCTTTTCATTCTTTTTTCTTTCTTCTGCTCTGCAGTAGTTATTTCCACTATTTTATCTTCCAGGTCACTTATCCGTCCTTCTGCCTCAGTTATTCTGCTATTGATCCCATCTAGAGTATTTTTCATTTCATTTATTGTGCTGCTCATCGTTGCTTGCTTCCTTTTTATGTCTTCTAGGTCCTTGTTAACTGTTTCTTGCAATTTGTCTATTCTATTTCCAAGATTTTGAATCATCTTTACTATCATTGTTCTGAATTCTTGTTCAGGTAGACTGCCTATTTCCTCTTCATTTGTTAGGTCTGGTGTGTTTTTATCTTGCTCCTTCATCTGCTGCGTGTTTTTCTGTCTTCTCATTTCGCTTATTTTACTGTGTTTGGGGTCTACTTTTTGCAGGCTGCAGGTTCGTAGTTCCCGTTGTTTGTGGTGGCTGTCCCCAGTGGCTAAGGTTGGTTCAGTGGGTTGAATAGGTTTCCTGGTTGGGGGGACTAGTGCCTCTGTTCTGGTGGATGAGGCTGGATCTTGTCTTTCTGGTGGGCAGGTCCAAGTCTGGTGGTGTGTTTGGGGACGTTGGTAGACTTATTATGATTTTAGGCAGCCTCTGTGCTAATGGATGGGGCTGTAGACCTGTCTTGCTCTTTTTTGGGGATAGGGTGTCCAGCACTGTTTGTTGCTGCTCCTTGAGTGAAGCTGGGTCTTGGTGTTGAGATGGAGATCTCTGGGAGATTTTCGCCGTTTGATATTGCGTGGAGCTGGGAGGTCTCTTGTGGATCAGTGTCCTGAGGTTGGTTCTCCCACCTCAGAGACACAGCCCTGGTACCTGGGTGGAGTGCCAAGAGCCTTTAATCCACACGGCTCAAAATAAAAGGGAGAAAAAATAGAAAGGAAAGAAAAGGAAGGAAGGAAAGAAGGAAGGAAGGAAGGAGGGAGGGAGGGAAGAAAGGAAGGGAGGAAGGAAGGAAGAAAGGAAGGAAGAAATGAAGGAAGGAAGCAAGAAAGCAAGGAAGGAAGGAGGAGAGGAAGGGAGGAAGGAAGAGAGGAAGGAAGGTAGGAAGGAAGGGAGGAAAGAAGGGAGGAAGGAAGGAAGAAAGGAGGGAAGGAGGGAAGAAAGGAAGGAAGAAAGAAAGGGAGAAGACAAAATAAAGTAGGATATAGTTATTAAAATAAAAAATAATTATTAAGAAGAAAAATTTCTATTAAAAAAAAAACAGAAAAATGGGTCGGTCTAACCCTAAGACAAATGGTGAAAGCAAAGCTATATAGACAAAATCTCACACAGCAGCACACACATACACACTCACAAAAAGAAAAAAGGGGAAAATAATAGTATATCTTGCTCCCAAAGTCCACCTCCTCAACTTGGGATATTTCGCTGTCTATTCAGGTTATCCACAGATGCAGGGCACTTCAAGTTGATTATGGAGCTTTAATCCGCTGCTTCTGAGGCTGCTGGGAGAGACCTCCCCCTCTCCTCTTTGTTCGCACAGCTCCTGGGGTTCTGCTTTGGACTTGGCAGCCCCTCTGCGTGTAGGTCGTCCGAGGGCGTCTGCCCTTCGCTCAGACAGGACAGGGTTAAAGGAGCAGCTGATTCGGGGGGTCTGGCACAGGCCGGGGGGAGGGAGGGGCACGGATGCGGGGCGAGCCCGTGGCAGCAGAGGCCGACGTGACACTGCACCGGCCCGAGGCACGCCGCGCATTCTGCCGGGGAAGCTGTCCCTGGATCCTGGGACCCTGGCAGTGGCGGGCTGCACAGGCTCCCGGGAGGGGTGGTGTGGAGAGTGACCTGTGCTTGCACACAGGCCTCTTGGTGGCGGCAGCAGCAACCCTAGCATCCCACACCCGTCTCTACTGTCCGAGCCGACAGCTGTGGCTCGCGCCCGTTTCTGGAGCTCCTTTACGAGGTGGGTGCTCTTAATCCCCTCTCCTCGTGCCCAAGGAAGCAAAGAGGCAAGAAGTCTCTTGTCTCTTCGGCAGCTCTGCTCCTGATTCTGGGGCTCCTTTAAGCAGCGCTCTTAATCCCCTCTCCTAGCGCCCAGGAAGCAAAGAGGGAAGAAAAGGTCTCTTGTCTCTTCGGCAGCTCCAGACTTCAACCGGACTCCCTCCCGGCCAGCCGTGGCGCACTAACCCCTTCAGGCTGTTTGCACTCTGCCAACTCCAGACCTTTCCCTGGGATCCGACTGAAGCCCAAGCCTCAGCTCCCGGCCCCCACCCGCTCCCGGGGGCGGAGCAGAGAAGCCTCTCCGGCTGGTGAGTGCCGTTCGGCACTGATCCTCTGCGGGAATCTCTCCGCTTTGCCCTCTGCACCCTGTGGCTGCGTTCTCCTCTGCGGCTCTGGAGCTTCCCCCTCCGCCACCCACAGTTTCCGCCCGCAAAGGGGCTTCTAGTGTGTGGGAAACTTTCCTCCTTCACGGCTCCCTCCCACTGGTTTGGGTCACATCCCTATTCTTTGTCTCTGTTTATTCTTTTTTCTTTTGCCCTACCCAGATATGTGGGGAGTTTCTTGCCTTTTGGGAGGTCTGAGGTCTTCTGCCAGCGTTCGGTGGGTGTTCTATAGGAGAAGTTCCAAGTGTAGATGTATTTCTGATGTCTCTGTGAGGAGGAAGGAGATCTCCACGTCTTACTCTTCCGCCATCTTGAAGCTCCTCTCACACACTTCTTTAGTGAAGGTTTTTTGGGGTCCTTTGCATTCTCATATACATTTTTTCAAAAAGTCCTGTTCTACTTAGATTTTGTTGGTTCAGTTTGTCAGTTTGTCAATTTGGGGAGAATTAACATCCTAAAAATATTGAAACTTCCAGTCTATGAAAATTATAACTCTTTCCTTCTATTAAAATCTTCTTTAATTTTTTCAGCAATATTCACATAGTTTTTAGAATATAGTCCATGCATATATTTTAAGTTTAATATTAAATACTGTTATGTTATTATAAATGGTATTTTAATTTTATTTTCTGTTTGTTTATTGCTAGTGCATACAAATAAAATAGATTTTTCTGTATGTGAGCTTGCTTGAAATTACTAATTCTAGTAGTACCTTATTGTAGATTCTCTTAGGGTTTTTTATTTAAAAGATCATGTCTGTTCTAGCAATCTCACTTCTGAATATATATGCAAAATAAATTGAATAAAGGGTCACAAAGAGATAACTGCATACTCATGTTCATTGTGACTTGACTGACAATAGTCAAGAGGTGGAAGCAACCTACATGTCAATCAACTGATTGATGAATAAATACATGTTTTATATACATACAATTGAATATTATTCAGCCTTTAAAAAAGGAACTACTATTTGCAACAATATGGATGGACTTGGAAGACATGCTAAGTGAAATAAGCCAAACACAGAAAATCAAATATTATAGTATATCAACTATATGAGGAATCTAAAATAGTCAAACTCATAGAAGAAGAGACTACAATGATTGTTGCTTGCACTGGAGGGAGGCCAAACAGTGAGTTATTAGTTAATGGGTACAAAACTTCAGTTACACAAAATGCATAAGCCCTAGAGATCTACTGCACAGCACAGAGTCTATAGTTAACAATACTGTATTGTATACTTAAGTTTGCTAAGAGGGAAGATCTTATGTTTAAGTGTTCTTACCATACACACATAATAATGATAAGAAAGAGGATGAAAAACTTTTAGAAGTGATGGATACGTTTATGGCATAGATTATAGAGATGGTGTCCTTGTGTATACTTATCTCTAAATTCATCAAGTTGTATACATTAAATATGCACAACTTTTTGTATTTTAATCACATCACAATAAGTGCTTTAAAAAATAAAAACAAGTAGCTATCATTTTTAAAGATTCCTAATGTAACTTGAAGAAAAATAAATAAAAGATCAGCTGTGAATAAACAGAATTTTCGTTCTTATTTTCTACTCTTTATACCATTTATTTCATCTCATTTTATTGAAATTGATTAAAAAAACCTTCAGCACAACATTGATAAAAGGCATGAGAGGGAACACTTTTTGGTTGCAATCTTAGAAGTTTCCCTAAGTGTTCTTCACCGGGTTATGAAAATCCCTCCCCCCTTTTTTCTGTTTTCAACAGGCCAGGGAACTGTAAATGCAAATGTCCTGGGAAGGAAGGTTTGTACTATAAATACAATAAAAAGAAGGCCAGAGGGACTGAAGCATAGTGGATTTGGCAGGAGATGAGTCTGTAGAAGTCTTCAGAGCTTGATCATATTGGTCATTGTGGGTCATGCTAAGGAATTTGCATTTTTTTTATTGAGGTATAATTGACATATACCATTATATTATTTTCAGGTATACAAAATAATAAGTTGATATGATATTTGTATATATTGCAAAATGATTACCACAATAAGCCTAGTAAACATCTGTTACCATACATACTAACAAATTTTTTTCTTGTGATAAGAACCTTTAATTTTACTCTCTTAGCAGCAGCTTTCAAATATGCTATATAGTATTATTAACTACAGTCACCATGCTATACATTACCTCTCCATGAATTTTTAGTTTTATAACTAGAAGTTTGTACTTTTTGACCCCATTAACCCACCCCCTACCCCCTGCCTCTGCCATCTGCCAATCTGTGCTCTGTACCTCTGAGCTTACTTGGTTCTGTTTTTGTTTTTTAAGATTCCTGGAGAAATGAGGCTCACTGACTTCAGCCTATACTACAAAGCTACAGTCATCAAAACAGTATGGTACTGGCACAGAAACATATATGTAGATCAAGGGAACAGGATAAAATTACCAGAAATAAACCCACACATCTATGGTCAATTAATCTATGAAAAAGGAGGCAAGAACATACAATGGAGAAAAGGCATAAAACATTCTCTTTAATAAGTGGTTCTGGGAAAACTGTAGAGCAACATGTACAAGAATGAAATTAGAACATTCTCTAATACCATACACAAAAATAAACTAAAAATGGATTAAAGACCTAATTGTAAGACTGGATACTATAAAACTCCCAGAGGAAAATATACACAGAACATTCTTTGACATAAACCACAGCAAAGCTTTTTGGGGTCACCTCCTAGATTAATGGAAATAAAAACAAAAACAAATGGGACTTAATTAAACTTAAAAGCTTTTGCACAGCAAAGGAAACCATAAACAAAACCAAAAAATAACCTACAGAATGGGAGAAGGTATTTGCCAAACATGTTACTTACAAGAGATTAATTTCCAAAACATATAAACAGCTCATACAGCTCAACATCAAAAAAACAAACAATCCAATCAAAGAATGGCCAGAAGATCTAAACAGACATTTCTCCAAAGACATACAGATGGCCAAAAGGCACATGAAAAAAATTCTCAACATCACTAATTATTAGAGAAATGAAAATCCAAACTACAATGAGGTATCACCTCACACCATTCAGAATGGCATCATCAAAAAGTCTACAAATAATAAATGCTGGATAGTGTGGAGAAAAAGGAACCCTCCTACACTGTTGGTGGGAATATAAATTGGTGCAGCCACAATGGAGAACAGTAATGGAGGTTCCTTAAAAAACTAAAAATAGAGCTACCAGATGATCCTGCCATCCTGGTCATATATCTAGAGAAAACTATAATTTAAAACAATACCTGCACCCCAATGTTCATAGCAGCACTACATGTAATACCCAAGACATGGAAGCAACCTAAAAGTCCATCAACAGATGAATAGATAAAGAAGATGTGGTATATAAATATATATATTTCCACACACACACAATAGAATATTTCTAATCCATAAAAAATAATGAAATGATGCCATTTGCAGCAACATGGATAGACCTAGAGATTATCATATAAGTGAAGTAAGCAAGACAGAGAAAAACAAATATCATATGATATCACTTATATGTTTTCATCACAGATTAGTGATAAATTCTAGGAACTAATTTTCTTATATTTTGGGAGATGGTTATAAGTCTTTGCTCATCTATTCGTTTAATATGATAAATTACATGATTAATTGAAATTGTTAAAACACACTTGCATTCTTGAACAAAAAATCAACTGATTATGATGTATTATCTTTTTTATATTGCTGAGATCAAGCAGTTTATATTTTGTTAAAGCTTTTTATATTTAGGTCCTAAAGGATACAGGTCTGTGGGTTTTGGTAATGTCTGTTAGGTTTTGGTATCAGGGTAATAGTGCTTCATGAGCTAGAAATATCCCTTTCCCTTTAATATTCTGAAAGAATGCATACTATTGGTATTCTTTCATAAATAATAGACTTTACCAGTGAAGTCACTGGAACTGGAATGTTCTTTCTGACAAGGTTTTTAAGTATGAATTAAAGTTTTCAGGGAATACGGTGCATTTCAGATTTTCTCTTTCTTCTCATATAAATTTGAGTGACATTGTCTTCTAAGAATGTCTAATGCATATAAGTTGTCAGATTTTCTGACACAAAATATTATATAATATTTGCTTATCATACGTTTAGGTATGTTGATTCTACAACCCCATTGTCTTTTAATTGCTTTTCCTGCTGTTTCTTCATTTTCAAACATTTTATATGGTTTAACCTTATGATTTCATTCTACTCTTTATTTTTCATTTAAGTTGATCTTTTTCAAGCTATTAGAGGTTCCAGAAGCTTAGATCCTTGCTTTTTTTTTTTTTTTTTTTTTTTTTTTTTTTTTTTTTTTTTTTTTTTTTTTTTTTTTGCGGCACGCGGGCCTCTCACTGCTGTGGCCTCTCCCGTTGTGGAGCACAGGCTCCAGACACGCAGGCTTAGCGGGCCTAGCCGCTCCGCGGCATGTGGGATCTTCCTGGACCGGGGCATGAACCCGTGTCCCCTGCATCCCGCAGGCAGACTCTCAACCACTGCGCCACCACGGAAGCCCTAGATCCTTGCTTTTTAAATGTTTGTTATTAAGTAACTTTTTATAATTAAGTTTTTAATTATAATTTAGAGAAAAAATTATTTTAGTTGTCATGGCTTTTTAATTTATTTAGCTTCTTAACTGAATTCACTTACTTCTTTCTCTTTTCAATGTTTCTTGGAAAAACTCAGTGGTTTAATATGACAAATGACATTTAAAATATTTTTATCAAGTTAACAAAAAGTTCAAATCCTACTAGGTTTATACTCCACAATAGTATTTGTGTGTTTTCTATATGTTTTATTTATTTATTTTCAGATATTTCCTATTTTTAATTGCTAATTGTGCATATTTATTGATCACTCAACAAGCTTATTATATGTCCTTATTAGAATAACCACTTTTTCTCAATCAGATTTCATAAATATTTCCTGTCATCTTTACTATTGTAAATATCATATTCCCAATTAATTATATTTTTTCCTCTAATCAAATAGGTAAAAACTTTTAGAACACTACAGGAATCATCTTGTCTTATTTTTTACTTTAATGTAATCATTTCTCTCTAATTGAATCTAATGTAATCATTTCTACCTAATTTTTAGATAGCTTTTAGCAGAGTAAAGTAATAAGGATTAATTATTAGGAATGCTATAATTTTGCCTCTCCATCTGAAAAATAAGCTGATGTGCTTATACTGCATTTTTCTTTTTGTTTTATTTTTCCAAATGTTAATGGCAAGATCGACTATGATTTTAGTTGCTAACAAGCAGAGTAATAACCTTCACTTTACTGTTAATTTGTTATTGGTGAAATATTTTTAATAATTTCTTGAATGGCTGGCGTGTTATTGTGCACAGTTCCTTAAAAAGTGTAAAGTAACTAGACTGCATTCATTTAGTGTGTCCCTGCTGAACAAATGTAAAAATGTCATTTGCCTCATTGACTTTACTGTAAGATAAATATACTTATTGAATATGAGTCAGTTTTTACCTCTTAGTCTCCAGATTTCATCTTTAAGTGTCTCCTAAGAGAAACCTTTCACAACTAGGGAGTCTAAGCTATGTTTCACAGTGATTTGTTCTTATTGCACTTTTAACTTGGGAGCACTTTGCACACTTGCACATTTATAAGCACTTCGGCAAATAACAGTTACACCATAAAGTTCAGGAGTACAAAATCCAGGTCAATTTGTTCACCATGTATTGCCAATGACTAGGAGATTTTTTAAATTACTTTTGGAATTACAGACTAATGGAAGAATACATTTCCGGTCATGCACTCTCTCTGAGAATCTATCTCTCTCTCCTTCTTTTCCAGTTTCACATGAGTTGAATAATAAAAACTCAAAGGTTCAATCTGCTACTGCCCATGGCTATGCCCAGGTGCTTTGCTTTTAGGGACTTTATTGTATGATAGCATTGAAAAAGAAAGGATTGATGCTAATGACCTTGACTACCTCAAAGATTAATTCTTGGATAAGTGGAAACATACAATTGGATTTCCAGTCTGTCCAATTAGATCCTAACATAAGGAAAGAGTAGTGGGAGAAAAAGCCTTTCTACCTGGTTAGCTGATCTTGTAGTTGTGCTTCAAGTGTATGGTCTATAGAATATATTACTATGTTTTTAAGCCTAACTCGAATCAGTAATACACTTAGAGACTTTTACAAACAATCCCTTTGTGTCACTGTTGTAGAAATGAAAAAAATTTCCCTTCTACCTTTCTACATTCTTTGGCTGGCCTAATAATTACATTGACATAAACCACATTAACAGGGGAAAAAATTTTTAATTTGTACATATTAGGGTCCTACCAAAGTATGAGACTCAAAAAGTATCCAAAGCAGGAAGTTTTTTTTTTTTTTTAATTGGAGTATAGTTGCTTTACAATGTTGTGTTACTTTCTGCTGTGCAATGAAGTGAATCAGCTCTACGTATACACATATCCCCTCCCTCCTGGACCTCCCTCCCACTCCCCCCTCATCCCACCCATCTAGGTCATCACAGAACATGGAGCTGAGCTCCCTGTGCTATACAGTAGGTTCCCACTAGCTGTCTATTTTACACATGCTAGTGAATACATGTCAATACTAATCTCCCAATTTGTCCTACCCTCCCCTTCCTGCCCTGTGTCCACATGTACATTTTACACTTTTTAGAAAAGAAACAATATATACATGAAGAACTGACAAGACAAAGGGGTTTGGTCTTGGGGTAGTAAATCAGTGAAGAAGTGACAAGGTTAGTTTATAATCTTCTCAGCCCTAAATTCCCTGTCTCTGGTGATAAGGGTGCCTTTTACCTTCTTGGTACAGGAAGGGCACCTTTCACATGGAAGATTTATTTCCTGCTTTCAGCAGGACACGGAAGGGTCAGAGAGTCCTTGCACAGGCTGTTTTTCAAGTAACTTTAACTCAAAATGATCAATATGCCAAAATAGCATGTTTTGGGCTGGCATATTCTGCTTTCCTTCACTATGAAATGTTTATTCTATGGTTATATATTTCAAGACTCAAGACTGAATAAAAAAAAACCTTGGCAGTCTGAAAATGGAAAGATTTTGCTAGATTCTCTGACACAGTTGTTAAAATGTTCTAATAATTTTAACAGAGAGTTGAATGCGATTAATTATGTTCTATTGCATTTAAAACAAAAGGACATAATATCTAATATAAGATTAAAACAGAAATGAAACAGTCTTACCAATATTAAAACAAGGTGTTTTGATGTATTTTTAGGTAAGCTTTAGGTGTGTGTATGGATGTGGATGTATATTTGAGGGAGTTTCGTATGCTAAGAATCTGGATAATTGACTTTCTAAACACCTGGATGATAATAACATTTCTATAACTGAATTTTAAGATATATAACCAAATATGAATTATATAAATTAAAAATAATATCCAGTCTTATGCTTTTATATGTTCATTTCTTTTTTAGGTAAAGCCTACCCCTGTTTAATTTCTAATTGTTGCGCACTTTTTATCAGTAGTATCATGATGAATTTTGACAACTTTACAAGAATATTGTTAGGATTACTATGTGTTTGCATGCAATTGAAAACTGTTTCCAAACCAAACTATTGTTTAATATGCAGTGAGATAATAAAAATAATACTCTACCAGAATATTTTAATTTTTATTTTACTGTAAATATGTTGAAAATTTTAAATTTCCATTTATGTTAGAATAGATGGAAAACCAGAGAGTCACCTGGAGTAAGTACAACAAAGAGGAATAAACACATTTTTTTTTTCCTGAAGTCATGTTTAGCATTTTCTATAACCTACATACACCAGGTAATTTGTAGCACAGTCTCAGATGCTTTCCTACTAAGTCATTAAATCTTAGTATCAAGAAGAAACATATAAACTGCATTAAATTATGCAAACCTTGCTAATTTAATCTGAATTCCTCAAGGTAACTACATTCAGGTGATAACTGCACAGCAACATTCTTCTATAATGGTAGCATAATCAGAAACATTTTTCTTCATAACCACTGTAAATTCCATACATTAACATTGTCAGTGCACCTACTCCTTAGCAAAATGGACTTTTATATATGCTAATTTACTATATGTTTATGCAAAATAAAGTGATCATTTTACTTTAGCTACTTATGTCAAGTAAAAGTTACTCAATTCCTGAACTATACATGTGGTGTTAAATATTTCCCTTTTATGTTGAAAAATAAAATAAGACTCATTCCCTTTTACTAAGTCAGTTTTAGTTTCATTCATTTTTAATAATAATTGTTCTGTCCCAAGACTGACACCTGAGAAACATATGGAAATAAAGCACATCATCCATTATTCAATTGTCTTCCTATTACAATAGTTACAGACACATAGCCGACCTATTTATAATCTGACAATTTACTAAAATAGGTTTACTTCAAATTGAGAATGCTGTTGTATATAAATGTATATACTAGTATCTCATATTAAAGTTTTGGTTTTATTAACTTATTAATTTGATAGATTTCCTCTCATTTTAATGTTTCAAAGCTCAAGCCAAAATATATTGGAAATTTCTGCATACTGATCGTAGTTTGAAGATACATGTTGGCCAAGGGCCCCAAATATCAGAAGAATAACAAGCTTAGACTTCCAATGTGATGCTATATTCTAGAATTCTAGATTAGATATAATTGCTTTTAATTTTTCCTTTACCCAACGTGACCTTTTATAACTTTATATTTTTCATATTTTTTTCTGCCAAAATCCTCTTTTCCACACATTTCACAATTCCAAAAACATGAGTATGTAATCGATATGGCTAAATTGAATGAAATTTGTGGTAACACATGAGGTAATATTTATATGTCAGTTCCTATTAACAACATAAATATGAATATATTATTTTCCAAACTATTTTTTGGTGTTTTTCCTTTTCACCTCTTATTGAGGTTTAACTCACTCACCATATAATTCACTCATTTAAAATGTACATTTAGTGGTTTTTATATATTTACAGAGTTGTGTAATCATCACCACAATCTAATTTTAGGACATTTTTACTATACCACCCCCTGCCAAAATCCTATACCCATTACCAGTCATTCCCCATTTATCACTTCCTCCACTCCTTCCAGAGTCATAGGAAACTATTAATCTACATTCTGTCTGGATAGATTTGTCAATTCTGGATGTTTTATATGAATGGAATCATACAATATGTGATCCTCTGTGACTGGCTTCTTTCACTTAACATAATTCCAAATTATTTTGAATAACTTCAAGTACTGGTGAAATCATTTAGAGTACCTGTGAAATAGTCAGACTTTTTTATAAGCTATGATTAATGTCATTGGTTGTTTCTGATTGAAAAAACTAAAACAGAAGTTTATTGCACATCCTGTCTACCATATCATGATCCATGCATGCATTTCTTTAATTTCTATTTATTCTTCATTTAAAATCATCTATGGAATGAATATTTCTTGTATATTTTAACACATGTATTAAATTATCATTGTCTAATATTGATCTACAAGTTTGACATATGTGCAATTCTAGAAAAATAATTTATACATCAAATAGAGAGAAGTTTAAGATGGTATGCCTAAATAGTAATGATTACTAAAGTTAGATTCCTTCTCAGATGAAAGAAACCACATCCTATATTTTATCTCATTAAAAGTTTTCTTTTTATTTTTTGGTAGACCTTTTGAATAAAATATTGGAAGGGAACAGGCAGCTGAATGGCATAAAATTGTCTCAGAGAGAATAATAAAGTCTTGGCCTAAATATCTCCAATTGCCGAAACACTGGTGCAATTTTTATTATGTATAGCTAACTTAAAACCTTAAATTTACCTTATAACATGAGTTTTATACAAATAATGAGCTATTCAATTGGAAAGAAATTTTTAAAAAATAAATAAAATTTAAAGAATATGTTTTAATTAGAGTGATAGCATTTCAAATTTCACAAATAACTTTTGATTGCATTTCAATTCACCTTGGAGGAAAAAATAATCCCATTTATGTCACAAAATAGTTACATCCTAGAGATCTGTACTGTTCTACTTGGCAGCCACCAGTGACATACAGCTCTTAAGGCCTGAAACATGACTAGTGTGACTGAGGACCTCATTTTATTAAAAGTCATTCAACTGTAATTAATTTAAACTTAAATTTAAAAACTGATGATTCAATTATTTGAAAATTTTTAAATTGTTTGAAAAAGCTTTCATATGTCAATCTACTTTATATACAGACAAATTACATCTGCAAAAAATTTAGAATCTGCATTAAATGTATTCTGAATATAAAATGCACACCAGATTTTAAAGATTGAGTAGAAAAAAGAATGTAAAACACATTAATAATTGTTATATTGGTTGAATACTAAAATTAAAATATTTTGAATATAATGTGTTAAATAGACTTTCAAAATTAATCCCACCTATTTCTTTTTACTTTGACAAATGTGGCTCCTAGAAAGTTCAAATTATACATGTAGTTCACATATGTCTATTAGTTAGTTGGCTTAACTGACCCGGTTGTGTTTATAGGCAAGTTTTTTATGTGTTCTATTCCCAGTGTTTTATCTGTTTGATAAAAACTACCAATTGCTGAGGTTCTTTTCACAAAGTAGTTTCTATTATATCGAAATGCTGAGCAGAAATCTCTAATTTATTTCAGAATATGGTTATTGCCAATAAATAAATTTACCCAAAGGCAAATTTTTAAAGTGTAATATTAAACACCCATTTCACAAATATCATTAATAGCTAAAATTATATCATTTATTGATTTATTAAAAATACCAATAAAATGTGTTACTTTCAATTTGATGCCACAGAGATAGTTTTATTTTCAAAAAAAATATAAGCATTATAATACAAATACAAAAAAAAATTTTTTTTTGCCTTTGGTAAAGTTTACTATCAAACTGATAGCATGACCTAAATATCTTCGTATTTAATAGTCTTCCATAGTTTCCAAACTTGTGCATAGGGATACTTTAGGAATATTTTCATCTTTGCCAATGTTATAACTGACATAAAACCAGAATCAATTTTGGTATTTATAGTATGCTTATGGAATGCAACATCTACTCAATATATACATAAATCTTTATACATTTTCAGCCTTATTCTGTTTTTCTATGCAATAATTTATGTATAAATAGCAAAAATGTGAGTAGAAAATGTGAGAAGTTATTTGCTTCCAAATACTTTTGTTTATCTCAGTGAAATTCTAGGCTTTGATTTCAAGTTGGAAATATTTGAAAATGATATGTATGGCTTCCTGCTGTGAAAGACAAGATATGTCTATTAATACACAATAATTATATTGAGAGAGCAGAATGCTCAACATGAAAGAAATTAAACTTCACAAGTGAGATACACAGACTTATATCAATTAATTTTCCAGTCACTCATTTCTATTACTAAGTTTTAGCCATGACCTACACACCTTTTTCTACTTTTCTCACTAAAAATGGGTTTTCAAAGTATAATAAAACATGAATACAAAGTCATTCTATGATTGGCCTTAAGCACATAATATAATTAAGCTAAAACTTGCACATTCTTACTGGTGTAAAATTTATAAAGTATCTTTTCACAGTTCCTTCCATTAGGGTACAAACAACATCTATATCAAATTTGTACTGCAAATTCAAGACTAATTTAATCTCAAAACCTACAGTGAATCTTGGCAAGCCACAAAAATAGATTCATTAATTGACTGAACATTAGAAATAAATATTAATCTCTTTTTTCTTTTCTCACTTTATTTAGAAAGCAAGAAGAAATGACTATGACATTCAATCACCATAATCAAATTTGCATTAATATATTACTCTTCATTAATTCTCTACTGATGTGAATATATTTTGAATTAGAAACATAATCTAACACTTAAAAGAAACTCATTCTCTTCAACAGAAAGAAGTTTCCAAATATAGCACAAAAAAGACACGAGTAAATCTCCTCTGAAATAACTGGTTTTAACAGCCCAAGATTTATTGCAAATCTTTTTCTTCTCTTTTTTTTTTTTTTTTTTTGTACAAAGTCCTCTTAGCTGAAGGGGCTTAGAATTAGCAATAGTAAAATGAGAGAGCAAATGAAAAACATTTTTTGTGCCCAAACCTTTTCTCTCTCAGAGTTTATATCATTGTTTCACAGTGGGGAAAAATAGTGTTTACAAACAAGACACTGTAGGCTGCAAGGGATATAATATTGATCAGAACACAAAAAGGAACTTGCCTTCATCAAACATAAAGATTAATGGTTGAGACCACTATCACCTATACTATACCACACAAATATATAATATGAACTGTGGTAAGTGAAATGAATGAGAGCATATGACAAGGAAACTCCTAGGTTTGGAATCTCCAACCATCCCTATAATATTTCATAAGGAAAGAAAAGACAATATAAACTGGCGCAGCACCACCATTGTAATGCTTGTTTCACTCTTATGCAATTCTGTAAAATGTATTATTTTACCAATTATTAAAGAGTAAGGCATGTGTTTTTTATATAAGAATATATTTGATATATATACTTTTATATTAAAAATATAACTTGCTTATGTAGGTCTTTAATTATAGTTCTTCCTATCATCATTTAAAAAAGGTATGAAGACATTTTACACTGTGTAAATTAAAATATATAGATGCAATCTCTTCCTTTATTTCAACTTTGAATATCAAAAGCAAAGCAAATCCTCATTTGCTTTTTATCTCCTTATGATAACAAAGAAACCCTAACTCAAAACACTTTCTGCTAAGCTTTCAGCCTTGTTTTCAACTGCCAATGTGCAATAATAGTTTAAAGGAATCAAGATTCAGAAGAATTAGTTATAGGACACAGCACTGGCTTTGTACAGGCAACTAAAACCCTAAAACTCTTTTGGGTAGCTTATAATAACATTATGGGAAAATATCATCCATGGTCAATGTTGAGAAGAAATGAACACTGTTTTTTACTTTTTTGTTTTTTGTTTTTCTTTTTTTAACAAGTTTTTACTGCTTATCCAGCAGGGTAAAAGAAAATGATGAAAACATATTTTAAATTGACACGTATTTTGCTATTTAAATTTTGTGATAAAATTTTGTTTAATCTTCCCCTCATATTTTATATTACAACTGTATAATGCATGAATGCTTAAAATTATATATTTTATGATTTACCATGTTATAGTTATCACTGATGGCAGTAATTTTTATCTTTTTTTCACTGCCATATTCTTAGCAACTAGAAGAGTAACCAGATTATAACAGGAATCAATAAATACCTATTAAATGAATACAGTACAAAATATATAACAGAGTGCTAATCATCTCACCTGAAACCCTGACTTCTTCAATCCCCATCTACCTGAGCTAATCATATTTAAATCACAGTGTACCCTTCCACACCTTCCTTCATATATATACAGAGAGATTATATAGGAAGTTGTTGTTTTTTTTTTACATAAACATAATCATAAAAGCTACCTATGTTTTCTAAGTTGCTTTTCCCTAATTGTCTGTATGCTTGAGCAAATTTTCATGTTGGCAGCATTTTAATTTATTATTATATAAATTCCCTATTCATATATTTTTCAAATATCCTATTGGATATTTTATATATTTATTTGTTCTTGTAAATTTGTAAAAGGTACCTGGTATGTGTATTACAAACATAGTTCTTCCAACTCTAACACTGGTGCTTTGGTTTTATACACGGCATACATTAATTTCTAACCATAAAAAAGATTGTCATATAATTAAGTACATCCATCTCTCAACTAAGAAGGTCTCCTCCACAACTGTTTTCATATATTACCAGCTCATATATATACTTGGATCTATTTCTTGATTAGCTAAATAATCTATTGGTATGCACACACCATTACTGCTACATTACAGAGATTATCTCTCCACTCCCCCATCTTATTTATAATTTCCAGAACTTTTTCAAATCTTTCATTATTCTGATGAACTTTAAAATTATTGTATACAATTAAAAAATAAAATATTCTGTTTTAGTCATAATTACTTATATTTAAATATCAGTATATAGATTATTGTCAGTTTTAAATTTTATTTTTATTTATTTATTTTTGGCTGTGTTGGGTCTTCGTTTCTGTGCAAGGGCTTTCTCTAGTTGCGGCGGGCAGGGGCCACTCTTCATCGCGGTGTGCAGGTCCCTCACTGTCGCGGCCTCTCTTGTTGCGGAGCTCAGGCTCCAGATGCGCAGGCTCAGCAGTTGTGGCTCATGGGCCCAGTTGCCCCGTGGCATGTGGGATCTTCCCAGACCAGGGCTCGAACCCGTGTCCCCTGCATTGGCAGGCGGATTCTTAACCACTGTGCCACCAGGGAAGCCCCTATTGTCAGTTTTAGAAAATAAATCTTCCTAGCCAAGAATATTGTATTTTTGCTTTTATTTTCACATCTTGTTTTATATTCTTCAATATGGTTCTATAGCTTTTTTTTGCATCCTATATCTGGACATTTCATAATTTTGTTACTATCATGAAAGAGCATTTTCCCCCCTTTATTTCCATGTGTTTATTGCTATGGAGAAACACTAGCTATTGATTTTTACATATTTATATCAGTATAGAATATATTTCAATATAGAATATACATTTTACAAAATTATCTCAAATGCCAATCTATACTCAGAGTATTTTAGTAGACTTTTACAGCAGATATAAAACCTATTAAAGATAAAATGAAATCATACTGTTCTCCATGTGCTTTATTTTATTGTCTGAAATCATACCTTTAAGTCAATCATAAATAATTTTAATGGTAAGAATTACTCTCTCTTACCCAATGTTATTAAAATAAATTTAGTATTTTTATTTGAAATAAAATTTTCTTTTGATTTTTAAAAATCAAAACCTTTTATAAATTATTTCCCTCTATTTATATTTTCTTTTTACTTTTTGACATTCATGGATATGACTATTTGCCTTATTTTCTTTAATTTTTGAGGGAATAAACTAGTTAAGAATTTTTTTACTATCAGATACTATTAAAATTCAGGGATAAACCCAAGTTCATGGAGGTTTAGTATTATTAGTTATGTTACTCAATTTTTACATTTTATTTAGAGTAACTTACACATTTTTTGTGGAGTTTGTCCTATAGATCCCCATACTTTATTATAAATATTTACCTGTGATATTGTTATGCTACTTTTATAAAAAATTTGGGAAGATTTCATCATTTTTTTCTTTAGTTTAGAGTAATTTTAAAACAATCGTATTACAGGACTTCCCTGGTGGCACAGTGGTTAAGAATCCTCCTGACAATGCAGGGGACATGGATTCGATCGCTGGTCTGGGGAGATCCCACATGCTGCAGAGCAGCTAAGCCTGTGCTCCACAACTACTGAGCCTGCACTCTAGAGCCTGCGAGCCACAACTACTGAAGCCCACACATCCTACAGCCCACACACCGCAACGACTGAGCCCACGTGCTGCAAGCCACGTGCAAGCTATTGAAGCCCGCATGCCTAGAGCCCATGCTCTGCAACAAGAGAAGCCACCGCAATGAAAAGCCCACGTATCACAATGAAGAGTAGCCCCTGCTCTCGGCATCTAAAGAAAGTCAGCGCAGCAAAAAAGACCCAACGCTGCCAAAAAACCAAAAAAAAAATGGTATTACATGTCTTTTAAGGAGCTGTGTGGGAATTCAACTACTAATAATGCCACTACAATGTCAAGTATTTAACATTTCTAATACCACCTGGGACAACTATTCTACCCAATGGAATTAATTTGAGTAAATTATGCTCTAAAATTTCAAGTTCTTCTAGATTATAGTGATATATGGACTGTGTAAATCTGAAAGAAACAAATGGTCATTGGTAATCATTAAGAATTATAAAATGTTTTGTATAACATAAAAAAATTTAATGTTCCAGTTTAAATGAAAATTTAAAGCAGTATGCTTCCAAAATCTTTCATGAATTAATATCTGATGTAAATGTTCGTGCTATTCATAAGCTTGAACTTACCTCACCTTTAACTTATTTGATCAGAATCAGCAAGGTGGATCCCAGGTGATGGTTCTCCACACGCACTTTTTGAAATTCTTGTCCTATAAATAAAATAGCACTGTAAAAATTAGTTACAATAAAATGAATTTTTTAATACTAAACCAGATGACATTTTTCATACTAATTTGGAAGCAAACATAAATACAAGGTTAACTCCCAATAAATATTTAAGTGTAAATCAACCTGCAAGACACTGATGTAATGTAGCTGCATTCAGCCACGATAAATAATAACCTAAGTGTTCATAATGTAGTGGTCTTCAGAATTTTATTTGTTATATTCAAGAATATGTTTCAACATTTTCAACTTTACCATTGCCCGGAGAAAAGCAAAACTCTATTTAACGGGTCTTCTTTTAAAAATCTTTACATCTTCAATTGTAATAACCAAGTGTCAAAGTATAGTTTTGAGGGATTGATGACTGTCTGAATAGAGGTAACAATTTGCAATTGTTGTTGCAGAATAGCAGTTAACATTAATACCGGGGAATGCCCTTTCCAAGGTTAGCATGACTTTTTTGTTACTATACCTCCATGTGAGAGTCTCAGAACAGAGGCAATGGGGTGCATTCAAACAGGTGTAACATAATACAATATAATACTTCTTAAGTAAGAAGCCGAGTGTGGCTCGACTGATAATTGAATATGTTTTTCTAAGGAAACACCAAAGCCGCAGAAGCTGTAACTAGGGCTACCACTGTCTCCCAATCAATATGAGTTAATATTCCCTAAATTCTCCAGACAGCCAGGAATCTGTTCTGTATGCCACACTTAGGATGAATTTCAAAGAGCGATATTTTTTATGCATGAGCCACTGTCACCAGCAAAGCCCATTAACAATTAAAAATAGAATCTGGGTAATAAAACAAAGTCTAACTTTTTTCTTTTCCTTTGTGCTTTGTCTAGTTTTGCTAACTCACAGGGTGCCACGTGCAAAGGCCTGCTCACGTTGGCCAGAGCGTGGACTCTAGTGGGCGTGTTTGCACCTCTCCATTCTCTGATCAAAGAATAAAGTTTTTCTTTGCATCTAAACAGAACCCTGTCTTATTCTATTGGCGCTAGCAACACCCGGCAGAGGGACCCTTGTTGGGGACTAACCTGGAAGTATCCGTAACATCACAAAATGGTAACTTTTTTCTAAAGTGGAATTGTCAAAGAGGAATTGTTTTTTTTTTTTCCTGTAAAATCATTACCTTGCCATTTCTTTTAATAAAATTTTTCATTCAACAAGCACTAATTTAGCAACAAATTTAATTCAGCTTTGAGCTAGGAGGTGTGGAATGCTCAAAAGTTTTTGGAATCATTTGTAAAGAAAACCTTTTAGATACACTTCAAAAGAAAAATATTCCAGTAAACTTAATATTGCTGATTAAGTCTGTTTCACAATCTTGGTATCTGATTCTAGAAAATAATTGAAAATATTGATACCTACTATTATAATACCAATTCCAAGTTTCTACATTAATATTATTGGATGAATCATTATTTGTGGTGGAAAAAACTGCTTTTATTTACATCTTAGTCATTTCTATGTTCTAACTCGGAATGTGCTAAAGAGATTCTTCCACACTTTTTCTATAAGAGGGGTTTGGAGCAATAGAAAGGTATGTTTTCTTAGATGACTGCATAGTCATTATATTAGCAAGTAGCAAACCTTTGTGTAGTAGACATAGTGAAGACTTATATTGCCATGGTATACACAGGAGGCCACTATACATGTTTGAGAAGTGTGATACTTAAAATAAATCTATCACCTTTACAATTTTCCATGGTGTATACTGTACTTAACTACATCAGTGAATGAACTGGAAAGAAAAATACTTTGTTAAAGTTTCTTTTTTCTTTGTTATTCACAAAATAGACCCTAACAGGAGGTGCATTGACTATTTTCAAGTAATTATACCTAGTACTTTGATCATCTAAATATTTACTTCAAAAGTATCATTTATTACAATGCAAACTCCAGTAGCCCTCAGCTCTCAATACTACAAACTAGACACAACTGATTGCCTAGAGAGGAGGTCAGCTCAAGCTGGAACACACACTCTCTTCCTCTAACATTTTGTTACTGTATCTTGGGGGAAATTCTCAAAAATTCTCCTTTGGGTGGCCAAATCTGTAACTTCTTCAGGCCCAGCAATATTCCTATTTTCTACTCAAGAGGATAATAGGAGAATAGAAAGTAGAAATAGAGGAGGGAGGAACAAAGAAGACAAAAAAGGTTGGGGAGGAAAAGAGGAGTAGAAAGAGATGTCAGAAGATAGAATAAGAGAGAAAGAAAATTAGGGCAAACATAGAAACAGAAAGAAACAAAAAAAGGAGGCCTATTTGTTGACCATTATATGTACAATGTCACACCATAGTCCCTGGAGCAGAGAAGAGAGTAATGACATTTTTGAACTTTTGCTCCAGTCCTTCCTGAGGCCCATTCTTCTACTGATACTTAGTTTCTGCAAGCAACTAAGCGAGTCAATCAGTTTCTGTTGTTCTAGCTGAGAAGTTCTAACACATGCATACCCAGGTGCATGCCTACACAAACTTCTTGTCACAGAGAAAGGAGCAGAAAGATGTATTTAGACAATCTTATTCTCTGATTCTAATCAGCATTCTTATCTAAAAACCACTTAATTAAAATGAAATTTGAACAATATTATATTCTCTTTGATGTCTACATATATTCAAACATTGTTCTCTTAGTATAGCCCTTGAGTGTCTTTAAAAACAGTAATTTCATTCAAAGTAAAACAGGTTGACTTGATATAAAGTTCACTGAAATAAGCTGAACAGTCATGCTAAAAGAAAAGTTTTTATTTGGTATAAATTGATCATAAAATCTTTGGGCAAAATTAGATGAGTGTTTCCTAAGTTGCTCAGAAAACATTATTTTCAGGAAATGTTAATAGATACCATTATAATTACCTATTATAATGTTAACAGTTGTAGATATCAGTGTATGACCTGTGGAAAACATTATTTATTAAATTCCCATTGCGGAGACTTAAATGTAACTTATTTAACCATTAAGCCCAAAGCTTAATTTATTCTATGTAAGTTGTGTGCCCATAGAAATTCTTACTAATAATACCATAGTCTACAATGGCACTTTGAATTATAAAGAAAAGATGTTTAAATACTGTACTGTAATTATCTCTTTTATATTTTATTTTATGAAGGCTTTAGTTGCCTTGAGATGGTTGAAGAACTGTTTCAACAAAATGTTTTTATTTAGTAAAATATTTTTTGTACTATAATTGATCATGATTTTGAACACTGACTTTATTAAACTTCGTTGGCATCAAGCTATTTTAGAATATAGATATTTATGCAGAATTTCAAAATTCTAAAAGGAAGTTATATAAATTGTTTTGCTTTTACTTTATAATATTGTCTGTTAACATTGACTTGAAAGATTCTGTTTCTATTACTACTTTAACCATACGTAGGTGCACCATATATCTCTGATTAGATGCTATAGCTTCAATTAAACTTAATGATTTTTCTCTGTAGCTAAGGATTGAGGGCAGTTTCTAAATGAACAAGATTTCTATCAAATTTAATCACTTCCTCCAGTAGATGATACATTATAGATGAAATGGATGCAACTACCCAACAAAGCAGGCTACTGATTTTACTGCCTAAAAAAGATTGAGATGGAGATTTTTAAATAAGGATATGTACATTTTAATTTAACACACCTAACCCGAGAATTTTAACTGCTGTTGTTGTGACCATATTATCCCATTTTTAAATTTTAGACTGCAGTGAAGTTTGTTTAATATATATATGGTTTAAGTTCTATTTTTGATACAGGTAGGATAGAACTGAAACTCAGTTGTGGTGCTATAAATCCGAGTTAATCCTGCTTGTTAACTTGGGTATGGCTATGATATGATAAGTATGATAAATGCCTGGAAAGTTTCTCTCTTAATTTGAGTTACCCACAGAAAAAAACATTGACAAAAGAAATTGAATTCCCATTTTTAAGCGTCCACAAGTGAAAAGAAAAGGAAATGAAGCCAATAAAGGGCACATGCACACTCCTACTGGGGGAACTTTGAGAGGGAACATGTACATTCAGTCATCTCACTAGAGGGAACCAAAGTATTCATATACCAAATAGTATCAGTCATTTGTTGAGACCTTCTCCTGGAGAGTATTAACTGCCCTTGGAAGTACAATGGAATGATCAGAGAAATCATCAAGCAAAGAGTTTCAAGTACTTAAAATTGAAAGTCTTTGGGTTGACATGCAGGGACACAGTCAGGGTCAAGGGAATATGGGAAGGTCACTGAGAGTGTCTTCTCTAGTTACTGATGGGGAGGTCTCTTCTCTGAATAGTACAGTATTCACTCAGGCTCTCTTACAAGGTAGTCCCAAAGTAGAGGCTCAGTGCAATCAAATCTTATCAAAAATTTTTACTGGACATCTATTGCCAGTGTCACTTTGTTGATCTTATTTATATTTTTAATGAGTTAGACTGCAGAAAGATAAAAGAGAGTAAGTAGTATATATAAGCCGCATAGCATAAGGAGATCAGCTCAGTGCTTTGTGACCACCCTAGAGGGGTGGGATAGGGATGGTGGGAGGGAGGGAGATGCAAGAGGGAAGAGATATGGGGACATATGTAGATGTATAACTAATTCACTTTGTTATAAAACAGAAACTGACACACCATTGTAAAGCAATTATACTCTAATAAAGATGTTAAAAAATCATTAAAAAAAGAGAGTAAGTAGTTTGATAAGGAAGGTGATAAAGTAATAGTGCTAGATTTTAAAGAACTGTGTATGAAAATATAAATCTTTTATGTCCTTTGAATTTTGGCACACGCTAACCTGTTTCCTGTAACTTTCTCAATTATTGCTCTAATTTGTTCTATCAGCAGATTTTCAGTTAAATATTATTTCAAAACATTCGACTGATGACTGTCTTTAAACTTATATTGACCTCTCTATCTGTCCATATTTTCTAGGCTGTAATTCCCTCTGCTACAACTACTTTTGTAGTCCCAGGTTGCAGAAATAATGAATGGTTAAAAACTCAATTATTAATTGAGAGTTCCTTTCTGTTATATGAAGCTGAGTTGATATTTATAGAGGTATGAGAGATCTGAGTGTGATTATTTATAATGATACCAGGTACTAGGACACCAAATTGAGGCAGTCTAATTAGATTTTAAATTGAGGATTGGAGAGAAGGAAGCAGAATCTCCTATATAGTATTAATGGTAGTAGACAGTGAGATTATTTTCAAAGGGCAATTTAGCAACATCACTCAAAACCATTGGCTCACCTATTCTACTGGTAGCAATTTAACTTAATGATGTATATGCATTTGCCCACGAAGATGTACTTTGAAATATGTTTCTTGCAATATAGTTTGTATAGCTAAAACAAATCTGGAAACAATTTAAAGCAAGCAATGGTAGAATACGTAAAACATGATGTATCTATACAATAAAATACTATGCAAGTTTTAAAGGGAATGACTTAAATATTTAAAGCCTAATAAAAGTCCAAAATGCATTTATAGTTGACCCTTGAACAACTCAGGAGTAGGGGTACCAACCCTCAAATCAGTTATAATCTGCATATAACTTTACAGTCGGCCCTCTGTATCAACAGTCCTGCATCCAAAGATTGAAATGGAAGCTCTTGTGGTACTGTAGTATATATTTATTGAAAAGATCTGTTTATAAGTGAACCCGTGCAGTTCAAACCTGTGTTGTTCGAGTCAACTGTACTGTTATGTATAACAGATACATCATTAAGTGTAAAATGTAACTGCATAAGAATATGTTTAGGTTATTTCTATTTGTGTAACTGTAAAAAGAGAGATAAAAACCTGCTCATATTTGAGTTGACCCAGAGTTAGGTGTAGAAGAATAGAAATTTCAACTATTTATTTTAACTTTCCACATTAATTTTTTGGTATCATGTACATTTGTTACATTTATAATTTAAATGAAAGAAATTGAAATCTCAAACAATTATTCAGTTTTCATGAATTTCCATCCAAGTCACTATGGGAGATACACACCAGACCAAGACAAGAATTTCAGGGTATCAAAGTTTTCATGTGTTTTGAAAGGGTAATTAAGACTCTCATGGTACTTTTATTTTACTACCAAATAAAAGGAATGCCATATGAATTATGAGAATATATAATAATTAGGTGAAAAGTAATGTTACTTTTGGAAAGTTTCATTGGAATTAATTTAACCATGTCAATATTTAAATTTATAGCAAAATATGTACTATAAAACTATAGATCCTAACTGTGATCTAAGGCTACTGTAACTAATTTAAATAGGACATGCAGCATCACTATGACTGTGCATATTGAATTCTGGAGCAGCATTTTTTTTTAAATACAAAACCAGTTTCTACTTTTAAACTTCCATTATTTCCATGAACCTTAAAATTTTTCAATTATAAAAGGGATTTCCTTTTCCCTTGGATGCACACCATTCTCTTCCTGGATTATTAAAATGTCATGGGAAGGTCATTTATTTAGATTATGCTGTCTCATTAAACAAACATAAACGTTGTTTGAGCAAATTCAATCTGCCTGCTTCCTGCTTGTGTACATACCAAAACTCTTTCATTGGTTGACATAATATACCAGTGAAATCAAATGCAGGGCCATTTGTTACCCCCATTGTTCAGATCACAAATAATGCTAATAAAACATTTGTCATCATTTATGAAAAATTATAGAAAAAATGTGAAACATTATTTCATATTATTTTCTTTCCATTAGAAACACATAGTATTATTGAATCCATACTGAGATGTTACATACTAAGCCTTAGATCTTACTCCAGCGACCTATATGATTGTAAAACCACTGCCCTTAGGGATTCTTTGTGAAATTTATACAGCACCTGCTGTTTCATGCTACAGAAATAATCTTATCTTATAAAAATAAGGTTTTTGTTTGTTTGATTATTTATCTAAACTCTGAGATTTAAGAGGAGCATGTAACTAGATATTTTAAACTCAGGAAGAAAAATAAACAGATCAAATAGAAATACAAGTAATGAAAAATACATACAATTTCTTGAACAGATTTCTTGCATAAAAGTGTCAAGCAGTTTAAATTATATAAGAAGTAAATTATGATAGCCCCCACTCAAACATTCTAACTGCTGGTAACATTGTGGTGTGTGTCCTGAATGTCTTTCCCATGTGTTTATAGATATAAATTTTTATAATATATACACAAAAAACACATACACACATAGAATCCTTTAATACTCACTGTTCTGCAACTCCTTTTTAAAATAAATATGTTTTTAATTTTGTTTTTAATTTTCAAAATGGGCTCTATATCACTTTCTTTCTATTCTCCAGAGATGTTTGTAAAATACGTGAAATCTGGGCTCCCAGCCTTAGAAGAGCATGGTCCAGTGAAGTGACATATGAGATTGTGCAGTTTTAACAAACTCTGTAGCAGATTCTTAACATATTTAGTTTAAAAAAAAATACTATTTTCTTGCTGTTCAAATATATATGAATGATTTAGGAAAACTTTATATACTCACATAATATAAGCTACAAAAATAGTCTATAAATATGTGCATAAATATAGTCTACATATATGTGACTTTTGAATACATATATTTTTATATTATATATATTTATATGTAAGTGACTAACATTGTTTCCTTCAAAATTGGGGACTAGTTCATTACCATAAATGCCATCTTTATCAAAACTAACTTCATAATTCTACATAATTTTTCAGTTTAAATCATCTATTGTTCAGTCTTATACTATACCTTTCTCTGTTACTACTGCATTTATTCTGCTAGTTCAATCTATCTTTCATTATTTTTATCAATTTTTGATATTATTGTACTTTTTGTTATTGTACTTTTTGTTCCATATGAGCTTGAAAAGATTATATCACTTAAGAAACTATTATTATTTCGATTGAGTGTGCAATGAATTTTTAAATTAAATTTGAGTTATTTGACATAATTACTAGGTAGTCTTCCTATATACAGGTATGGATTTTAAAAACTTTACCTCTCCATAAGTAATTAATAATGAAGCAAAAAATCCATTAATTAATAATAATGTTTAATTTTATAAATATATTTACTCATAATCCAAAGTACCATAAATATAAACATTATAGTTTTAAAATATAAATAAGTAATCATGTAAAAAATCCAACACTGTATCCATAAAATAAAGTTTTTTAGTTTGGGAATATTTTCTGTCAGTAAGGAATTTTTGTTATTCAAAAATGTTTTTACAAGACACCGGCACACCAATACATATAACATAATTGGAGTTTAGTTTTTCTGAACTACAAAAGAATAAGTTTTTACCTTTATTGAAGTATAACTGACAAAATTGTAAGATAATTTTTTTTTTTTTTTTTTTTTTTTTTTTTTTTTTTTTTTTTGCGGTATGCGGGCCTCTCACTGCTGTGGCCTCTCCCGTTGCAGAGCACAGGCTCCGGACGCACAGGCCTAGCGGCCATGGCTCACGGGCCCAGCCGCTCCGCGGCATGTGGGATCTTCCCGGACCAGGGCACGAACCCGTGTCTCCTGCATCGGCAGGCGGATTCTCAACCACTGCGCCACCAGGGAAGCCAAATTGTAAGATAATTTTAAGTGCACATTGTAATGTTTTGATAAACACATATATTGTGAAAGCGTGTCTCTCATCTAGGTAATTACATATTTATTATGTAATATATGTATGTGTAAACATTAAAGTTGTACTTTCCTAGCAAATTTCAATTATACCATACAGTGTTATCAACTACATCACGATGCTAGACATTACATCCTCAAATCTTATTGGTCTGACACTAATAGTTTACACCCTTTATCAAATTCTTTGTATTTCCCCCACGCACCAGCCCCTAGCAACCACTTTTCTACTTTATGTTTCTAAGAGTTTGACTTTAAAAAAAAATTCCATATATAAATAATATGTAGTATTTATCTTTCTCTGGGTGACTTATTTTGCTTAGCATATTAGCCCTCAAGGTCCACCCACTTTGTAGGAAAATTGCCAGATTTGCTTCTTTCTCATGGCTGAATAAGATTTCTCAGTGCACAATGCTGCAATGAACATGGAAATGCACTCATGTCTTCTTTATCCTATTTTCATTCGCTTTGGATATATACCAGAAGTGGAATAGCTGGATCATATGATAGTTCTATTTTTAATTTTTTGAGGAATCTACATACTGTTTCCTATAGTGGCAGCAACAATTTACAATACCACCAACAGTGTACAAGGGTTCCCTTTCTCCACATTTTCACTGACACTTGTTACCTCTTGTATTTAGTTTGATGATAGCTAACAAGTGTGAGGTGATATCTCATTGTGGTTTTGATTTGCACTTCTCTAAAGATTACCGTACTGATGTTGAGAACCTTTTCACGTATCTTTTGGCCATTTGTATGTCTTCTTTGGAAAACGTTTATTCAGTTTCTCTGCTCATGTTTCAATCGGATTGGTTGTTTTTTGGCTATTGAATTGCATGAGTTTTTGTATATTTTGGATATTAACCCCTTATCAGATACATAATTAGCAAATGTTTTCTCCCATTCTGTAGGTTGCATTTTATTTTGATGTAGTCCTACTTGGTTTTTGTTTTTATTTTTATTTTTTGCTTTTGTTGTCTTTCCTTTTGGTGTAAAAAAAAAAAAAAAAAAAAAAAAAAAATCATTGCCAAGATCCCCTACATTTTCTTCCAGAAGCTTTACAGCTTCAAGTCTTAAATTTGTGTCTTTAATCCATGTTAAGTTGATTTTTGTGTATAGTGTAAAATACGGGTCCAGTTTCATTCTTTTGCTTATGGCTGTTCAGTTTTCCCAACAACATTATTTAAGAGACTATTCTTTCATTTATTTAAGAGACTATTCAGAATAATATACAGAATATACAATTCTGTATATTCTTGGTTCCTTTATTGTAAATTAATTCATCATATATTCATGGGTTTAATTCTGGGCTTTCTATTCTGTTCTACTCATCTAAGTGTCTGCTTTTATACAAATGCCATATTATTTTGATGATTATAGCTTTGTAACACATTTTGAAATCAGTAAGTGTGATCCCTCCAGCTTTGTTCTTCCTAGAGTTTGCTTTGGTTCTTCAGGGTCTACTGTGATTCCAAAAAAATTTTAGGATTTCTTTTTCTATTTCTGTTAAAAATGTCTTTGGAATTTTGATAGGAATTGCACAGAATCTGTAGATCACTTTGGATAAGATGGAAATTTTAACAATACTCATTGTTCCAATCTATGAGTACAGTTTATATTTCTGTTTGTGTCTTCAATTTATTTCATCAATGTTTTATAGTTTTGTTTGTTTGTTTGTTTTGCAGTACGCAGGCCTCTCACTGTGTGGCCTCTCCTGTTGCGGAGCACAGGCTCCAGACACACAGGCTCAGCAGCCATGGCTCACAGGCCCAGCTGCTCTGCGGCGTGTGGGATCTTCCCGGACTGGGGCATGAACCCGTGTCCCCTGAACAGGCAGGCGGACTCTCAACCACTGCGCCACCAGGGAAGCCCCTGTTTTATAGTTTTTTTGTGTACAGATCTTTCACTTCCTTGGTTAAATTTTTTCCTAAATATTTTATTCTTTTTGATGTGACATAAATGAATTTTCTTCTTAATTTCTCTCTCTGATAGTTTACTGTTATTGTTTAGGATTGCAGCCAGCCCCATTTTGATGTAGGTAATATGGGGATTTTCTCCTTAGCCCAGTGTGCAGGAATCACTCAACTAGTTTCTGGATTTCTTTCAGGGGTAATTGCTCTATGTATAGCTGTAGATTTGATGAATCTGTGGTAGAAGGTGAGTTCAGGAGGCTCCTATGTCTCCATTTTGAACCAGAATTTCTCCAAAAGGGTTTATTTAAGAAGTATGCATATTTTAAGTATAAATTTATTGTATGCAAGTGTCAAATAACACATAGAATTGCTGATATTGTAGGAAAAGTGAAACCAAGCAGGATCCTGCAGGGCTTTCCTGGAGACAGACCCACCCCCCACTCCCCCAATCCCTGTATCCCCTACTTGCCTCTTGTTCATAGAAGCTTGGCATCTCTGACTCCATATTGTATCTGTCTCTTCTGCTGCTCTAATCTCTGAGTCATAAGCCTCTGTTTAGCCCTACACATGGACATGCTAACCGCTAAAGGAATTTTGCTTACAGCTTAAGATTTGAGCAAATGACTCCTTACTGTAAACTTGCCTCCCATGGGGAGATAAGGAAGTATGAACAAAAATAAGGATTGTCTAGTCAAGATTCATAGGAACATCATGATCAGACTTAAGTCAGCTGAAGTCAACTGACCAAGAACAAAGAGTTTTCACAACCTTCCTCAGACCCTTGCTGGTGCCCAGATAGCTGCAGTTGTCTATCACTTTCTGATTAACCCCCACCTGCTTCCCCCATCCCTAACATAAAACAGCTTGAATTCTACCCCAAATGAAGATGGTTCTTTAGGACATGAGTGCGCCATCTTCTTGGTTTACTGACTTTCCAAATAAAGTCACTTTTCCTTGCCACTACACTTTGTCTCTTGACGTATTACCCTGTCCTGGAAAACAGTATGAGCTTGGACTCTGTTACAAGAGATTTAAATTAAAATTTGCATTAGAAATTAGAATTATAAATTAGAAACTGTATATTATAAAAGGCAATCATTGAAGATTAATAAAATAATAAACCCACATAATATCCACACTGAAAATTAGAGGCTAAATTTGTATTGGGTTACATGTACAAAGTAACATCATGTTTTTGACAGGTTCCAACATGAAAAGAAAGTATTTTTATTTAAGAGAAAATACTATAGGCATATATAGCAATGATTACTAGAAAATGTTATATATTATTTATTTTCATAATTGAAAAATTAAGCCCACTAAATTATGACCATATATTATTCTTTTAGCAAATAATTTTCCTGTGGGCATACCCATGCATTTTAGAAATCCTCATTTAATAGTTCAATAGATGTATTTTATACATGATATTATGATAATTAGTATAAATTTTAATAGGTTTCACATTTAGCTATCAGATGTCCACATGTAAAAATTTTGCTTTAGGTTGCTCGATATATTATTACTTTTTGGCTGCCTGGCATGAGGGATTCTAGTTCCCTGACCAGGGATCAAATCTGCGACCCCTGCATTGGAAGCACAGAGTCTTAACCACTGGACCGCCAGGGAAGTCCATGCTCAATATACTATTTTAAATTGTCAGAAACACTTGACGTGCCTATTTCCACCCACTCTGCATGAGAAATATTGAAGAATATGTTTGTTGAAGTGCTTTCCAATAATGAGGAAATTAAGTTATGCTATATGAAGACTTTTGTATTGCAAGTTTAATTTGTTTTATACATGTTTCTTTTTCTGTGACAAGATTTTATTTTTTCAGCATATACAGACATTCCCTGATTTACAATGCTTTGTCTTATGATTTTTCATCTTTACAATGGTCTGAAAGCAATGTGCATTATATAGAAACCATACTTTGAATTTTGAATATTGATCTTTTCCTGGGCTAGCAATATGCACTACAATACTCTTTTTGATGCTTTCATCAATGTGAAAGTGAGTCACAGCTCCCAGCCAGCCATGTGATCACAGGGTAAACAGCTGAAATACCTACAATCATTCTATTTTTCACTTTCAGCACAGTATTTAATAAGTTACATGAGATAGTCAACATTTTATTATAAAATAGGCTTTGTGCTAGATAATTTGGCCCAGCTGTAGTCTACTCTAAATGATCTGACCACGTTTAAGGTAGGCTGGCTAAGCTATAATGTACAGCAGGTTAGGTATATCAAATGCTTTTTCAATTTATGATACTTTCAATGTACGATGGGCTTATCAGTTATGTCCTGATAAACCCATCATACATTGAGGAAAATTCGTGTGTTAAAACAAATAGAATTTGAACTTTAAAAACCTTTGCCATACTATTCCTTTATGCCATATTTAAAAACAAACTTAATCAGAGCACTCTTGACATCTGTGTACAATGGAGCATAATACAAAGTCAGAAGTAATTAAAAAGGTTTTCCAATTTGACAAAAGAGACAAGAAATACCACTCTAACACAACTGTTGTGAAAACATTTGTAATTTGTTTATAGTGAACCATTTATCATCTTAGTCCCTGATTCTGTTATCCATTTGCAGGTTAAATGTCGTAATCAAAGTTGTCAGATCCACTTAGTGATCCATAAATTAAAGTTGACCTTCCAATTTAAATCTTTTCAAGTTAATGTAGATTAAAATTAATGTGTGAAAAAAGCATTATTTAAATGTACAAGTATCAAAATATTTACTGCCAAATTCAGATTTATTTAAGGCACCAGAGAGATAAAGCCTACTTTCTTTAGATTTCTTTATTTTTAATATAGTAAAGAAAATAAAAAGAAAGAAGGAACTTTTTAGAATTTACCTTTCCATTCAAGATAATATGTAATATTTGTAAGGTGCTTAAATTGCTCCAACCTGCCAACAAACAGGCAGTGCCAAACTAATGAGGTAGTGGGAATTCAAATATTGTCAAGAGACATAGACCTACTCAATACCAAAAATATTTTTAGAGAATAATAAGCTATGTGAGCCACCAAAAAAAAAAAAAAAAAAAAAAAAACACAACTTTTTGATGATGGCCATTCTGACCAGTGTGAGGTGATACCTCATTGAAGTTTTGATTTGCATTTCTAATAATTAGCAATGTAGAGTGTATTTTCATGTGCCTTTTGGCCAACTGTAGGTCTTCTATGGAGAAATGCCTATTTAGATCTTCTGAGCATTTTTGATTGTATTGTTTGCTTTTTTAAAAATATTGAGCTATTTGTATGTTTTGGAGATTAATCTCTTGCAGGTAGCAGGTTTGGCAAATATTTTCTCCCATTATGTAGGGTTTTTTTTGTTTTATTTATGGTTTCCTTTGCTGTGCAAAAGCTTTTTAGTTTAATTAGGTCCCATTTGTTTATTTTTGTTTTTATTTCCATTACTCTAGGATATGGATCCAAAAAGATATTGCTGCGATTTATGTCAGAGTGTTTTGCCTATGTTTTCCTCTAGGAGTTTTATGGTATCTGGTCTTACATTTACGTCTTTAATCCATTTTGAGTTTATTTTTTGTATGGTGTTAGAGAATGTTTTAATTCATTCTTTTACAGGTCACTGTTTAGTTTTCACAGAACCACTTATTGAAGAGACTGTCTTTTCTCCATTGTATAATCATGTCTCCTTTGCCATAGATTAATTGCCCATATGTACATAGGTTTATTTCTGGGTTTTCTATCCTGTTCCATTGATCTATATTTTTGTTTTGTGCCAGTACCATATTGTCTTGATTACTGCAGCTTTGTAGTATAGTTTAAACTCAGGGAGCCTGACTCCTCTAGCTCCATGTTTCTTTCTCAAGATTGCTTTGGCTATTCAGGGTGTTTTGTGTTTCCATAGCTGGGAAAAGAAACATAGTTTGGAAAGATACATGCACTCCAATGTTCATTGCAGCACTATTTACAATAGCCAAGACATGGAATCAACCTAAATGTCCATCAACAGATGAAAAGATAAAGAAGATGTAGTATATTTATAATATGGAATATTACTCAGCCATAAAAAAGAAATAATGCCATTTGCAGCAATATGGATGCAACTAGAGATTATCATACTAAGTGAAGTAATTAGCCAGACAAAGATAAATATAATATGATATTTTAAATATGTGGAATCTAAAAGAAAATGATACAACTTATATACAAAACAGAAATAGACCCACAGACAAAGAAAACAAATTTTTAGTCACCTAAGGGGAAAGGTGGGGGAGGGATAAATTAGGAGTTTAGGGTTAACGTATACACACTACTATATATAAAATAGATAACCAACAAGGACCTACTGTATAGCACAGGAAACTATACTCAATATTTTGTAATAACGTATAAGGGAAAAGAATCTGATAAACAGTATATATATATGAATCACTTTGCTGTACACCTGAAGCTAATATAACACTGTAAATCAACTACACTTCAATTTAAAAAATGGTTTAAAAAAGAATGGTGTAAAAACGAGAGAGAGAAAGGAAACACCTTCGCTTCGAGAGCTGTCTCAGAAACTTATCAATTGGAAGGTGAAAAGTCTTTACTTTTTGGAGGAGGAGTTGACGCTTATTCCAAAGCAGTAAAACAAAGCATGTAATACCCTGACTGGTCAAAAAACTGTTCCAGATGGCAGTGAAGCAGTGGTGGTAAGTAGGTAAGATGGATAAGATGGTAAGAGAAAGGTAGGAGAGAAGAGGTATGGTACATGGTGAAAATATCCATGTCCCCACCACACTATGTGGTTTTATAAAGTCTAAGAGCATTGATAATTACAATGTTAAAGCACTTCCTCCTACAGTGAATAATTTTCTTTCTAAGTATTTGCAGATCCTTATTGCTAAAAGATAATATAAGGTTATTCATCTTCTTGGTGAAGTCCATTATAACCTTAAAAAACTTTCCATCTTTACATTTCCTTAAGTTAACATGAGGTGAAAGAAGCTAACTTTTTTGATTGCCAACTACATATCAGTCCTTGAAGCTTTCAGATGCTATATCATTCCCTTGTTCCTGAAGCAAATATTCATCTTTTTATTTTTCTGGTGAGGAAACTTATCAGAGGTTAAGTCCCAAACATCATACTTGTTTTTTTAACTTACCCAAATGCAGTTATACCTAACTCAGTACTCTTACGAATGGCATAAAAATAATATTTAAAGGTACTTTAAATTGTTTTCCTCTGATAGCTCAGGCTTTTTTAGTATTCATATTGATAGTATTCATATACGTTTGTGTACATTTTAATTCATTCCATATTTAATTTCAACACACATTTGTATATATAATACATAACTATATATACAGATATATATTATGAATATAACATATTTCATGCATACCTCAGATTCAGACCAAGAGACTCTTATAATGGACATGCTCTCCTGTCAGTTTGAAAGGATAATTTCACATACTAAATTGTGTTATTTTCCTAGCCAAATTTAATTAGGTAAAATTCAATGTAATGTTATTTTAAGTGGTATGCTGCATTAATTCAACAATATTAAAATGAATAACATTAATTATGATGAAGCCTTTAGTTTTCAAATGCTTTCAGGGCAGGGTTATTATTTCCATCTTACAAACGAGGTAAGACAAGCTCAGAGGTTAAGTGGTTAAATTACATAAGTTCAAAGAAAATTTCAGACCCAAGAGGCCAAACTGCTAGCTAATTCTCTTGCTCTACTATTTCCCAATTCAAAAGCCACGTTGGAAGGAATATATTACATAATACTCAGTGCAGGTACATTTATTTTTGGCTGACTCTGAAGTATTTTGTTCAGAATGATCACTTTAGGGAAAAGGTCCTCAGCATATGACAACATAAAAGATGACTGTGACATAAATAAATATGATAGATTGTCTACATATTTGATCTTTGAATTGAGGTTTCAAACAAACTCATCTTGCTGCTATTATACTTAGGGAATTGTTTAAATTGCTTGCAATATGAGCTAGCTATTTGTAATCTGCTGTCTTCCTAGGTGTTGATAAAGATAAATCACTACACCATTTTATGTGCTTTTCTTTTTACCCCAACCTTACTCCTCTGTTGCACACCAAACACATCACAGTCCTGCCATTATTAGTAATAATCAGGTTTAGGAGACTTTAATTCACTTTCCACTATGTTATAGTTTATGAAAACTTTGTATATTGATGAGTGTTGTTTATTTTTCTTGAACTTTTAGTCATTTATAACACCAAAACTTTGTTTCCTAAATTTATTCCATATCTTCGTTTTTCTCAGATATGGATCCTCTGTCACCTTTCTATGTTTTAAAACATGATAGTATTTGCACATTTTGGTAGTATTTATGATGTTGCAATAAGCACTTCAATGAACACTTCCCCACATTTAATTTGCTTTCTTTCTAAGTCATTGATAAACTAGATGCACACTTTATTCTTCATTACTACACCCACTGACCTGTAGTGGATATTAATCACTTCCTGACTGAATGGGTTATAGGAGCTCCATAGCTACTTAACCTGTTATTTTCTCTAAACTTGCTTTTCTCAAATATATACACAATCATATATGCTGTCAACTTTTCGATGAATTCAATGGAAAATAATCTGGCTAGATGTCAGTGGACTCCAGTATTAACATTATTTGAAGTGGGTTCTTTTGAAAAAAGACCTGAGTAGGGCACATTCGATGGCCAGTAAAGTCCACCCCTTTCTACACAGATTCATGGAGGAGCTCATTGATACTTCCTGTGGAGCTATCTCTCTGAGAAGAAATTTAGAAGAGGGAAACAAGTGAGGATAATTATAGCCCCTTTTGTTGCAATTGGTCTCAGCATTTAATAATCATGACTGTCTTCTGCATCACCCATTCTAAATTTCCCTCCCCCTGGTTATCAGCTTGGAAGGTATTGGCTGTTGATGTGAACTAAATCTTCATTTCTAGAGTCTGAGACTTTGATCTCATTTGGTAATCTCAAGCCACATTTGCTATACCTGTAGAATCACAGTTAAAATTAGACAAAAGAGATAAAAAAGTAGTGCAAGTGAAACTGACTAGCTCCCACTCATTTCCTTCATCTTACTTTGTGTGTAAATAGCCTATAACCTCCTGCTGATCAGGGTCAATTATGTCCATCAAAATGGTGACTCCTCTTTCAACTACTGGTCCCTGGATAGAAGTCCAATGTGCCCAGATGGAAGCTGTAGCTTGTAATTCAGTGGAATGCTTTTTGGAAAACACATGCCAACTTTGGAAATCAGAACTTCCAACATTGTAATCCCAGCAGGTCAATAAGAATTCCTCCCCTTGTTTTCTAGACATGTGTATTTATGTAGCACAATTTACCTATAATGCATAGTGCATATTGAAAAATGAAATCCATCTTTTCCAAGAATTTCTTCCTTAGCTGCCATTTCAAAACTGATTTCTATGGCAGTTTCCATTGCTATATCAGGAAGAGTTATTCTGGATGACCAATGGATTCACTAAGGAATTTCTTGCCTCTGATGTCAGTCTTCTGGATGAATTCTATGTTATATAAGATTCCTTGCCTCTGTATCAGAAATTCTGTTTGTCCCTGTGTAGTAGTGCTAACAAAGGCTTGGCTGGCATTAAAACCAACTCCATATCTGAGAGGATAATACAATGTTGTCTTATACTTTATGTCTACTCTTGTAAGATATGACTCAAAGTACTGTTAATTTTGTTTTAAAGTTAGTTTTCTTTCAAATAAAGTAATTGAAAAAAAAGAATGTCTATAACCTCTTCTCAAATATTAACTATTTTTATTGCTCTTCAGAACCAAGCTTCCATTTTTTTGTCACTTATTTTCAGTCTAAAGAGTTTTCTTTAACTAATATGGTACAAGTCTGATAAATATAAAATTTCTCAGCTTTATTTTATCTAAAACTGTTTTTATATCATTCATATGTTGAGAAAATTTTTCTAGGTTGACAAATTTTATTTTCCCCATTATTTTAAGCATTTCCTTCCATTTGTCTTTTTAATTTCATTGTTTCTACTAAAAAGTCATTCATTGTGTAATATGCCTATTTTTCTCTTGGTTTGTTAAATATTTTGTCTTTGTATTTGAATGCTGTCAGTTATACTATGAGATGCCTATAAGTCATTTCTTTTGAATGGGTTTCAGTGAGAATTTTGGATTTGCAAATTGATGTTATTCCACCTAATATTGTAAAAGCTGAGGCATGATTTTATAAATTACGTATTATAAGTGAACCATTACTCTTTCATATTCTCTGAGAACCTATTATGAATTATAATTCTATTACATTTTAAAACATAATGGATTACATTTTAATTCACTTGCTGTTGTTCCATAGGTCACTGGAGTTCAATTCAATCTATTCATATTTTCAATCCCTTTTCTCTTTATTCTTAAGATTTAATCATTTCCATTGATCTGTCTACAATTTAACTAATACATTTTACCCTCAGAATGTCTAATCTGTTAAACCCATCCAGAAAACTATTTCAGATATTAGACTTTTCAGTTCTGCAATTTATGTTTAAGAGTTTCCTTTTCTCCTGAAATATTTCATCATTTCACTCACCATGAATGTTTCCTTTAAGTTATTGAATATATTTACAATATATGTATAAATATTTTTCTGCTAACCAGTACTGACTTATCACAGAGTATATTTCTATTGATGACTTTTTTTTCTTTGTCATGGGCCACATTTTCCTGCTTCTTGGCATATCTAGTAATTTCTGATTTTATACTAAACTTGTTTATATGCTTGGTTTGAATGTTGTATTTTCTAATGTTCTTTTAGAGGGTATTAGATTTTCTAAGTTACTGATTCATCCTTTACATTCAATTTTTGTTCAAACAAGTCTATTCCTGTTTTGAATTTAGTGTTATGGTATACAAAGTGGTCTTTACTCCTAAGGCTTGACTTTACTGGGATTTTACCTGAATATCTGGGATTCTCAGTGACTTCTTGATACTCAGAAGCAGGAACTTCAGCATCATCCCTGTATGACCTCTGATATTACTGCTCAGTTCTTACACCACTGCAGGAATCTCTTCTAGGACTTGTAGACTCCAGTCTTCCACCAATATAGCCAGTACTGGCTGAGGTCTTGTGACAAATCACCAAAGAGATATCTAAGACTTATCCGTGTAGGACTGTCTCTTCTCTGACAACTTGCCTTAAAATCCAAGCTCCACCAGCAGCCCACAACTCCAGTCTCTACCACCTCATCTCTGTGACTTTACCATTCTAATTGGTCTGAAGTGCCTCTACCATAGCAGGCAAGTAACTTCAGCACAGATAGCTGTAGCAATAATAGGGTTTACTTTATCCAATATATTGTTTTTCAAGAATCAGAATTGGCCTCATATATTTAGTCCAGTTATATAGTTTTCTAAAGTGGCTGTACATTTTTGCATTTCCGTCAACAATGAATGGGAGTTGCTTTTGTTCTACATCCTCACCAGCATCTGATATTGTCAGTGTTCTGGATTTTGGTCATTATAATAAGTGTGAAATTTGCATTTCACTGATGACACATATAATGCACCATCTTTTCATATGCTTAACTGATGTCTGTATAACTTTTTTGGTAAAGTATGTGTTACCAATATTTTTTTTGCCTCATTCTGTTGCCATTTGCTTAGGCTTGTTTTTCCACTGAAATCCATGATCCATGAGCTTTTTTCTTAGTAGTTAAATTCCAAAAAACTTCTTATAAAATTTGACTCTGTTTTGCATGTAAAACTCACCTTCCCAAACCTAGCCTTACCTTTGTTGTTGTTGTTGTTCTCGTTTTAACAACACTAACAAAAATGACATTTCGGGTAAACAAAAGATATGTGTACATGATTAAAAATAATAATACATATCTGATGTTTGGAAATTTAGTTTATTAGTCTCTTAAATAGATTCAGATTTAAATCTTAAAAAGTAATTCTTCCCCAGCTGAAACATTAAAAAAAAAAAAAAAAAAACAGTAGAATTTCATCACTTCCCTGTTCAGAACATATATTATGGGAATTGTTTTTTCTCCCCATTATGCCGTGTTTGTATTACAGATCAAATCACTGATATCTCATATTTCTTCTTCAACATATTCTTATATAAACTCATGTTCCTCATTTTTTCTCCCTTTTACAAAATTTTAAGGTATAGAAGACAATGGTTTATCCCAGATTATAAGAAGACTGCAATGCATATTCATGCCCTTAATTCTGTGAGGAGAGAGTATAAAGTGACTATTATTATTATTGTTACTACTATTATTGTTACTACTACTATTATTTGTTACTACTGTTGTTATCAAACCTAATACAACTCATTAAACATTAGACCTTATGTTTTTACCGCCTGAACCATCCCCCCACCCCCAGTCCGTAGAAAAATTGTCTTCCACGAAACCAGTCCCTGGTGCCAAAAAGGTTGGGGACTGCTGTTGTAAAGAACAAGTATAAAAAAATAATTGTGATGTTAACTAAGAGAATAGCAAAAATCTATTCCTTTAGTGAAGTTTAGTGGTGAAAGCATATCCTTATTTGAGGAATGAACTGTTCCACTAGAGAAATGTGGTAGAAGAACAAGTGGTTCTTCACATCAATGTGCTAGTTCTTTCAGCCATCCCACTTAGAATGAGCTATTTAATTTGAGGAAAATGGTGAAACATATGTCCCCTGCTTCACATAACAGAGAGTCCTAGGAGTACTCAGATTCAATAAAATCAAAATATTAAATATAAGACATAAGTAAGGAAATAATTAGAAACTTTAGGAAACTGTCAATTTACAGAGAGAGGTCATTCTAATGAGAAGGCTGGTGCTAGGCAAAAACAGTGTGAAATAATGAATTTATCTGGCAATAGCAAGAATATCCACAATTAATATTTCTGAGATAGTCATGGAAGAAGAACCTAAACAGAACAAGGACCTAATATGGTCTGAATAAATAGTGGAAAGATGCAAGTTCAGTGACAGTGGACAGGAGGGCCAATTCTCTAATGTCAGTATAAAATGAAATTGTAGAAGTGAGGAAATCCCACAATATACTGAAAGATCATGAGACAACAAACTGGAAGATTCTGAATCAGATTTAAAGTATTTTAAAATTTCAATTCTTTATTCAATAAGAATTTATTAAGCACTTATTACATATTAGGTTCACACACAAATGTATATGTAATGTGTTTGTGCATGTGTTATGTTTATAAACTTTTACAAATATGTATGTACATGTATAGGTAGTTTTTCAATCTTCTCAAAGAACTAGCTTTTGGTTTCATTGATGTTCTGTACTCACTTTTTGTTTTCTACTTCATTGACTTCTGTGATTTTGTTTTTCTATTTAACTATTTAATAGTTTTTTGTTTAATTTTTTTCTTTAAATTTCTAGTTCATTATGGCAGAAGATAAGACCACCAATTAGAGACTTTTGTTATTCACTTTTCTTATATGTTAAATGCTACACATTTTCACCTAGGTGATTATTTAGTTGCATAATGTAAATTTTGATTTGTAATGCTATTTTCTTTCAATTCAAAATATTTTAAATTCTCTCATATATGTATTTCATCTTTGACCCATGTGCTATTTTAAGTATATTATTTAGTTTCCAAATATTTGGCAATTTTAAAGATACATATCTATTATTGATTTTTAACTTCTCTCTATTGTGTTCAAAGAATATAGTTCATATGACTCGATTCTTTTTAAATTTACTGAGACTTGTTTTACTACTCTCAGTTAGGTATATCTCGGTAAAATGTTTCAGTTGTGCTTGAAAATAATGTGCTCTACTATAATCAAATGAACTTTCCTATAAACATCATCATGTTTGTGGATAGTAAGCTTCATGCATCCTATTCTTACTGATTTTCTGTCTTCTAACAATTATTGAAATAGAAGTAGTGGAAACTAAATATAACTTTGGATTCATGTATTTCTCTTTGAAATTCTATCAGTGTTTGCTTCACATAATTTGAGGCTCTGTCATTATGTGCATATTATTTAGAATTGTTATGTCCACTTGATGAATTGACACATTATTCATTATTATATGATACTTTTTATCTCTGGTAATATTTTTTCTCTAAAATAAAACTTGTTGGGTGTTAATATAGCCTCTTCAGCTTTCTTTTGGTTAATATCAGTTTTCTTTGGATCAATATAATTATTATCAGTATGTCATTATCCATCCTTTACTTTAAGCTCTTCGTTTTTACAAAGTGAGTCTTATTTTCTGTATAGAGTTGCATATTTTGAATACAATCTAACAATCTATAGCTTTTAGTTTAGTTTTTTAGACAATTAAAATTTGTGTGTGTGTGTGTGGTACACGGGCCTCTCACTGCTGTGGCCTCTCCCACTGTGGAGCACAGGCTCCTGACGCGCAGGCTCAGCAGCCATGGCTCACGGGCCTAGCCACTCCGTGGCACGTGGGATCTTCCCGGAACCAGGGCACAAACCCGTGTCCCCTGCATTGGCAGGCAGACTCTCAACCACTGCACCACCAGGGAAGCCCCGACAATTTGAATTTTATATGATTTTTGATAATTCTTTAAAAAATAGTCTTTAATAGTGATCCTCATAAGTACAATCTGAAGTTCTTCATTTCTTTTGTAGGTGCACAGTTCAATCTGTTACCATGTTCCTTCTGCCTAAAGGATTTTCCTTCACATTTTTCATATAGAAATTATAGAATGACTGGTGGTTCCTGATTTTGTCATTTGCATACCTATAAAAGTCTGGGTATACAACTCTAGGTTGACTTTTTTTGTTTGCTTCCTTTTGTTTCTTCCTTTCAGTTCTTTAAATATATTGCTCTGGTGTTTTCTGGTTTCTGTTGTTTCTGATAAGAAACACTCTTTCATTCTCATTGTTCCTCTATGTGCCATGTGTCTTTTTGTTTTTCTGGTTGCTTTTAAAATTTCATCTTTATTGTGAGTTATAAGCAATTTGATTAAGAAGTGCCTAGCTTTAGTTTATGTCATATTCTATTGAGCTCATGGATCCATGGGTTACAAGATCTCACCAAATATGGAAAAAATATAGCCATTATTTTCTTTAGTATATTTTCTGTTTCTCCTCCAGCCCCCAACCTTCTTCTGTGACTCCAGTTACCAACACCTTAGTCTACATGCTTTGTCTCCACATTTCACTGAATTTCTGTTCATTTTTTTTCCAGTCTTTTTTTCTATTTTTAATTGTGTATGGTTTTTGTTGTCATGTCAGATTCACTAATCTTTTGCTCTGAAATATCTAATATGTAATTAATTTTATTACATATGTTTTTCACATCAAACAAAATTTTTTATCTCTAAGGTAAGATATAGATCTTTTAAATATATTCATGTACCTACTCTATATTTAATCTTCCTTTAGCTCTTGGTCATATAGAATATGATTATTTTAACTATTTTATTAATTTAAAAAATTATTGGAGTATTTGATTTACAATGTGTTAATTTCAGGTGTACAGCAAAGTGAATCAGTTATACATATACATATACATATATCCACTCTTTTGTAGATTTTTTTCCCATTTAGGCCTTTACAGAGTATTGAGTAGAGCTTCCTGTGCTATACAGTAGGTCCTTGTTGATTATCTATTTTACATATAGTAGTGTGTATATGTCAATCCCAATCTTCCAATTTGTCCACCACCCTTGCCCCCTGGTAACCATAAGTTTGTTTTTTACATCTGTAACTAGGCTGGATATTATAAAATTCTTAGAGGAAAACATAGGCAGAACACTCTTTGACATAAGTTGCAGCAAGATCTTTTTCAATGATTCACCTCCTAGAGTAATGAAAATAAAAACAAAAATAAACAAATGGGACCTAATTAAATTTAAAAGCTTTTGCATAGTGAAGGAAACTATTAACAAAATGAAAAGACAAACTTCAGAATGGGAGAAAATATTTGCAAATGAAGCAATTGACAAGGGATTTATACAATACAAACAGCTCATACAGCTCAATAAAAAATTAAAACAAAACCAAACAAAACAGAGACAACCCAATCAAAAAATGGGCAAAGATCTAAATAGACATTTCTCCAAAGAAGACATACAGATGGCCAAAAAGCACATAAAAATATGCTCAACATTACTAATCATCAGCAAAATGGAAATAAAAAATACAATGAGATATCACCTCACACACGTCAGAATTGCCACGATCAAAAAGTCTATAAACAATACATGCTGGAGAGCGTGTGGAGAAAAGGGAACCCTCCTCTATTGTTAGTGGGAATGTAAACTGGTACAGCCTCTATGGAGAACAGTACGAGGTTCCTTAAAAAACTAAAAATAGAGCTACTATATGATCCAGCAATCCCACTCCTGGGCACATATCTGGAGAAAACCATAATTCAAAAAGATACATATACCCCAATGTTCATTGCAGCACTATTAACAATAGCCAGGGGCTTCCCTGGTGGCGCAGTGGTTGAGAATCTGCCTGCCGATGCAGGGGACACGGGTTCGTGCCCTGGTCCAGGAAGATCCCACATGCCACTGAGCGACTGGGCCCGTGAGCCACGGCCGCTAAGCCTGTGCGTCCGGAGCCTGTGCTCCACAATGGGAGAGGCCACAACAGTGAGAGGCCCATGTACCACTAAAAAAAAAAAAAAAAAAATAACCAGGACATAGAAACAACCTAAATGTCCATCAACAGAGGAATGGATAAAGAAGATGTGGTACATATACACAATGGAATATTACTCAGCCATAAAAAAGAACAAAATAATGCCATTTCTACAAAATGAATGGACCTAGTGATTGTCATACTGAGTGAAGTAAGTCAGACAGAGAAATACAAATATATGATATTGCTTATATGTGGGAAAAAAAAGTGTACAAATGAACTTATTTTAACTGTGTTAATGTCTTTGTATACTAATTCTGTCACCTGTTTTATTTCTGGATCAATTTTAATTTTTGGGGGGGAGTATTGTTCTTAACGTTTATTATGTGAGATCAGAGCAATATTTAATCTGAACAATTTTATGCTGAGACAAAACTATGCTGATTATTCCACCTGATGCCCCAGGAATTAAGAGGATTTTCATCAGGCTGCTGAGACCAGTAACTATTCCCAGCACTGAGTAAGCTCTACAGATTATTTACTTTAATCCTTTCAGGTAGTTCTATCCCCTGCCTTGAGTGATTTCTTTACATACATACATACACTGATAATTACTTAACTAAAATCAAGAAGGAGGGAACCCATTCAGAATTCTAAAGGATTCTCTATGTACCACTCTTTCCTCCTATTACTCTCCCATGCAAGCTCTATCTTCTTGGCCTCCCCAAGATTCTCAGAAACATCTCTTCAACTCAGGATGATTTCTTGGCTGTGCCTGGACTATCTAATACATAACTGATGCAATCATGGGCATGATTTGTTTGCTTTCTGTGACTCAGCTATCAATGTCCTTCTTTGCCTGATGTTTAATATCTTGGAAATTATTCCTTCATATAATTTTTCAGGTGGGAACACAAATCTTGTCCCTGTTACTCTATATTTGCCAGAAGCAGAATGGAGTTATATTTTTTAAAAATTAATTTGTTAACTAAAATATACTCTATGATATATACACACTTTGTTTTACAAAGAACATTTTCATAAAAAATTTAAAAATTCATTCACTTGCCTTGTTTGATATGTATGTATAAAGAGTAGAAACATAGTAATTTCATCAAATTTTTCATAAAAAGAAATATTTGGTAACAATACATCACAGACTTTAGGTGTAATTATCTTGAGATAGGTTTGATGCATTATTGCAGGCTCTGAGATGTAGCGTCAAAACCAGAAAAAAGGGTGAGAAGGCTCTTGGTGCTAAGGATAGCCCCCTGATGACAGCCAGCATGGAAACAGGGACATCAGGGACCACTGAGCTTGTGGTAAGTAGATATGGCAGGAATAAGAAATGAATACATACTATATCATATTGTGTCTATCTATATGTGGAATAAATTTGAGATGTCGTGTTTAGGTCAGGGCTTCAACTTGGAATATAAAACAAATTGTTATTAGCAGCCCATATGGGGTTCAAAAGTACTCTTTGGCCTTCTTATTCAGCGTTCTAAAGCTGAAATGTGTAGACTCCATAATGTATCCAATACAGGCCGAATATTATTTAACATTTCTGAGATATCTTCAAAGGCTGTTTTCCCTAATAATATAACATTGAAATTTACCCATCTGACATTATAGGACATTTAACAACTGTTCCATTAGGCCCACCACATGAAGTAATACATGCTCACAGAATGGACATATACAGTGGGAGGTAATAGCAACTAAATAATACTATGGTTTCTGGAATCAGGGGAATGATTATTTGACATGTTTGTGATTCTGCAGCTGTTATATATTTTTAGTTTTTCATTTGCATTGTGATAAAATATAATATACTTTTGGCAAAGTTTCATAGTCAAAAGAGAAATAGCAAATATAGTGGACTTTGACATTTTTTTTCTATTTTGAATATCTACATCAGAACTTTGCATAACTTCCAATAAAAGACAGTCAATTACTATTTATGTTAAATATATTAATTAATGTTATATATAATAAAAAATCATATAGTAATCTAAATATCATTTAAATTAAGTATTGGCAAACATAGATCTAGCTTTTAAGAATAGATGTTAAGGATAATAAACCAAATTTTTTACAGCAAATTTATGGCTGAAAACTAAAAGTTTCTTCCATATTATTACTTTCCCTGCTTTTTCCTGACTAATAAAACTGTCTCTTGTAATTGGGAAGCACAACAAATCCACATTCTGAAACTACCTTCTACTTGGTTTTGCTCATTTTAAATGTTAAACAAAACGTACTGGCTTATGTTTTGCTTGAAAATGTATAATATACCTTGTAAATACAAAAGATGATTTACTCTCTTCTGGTAATTATTTAATATCAGTAATTAAGTTCATTAAATTGTTTTCTAAATTCCAAATATTTGACACTATGGTTTATGTATATATAGTTTGAGTTCTTTGTATATTTTTGATACAAGTTTTTTTAAAAATCAGATAGTATGTTTTACAACCATTTTTGCCAGTCTGTGACTTGTATTTTTATTATTTAACAATGTCTTCCACAGAGCAGCTTTTTAACTTAATTAAAGTCTTAGGTTTTTTTTTTTTTTTTTTTTCTTTCATGGATCATGCTTTTGGTGTTGTATCTAAGACTCATTACTAAACCCCAAAACACATAAATTTGTTTTCCAGAGTTTTGTGGTGTTCTCCATATAGATGTGTTTGGCTTAATAAACTACCCCCAAAGATGTTCATGTTCTAATCCTCAGATCCTGTGAATATGTCATCTTACAAAGTAAAGCATTCTTGAGATGGGAAGATTATCCTGGATATGGTGGACACAACGTAATAAAAACAGTTCTTATTAGAGAAAGGAAAAAGGATCAGATTGAATAGTAGATGAAACGGTGGAAGCAACAGGTTAGAGTGATATGAGGAAAAGGCCACAGACAAGGAATACAGGAAGCCTCTAGAAGATGAAAAAACCAAAGAAATGAATTCTTCCCTGAAGTCACCAGAAGAAATGCACTCTTACCAATACCTTGATTTTAGACTTCTGACCTCCAGAAGAGTAAGAGAATACATTTGTATTGTCTAAGCCACAAAATGTAATCGTTTGTTATAGCAGCAATAGGAAAATAATACACCTATTTTGTACAGGTACATCCTGTACCTATTTTGTTAGATTTATACTTAAGTATTTAAATTTTGTGCTATTGCAAAAGGTACTGATTTTTAATTGCAAATTCCAATTGTTCATTTCTTATATACAGGATATCAATAAACTTTTTTATATTGACCTCATATTCTGTGACTTGATATATTTGCTTCTTAGTTCCATGGGTTCCTTTATAGATTCTTTAGGGTTTTTTTTTATAAAGACAGTCATGTCATCTACAAATAAAGGCAGTTTTAATTTTTCCTATACAATCAGTATATCTTTCATTTCATTTTCATTTCATTTTTTGTTATTGTACTAGCTAAGATTTCCAGTATAATAGAGACTAGGAACAGAATATCCCTGAATTTTTCCTGATCTCAGGGAAAATGCATTCAGTATGGTATTAGCTATAGGTTTTTATTAATCTTCTTTAGTTAATTAGGTTTCCATCTAGTCATAGTTTGCTGAGAGTTTTTATCATGAATGAGTGTTGGATTTTGTTAAATGCTTTTTCTGCCTTAATTGATATGATCATATGATTTTTCTTCTTTAGTCGGTTTACATCATTAATTACATTGATTAGCTTCAAATATTCTACCATACTCATATACTTGGAACCACTTCCACCTTTTTTTCATTTATTTTTGGATTTTATTTGAAAATATTTATTGAGGATTTTTGCCTTTTTGTTCATGAAAGATACTGGTCTGTAATTTTTTTCCCCTGTATTTATCTAGGTTTGGTAGTGTTGTGATATTAACCTTATATTGAATGAGTTAATATTGAATAAGTGTTCATTCTGCTTCTATATTCGGGGGAGACAAAGTAGAGAATCAGTATAATTTCTTCTCAAAAGTTGGTAGACTTCAGCAGACCATCAGAGTCTGATTCTTTCCTTTTTGGAAGGTTTTAAGTTATTTATTCTATTTCTTTAATAATTACAGGGTTATGCAGTTTATTTTTCTTTGTGTGAGTTTCTAATGATTTATTTTTATTATATTATTATTTTATTTATTCATATTATTCTCTCAGAATTCTCTGATGTTCTTGGGATCAGATGACTCCTCTTCCATCTCAAACATTCTTTGGTTGATAGTTTTTTGTATTTAACCTGTTAGATGTTCTCTAAGTTTTCTGTATCTATTGTTTGATATTTGTCATTGATTTTGAAAACTTCTTGGCCATTATTATCTCAAATATTTCTTCTACTCCATTCTCCTCTCTCTATCTTCTTTTGTATTCCAATTACTTGCACTTTAAACAACGTTTTCCCATTGTTCCTGGACACTCTGTTTTTGGTTTTTACTTTTCTCCATTCTGTTTTCTATTTTTATTTCATATTGATAAGTTTCCATTGATCTATTATCACATTTACTGATTGTATCCTCACTGTACTGAGTCTAATGATGAGCCCATCAAAGCCAATCTTCTTTTCTACCATTTCTCTTTCATACTTTCATAGAGTGTCCATCTTCGTTTACATCACCCATCTGTTCTTGGACATCGTATCATTTGCCATAGAGACCTTAACATGTTAATAATTATTTTATTCCCTATCTGATTATTCCAACATCTATGTTACATCTCTGAGTCTGTTTCTGATTATTGTTTTGCATATTCAGACTGCATTTTATTTTTGTTATTTTTCTTGTATGTTTTGAATTTTTTGTTGAAAGTTCAACACATATCAGACAATTGGAACTAGGGTGAATAGGCCTATAATGTGAAGATTCACATTAATCTAGCTAGGAATTCAGCTGTGCCTAACATTTGTTGGTATAAGAATACCAACTTTAGGTATAAGAATCTTTAAATTCTTCTAGTGTTCTTTTTTTGTCTCCCCTATTGACTGTACTACAGAACAGAGAGAACTTGTGTTTTACATCTCTTTCAGCTACAATCCACTTTACTTATACTTGTGACCTTTGTGGTAGTAAGGTGCAGGGGACGGGAGAGAATACTATAGCCTTCTGACTTAATGTCAGTGTTTTGGTGGACCTGTGCGTCAGAGTTGTGATTTTCACAACTCTGTGTTTCTGCAGGAAATATCTTGGTTTACTTCCCTGTAGGGATATTTGCAATCTATTTCCATGAAACCCCAGTCCTTTTTGACTATGATTTTTAATTGTGTTTTTCCCAAAGATGAGACAGAAAGGCTAGAAAAGGATGGAGCAGGGAAAAATCCCCTTTCTCCAGGTGGGATGTTTCAGAATTGCACTCTGACAAGTTCCTTACCCCCCAGAGGGTAGGCCTTTGCCATAAGAATGAAGGTGTGCTTGTTTCACAATGGTTATTTTCCGCCTCCTGCTGCCAGAGTCCTAAGGGTGTCTTTTCTTGGAACTTCACTTTGAGAATGTGGTAATGTTTCTGTAGGTAAAAGCAAGGAAAGTCTTGGGGTGTGCCTAAGACCATGGACCACATGAATTTCTCACACTCATGCTACCCCACACCCAGCCTTTGGCTATGTGTCAAAACTACCATTTAAATGTTCATATAAGTTCATAGTTCTAGCCATTTGTGTTTCAGATAAACAGATATTGGCTGCGACTGAATGAACATACCTCTTCCTCCAGAATGCAAAGTGGCCATTTGCCCTGAGACCACAAGCCTCATGGGTCCAAGAAAGTGGTTGATCTCCAGTTTTTCTGGATTTTTTTTTTTTTTTAATTGGAAGGATGGTAGTGATAACTTCCAAGTTCTTTACATATCAGTACTGAAGCAGAAAATTAGTTAATACCTTTTTAACATCTCGATCTTTTCTTGTGCAAAACTCTATGTTTTTCCATTAAAAGTTGCCTTTTTCCTTGCATTTTCTAGCTTAAGTCACTACACACCCCAATTTATGCTCAGGTCATTTCTATTTTTTACTTTGTCGTGCAGACAATATTGTTACACATATTTTCTGAACAGAGTGTGATTCAACAAAGTTTGCTAATTAATAAACATCCTTTGAAGATTTTTCTTATTCCTTTAAGGTGCCGACTATTATTCATTTTTCTACGTCAAATGGCTTATTTTTTCTTGATTACATACGCATACCTTCTGTATGGAGTACATTCTAAATAAATAAATTTTATTATTTATTAATGATAACATTTATCTTTAGTTTCTATTTAGCTTGTTTTAGTTATTATATATTATAATTACATAAAATAAATATATCTACAAATAACATGTACATATTCATGTAATATCGTATGAAAAATACAAATATCTCTTGCATCAATTTGATAAGTAGGCAAAGTCATTCCTGCTGAAATTTTTAAGCTGAGTTAAATTTAAGGCTTTCAGCTTAATTTTCTTATCTTCAAAATAAATGGAAACTACATATATGTCTTATCTGAGAACTGTCAGCACTCAATAGCTTTAACAAATATTACCATATTTGCTTTTCCAATATGTTCAATTTTTGTAGTACTATCTGCCAAATGAATGAATAAATAGCACACCAAATCTTTTAGGTTTTAGTTTAAGGGCCTCTGAACACTGATGTAGTTTAGTGTCATTTCTGTTCTTCTCAGAATCGTTATCACATATATAAATTATCATTGGTAAAGTGCTTACATAAAGAGACTAACTTTTCCCAAAGGGAAAATATTTTAAAGTTAATATAATTTTATATACTACATTAATGTGTAAATATACATTAATTTAAAAATAAGGATTTATTTCTTTTAATTGACATGGAGAAAAATTTGCCCTTACATGCTAGTAATATTAATTATGTAGAAAGATCCCCAAAATTGTGATTGAGGGGTAAATGTTTTATGCTTTAATTTAATGACTCTGACAGTTTGGTTCCAAGTAGTAGCAGTAATTCACACATTCCTAGGGACAAATAAGTGTTTCTTTATTTTCCACCTTACCAGCATATTACTTTAAGTTTCTGCCAGATTGTAAGATTAGCTTATTTCTAAATTTTTAATGTGCACTTCTCTAAATTCTAGTAATACTGAACATCAGTTACTTGATTTACTGGCTAGTTGCATTCTCATTTTTGTGAATGCCTGCATATCAGGTATCTGTTTTTAAAATTTTTGCTTTATTTTTTTATTAATAGAAGCTTTTTGCAAACATTATTAAAAGTATTGAGAGGTTAAGAGTAGAATATCCAATTGAGGAGAGTGAATATGAAGGGAAAGCAAGAAAAGGACAGAATCTAGATGAAGAAATGGGTCAAAGAAGGGTTGTTTTTATTTATTTTGCATTTTTTCTCATTACAAAGATAGTAAATGATTTATAATGAAAATTTGGCAACAGACAGATCATTTTTAAATAAAGTATGGTACTGACATAAGGACAATACCATATAAACATATCAAAACCAATGAAATAGAATAGAGAACCCAGAAATAAACCCTTGTATATATATGGTCAAATGATTTTTGATAATGATGACATGAATTCAATGGGAAAAGGGCAGTTCTTTTCAACAATGGTGCCAAAAAACTGGGTACCCTCACACAAAATAATGAAGTTGGACCCTGACTTAATACCATATGCAAAATTTAACTTAAAATAGGTTAAATACCTAAATTTAAGAGCTAAAACTATAAAACGTTTAGAAGAAAATATCAGGGAAAATCTTCATGAGATTGGATTTCACAACAATTTAATAGATTTGGCACCAAAAGCAAGGCAACAAATTAAAAAAAAAAAAAACAGACAAGTTGGACACTATCAAAATTAAGACCTTTGTGCATTAAAGGATACTATCAAGACAGTGAAAGGACAACCTATGCAGAGGAGGTCTGCAAATCATATATCCAATCAGGGATTAATATCCAGAATATATAAATAATTCTTATAACAACAAAAAAACTTAAATCAAAAATTTGCAAAGGATTTGAATAGACATTCGCCAAAAGAGATATACTACTGGCTAACAAACACATCAAAAGATGCCCAACATCATTAATCACTAAGAAAATGGAAAGAAAACCACAATGGGATACTACTTCACTTACTAGGATGGCTATAATAATAATGAAACAAAACAAACGAACAACAACAAACTACAAACAAGTGCTGACAAAAAGGCACAGAAATCAGAACTCTCATGCATTGCACAAGAAATGGTGCAGCCCCTATGGAAAAGAGTTTGGCAGTTCCTCAAAAAGTTAAACATGGAACTAAATATGACCCAGTGATGAATCATTTACAGGTATACATACAAAAGAAATGAAATCAGGAACTTCAAAGGATATTTGTACACCCATGTTCATAGTGGCATCATTTACAATAGCCAAAAGGCAGAAGTGTCCATCAACAGAAGAATGGATCAATACAATGGGATTACTTAGCCATAAAAAGGAATAAAATTTTGTTATATGCTACAATATGAAAAAGCCTTGAAAACATGCTAACTGAAATAAGCCAGACACAAAAGAACAGATATCGTATGATTTCACTTATATGCAATTCCTACAACAGGCAAATTCATTTAGACAGAAAGTAGACTAGAGGTTAACAGGGGTTAGAGGAGAAGGGAAAGGGGAGTTATTGTTTAATGGGTACAGTTTATGTTGGGGATGATGAAAACTATGGGTCCAGATAATGGTACTGGTTATACAACTTCGTGAATGTATTCAATGCCACCGAATTGTGCATCTAAAAATAGATAATGATAAATATTGTTATGTGTATTTTACCATAAAAATTAACAAAAAAAAAACTTGACTTCAATAAAACAGTAATTGCAGGCTGTAATTTCTACTGCAATCACCAAAAGACTTGTGTAAGAATGTATAATGATTAAATTTATAAATGGAAAATATAATAATATTAAATAACATTAATCCCAAAGAAGGCAAGACAGCAGGGAAAAAAAAGGTTCTATTTATTAGAATTGTTTTTTAAATTATCTCCACAGTTCTGTAGCTCAAAATCTTCTGTCTTCTTTGGTTTTGAAACTTATTTTTATGATTTCACCCAACTTCTTGGTGATAGTTGTGTCAACTAACCTCTTTTATGGAGAATCCCATCATCTCCATTGTTATCACTGAGCCCAGCTCTATATCTCTCCAAAGGTGACTCCTACTGTCAGCCCTGGCCTACAGATGAAAGCCTCATTTACCTTGATAGTGATTCTGGTGCCCCTGTCAAGTGCATTCTTTATTGCTTTAGTAAACAGAATATTCTCTACAGGCCCCTATAGAGCACAGTTATTTGTGGGATTTCCAGCCTTACATTGTGTATCCATGACCAGTTCTCTGACTTTCCCATTCCTCCTTTCACTGCCATTGACAGACAGCAATTCTGGTATTCCTTCCTGTTTTTCATCACTTTTTCCAAGTTTCTAGGAGCCATTCTGGCAGGATGTTCATATCATTTCTTAGGGCTCTTGCCCATTTGTTAAATTCTGAATCTGAGGAGAAGGCCCCCATATCAGTAAACCAGTAATTGCCCAACTTTATATTCCACTGCCCTTGATCTAGGACTTTCATTATCCAGTCCCATGCATAGTATCATGGCTGATGCTGGTCTTGCATTAACTTCAGGATATATTCCCTTTCATACCTTAGCAGGTCCAGCACTTTCCTGGATGGATTATGATGTTACTAATCCCTAAATTATTGGTCTAGAGTTCAGATGTGGAGAAAGGGATACAATCACAATTTTTGTTTTTGTTTTCTTTTTTTTTTTTTTTTTTTGCCTAGCAGGAGAGATGCTCCTGAATCATCTTAAAGCAAGGGGTTTTGCTGTCTTTACATAGGGAGAAAGATTACTTCTGCAGGCACAGAAGTTTCATAGAATTATGGAGATTCAAGGTTTTCAAGTGAAACATCCTACATTTCCTCATTCCATGTATTATGGTTTCATTCCTTCCTAGCCTGGACATATATAGTTGAAATACGTGTCTTGACTAGTTTGAAAAATTTAGACTTCTTTAGAACTTTGCTGTTCTTATGGTTAAGTCCTGGTATGGGTGCTCAAGCCTTCTCTGTATTTTGGCTCCAGGAAATAAGATATTTTTTATGTGGCCAAGGGAACCCTGTGGCGTTCACATTTTTAATGATTAATCAACTTTAGCCCTTTTAAATTTTTCTGTAGGACATCAGATGACCCTAGCAATGACCATGCTATTCTATTGGGCTTCTAATTACTACTTCCCTCATTTTCTAAATCACATAGATTTACTAGTGCAACTGCTTCCATTAATGTTAACAACTCATCTCACTATAATTGACAGTTTTAACAATTGAACTCTTATTTTATGCCAAGAACTATGAGTAACTGACCTACTACCAGTGATATAGTCCTTATCACCACAAAGCAACACGTGGTACAGATCCAAAAAGAGACATAGTCACAAGTCCTTAGCCAACAGCTAAGGGAGTTCTGCAGTAGGGACTGTGCTACACACTTGTTCTAGTTGGGGCAATAGATCAGGCATTGAACAGGCATTAAATCCAGGCTGCCCTTGGGAAGAAGGGATGAGGTTGAGCGAAGCAGTTCTCTTTAGCTGAGGGTAATATCGTAAGAGGGCTGACAGCTTAGGTTTGACAGAAGCACATCAGGCAGTTGTGTCATTCTGTCATGAAGGGAAACTGGCTGCCATAGCACAATATCTGCTACACTGAATAAGTAGAGGTATTAAAAAAATCACATCCATTATTAAATACTTTTCTAAAAAGAAAATCCAGATCCAGATGATTTCACTTAAAATTATTCTGGATACTTAAGAAATAAATAACCTCAATATTTTACACATACTTCCATGGAAAAAAATTCAAGAAAGAACACATACCCAGCCAATTTATGAGGCCTGAGTAACATTGGTATAAAAACTGTTAAAGGGACTTCAGAGGAAAGAAATTTCCAAATTTCTCTCATGAATATAGATACAACAATCTTAAACACAACATTAGTAACACAAAGTGGACAATATTAAAGATGGCAATACATCAATAACAACATAATTTATTCTGAGAATGTAAGATATCTTAAAAAGTTCATTGTGGGAAATAAAGTATTTACAACTGATTAGTTACTCCTCTATAACACTTGAAGAAGTTGTGACCAAATCTCTCAAGAAGCATGAAAATGAAATTTAAAAGTAAATGAAGAATTCAGATTTTTAAGAAGTCTATAATTTTTATGAATATTGAATAAAGCATAATCAGATGGATTCCTGCTCTCATCCATAGTAATATAACTAGCACTAGTTATATTATCCCCCATGTATAAATAGAAAGAACACTGTACACAATGCACAAGGCAACTGTTGTTTTTTGGTTGTTTTGAATTTAAACAATAGGTAGCATAAGATTATGATCCCTGATATGGTATAATAATAAAACAAATGATGTCAATTTCATGATTGATCCAAATTTCTTTCAGTATTCACAATTAATAATGCAGTACAAAGTAGAGGGTCCAAGCAAGTTAGTAGTCTTGGTGATTTGAATAGAAAGAATTAGAGTTCTAGATGTCTGAAGAGTCTGGAATATAAAGGACTACGTGCAGGACAGAAAGGAGCTATGTAGAGAAAATACTCCAAAAATCTGTGTAGTGTTTCTCTTGAGTCTATGGCTAAATACCAAGACATGTATACTTAGGATGAAACTCCACTGGAGTCATGGAATCAACTGGAAATCTATCTGCTTAAAAATATACAGATACCACACAGGACTAGAGACCTTTAATGTTCAACCAGCCTAAGTGGGGAGTCCTTATTAATCACTGAGGACATTCTACAACACTTAACCTTAGAGTGATTTGTAACTGCCTTAATACTGCCTAAAAGGCCAACTTCAAAGGATTCATTTGATCTCCAAATAACGGATCTGCCAAATTCTGAGACTCTTAAGATAATAAAATACAGCTCTCAAAAATGTGAAATTTATAATATCCAGCATCCAATTCAGGAAAATGTGACAATACAGGAAATATGTCTTGCATTCCCAGAAGAAAAGACAGTCAATAGAAACAAGCACATATATGATACAATGAAATATGTGCATGGAATTAGCACACATAAAGACCTTAAAAGAGCTACTGTAAATATGTTCAAGTATATATTGTGAAATGCATAAATAATGGGAGATGACAGATTAAAGTATGGAACTTCTAGAGATGAATAGTACAATAAGTAATGTCTTTATTCTTTAGTCGTTTTAAGATTTTCTCCTTATCACAAGTTTTTAGAACCCTGGTGTTTATTTTAATGAAATTTTCATTTCAAAACATATATTTACATAAAAATTTAGAAAATATAATTTCCTTATACCCCATACCCAGTTTCCCTTATTATTAATATTTTATGATAGTATGGTATATTGGTTACAATTAATGAACCAATATCAACATGTCATTATTAACTAATGTTCAAGCATTATTAAAACATTCAAAATTTTACCTAAGGTCCTTTTCATGTTCCAGAATCCCATCCAGGACACCATGATTAACCATTGTCTCCCTCGGCTCCTCTTGACTGTGACAGTTTCTTAGACATTCCTTCTTTCAATAAATTTGACAGTTTTGAGGCGTGCTTGTGTTTTGCAGAATTCCCCTCAATTGGGTTTTGTCTGATATTATTCTCATGATTTGACTGGGGTTATTGTGGGGAGAAAGACCACCGGGGCAAAATGCTGTTCTGTTCAAATCGTATCAAAGGTGCATATTATCAATATGACTTTCCACTCTTCATGTTAAACTTAATCACAGACCTAAAGTAATATTAAAGTTTTCTACAGTAAAGGTTCTCTTTTTTTCTCCCTTGCCATACTATACAGTCTTTGGAAGAAATTCCACACTTTCTTCTACCCTTAAGGAGTGGAGAATTATGCTCTACCTCCTTGGAGGTGAAGTATCTTCAAGAGTATTTGGAATTCTTGTACACAGATTTGTCTCTTCTCCTTCATTTATTTATTTTTTCATTGTTTCTGTATATCAGTATGGACTCATGAGTAATAAGGAGTCTGATTTCATTTTTTGATGTGTGACTGCTGATAGCGTTAAAGTCACACCCTCCCCTTCTCCTTGTGCTCCCTTCCCCCACAAGGGGGAACTGTTAAGAAAGCCCAGGTACTCTTTTTTGGCTCAGTTGGGATTCAAATCTTGCAAGCCCCAGTCCACATACCCAAACCCTCAGTGGACCCCATCCCCTAACTACAATAAAAGCCCAGAGCCAGTCTCCTTATCTGGTTCTCACAAGCTATTTTGGATCTGCTTGAGATGCCTGCCCTGATCTCCCCAGACAGTCTCTATTATGTAAGCATATGAAACAGTCACAAACTGTTTCATATGCTTTTGACCTGTATCATCAGTTGCAACATCCAAAATAAATTTAAATTTTGAATATCTCTTCAGGGTGTGCAAAAGTTTCTCAAGGGTGGGCAAAACAATATGGATATATATTTTATACTTAAAGGTTTATAATGCAATACTAGTATATTTAATTTCTTACTCAAATTGTTCCAGCTTTGGCCATTGGGAGCTCCTGTGTCTCTTTGACATACTGTCATTGATTTTATTTTTCAGCACTTCCTTACTTTCTGGCACTGAAAGATGCCCCATGTACATCTTGGATAATTCTGGCCTAAACCCTAGAATGGCCAGTTCTTCAAGAACTGAAAGAAATAGATAAATGTAGTAGCGATACTGTATAAGAGAACATTCTCTAATCCTCCCTTCAATCTTTATGATATTACTATCATTCATTTCACTTACTTCTGTGGTATAATAACCCAGTAACTTTTTACTATTATTGTTTTAAATGGTTACTTTTAGATATATGAATAAGAAAAGTAAAGGATTTATTTTATCCCAATTTTTTCCTTCTCCTATGTGACAAAATTCATATAAATCTAGGTATCTGCTGTATATTATTTCTTTCTGTCTGAAGAATGTCTTTTAATATTTTCACAGGCAAATCTGCAGAAGAATTCCCTTAATTTTTTGTTTCTTGAGATTATATTTATTTCTTCTTCATTTTTGAAGATTAATTTCAATAGATATATAATTCTAGTGTTGTTTTTTCTTTAAACAGTTTTGCTGCAGTTACTGACAAGAAGCCCACTACAATACTTTCTCTGTCTGGATTTTATTTCAGTTTGGATATAGTATTCCTATGAGTAGTGTTTTGTTTTGTTTTGCTTTTAGTCTGCTTGGTCTTATTTGAGCTTCCTGGATACATGGTTTGGTGTGTATTATTAACTTTGAAGAATTTTGGCTATTATTACCTCAAATATTTCTTGTGCTCCAATTTCTCTTTCTTCTATTTTGGTATTCTAATTATATATATGTTACACCTTTTTAAATTGTCACACTGTACTTTGATGTCCTGTTTTGTTGTTTGCATTCTCTTTTCTCTTCATATTTCAGCAGGAGAAATTTCTGTTGACCTTTCATCAAGCTCACTCCTCTTTCTTTGGCAATTTTTAGTACACTGATGTGCCCATCAAAGGTGCTTTTCATTTTTGTTTTTTTTTTTTTTTTTTTCCTAGCATTTTCTTTATCCTTACCTTAGAGTTTCTATCTCTCTGCTTATCTATCTCTCTGCTTACATTCCCCATCTGTGCTTGCATGCTCTTGACATTTTACTTTAGGGTCCTTAATATATTAATCATAGTAATGTTAAATTTCCTGTATCATAATTCCAACATCTTCGCCATATCTGAGTCTCATTCTGATACTTGCTTTGTCTACTCAGACTGTGATTTTTCTTGCCTTTTAACGTTCCTCATGATTTTCTGTTAAAAAAACAAGATGGGATGTGTAGGAACTGAGGTACACAGGCTTTTGGTGAGAAGTTTTATTTTAACCTGCTGAGGAGTTTGGCTGTGTTTAATGTTTGCTGTAACTGTAGATGTCAAAGGCTTCATATTCATCTAATGTCATTGTTTGTATCTCCCTTGTTGACTTTGGGCTTCCTAAATACTTCTCCACAAAGAGTACTCGTGTCTTGTATCTTGTAGCCATAATTCATTGTTATTATACTGGAGCCTTGTTGATGTGGTGGTGAAGATTGAGAATGGGTATGTACTCGTAAAACTGCATGATTAAATCTGTCTTTCAATGTGCCTGTGTTTCCTGGGTATGACCTTCACAAGCGTTTCTTAGTTTTCCCCCCATCCCTAGGCGTTAAAAGAAAGCTAGAGGAAGCAGAGTGGGAGAAATGCTCTTTCCCCATATGGGATAAGATTCTGGTAAAGTTTTCTCTTGAAAAGTAGCTGTTGGTTATACAAAATTCTCTGAAATATTTTACAATGACTATTCTGCCCATCTTTCTGCCCTAATCATGGGAGACCTTTTCCAGCTCTCAATGTGAGACGTGATGTGGTTCCTGGAGGTAAAATCCATAAAAGTGTAGGGTCTCCAAGACTCTGGCCCCAAGTAGTCAGTCATTCTCATTCTGGTCTACACTCAGGTTTCAGCAAGTCATCAAAATTACCACTTACGTATTCCTACCAGTTTATGCCTTCAGCAGCTTCGGTTCCAGGTAAGTGGATCTGGGCTGTGACTCTGGATTCACCTAGTAAGTAACCTGACTCTCCAGATTTCAGTGTGGTAGCTTGCCCTGAAACCCCAGTTCTCTGATGGGTGGAAGAAAAGTAATTACTTTACAGTTGTTCAGAATTTCCTTTCTTTAAGGGTGGGAGTGACAACTTCCAACATTTTTACACATAGGGTCTAGTTACATGTAACTAGAAGTCCAGCAATTTGAATTTAATGTGATTTTCTATGGTTTTATTTGGATTTATCCTTAGATTTTTTAAGTATCTTATATCTGTGGGTTTATTTTTTCATAAGATTTTGAAAACATTTGATCATATTCATTTATTTTTTTCTCTTCCAACTGCACATATTTTTGATTGCTTGATAGTGTCCTACCTAGGGGTCATTAATTCATTGTTTTAAAATTTTCTCTAAGTTCATCACTACTTCATCTTTATTACTTTAACCAGCAAATTCCAGTTGACTCAATCAGTTGCGATTGCTATCCTCTGTTATGAGTCTCGTTCCCTGTACTGTGGTATACATAATGACTTAAAGCAGAATGCCAAGTAGTAATATAGCTCACATCATTCAGTCTCTTCCCTCACAGATCACAGGCATTCTCTTCCTGTGGTCCAAAGTCTAAAACGAAACGTGTATGTATTTCACAAACTTGTCTACTTAATAGCAGGAGGCAATTTCAGTTCTAGTTATTCTTTTATGGTTAGAAAAAGAAATGCCTTATGCGTTTTTTGCCCAACTTGTAAGTAACATTTAATTGTGTTTAAAACTGCAACAGCATATAAAATGCTGTGTTGTATTTCCTCCTTTTCCCATTCTAGATCTATTTGTCACATTTTTGCAGTACTTGGGTTTTGGATCTTGCCCTCCATGCAGTAAATCAGCCTGACCTCCAAGTCCATTTTCATTAGGTCAGATGACAAGATGAGAAAATGAAGTCAAAGTATTATCTGTGTCTTTATGCTTCTTTGACTAGCATTATTTGCCACTGTCAGCATTTTTCAAATGAAGGTCATAGCTGATATCAGGTAGTCCTTCTGCCCTGACTAAAGGTCTTGCTGATCTCTGGCAACAGCTTCTTTCCCTTCTTTCCCTTAACACTTCCCTCCTTTTGATGGTTCCTGACTCAATTTCAAAAAAATTTATAAATTGTTACTTAATAAAAGTTTCCAATTATTCCTTTAATTTTACCATGTGTGAGCATTTGACCACAAAAAAAGGTTGTGATTGAAATGTTCTGAGCTAGGTATATGAGATTATTCTTACCTAGAAACATACAGCAAGATCTTTATAAGAAACTAGATAACATCCTAGAAATGAGCTATATGACACTTTAACTTTCTTTTCTGAGAAAAAACAATAAACATTTTTTAAAGTCAGTCTCTTCAACGTAATATGAAATGAAAAATGATATTTTACAACCAATGAAGGAAAACAGAGACTATTTTTCCCAGTGCCCTTGATATTGAATAATAGCTACATTTCACAGCCAACTACTGCTTAATTTATATATTTTGTGTATAGCACTGTATTCAATTTTGTCAAGCCATATTATACTGAGGGAGAATAGAAATTTATTGTGAAAATCTCAGGGAAAAAAACAGGTATTTTCCTTACCTTTAAATTTTTGAAGAAGCATAGGTCAAAAATAAAAATTATCTAAGGAAGAAAAAAATGTACCCAAATTACACCCACATATTTAAAAATGTAAGGAAGTATTTAGAAAAATTAATTACATTGTCATTAACTTTTTCCCCCTTGGAAGCCACATTTTTCAGGTGAAAAGCCATTGGGATTCCGATTGGTGTGAGCTTGCTATTCAGATAGGAGTATTTACTTGTAGCATGTTTCCTTGGAACTCATGATAAAAGTAAGATTTCATCCCTGGGTGATCATTACATGATTAAAAGAACTGTTATTCACATTAATACTCTTATCATCTAAAGATTTTTTAATATATTACTTTTTAATTTGAATATGCCCTCCATCTAAGGAATTTTTATAAAAATAAAAAGCAGAGGAAAGGAAAACCTAATCTGATCTGACAAAATAATATCTCATCTGTAAGAATATATTTGACTATTTCATTCTCTCTGTATATGTTACCTCAAACATTTAAAAAGTTGAGACTGTTACAACACACACAAAAAGGAAAATGTTCAAATACAAAGTATTCCTGTTTCTCAAATAAGAAATAAGCTATGAAAAGAGAAAAACAAAACAGACAACAAAACACCCATAAAAGGATTAAATTCTAAAAGTTCAGTTTTCTTTTGTATTGAAAGTATTTTCCTTCATATTTATTATTTAATCTATGCCATAGGAAATTCCAATTGTTATAAAACACTAAGCATTTTTTCTAAATAAAAATAATTTCATACATATGAAAAGTGTGGAAAAACTAATTTTAAAAATAATTAGAAGAATATGTGTGTGCATTGCTGGTGTTGTTCAGTTTTTAACATGATGCCAATTAATATTAGCTTTATCCATTTATTTGAGGTCCATTTATATTTATTATGGCCATATGTAGGAGCTATCAGGCTATCAGTTAGTAGAGAATTAATAAATATTTCTGGCTTGAAGAATGTATCTCAGTTCACTATTAGGAAACAGAAACTCAAAGTTAATAGGGATGTGACAAACATAGTTTGTATAAACTAAGCTAGAGAAAAAAGAATTATTGTAATGGAAAGTTTTAGTATGTCTGAAGTTGAGTATCCTAGAGAGCTGGGCAGCAGCCCAAGGGCACTGATGCCTGAGATTAAAACTAAGGGAGATACCAGGGTACTGAAAGAGCTTGTCCCACTTCACATTTTTCTCCAGGTTTTTTTTTTTTTTTTAAACATCAGCAATTCCTATTTTAAGCAGTTTTAACATTCTTTATCATATACCCACCAGTATCTCAGAATCTGATTAAATGAAACAAACAAATAAAAAATCAAAAAAACCTCTTGTAGAACCATACTGGGTATAAATGACAAGGTCTTTTAAAACATATTTGAAGTCCCCAAAGTGGTCTTTGACACATAGTATTACTAAAATTATGGTTCATGTGATGCTTTTTTTCATAGTTATAATTTGAACTGTAGCATATGTTATCTGCTCAGATAAGCTGCATAATTCATTTTCTTTTCGTATGAAATACAAATTAATAGTAATTTACTTTTAATTTTTTTGTTGCAAAGTACCAGTTATAAAAATAAACACATTGAAATGTATGAGGTATATACAACCAGATTTAATCTTATTTGTATATATAGCATATATTGTGGAATTTGTTTGAAAAAACTTTGCTAATGAATTTTATATAATAGAAAGAAATAACAAAATAGGACAAAACCTCATGATTTTTATTTTGCCTTTTTTATCCCATTGTTTTCTCTCTGATTATAAAAAGCATTATATGTTTCAATTCAGGCATTTTCAATAACGCCAGAAAACCTGATTAAAACTTTGCTAGAGTCAACAAAAAGTTTAAACATTTTGACTTGGCAACATTTCCAAAGGCTTATTAACTTATTTTCTATAGAAACATTTCTTTCTAAAACACAATCCATTTATATCTCTACAAGTGATTATATTGGAAAAGGGCTATAATTGAATATAAAACTAAATATATTAGACTAGTTATTATGCATTCTAATATTTTGGAATTTTTCTTACATATGTATTTTATATTTTTTAGTAATTTAGTAATTACATAACTTTATTTAAACTATATGCAAAGAAATATTAAAATACTGAGGTAAAGCTAGACTTAAAAATGTATGTACCATCAATATTTTGAAAATATATGTATATATATGCTCTGGAGTCTATGATTATTTTTCTGCGGGCACTAATTAACAATTTATTACTTCACAACTTCACTTTATCCACCAACAAATGTGTGTTGAAATCTTACTATGTTCAAGGTGATGTATGTGTGTTTACATACATGTGTATATATGTATATTTTTTCCTCATAATTCTTTCCATATTTTTAGATGTTTTTATGAGTTCAGTGACTTCAGTTAGTGAATGTGATCATGATGAGAACGTAGGTAAAATATGGCCCTGACAGTTACATTTTAAATGTAGAAACTAAAAAAAGGATAAAATTGTATATATTGATAAAGCTTCTGTAATATCTATTTATAACACTGAAACACATGTATGTGCTTAAAAGATAATACGTTGCCAAAAAGGAATAATATAAAGTACTAAAATATAATGTATAAATTATACTTAAGTAAACATTAGACTATTCAAAAATGTTGTAATGTTGCTTTGTGGAGTCCTCAGTATTGTTACCTGTGCACATTTAATTGCATGCTTCTAATATCTAAGAGTAGAGCTTTGATTTTTATGTTGAGGAACCTATTAAACAACAAAGACCAAGAAGAAGAATTAATGGACTAATGATATCAAAAGACTGAGACACATCTAGGAGAAGACAGTAATGTGCTTCAAACAACAGTGTGTGAATTTCCAAATCTATGTACTAAATTTGGATAGACATATTAGTCCACATGAGGCATAATAATCAGTTACTGGGTTAAATTAACAGAATAAAATGTAGATGGGCTCCCAGGGGATAAGGGGATACCATCAAACCTAACGTACTAATGAACCTAAGATCCACAGTTGTTTGCTGACCCTAAGATATATCTGTGCAAAAAACCATTGACTTATTGTTGCCAAAGAATCAATGTGACAATCCTACTCCTGAGAATTCAGCAAACTAAGTACACTGACATATTGCTTCTACTCCTCACAAAGCTGCCTTACTGCACTGCAAGGACTCAGATTACAGCTAACACCCCCCACCCAGAGTCATATTCTGTGGAATCATACAATGCTGAAAACAAACTTATTGTTCTACCATCCATTCAAGTTTCTCACAAGTACATCTGCTTCATGCAAATTTGATCACAAGAATCCTGCCTGCAAATAAACATGAGGAATGTATTGTGTTGGCCAAAAGTTTTGTCTTTTTTGGTTAGATAGCTCTAGCAGCACTTATTTGCCTTTAATTTCATTTGAAACAATTTCGTTAGATTGTATGTGACAGCTGTCACATCAGCGTGCATTTAAAAAAAGACATCAAAATTGGTGAATTTTTGTGTAGCCATTTTAATATTGAAGATGAAAGAAAAAAAGCAACATTTTCAGCCTATTATGCTTTATTATTTCAAGAAAGGTAAAAACTCAACTGAAACTCAGAAAAGATTTGTACAGTGTATGGAGAAGGTGTTGTGACTGATCGAATGTGTCAAAAGTGGTTTGTGAAGTTTCGTGCTGGAGATTTCTCACTGGATGATGCTCCACGGTTGGATAGACCAGTTGAAGTTGATAGCGATCAAACTGAGCATTAATTCAGAACAATCAATGTTATACCATGCAGAAGATAGCCGACATACTCAAAATATCCAAATCAAGTGTTGAAAATCATTTGCACCAGCTTGGTTATATTAATTGCTTTGATGTTTGGGTTCCACATAAGTTAAGCGAAAAAAACCTTCCTGACCATATTTCCACATGTGATTCTCTACTTAAATGTAATGAAGATGTTCCGTTTGTAAAACAAATTGTGACAGTGATCAAAAGTGGATACTATACAATAATGTGGAATGGAAGAGATCATGGGGCAAGAGAAATGAACCACCAACAAGCACACCAAAGGCCTGTCTTCATCTAAAGAAGGTGATGTTGTGTATATGGTGGGATTGGAAGGGAGTCCTCTATTATGAGATCCTTCTGGAAAACCAAATGATTAATTACAACAAGTACTGCTCCCAATGAAACCAACTGAAAGCAGCACTCGATGAAAAGCGTCCAGAATTAGTCAACAGAAAACGCATAATCTTCCATCAGGATAATGCAAGACCACATGTTTCTTTGATGACCCGGCAAAAACTGTTACAACTTGGCTGAGAAGTTCTGATTCATCTGCTGTATTCACCAGACATTGCATCTTTGGATTTCCATTTATTTCGGTCTTTAATAAAATTATCTTAAAGGAAAAAATTTCAATTTCCTGGAAGACTGTAAAAGACACGTGGAACAGTTCTTTGCTAAAAAAGATTAAAAGTTCTGCAAAGACGGAATTATGAAGTTGCCTGAAAAATGGCAGAAGGTAGTGGAAAAAGGGGTGAATACATTGTTCAATAAAGTTCTTGATGAAAATTAAAATGTGTCTTTTATTTTTACTTAAAAACTGAAGGTACTTTTTGGCTAGCCCAATAGTATTTAGGTTGCTTGTCTTTTACACTATAGGAAGGCAAGCCAGGAAAGAGAAGTTTGCTTTTTTGTGTTTTGTAATAGTCCGTAATTCTCACCATGAATTTCTTCATTTCTCAAAGCCATCCCTATGGCTTCTTCCACAACCACTTATCCTCTGAAAACCAAAAGTGTTTTATTTCAAATGCAAATGTAATGATATAATTTCCATGCTTAAAACTCCACACCATTTCCCCACTGTCCTTTCAATAAAGAACAACATCCTTAGTATGACCCAGGAACTCTGCTTGGTCTGTTCCCCCCTCTGTGAGGTCCTTTGTAATATACTGTCTCCTCTTGTTTAGAAAACCAGAACTAGGTCAATCTTTCTACTCCACTTAGTAAAGATCTATTTTTCAATAAATACCTTTCGATAATCAGGTCAAACATCACTTCCTTAATGGATAGTAGGGCATAACATCCAAGACTGAGTTAGAATCCCACCTCCAGCATATAATCTGGTGGCGCCTTAGGCAGATTACTCAAACATTTTGTGCCTTGGTTTCTTAATCTGTAACATGGGGAATTCATGCTATTTTCCTCATAAAATGATTGTGAGTATTGAATGAATTAATACATGGTAAGGGCTGAGAATGTAGAATAAGTACCAGATAAATAGTAAAGAGTCAGTAGTGGCTATTTTACTTATGCTTCAGGAAAAGCTATCATGATCTTAACGACTAGGTATATTTTCTCTTTTTAAAAGGTGCTTAGACCTATCTGAGATGTAGATTTTACACTTATTTTTGCCTTGTCACTCTAGAAATTAAGATTTTCAAGGGTAGCAACCATGTCACTATTTTAACTCTCTTAAATGCTGAAAAATGACCTGACACATAATAAGTAGTTAATAAATGTTTGCTAAATGGAAATCAGGGTGAGGAACTTCTTTGTAACTTCATAGCTCTTTTTTTTTTTCATTCTTTTTTTTTTTTTTCTTTTTGCTTTCCACCTGGGAACATTTTATTCCTTTATGTGCAAGCTCACTGATTCAGCTGGGTCCATCTTACCAGTGATCCATCAAAGATGTTCATTTCTCTTACACTGTTTCTGATTTTTTAGTTTTTCCTTTTGATTCTTTCTCAGAGTGCCCATCTCTCCAATTACATTACCTATCTGTTCTTGCACAATGTCTCTTTTTTCATTAGAGCTCTTAACATTTTCATCCTGATTATTTTACACTTTACAGAGACCCAAAATCTGTGTCTTATCTAGGTCTCATTCTAATATTTGCTTTGTCTCTTCAAATTTTTTTTCTTGCATTTTAGTATGCTTTGTAATTTTTTGCTTTATCTCCGAAAGGAAATATTAGATAATAGGGACTAAAGTTAATAGGCCTGTAGTGTGAGGTTTTATGTTATTTTGGGTAGGAGTTGAGCTATGTTTAATGTTTTCTGTAGCCAGAGCATTCAAATTCCTCTAATGTCCTTTTTCTTGTATCTCCCGTTGTCTTTGCTTCCTTAAGAACTTGTCCTTAGGTAGAGTCTGCCATGCAGCTCTTTCAGCTATATCTTATTTTTATAATACTAGGGCTTTGTTGGAGTGCTGGTAAGGTGTGGTGCAAATAAAGCATTCAGTGAGCTTATGATTAAATTTTAGTCTTTAATGGGCCTGTGTCCCTGGGCTGTGACTTTTACAAGTGTTTCTTAGCTCCCCTTTCCTTAGGTGTGACAGAAAACCTGTTGGGGAAGGCCTGGAGTCAAGATAGTGCCTTCTCCCAGGTTGGATAAGGCTCTGGTAAAGTGTTTTCCCCTATAGGATAGGCCTTTTTAAATGGAAAATGCTCTTGGTGTATTGTGTTTCTCAACTATTTATTTCCCCTCCCATGCCAGAGTTAACAGAGGATATTTCTTGGCTGTTTACTGTGAGAACTTGGTGAGGTTCTTGGAGGTAAAACTCCGCGAAAGTGGGGGCCTCCCTTAGACTGTGGTTCTTAGAAAATGTTTTAGTCTTATGTCACTCTACACTTAGCCTCCAGCAAATTATCAAAATTAGCATTTAAATAAGCCCAACAGTTCACATTTCCTGTTCCTTCTGCTGCAGGTTAGCTGATTTTGGCAGTGACTATCAAAGCCCTCTGTTGCTCCAGATTTTTACGTGGCAGTTTGTCCTGCAACATCAGCTATTAGATAAATTCAAGAAAAACCAATGAGTTTCATCTTTTTATTTGTTCATTTTTATTTTCTGGTTGTAAAAATGAGAGTGACTCTTTAAGTGTCAGAGCTGAAACTGTAAGTTCTATGCCTCTGTAATTTTAAATAATATATTTGCACCTCAATTTCTTGTTCCATGATCCATCAATTAGAGGAAAAACCTATTGATTTTCCACCTTATAAAATGAAATTGTTACTGTCTTCCTTCTCTTACTTTCATCTCCTAACCTAGTAAATCACTTATATGTTAAATATGTCTATTGCATAGAGTGTATATCAGGAGTTCCCAGCCCTCAGGCTGCGGACCAGTAACCGCTCCACGGCCTGTTAGGAACCAGGCCACACAGCAGAAGCTGAGTGGCGAGCAAGCGACCTAAACTTCATCTGCCGTTCGCTCTCCATGGATCGCATTACCGCCTGAACCATCTCCCCTTTCCACCCCGCCTGTGGAAAAACTGTCTTTCACGAAACTAGTCCCTGGTGCCAAAAAGGTTGGAGACCCCTGATGTATATGACATACACTATAATGTATGCTCTTGAGGGCAAGGATTTTTGTTTTGTTGTTTTTTGATTCACAGCTAATCCAGAAGAACGTCTGGAATATAGTAAGCCTTCAAATAATATTTATTGAATAAGAGAATGAATGAATCCAAAGTGAATAAGAAACTAGCTGTACTTCCAAGTAGTTGGCAACTGTATTACAAGAGATGAAACATAAACAAATTTAGAGAGACTGATATTGGAGTAAATGTATGGCCCATAATGATTTCAGAGAGTTTTTAGAAAAAGTCAAATGATTGTCTCCCAAAATATTTCAAGGGCATTCGTCTTGGTTTTGCAGACATAAAAGTACAGCTTGTCAGAATGCTGTGGGTAAGTCATCAGGGACAGGATTATATAACCCATACTTACAAGAATAATAAATATAAATAATTTACTAATTGAATAGTAAAATATAATTGGCAAGAAGCAGAAATTAAATTTCTAAATATCTTCTCTATGAAATCATATCATGTGTGGAAAACTAAGTTATAAATAAAAGATTGCTTACTGAACATAAAATCAAAATAAAAAGATTTTGCTCTATAATTTACAGCTTACCAGTATCTGGCTAAATCAACTAGATGAACATACATCCAGAAATGTAATATTTCTAATGAATAGAGCCCTTGGGCCAGAGATTCCTATTCCCTAAGAGGTGCTTCTATCAATCTAGTCTCTGCCTCACTACTTTGATAATTTTTATGTATTTCCATTTCTGATCAACATTCTCACTCTGATTAATGCAATTCTTAAAGTTAGGTTTTTGTCATAGTTTGTTTACTGTAGAATCTCAAACTTGTTGGATTGTACTTGTCTCTAATGTTATTCCGCATGTTTTGGTTTGACTCATTACCTATTATTTCTAAATTTTAAACCGGTGGAGATTTTAAAGGATATGAAAAACTTTTGTCAAAATTACTTGGGAGACTTTTTTTTTTTAATTACCGCACCTATTTGTATTTTCTTGTGGAAAAAAAATAGGATTGTTGGAGTAGCTGCATATTTGCATGATAAAGTTGTCTAAAAATCCAATTTTCCCCTTCAAGACTGAAAATAAGGCTCCTAGCTATCTATTTGGTGTTTTAATAACAGTAACTTGAGGTACAAAAGAAAAACTGGTATTGTAGCTAGATATTATGAGGAGCAGATTGCTCCATTCCAGCTCCTGCCTCCATACATACCCAACATACTTCCATTACTAAATTACTGTTTTTCTCTGACTTTAGAATGTGCACTGAGGATACTAAGTAATCATGGAAGAAATGAGAATAAATAAACTCAACCTTGTATATCAGTGCCATATTTCTCCTACATGCATGCTTTTCTATTTCAGCTGAGCCTTAAAGGTTACCAAGGAAAGCTTTATGTTGCCCCTACCTACCATCCTCCATAATTTTCTATACTGATTTGAAATTTTCACCTTTCTCCTGCTTCCCACAATCCCAGTATGTCTGTATTTACACCAGCCTACTTTCAAATTCCAATAACTTCTTGTGTTCTCCATGTACTACTTTCAGACATTTCCTCTGCAAAAATAGTCCAAAGTATCCATTTCCACTTCTGTTCATTTCTCTGTCTACTACAATAAGTGTTCCATATAACTAAAAAACTTAGCCTTTCCTAAATGAATAACATCCCTATCCCTCTCTATATTAAATGAACAGTTTTGCAGTTATTATTTCATTTGACTTCACTGCATCAATTTATACTGTCAATTCCTTCCTTCTCATTATAATTTTACTTTAGTTTTCAAAATATTTTTGTGAGGAGGTGCCCCTGCTATTCTAATTGCTACATATTCTCTTCTTTTGTGATTTACTCTTTCCCCACTTATTCTTTAAATTTAAGGCCTCTGACATTATTATCCCTTTGTTCCTCATTTCTTTCACTCTGGTCATGGGATAATTTATTAGTGCCCTTGTATTCAACCTCCTATGGGTGACTGTCTCTGAAGTTCATGTCCCCAGTCCAATTCCTCTTCTAAACTTCAGATCTACATTCATTTTGCCTACTAAACCTTCCACTTCATATCCCACATTTTAGTTCATTTCTAAAATGAACAAATTAAAACTTACATAGCATTGGGAAGAATGGGAATGGGGAAAACACAATTCACACTTTTGTCCAATCTAGAAACTCATAGTTAAAAATGACTCCTCAATCCCCCTTAAAAAACATGTAGGTGATGATACCTCTCTTTTATCTTTACACCTCATTATCACTGGACTCCAACTAATCTTTTTCAATCCATTTCCAAATTAGCGACATTAGATCCTCTCTCACTAGTATTAGCATGTGAGCCTCCTAACTGATCTTCCAGACTCCTGAATAATCCTTTTTAACACTTTCTCATACGATTCTATCTTCCATAACTACTTCCAGATTGGAATATAATACAAGAATGATTATTATTAAACCTTGTTAAAATTCTTCAATGTTTCTGATTTATTCAATATCAATTGAATCTCTTCAGTAATGACTACAAGTACCTCTATGACAGAGATCTTTCATATCTACTATATCATCTCACCTCTTCTTTTCTTATACTATATGATTCAGTCAGCCTAAATTGCAAGCCCATTTACAATGGTATCAAAAACAGTAAAATACTTAGAAGTAAATTTAAGCAAAGAGGTGAAAGATCTGTATGCTGAAAACGATAAGATATTAATGAAAGAAATCGTAGAAGACACAAATGGAAATGTACACCATGTTCTTGGATTGGGAGAATAAATGTTGTAAAAATGTTCAGACTACCCAGAGAAATCTACAGATTCAGTTCAGTGCAATTCCCATCAATGTTCCAATGCTACTTTTCACATAAATGGGAAAAAAAAATCTAAAATTCATATGGAACCATAAAAGACCCTGAGTACCCAAAGTACACTTAGGAAAGAAGAAAAAAGTTGAAAGCATCGCACTTCCTGATTTCAAACTATATTACAAAGCTATACTAATCAAAACAGTATGGTGATGGCATTAAAAAAAAGATAGACCAATAGAGCAGAATAGAGAGCTCATCAGTAAACCCACACATACAGAGTCATCTAATCTTTGACAGGAGTGCCAAGGACACACAATGAGGAAAGGATAGTACCTTCCATAAATGTGATGAGAAAACTGGCTATCAACATGCAAAAGAATGAAACTGGATCCTTATCTTACACCACTCACAAAGTTAATTCAAAATGAATTAAAGGCATATATAAGACCTGAAACAATAAAAATCCTAGGGGAAATAAAAAGTATAAGGAAAAAGCCCCTTGAAATTGATCTTAAAAAAATTTGGGGGGATATGATTCCAAAAACACAAGCAGCCAAAACAAAAATATACAAGTAGGACTACAGCAAATTAAAAAGCTTCTGCAGAGCAAAAAAAGCAATCAAGAAAATGCAAAGGAAACCTACAGTATGGGAGAAAATATTTTCAAATCACATATGTAAAATGGGTTAATATTTAAAAATATATAAGGAACCCATAGAACTTCATAGCAAAAATAATAATAATCCAATTTAAAAATGGAAAAAGTACCTGAACAGACAGTTCTCCAAAGAGCATACAAATAGCAAACAGATACATGAAAAGCAGCTCAATATCACTAGTCATCAGGGAAATGCAAATCAAAATCAATGAGAAGTGTTGGTGAGGGCAAAGAAAAAGAGAATCCTTTTACACTGATGGTAGGAATGTAAACTGATACAACCATTATGGAAAACAGTATGGAGGATCCTCAGAAAATTGAAACTAGAACTACCATGTCATCCAGAAATCCCACTTCTAGGTATTTCTCAAAAGGAAACAGAGAGACCATTAAGATGGCAGAGGAGTAAGACGTGGAGATCACCTTCTTCCCCACAAATACACCAGAAATACATCTACATGTGGAACAACTACTACAGAACACTTACGGATGCTGGCAGAAGACCTCAGACTTCCCAAAAGGCAAAAAGCTCCCCACGTACCTGGGTAGTGCAAAAGAAAAAAGAAAAAGAAGAAACAAAAGAATAGGGATGGGATCTGCACCTCTGGGAGGGAGCTGTGAAGGAGGAAAAGTTTCCACACACTAGGAAGACACTTCACTTGTGGAGACGGGTGGGGGGGAAGCTTCAGAGCCACAGAGGAGAGCGCAGCAACAGGGGTACAGAGGGCAAAGCAGAGAGATTCCCACACAGAGGATAAGGAGCTGACTAGCACTCAACAGCCTGAAAGACTTGTCTCTCACCCACCAGGGCAGGTAGGGGCTGGGAGCTAAGGCTCCGGCTTCGGAGGTCAGATCCCAGGGAGAGGATTGGGGTTGACAGCGTGAACACAGCCTGGAGGGGGTTACTGCACCACAGCTAGATGGTAGGGAGTCCGGGAAAAAGTTTGGAACTCCCTAAGAGGCAAGAGATCATTGTTTCAGGGTGCGCAAGGAGAGGGTATTCAGAGCACCACCTAAATGAGCTCCACAGAGCCGTGGCTATCAGCATGGATCCCAGAGACAGTCAAGAAATACTATGGCTACTGCAGCAGCCACCAAGAATCCTTTGTGCAAGCACAGGTCATTAACCACAACTCCCCTCCTGGGAGCCTGTGCAGCCCGCCAGTACCAGGGTCCCGTGATCCAGGGACAACTTCGCCGGGAGAACACATGGCACGCCTCAAGCTGGTGCAACATCATTCTGGCCTCTGCCACAGCAGGCTCATCCCACATTCCATACCCCTCCCTCCCCCAGCCTGAATGAGCCAGAGCCCCCTAATCACATGCTCCTTTAACCCCATCCTCTTCAGGTGGGAAGAGAGGCCCTCAGGCGACCTTACATGCAGAGGCTGGGCCAATTCAAAGTTGAACCCCAGGAGCTACGTGAACAAAGAAGAGAAGGGGAAATTTCTCCCAGCAGCCTCAGGAGCAGCAGATTAAATCTCCACAATCAACTTGATGTACCCTGCATCTCTGGAATACCTGAATAGACAACGAATCAACCCAAAATTGAGGAGGTGGACTTTGGGAGCAACTGTAGACTTGGGGTGTGCTTTCTGCATCTAATTTGTTTCTGGTTTTATGTTTATCTTAGTTTAATATTTAGAGTTTATTATAATTCGTAGATTTGTTTATTGATTTGGTTGCTCTCTTCCTTTTTTTAAATATATAAAGATATATATATATATTTTTTTTCCTTTTTCTCTTTTTGTGAGTGTGTATGTGTATGCTTCTTTGTGTGATTTTTGTCTGTATAGCTTTGCTTTTACAATTTATCCTAGGGTTCTGTCTGTCCATTTTGTATTTTGGGTTTTTTTGCGTAGTTTTTAGCACTTGTTATCATTGGTGGATTTGTTTTTTGATTTGGTTGCTCTCTTCTTTTTTTCTTTCTTTTTTGTTTCTTTTAAATTACTTTTTAATTTTTTAGTTTTTAATAATTTTTTTTATTTTAATAACTTTATTTTATTTTATCATTTTTCTTCCTTTCTTTTTTCTCCCTTTTCTTCTGAACTGTGTGGCTGACAGGGTCTTGGTACTCCAACCGGGCATCAGGCCTGATCCTCTGAGGTGGGAGAGCTGAGTTCAGGGCATTGGTCCACCAGAGACCTCCCAGCTCCATGTAATAACAAATGGCAAAAGCTCTCCCAGAGATCTCCACCTCAACACTAAGACCCAGCTCCACTCAATAACCAGCAAGCTACAGTGCTGGACACCTTAGGCCAAACAACTAGCAAGACAGGCACACAACCCCACACATTAGCAAAGAGGCATCCTAAAATCATAGTAAGGTCATGGACACACGAAAACACACCACTGGATGTGGTCCTGCCAATCAGAAAGACAAGATCCAGCCTCATCCACCAGAAAAAAGGCACTAGTCCCCTCCAGCAGGAAGCATACACAACCCACTGAACCAATCTTAGCTACCCGGGCCAGACACAAAAAAAACGGGAGGTACGAACCTGCAGCCTGTGAAAAGGAGACCCCAAACACAGTAAGTTAACCAAAATGAGAAGACAGAGAAACACACAGCAGATGAAATAAAGTAAAAACCCACCAGACCAAACAAATGAAGAGGAAATAGGCAGTCTACCTGAAAAATAATTCACAGTAATGATAGGAAGATGATCCAAAATCTTGGAAATAGAATGGAGAAAATACAAGAAATGTTTAACAAGGACATAGAAGAACTAAAGAAAAAACAATGATGAACAGGACAAGAAATGAAATTCAAAATTTCTCTAAAAGGAATCAATAGCAGAATAACTGAGAGAGAAGAATGGATAAGTGACCTAGAAGAGAAAATAGTGGAAATAACTCCCATAGGGGAGAATAAAGAAAAGAGAATGAAAAGAAATAAGGACAGTCTCAGAGACTTCTGGGATAACATTAAGCATGCCAACATTCGAATTACAGGGGTCCCAGAAGAAGAAGAGAAAAAGAAAGGGACTGAGAAAATATATGAAGAGATTATAGTTGAAAACTTCCCTAATATGGGAAAGGAAATAGTCAAGTCCAGGAAGTGCAGAGAGTCCCACACAGTATAAATCCAAGGAGAAACATGTCAAGTCAAATATTAATCAAACTACAAAACATTAAATAAAAAAAATATTAAAAGCAACAATGGAAAAACAAAAAATAATATACAGGGCAATCCCCGTAAGGTTAACAGCTGATCATTCAGCAGAAACTCCGCAGGCCAGAAGGGAGTGGCAGGACATATTTAAAGTGATGAGAGGGAAAAACCTACAACCAAGATTACTCTACCCAACAAGGATCTCATTCAGATACCATGGAGAAATCAAAACCTTTACAGACAAGCAAAAGCTAAGAGATTCATCACCACCAAACCAGCTTTACAACAAATGCTACAGGAACTTCTCTAGGCAGGAAACACAAGAGAAGGAAAAGATCTACAATAACAAACCCAAAACAATTAAGAAAAAGGTAATAGGAACATACATAATGATAACTACCTTAAATATAAATGGATTAAATGCTCCAACAAAAAGACATAGACTGATGAATGGATACAAAAACAAGACCCATATATATGCTGTCTACAAGAGACTCACTTCAGACCTAGGGACACATACAGACTGAAAATGAGGGGATGGAAAAAGATACTCCATGCAAATGGAAATCAAAAGAAAGCTGGAGTAGCAATTCTCATATCAGACAAAAGAGACTTCTAAATAGACTATTACAAGAGACAAAGAAGGATACTACATAATGATCAAGGGATCAATCCAAGAAAAAGATATGATAATTGTAAATATTTATGCACCCAACATAGGAGCACCTCAATATATAAGGCAAATGCTAACAGCCATAACAGTAACACAATCATAGTAGGGGACTCTAACACCCCACTTTCATCAATGGACATATCATCCAAAATGAAAATAAATAAGGAAACACAAGCTTTAAATGATACTTTACACAAGATGGACTTAATTGATATTTATAGGACATTTTATCCAAAAACAAGAGAATACACTTTCTTCTCAAGTGTTCGTGGAACACTCTCCAGGATAGATCATATCTTGGGTCACAAATCAAGCCTTGGTGAATTTAAGAAAATTGAAATCGTATCCAGTATGTTTTCTGACCACAATGCTATAACATTAGATATCAATTATAGAAAAAATCTGTAAAAACTACAAACACATGGAGGCTAAACAATACACTACTTAATAACCAAGAGGTCACTGAAGAAATCAAATAGGAAATCAAAAATTAACTAGGAAAAATGACAATGAAAAAATGATGAACCAAAAGCTATGGGATGCAGCAAAAGCAGTTCTAGGATGGAACTTTATAGCAATACAATCATACCTTAAGAAACAGGAAACATCTCGAATAAACAACCTAACTTTGCACTTAAAGCAATTAGAGAAAGAAGTACAAAAAACCCCCAGAGTTAGCAGAAGGGAGGAAATCATAAATATCAGATCAGAAATAAATGAAAAAGAAATGAAGGAACCAATAGCAAAGATCAATAAAACTAAAAGCTGGTTCTTTGTGAAGATAAACAAAATTGATAGAGCATTAGCCAGACTCATCAAGAACAACAGGGAGAAGACTCAAATCAATTATGATTTGAGTCTTAGAATTAGAAATGAAAAAGGAGAAGTAAAAACTGACACTACAGAAATACAACGGATCATGAGAGATTACTACAAGCAACTATATGCCAATAAAATGGAAAACCTGGAAGAAATGGACAAATTCTTAGAAGAGCACAACCTTCTGAGATTGAACCAGGAAGAAATAGAAAATATGAACAGACCAATCACAAACACTGACATTGAGACTGTGATTAAAAATCTTAAAACAAACAAAAGCCTAGGACCAGATGGCTTCACAGGAGAATTCTATCAAACACTTAAAGAAGAGATAACACCTATCCTCCTCAAACTCTATCAAAATATAGCAGAGGGAGGAACACTCCCAAACTCATACTAAAACGCCACCAACACCCTGATACCATAAACAAAGATGTCACGAAGAAAGAAAACTACAGGTCAATATCACTGATGAACATAGATGCAAAAATCCTCAACAAAATACTAGCAAACAGAAACCAATAGCACATTAAAAGGATCATACACCATGATCAAGTGGGGTTTGTTGGAGGAAGGCAAGGATTCTTCAATATACACAAATCAATCAATATGATACACTGTATTAACAAACTGAAGGAGAAAAAACATATGATCATCTCAGCAGATGCAGTAAAGCTTTTGACTAAATACAATACCCATTTATGGATAAAACCATCCATAAAGTACGCTTAGAGAGAACTTACCTCAACATTATAAAGGCCATATATGACAAACCAACAGCCAAAATCGTTCTCAGTGGTGGAAAACTGAAACCATTTCCTGTAAGATCATGAACAAGAAAAGGTTGTCCACTCTCACCACTATTATTCAACATAGTTTTGGAAGTTTTAGCCACAGCAATAAGAGAAGAAAAAGAAATTTAAAAATCCAAATTGGAAATGAAGAAGTAAAGCTGTCACTGCTTGCAGATGACATGACACTATACATACAGAAACCTAAAGATGCTATCTGAAAACTACTAGAGCTAATCAATGAATTTGGTAAAGTAGCAGGTTACAAAATTAATGCACTGAAATCTCTTGCAGTCCTATACACTAATGATGAAAAATCTGAAAGATAAATTAAGGAAACACTCTCATTTACGACTGCAAAAAAAAGAATAAAATACCTAGGAATAAACCTATCTAAGGAGACAAAAGACCTGTATGCAGAAAACTATAAAACACTGATGAAAAAAATTAAAGATGATACAAACAGATGGAGAGATATACCATGTCCTTGGACTGGAAGAATCAACATTGTGAAAATGACTCTACTACCCAAAGCAATCTGCAGATTCAATGCAATCCCTATCAAACTATCACTGACATTTTTCACAGAACTAGAACAAAAAATTTCACAATTTGTATGGAAACACAAAAGACCCCGAATAGCCAAAGCAATCTTGAGAAAGAAAAACGGAACTGGAGGAATCAGGCTCCCTGACTTCAGACGATACTACACAGCTACAGTAATCAAGGCAGCATGGTACTGGCACAGAAACAGAAATATACATCAATGGAACAAGACAGAAAGCCCAGAGATAAACCCACACACAAATGGTCACCTTATCTTTGATAAAGGAGGCAGGAATATATAATGGAAAAAAGACTGCCTCTTCAATAAGTGGTGCTGGGAAAACTGGACAGGGACATGTAAAAGTATGAAGTTAGAATACTCCCTAACACCATACACAAAAATAAACTCAAAATGGGTTAAAGACCTACATGTAAGGCCAGACACTGTAAAACTCTTAGAGAAAAACAGGCAGAACACTCTATGACATATATCACAGCAAGATTCTTTTTGACCCAGCTCCTAGAGTAATAGAAATAAAAACAAAAATAAACAAATGGCATGTAATGAAACTTAAAACCTTTTGAACAGCAAAGGAAATCATAAACAAGATGAAAAGACAACCCTCAGGATGGGAGAAAATATTTGCAAATGAAGCAACTGACAAAAGGATTATTCTCCAAAATATACAAGCAGCACATGCAGCTCAATATCAAAAAAAGAAACAACCCGGGCTTCCCTGGTGGCGCAGTGGTTGCGAGTCTGCCTGCCGATGCAGGGGACACGGGTTCGTGCCCCGGTCTGGGGGGATCCCACGTGCTGCAGAGTGGCTAGGCCCGTAAGCCATGGCCTCTGGGCCTGCGCGTCCGGAGCCTGTGCTCCCCAACGGAAGAGGCCGCAGCGGTGGGAGGCCCACGTACCGCAAATAAACCACCACCACCACCAACAACAACAACAAAAAATCCAAAAATGGGCAGAAGACACTTCTCCAAAGAAGATATACAGATTGTCAACAAACACACGAAAGGATGCTCAACATCACTAATTATCAGAGAAATGCAAATTAAAACTACAGAGAGGTACCACCTCACACCAGTCAGAATGGCCATCATCAAAAAATCTACAAACAATAAATGCTGGAAAGGGTGTGGAGAAAAGGGAACCTTCTTGCACTGTTGGTGAGAATGTGAACTGATATAGCCATTATGAAGAACAGTATGGAGTAAAAAACTAAAAATAGAACTACAATACGACTCAGCAATCCCACTACTGGGCATATACCCTGAGAAAACCATAATTCAAAAAGAGTCATGTCCTGCAATGTTCATTGCAGCTCTATTTACAATAGCCAGGACATGGAAGCAACCTAAGTGTCCAGTAACAGATGAATGGATAAAGAAGATGTGGCACATATATACAATGGAATATGTCTCAGCCATAAAAAGACACTAAATTGAGTTATTTGTAGTGAGGTGGATGGACCTAGAGTCTGTTACACAGAGTGAAGAAGTCAGAAAGAGAAAAACAAATATCGTATGCTAACACATATATATGAAATCTCAAAAAAAAAAAAGAAAGAAAAAGGTTCTGAAGAACCTAGGGGCAGGACAGGGATAAAGACGCAGACGTAGAGAATAAACTTGAGGACATGGGCAGGGGGAAGGCTATGCTTGGACAAAGTGAGAGAAGTGAGAGAGTGTCATGGACTTATGTATAGTACCAAATGTAAAACAGATAGCTAGTGGGAAGCAGCTGCATAGCCCAGGGAGATCAGCTCGGTGCTTTGTGACCACCTAGAGAGTTGGGGTAGGGCGGGTGGGAGGGATACGCAAGAGGGAGGAAATATGGGGATATATATATGTTTAGCTGATTCACTTTGTTATAAAGCAGAAACTAACACACAATTGTAAAGCAATTATACTCCAATAAAGTTTTTAAATTTAAAAAAAGGAAACAAAATCAGTATCTCAAAGAGGTATCTGCACTTTTACGTTCGTTGCAGCACTATTCACAATAGCAAAGATAAGGAAACAACCTAAATGTTCTTCAGTGGATGAATAAATATTTCTATATATATATAGATAGATAGATGTATATAGATCGATATATCTATAGAGGAATCTTATTCAGCCATGCCAAAGAAAAAATCCTGTTATTTGCAACAACATGGATGGACCTGGAGGGCACTATGTAAGTGAAATAGCCAGATAAAGACAGACAAATACTGTGGAGTATCACTTATATATGGAATCTAAGAAAAATATTGTTGAACTTTATAGAAATAGAGTGGTAGTTGCAAAGACCTGGGGAGAGTGGGAAATGAGGAGATGTTGGCCAAAAGGTACAAACTTTCAGTTATAAGATGAATAAGTTCTGAGGATCTAATAAACAGAGAGTAACTATAATTACTCATACTGTATTTTATACTTGCAAATTTTCTGAGAGAGTATATCTTAAGAATTCTTGCCACACACACAATTAACTGTGGGAGGTTATAGATGTGTTAACATGATTGTGGTGATCATTGTACAATGTGTATGTGTAGCAAATGATTACCTTGAACACTGAAAGTTTACACAATTTTATGTCAATTATACTTCAATAGAGTTGGGGAAAAAAATTACTTGTAGTCACTATCAGTGCCTTGTCCCTGAAAGAGGGTTAGTTCTTTTTTTCCCCTTTTAGAGCATACTTATCCTCAGTCTCCATCTTTACTTGGCTAACTACTATAGATACTTATAAACTTAGCCAGATATGGCTTCTAAAGAAGCTTATTTGATATTTCTAGACTGACCTATGTATGTATGTATGTTTTATACTTCTATTGCAGTCAGTCATTACCTCTTTTATAACTTCTCAACCAGTTTGTGAGCTCCATGAGAGCAGAAATTATGTATTCTATCATAGTGCCTAATATTATACCTAAAATCTTATGGGAACTCAACTAGTATTCGTTGAAAAAAGATTAATTCATCAAGACAAAACACATGCCAGAGGGAGGGAAAAACTATGTTTCCATTAGAAAAGGCTAAGACAAAAATCTAACCAAGAATTCCTTATCTATTCTATATTTGATTTTTAGGTATCTCAAGCTACTTATAATTTTAAAGGTGCAAATATCTATGTGTCCTTCCTACTGCTTAAAGTAGTTTCTAATAATTTTAAGTTGATTTTCTATCCTTTAAATATCAAAAAAAGTAAAATGTAACTTGTCCACAGTCTGTCTTAATAATTATTTCCCAGACTAAATTTCTTTCTTCCCTTTAGGAAAATATAAAATATTTAATTTCTTAGTTTTCTCTTTTTACTCCATCAACACTTTCCATTACATAACTAATTTAGCTAATATTTTCCCAGAAACAAAACTGGCTTGATCATTTCAGAGATGGAATCAAAGCAATTTTGACCAAACACGATTCTTCAAGGCTACTATGTTTTATTTAGAATCAAAGAAAATTTGATGAAAATCCTCTTATATTATGTGATACATATACACATTAAGTTGTGCATTAGAAACATGGATAATTGTCTCAACTAGAAAACAACCAAAGGTTTGGCTGGAGGGTAGCCAGAGGTGCTTTGTGGGGAGGGGTCTCCTAGGTGCCTTACTTGACCACACGGCTGTGAAAAAAAAAAAAGAAAACTACCAAAGACAATTAACTCAAAATTATAATTTGTAATTGCCATATTTTTCATCAATAATTGCCTATAGTCCCAGTTTATGTTCTCAATTCTTTAATGATTAAGCATATTTTTATAGAAAGAATGGCAGGACAACAGTCTTAAAGACGTCTTAAAGATGCCAAACAATTTTTGAGTATTTGAGAAAAATTGTGCTTAAAAATTACAACTGACCAGTGGTCCCTACTGCTGCCCAGTTTTTATGTTTAGATTCTGTACACCGTTTACTTGGGTTTGAGTCAAGCTTTTGTCACCTGTACATTGGGAGATTTGTGGCAAATCCTTTAATTCTTTTTCCTCAGTTTCCTCATCTGCAATATAATAAGAACACCTACCTCACAGGGTTATTGCATAATATGACTTATGAAAAGAGCACAGAAAATCACCTGACAATGGAACTTTGAAAACATTTTAAAAGGCAATAATTTGTATTAATTTAATACTTTTAATTTTGATTAAACTATTAATAATCACAGTAAATATTGAAAAAATACATACAAATTATAACAAAAAAGTCATTTAATTGATTTGTAATTATATGCTAAACACTATTTTATTCCAGGACTTGTACAAATAATAGGGCTTGCTTTGTTGTTTTGTCTATTTTTAATTATAAAAAAGCCTTTTAAAAATAATTCTCTAAACAAAATGACATTTATAGAGAAATAATGTGACTAGACTCTAATTCAACTATAAAGTGCTTAATCAATCAATTTTGGGAAAAATGATATAACTATTCTACCTATCTAAACACTAACTCTGATTCTAATAATCTATGATTTCCTTTGTCAATGTTTTTATAACTAGCACAATGGGACAGTGTTTTTGAATCATGATGACTACAGTTATTATTTGTATGAAAGATGGCAGTGACAACTTGAGTTAAGAGAAACAGTGTGGGGTTTACTGCTTTTAATCAATGTTTTCACACAAAAAAGGGTAAAACGGAATTTATTAAATGGGAAAAATAGAAGAAACATCAAAATTGGTGGGTAATGGATTTTGTTTATAAAGCAAAAAGAATGAACTGAGATAGGGGCTAATAAGGGGTAAAGCCAATGAGTAGATATATGATAATGTACCTTTCTCTTTTTCATGGAAATGATCTAAGTGAACATTGATCTAAAGCAAAGGAATGAATAACATAATTTCATGATCCTGCCCAGAGCCTAGATATTGTAAATTCAAAGCCCTGTGGTGAGATATACAAAAGGAAAAGCAGACTTATTTGTAATAATTTCCTATCATATTAGATCATTTAGTATATGGTGGATAAAACAGAGAGACGTATGTTAATAAAACTCACCGTTATGTTACAAATTTCCTTCTTATAACCATACAGAATCAGCTGGACTGTACTGGGTTTATCAGTAGAAGCATTTGGAATTCTGATTTTTTGGATTACTCAAATACCCCATTGTACCCAGATAGAAGAGAAGTGTTGTAAAAATGCCTATTGTAAAAAAGCAGTTTTCAGAACAATGCTGAGTATATAGGATTCATTTATCACCACCATCATATTCATTTAGTTCTTTTCTGTTTTGAATTTGTAGTGTTTATATTATTTCTGTGTGAATTAACCTAATAGATGTTTAATGTATAAATCTTCTTTGTCTGATATTTCAACACTTGTTAAAATTTATTCTCACAATTTTATATGACGTTTTGATATAATGATGTTGTATTTATTTCTTCAGCTAAGTTTAACACTCAAGGAAAATGCGGCCTCTTATTCTTTTTGTAAATTGTAAAAGAAGATCATTGATTTTTACAGGAGTTATTAGCATAATTTTTGAGACTGTTACCGTGGATATTTAATATACACAAATCTTACTTAAAAGTAAAAAATGTAGTTTTCCTAATCAACACATATGTTAATAGATGGAAGAAAGAACATACATGGAATAAATGTTTTCCTGTGATTTTATTATTTAAATCAGCATAAGGAAGAAAATATACTTTTGTTCTGAATTTCAGTTTCCTGATAACTCTTTACATGTAAAATAGTATCAGACATGATTACTCATATATAATAAAATAAAAATGTTAACATATATTGGAAAATTAAAAGCTTGTTAGAGCTGTGTTTTATTTTTGCCCTAAAAATTAGTTTAAATGTTTTAAAGTATCTCAAAAATCTTCTATTCATATTTTTATTTTATTATATTTTAAGGATTATGTATTACATTGTTCATTTTAGTAAACACTAGCTGAAGTCCTTTTATGCTGTTTATGGATTAAAAATAAAGACTTATTAAATGATCAAAAATGACGTGTTTAATTTTTAAATTTATTCTCATTTAATTTATTCTCATAATAAAAATTTATTATTAAAAAGTAAATTTTGAAATTTATTCTCTTAAAAATTCAACTGAAAATATCGGTTTTATTTTCTTCAAGATGTCTTCAATGGAAACTTTTGCCTTCCTAGTATACATGACAAGTACTGGAGACAAGGAGGTGAACTAGTCATCTGCTGACACTAAGCATAAATTTTAGAGAGAAGAGGACATAAACACATACACAAATCACTGAACAATATCTGTTGTTGAAGAGACTCTTAAGAAAATGTAAAAAATTAGTGTAATTTAAAATGATTGTCAGTGGGAAGCTAGAGGAGATATGTTCTGAGAGAGACATGAATATTGACAAAGAGCCAGACATGATAATCTGGTGTAAGAACAGTTCAGATGCAGATTACAAATGCAAAGTTCTTCAGATAGGAATTAGCTTTGCATGTTTTCAGAAAGTTTGGCCAGAGAAGAGTAGAAGTCTATTAGTGTTCATGAATATAAAGTTTATTGAATAAATAGTAGATGTATTTGTTTTAATCCTCCTATCCAGACTAATCCTTACAATGTGCCCCTCAAGTTCAGTGCATGCTCCAGCAATTTGAGAATATGGGACTTTTTGATACTATCAAGTCATTGTATAAGCATCTGTGCTTCATGGGAATCCCTCCTCAATACACTAGCTGTTCTATGCCTCACAAATTTCCACTTCTACTTCAAGTCTCAATTTAAATCCCATCTCTTTCGTAAAGTATTGCATAAATTTCAACAACTAATTTAAGGGTACTGTTTTTTTACACTCCTACTGGGTTTTAAAATATATTTTCATTATAACATATATAATTTTATAATAATCATTTGGAGTTGGAGTAGATGTCTGACTATTAGATATGTCTCTGTATATATAAAGATGTCTTGTTTACTTTGTACTCCCAGGTATGCTGTACATATATGTACATATATGTACATATGCTGTACATAGATGCTCAACACATATTGGTTTAGATAAATTGGTTTAGATAAATTAATTTGATTCAAACACTATGTTTGAATATTGTTGTATGTTGTGATTACAAGCCATAAGGATGGAAAATAAAATTGTGGTCTACCATTGAAAGTTTTGAGTAATGTACCAAGGATTTTGAAATTAAAGAAGGTAGGGTGTAATCATGTCATTTCAGAAAGGAGAGTACAGGACTAAACTATTGTGAAAGCACTGCCTTTATTTCTTTGCTCCCTGCATATCATTCAGCATATGGCTTTTCCTATAGAAATAATAAACACCATTATTTTCCTAGTAGAAATAAATGTTTACAGTTTTCAATAGTGGGATGAAATTACATAGAAATATCTATGTTGAAAATAAACTATGCACGACATTTCTACATTTAATTACTTATAGAGTAATTAAATATCAATGTAGTATTAAAACATATTTTTTCTAACACCTCATTTCTACATACCAATTTAATGACATGTATGTTTTCTTATTAGTTCAAACTATGATACACTGGTGCTTGAGCCTGAAATTAGTTGTAAATCAAGGATATGCCTTTATACAACATTAGGTATGTGAAATAAATAGAGGGAATGACTTTTGAAATCTTAGCATTTCTATTTACCTTCGTCACTTTATATATTTTAAGCTAAGAATCTGCATTATGTAATTACCTTGGATCAATAAACTAGAGTAAGAAAGCAATATTCTTATGTTACATTACAATTATCTTCACCTATTTCACTGGTGTAAACTTGTTCAATGCGAACAAAAGAAGTTTTCCCACAAACAACTGAACTATTTTCACCAGTATCCAAACATTTTGACAAAGACTACAAAGCAATACTCTAGGGAGTGTCATTGAGTGCCTGTGAGCAATGCAAGCTGTTAATGTGTTTTCTATTTTGGAAAACTTTTCCATGAACTTTCCTTTCACTATCTTGGATGAAATGCCCCGTAAGTGTATTTTTTCTAACAACAATATAAACTTATATTCAATTTTGTAGGCATTTTATTATATCAAAAATATTTGTCTCTTTTTTTAAAGAGAAGATACAAAGGTCTGCATTCTTTTAAGAATAAGCAATTTCCCAAAGTTGTTGTTGTTTTCTTTAAAAAGCATTACAAAGCTTGTAAGGACTGTTAAGACAGCCAAAAAGGACTCTGAAATAAAGAGTTGTAAAAGTAAAGCTACTTGAAATTTTGCAGTGTTGTAGGACTACTAGGTGTGAAATGTGGTACTTGAAAAAAACAAACAAAACAACAGGTAGGTAGTTACCAAGTAAAAAAGCTGCTAAGCTGGAAATTATACCAAAGTTTGTTTTTCTTAGAGCCAAATTATTTTATATTTTATGCCACCTCCCATATTATGACAAACAATCTCCTAGGAGCACAGGATCTGAAATGATTGTTTAAAACATGTAAAATATTTATATTCCCTTAATCTCTCAGCTTTTAATGTAGTAAGGATTCTTTCAAGCATAAAGACATTGATCCCATTCAGAGAGGCTTACATTATACAGAGTATTTTTCATTATAAATATGCTCCTGAAATAATTTTATCTTTAAATTTTCAATGTTTAACTTATTTTTTGTAATACAATATTGGAAGTTATGATAAAGCCCTCTCGTTATATAATAAATCCAAGCCATTATTTTATCCTACCATTGAAGGTCTGGTCACAGTCTTTATTTTTGTTAGAATTTCTTCACTCTATATCTTTCTACATATCGAATTTATAAACAAAATTAATCTTTGTCTCAGTAATCTACTGTATTATTTAAAATAATTCAGAACTTTTATTTTCTTTCAACATAACCTAAAAATGGAATCTTATTTTTTGCTCTCCTTTCAACTATGTACACCTCTTAAATATACAGACTACCAGGAACATCCTTTAATCTGAGTTTTAGAGAGGAAGTAGAGGCCTTGGAAAGTTAACAAAGAGGTGACAATTGACTGAATATGAGAATTATAGCTGGTAAAGCAGAGAGACAAGAGCATCTTGGGTAAAATAATAACAAGGTTAGAAATTTTATTAGTGCAAAGCAATTTCCAATAATATGACACAGTTCTTGTGTGGTTCAAATAAACATTATGATGGCTGGACATGGAGGGAGTAAAGCTAGTATTATAAGAATGGAAATGTAGGCTGGAGTCATATTGAGAAGGTCATGAATACTTGAGGATTTGAATTATATACTATAGTCAATAAGCAGCCCTAAAAGTTTTTGACTTTAACATCAGAACACTTTAACATCAGTGTTCATTTTGATAGTGGTACATAGGAAAGATTCAGTGATGAGGACACAACTGGAAAGCAAATAATAATTTCAATAACATGATCAGTATCTATGGAGGAGAAAAACAGGGGAAATGAAAGGGACAATCTTGAAACAATTTTGACAGAGCTTGACCTACTATTATGTGGGTGCTAAAAAATCATTTTGAATGACTGTGCTGTTCTACGGTAGTTGGAAAAGAAAATAATCTCATACCATTACTTATTGTGCATTTTGTATTGATAATGGTTTAGCCATCTATGTTCAGCCATAAGGCCTCTATGTTTATTCATTTTATTTTTTTAAATGTCACCTCTTTTTAAAAAATTAATTAATTAATTTTTGGCGGCATTGGGTCTTCATTGCTGCAGGTGGGCTTTCTCTAGTTGTGGCGAGTGTGGGCTACTCTTTGTTGTGGTGCGCGGGCTTAGCGTACGGGCTTAGTTGCTTTGCAGCATGTGGGATCTTACCAGAGGAGGGCTCGAACCCATGTCCCCTGCATTGGCAGGCGGATTCTTAACCACTGTGCCACCAGGAAAGTCCAGCCTCTATGCTTATAGCAGAAGAATCTAGAGTACCCCACAGGAATTTTTCAAAGTTTAAGACTGACAAAGATACACATTACTTCCAACATATTTCCTGGGTCAGAAAGAATCAGTTGTCCCCATGTAATTGTAAATGGGGCTGGGGAGTATCCCTCTGCATAGGAAAAAAAAAGAAGAACCATATATTTGTAATCATTAGCAAAGGTGGCTGCCAATCAAGAGTTTTTTCATGAATACAGATAAAAGACATACCAAAATACACAAGACATAATGATGTATTTAAGTTAAATATTATTTGAAAATAATACCAAATACTCTTAAAGAGGGCTGTACTGTGGGAGCTGTGGATTTAGAAAAAATACACATACCAACACACGTATACATATAAATATATACACATTAATGACATACACAATGAATTGCATGATATAGAGTTATATAATGGGAACATTTCCAGAAATACATGAAAGGATTTATAAAAATTAGTAAGGACTGATATTAGCAATATTTCAATCCTTAAATCTCAGGGTCAGATGTTTAACAGTGTGTGTCCCCTTCAGTTATTTTCTAGGGAATCTGCATTTTCCTTGGAGGGTATGATTTGTATTTACAAAAGCAGCCTTCTTTTCTCTTGTACATATTTTGCATATTTGTTGTAGAATTTTCATAGTGCCTCTGGTAGATGACTAAACCATATTCTGTATTCATATCAACTGTGGAGCTTTAAAATTTAAATTAAAAAATTAGAGATAAATCTACCTATCTATCTACCTACCTATTACTATCCTCATCAATATACTTTTCTATCTATCTCTAGTCATATATCCACCTATCATTTATTTATTTATGAATCATTTACTTATTTATGAGTGAGTCATTCTTACTTTCTTTGCTATCTTAATTAGAAGTCCATTTGCCTTTTGAAAAATACTAATGTGTTTAAAACATTTTCATAAATTATTAAAGGTAAAGTAAAATATTTTAAAAACTATATAAAGCAATTGTTTGGGGCTTAATTTCTTTACTCATTTCCTTGTTTCTGAATATTTGGATTTTAAATAATTATTTCAATTAATATCATAACTTGAAAATTTATAAATCTTTTTGTTTCCACATATTTAGTGAATGTCTACATTAGACTCCTAGAACTTGAAATAGTCAATAAAAGATATATATTTCTAAGATATTTGTAAGAAAATTTGATCCTACCACTATGTAAAGTTGCAAATCTCTAGTAATTCCTGCTCATGTTGTATGTTTTCATTTTTCTTTAATTCTCAATTTAACATTTAAAAATCTCAAGATTTTCATATGTCCTTCATTATTAGTAATATTAAAATTTTCACTTATTTTTTACTAACATTTTGTCTTTAATTCTTTGAGAATTGACTGTTCACATCTTTGACCAACTTTATATTTTTGGTGTTAGAATTCTTTATATAATACTGTTTCACCAAAGTTTTCAATTGCTTTCCCAAGCATTGCCTCCTTTTCATATTTTCAATGATAATATTTGGATGTTCAGAAGATAATTCTTACTACATGCACACACACACACACACACACACAGACTTGTTTTGCTGTATAATTTTGGAACCATTTTCCCAATTGATGTCCATTTCACATTCTTCCTGATATTCTGTTACCAAAAAGATGACACTATTATGTTCTCAAATTTATTCATCCTTTATTATTAGCTGTGTAATTGGGAAAAATTACTTATATCAATACTGCCTATGCTTTAATTTATCGTAAGTAAGAGATCCTAATTTTCCTACCATATGGGGTGTATTAAATGAGTTGATACATATAAAGTACTTAGCACAGTGCCTGGAACAAAGTAAGTGCTATGTGTATTTGCTACCATCATCTTTTATACATTCTCCATTATTTTTACGCTCAGAAATATTTCTTGGTTCAGATAATTACTAAATAATAAGATGATTTTTGCATTCATGTGTCACTCTAAAACTCTGACAATTTCTATGACTTTCTAGACTAATTATCCTTTGAAAATAAAGCAATAAAATAGAACTGCTGTCATGTCAACTATGATAATAGCAATAGCAGCTCTTCAGTGTAAATTTTCTATAATCAGTGTGTCCAATGTTTGTTAAACAGAGAAAGTAGCACTAATCAACATAATATATTTTCTGGCAGAACTGTGACCTATTTAGAAATGATTCATAATAAAATACTTTCATTCATTATTTAAAAGAAGAATTTTATATTCAACTGGTTTTGCACAGTGATATTATTTTGAGAGCAGCTCTTTCAAGATAATGCATTTACTCAAAAATATGGAAAGACTGCTTTTATATAAATATTTGTCTATTTTAAAGAGTAAATACTGAAAGTAAAATGCAGAAATACATTGAAGTAGAGACCTAAGATAAAATTTGATAATTTCAAGATATAGGGAATAATAAGAGAATTATAAGTATCTAATACACATATCCATTTCTTAGAATCAAAGAAAAACAAGAGACCATATGTGAGAGTGGATATAAGGAAAAAAATTCTTTGATTGTTAGTGTAAAATATATAAAATTATGTATTTAAAAATTCTGTTTGTTAATGAACATTTAAAAATTAATTATTTTCCAGAAATTAAAACTATACGTCTTGCTTTTCCTGCCTTCTGTTTCAGTCCTACATTTTCAACTAATTTATGGTAATGATGATAGAGACTACTTGATTTCACCCTGTATCTATTTTGACCTCTATATAATGTTAGTATTCGATTGAGAACATGACTACCAAATCCTTTTTGCAGCTAGACTTGGTCATGTGACAAGATGGTGGACAGAAGGATGAAAGAGAAATGGCATGCATCAGTTTCCATACACTTTCTTAAGAACTAGTTGGCATTCACAGTTTTCTCTCCATTGCTTTGTTCTTTTCTCTCTTCTAGGGCCTGAAACTTGGATGTTACCATCCTGGATCTAGGTGACTTTGGCCAAATGCCAAGAATAGTTATGAAGTAAGCTGGAAGAAGCTTGGATCCTTGAGAACTTTGAGAAATGGCACTAATACTAGCCTTGGATTACTTATATAAAGATATATACATGGCAACAAATTAATCTCTTTTCTTTAAAGCAATAATATTTTGACTTACTGATATTCACAACTAATTTTAAATTAGCTAATTCATAAAACTTCTTTATAATTTGATTAAAATCTATATAGCAATGACAATCCCAAATATTTAGTATGCTTTCCTTTATATTTCAAACTTTATTATATATGATTTGGGACCACAGGCTTAGGTGTGACCAGTGACCCTTGGGTTGAAGTAATATATGTGTGCCTCATCCCTTCCCCTTTCCTCTGGCACACAGTCTTTAGGGGACAAATGTTCCAGACAAACTAGTAATAAATCAAGGAGGGTCACACAAATTGCATCAGATATTAAGAGACTGAGAAATAAGTTTCTATTGATTTAAGCCATTGTTAACGAGAGGAATGACTATTCTACTGATTGATTTAAACATATTTGCTTCATTTGCTGACTTTATTCAGGTCTATATCTAAGAAATTATTGAAGGCCAGAGGAAATTCAAACCTTGAATATCTTCAACAAAGTGCTCTAATGTTACAGAAAGAGTCAACATGGGTTGCAACTGTATGGGACAACAGGAAACAGTAACAAACTATTACTCCATTACATAACCATGACTGCCAAAGTTCTAACCCTATGCAGTGGTGATATCAATGTTCCCTGCTCCACATCTTCAGATCAGCTAGTTTTCCTGTTAGTGTTTCTTTCTTTGAAAACTGTACTCCTGGTATTAAATTCTAATAGTAAGGAATATTTGAATACAGGGAGCCAAAAGACATACTCAGCATATATTAAAGTTTGCTCATATTACACCAAAAAATGTTAGGAGTTAGGTGTCTGAATCTGGGTCATGCCTTCCCCCCCACCTTTGGTCTTCTCAGCTTAGTCATCTTCCATTCATAAGCTCTGCTCTGTGTGTGTATAGCCACTGACACTAAATACCTTATCACTTAGCTTGAGAGAGAGAGAAAAGATAACAAATCCCAGCATTATTAAGCATAAATACAAATATTCATTCCTTGCACAATCTGTGACTCTGTCAATCTGGTAAAGTTATGCCACGATCTTATTGGTTTAGCCATACATTTCTTGTCCAACCCAATCAATTTTTCAAAGAAGATGGGGATTATCCTGAATGGTTTACACTAGTGTTTCTCTATATGCTTTTAGCATTTGAAGTGGTGCATTTCAGAACATTTAGCATCTCTGCTTTCTGGGTTTTGAATATCACTAGCAATCTTTAGTCATTGTGAAAGCCAAAGATGAGTACACTTTCTAAAAATCTTCAGGGGCTGTTATTTTCAAGGCCTAGTGCAAGATGAAAATACACACTCTGTTAAAATAGCATTAAGAATTTCAAGATGGTAACAACAGAGCATTAAGCCAAGCATGACCTCTTCTAAGCAAGGGACCCCAAGTCTGACACTCATGAAGTAGTAGATGGTGGTGAAGTATTGCCTCATACTGACAATCAATGTTTTAGAAAAGCCAGGGCCTATCTTCAAATCAATGGTATGGCTCAGTACAATCTGATCTCAAAAATTCTATAACATGGGTGGGCTAAAATTGATGTTGGGATGACAAACAAAATATTCAATGAACATCCTCATCGCTTCTTACTTTGGTTTGAATATAAGTACTTAATAAATATATTTGATTAAGAAACTCATTGAAAAGTTTAAGGAACTAGTTGATCATTTCAGATATTTAACATGGGATGTTTCTTGAGGCAAGTCACTATAGGAGGTGATTTCATGAGGTACACTTCTCTGACTCTATGAGGTAATTCAGAGTAAAAGAGAAAGGGAGGGAAGAAAAGGAAGAATAAAAATAAGGAGAGAAGAGGAAAAAATTGCATTATTTCATGAGTGGCAAATTGCAATAGCAATAATTTTAGATATTTAAATTTGAAATAAAAGCATATCTATATCCTACTATGTCATAAGAATTGACAATTTTTCTAATGAACTGGATAAATACTTTCATGCTGAATAAAGTATAAAGGAATATTTATCTCCATTGATTGCCAGCTCTAATTGTTTCCTCTTTTTGGCTATTTTACTCCTTGCAATTACATTTTATTTTCATGATAGAAAAATTGTGACCCGACTTCTAAAGTGACCATTAACTGCAGAGATACTGAAATATAATTACTGCAATGTTTAAATAAGACCTTAACTTGGTACTTCCCAATGGAACTATTAAGCACATTGAATACTCTCATGAACAGTATTCCTTGAATATTGCTTGAATAAAACAAATAATCCCTGCAAAAAGTTGAATATTCTAATATATTAATTTCAAGCTGAAGTTAGTAAGCTGAGTATTTTGAAACAGAAGCAGAAAAGAATGGAAGAAAATCACAAGAAAAGAAGGAATAAAAAATCTATTTAGTGTAGACTTTTCAGGGACCAGAAAGAATATGAAGTAATTCAAGATAGTTTATTTCTGTTTGGATAGAATCAATTAATTCAGCAATAACTTATTAATTGCCTAGAATCAAATTTGGTTTTGGTGATGATACAGTTAATGACTATGAATTAAACAGTAGATCTGATTCCATAATTGCAGCCTTATGGCAATCAGCAAATGAAAACACCATATTTTAGGAAAGGATGTAAAATTATAAAAGGTAAATATTGTTATTGGACTATTATAGTAAGCTGTAAAATAACTATTTTATTTGTGAAAACCACTAAATCAGAGTATATACTTCCTATGTGAGTCTTTTATGTATAAGTCCTAGCAGTATATAAATTACTAAAAACTGCCCTTTGTTTTCCATTAATTTTGTTTTTATAAAATACTCCCTATAGTAAGAAAAACAATTATTGGGGATTTCAAAATATTTGTGGTTCAATTCTTTTCACAGAAAAAATTGTTTAATTAACCCTATCTATTGTAAGTACTGTAGGAGTATTCCTCTCTCTTCAAGCTCAGGTTTCTTTTCAGTTGAATATTGTTTTAATTCATTTATTCAAATAATTTATTCACTAAATTATTCAAGAAAATTTGAGAATATTCTATATATGAAGCCCTGTTTAGATCTTACAGTTACAATGATGAGAATGTAAAAGGAACATGGTCACTGCTCACATGGATCTCACAGTATGTGGAATATTCTGCTCATGTTTCAGAGACAATGTAAATAAAATTATTGTGTGAACAGTATTCAAGGAATCTGGCTTTTAAATCCTTTCCTATGAATATTCAAGAGAAATTTAAAGATTAATGTTTAATATTTTCTCAAGCCATTCCCCTACATATTTATATTTATTATAAGCTAAAAAAATCATTAGTGAGAATATGTCCCAAATTCTCAGCTTTCTGTAAGGCTAGGCTTCGACTGTTACTGGAAAGACACGCGTTATCAACCAATGCACCAGACTAAAAACTGCTCTTTCATAACATTTAAAATATCTCTGTTATCTATGAAGATGGCTTATTCAGAGATGGTACTCAAAACTTACTATCTTAGTGGATACCTAGATGGGTAAATCTGAGCAAAGTTGTGACAAAATTGATATTCATCCTCAGTCCTGAAAACGGAGATGGAGTCAGAAAGGAGAAGAAATGAAGAGAGAAAATCACCTATGAAAATATTCTAATAAAAGAGCTTAATCTGCTATATCAGTGTCCTCTAAGATAGGGTGCTCAAGGTGATTCACTTGGCTGTAGCAATAAAATGTTGGAGATTTTATTTTTTTTATCTTTTATCTGAGAAATAAGAAAAGCAATAACTTTATTAAAATTAACTCATTAATAAGTAGTAACAGATGGTTCCATGGTAGCTCTGACATTTGAAATAATCTGAAAGTAGAGTGAAAGGTCTACAAACTGGACATTACAGTGGAACCTTTACCTGTTTCTTCACTTTCCATAAAACTGCCTAAATTGACTATAGGGTCTATTCCCTAGAATACTTATATTTACTCTCATATGATAGATAAGTAGATTAAACAGAGTCCTGTTTAGGAACTGAGGTCTGAATGTAATGATGATGCTGGCACAAGGGGAAATAACAAACACACACAAAAACCCAACAGAGCTGATAGTGCTAACTCCTTCATGTGCTCTTCTCAGAAGTATTATGGGATTAAAAATAATGACAATTTAAACTGAAATCTCAAAAGTGTGAGATAAAGCATTCAACATTATCAAAAAGATTACTTGTAATACAGATTTTGTATAATCTACTAGTGTTAGCAATGACGTGCTGCAAGTAAATATTGAATCTTGATATTTTAGCTAAGGATGATATGAAGTCACCACTGTCAACATATTTAAAACATTCCATTTAATCATTTTACAAATGTATATGTTATAAAGTATAATAATAAAATAAACATCTAAAAAAATAACTCCATGAACTGGAATACCACAAATATCATTAATCTACATATTTTCCTCATTACTTCACCATTAAATTTCCCCAAACTCATGAGCTTACTGCTAATCTGAATGTTGTGATTAACCCATACTTTACTTTCTATATTTTTAATTTCATCACATGTGTATATATCTTCAAACAATATTTTGTTTATATTTTCTTGTTTTTTGAGCTCTGTGTAATGTAGGAAGTCATAAAAATACCTTCTTCTCTTGACATGTTCTTCAAAAATATTACTGTTGATTCATGTAACTAGAATCCATTTTTCTCAGTGCTATACACACTCTCATTTTATTAAAATAACACAATTTAGTCATTCATTTTCCCCTAAATGGGCACTTTAAGTCTCTCTTTTTTTCTTAGTGATTTGTAGATCTTCATGAATTCAGAAAGCTAATCTATGTCTTGAAAAATATCTTTTTCTAATTTTAATTTGCCTTTTATCACATTTTAGGTGATCTTTGATGGGCAGAAATTATTGATTTCATCTGAATTTAAATTTATCTTATTTTATAGATAATATATTTTATTTCTTATTTAAATAATTGTCCCTACCTACAGTTAAAATGTTCATTTTTCCTTATAGTCTATTAAGAGCTTTAAAATCTTGACCTTTAATTTTAATTATTTAATCCATCTAAGAATTTTTGCCTAGTTTTCAGGCAAGATCCTCTATATGGTAAAACTAATTACCCCAGCATTATTTACTGACTATGTATTGAACTCTTTACTGAGTGCACTGTAATACATTTATCATAAATAAAGTTTTGGTAAATGTTAATTCCTGTTGGTTTGTTCTCTGTTCTATTAAATTGGTTAATCTGTCTTCTCTGTGAGAATCCACAAATGTTTGTAATGTTACAATATTTTAGTGAGTCTTGATATGTGGTAGGGCATTTTCTCCAAAGCTTTCTCCCTCAGATGCATTTTAGCTTATTTTGAGTTATTTAAAATTCACATTCTAGTACCTAGAAAAAACTGTAGGTATACTGATAAAAATTGCACTAAAACTATTGATTAACTTGAGAGGAATTTACAACTTTATAATTTTGAGTTTCTAGCAATAAAATTACCTTCTTTATGTATTTATCACTTAAACATGGGTTTTCCACATTTTGCCAGATTACTGATAACTTCATCATATTTTCTTCTATAGTATTATTTAAAATATATATTCAAAATATATAAAATGTATAGTAGTATAATCAATTGATTCAAAATAATTTATATGGTAAGTGTATGTTTAATTATATAAGAAGCTCCCCAAATGTTTTCTGAAGTGACTGTACAATTTTATATTTCAAACAGCAATGTATGAGAGATGAAGTTGTTGATATTCTCATAATCATTTAACACTCTCGGTCTTTTTAATATTAGAAATTCCAATAGATGTGTATAGTGATATTTTATTGTTTTACTTCGTTTTTCTCTAATGATTAATGATGATCACTTGCACATGTGCTCATTTTTCATATGTATTATTTTCTTTGTTGAAGACTACATTTAAATAATTTGCCTTTTGCGGGGGGGGAACTGAGTTGCTCACTTACATTGGTTTGTAAGTTTTCTTTACATATACTGGCTACCAGTTTTTGTTTTTAACAACTTTATTCTTTTTAAAAAAAATAAATTTATTTTATTTATTATTTTTGGCTGCATTGGGTCTTCATTGCCGCACGCGGGCTTTCTCTAGGTGCTGCGTGTGGGGGCTATTCTTCGTTGTGGCGCGCGGGCTTCTCATTGCAGTGGTTTCTCTTGTTGCGGAGCACTGGCTCTAGGCATGCGGGCTTCAGTAGTTCTGGCATGTGGGCTCAGTAGTTGTGGCTTGCAGGCTCTAGAGTGAAGACTCAGTAGTTGTGGCGCCTGGGCTTAATTGCTCTGCGGCATGTGGATCTTCCTAGACCAGGGCTCGGACCCATGTCTCCTGCATTGGCAGGCAGATTCTTAACCACTGCACCACCAGGGAAGCCCCAGTTTTGGTTATTTTTTTTTCTTTTTAATCATTTATTTTTAAATTAAACATAATCACCTTAGTCCTAGTATTTATTGAAGAGAAAGGAAAACATGTTCAAATAAAAATATGTAAACTAATAATGATAGTGTCTTAGTATATAATTTATAAAACTGTAAATAATCCAAATTTTCTTCACCTGGTGAATGGATAAACAGTGATACATTCATACAATGAAATTCTAATTAGCACTAAAAAAGTAATAAACTGACAAACTGACAATACATGCTATAGCATGAATGAATCTCAAAGCATTATGCTAAGTGAAAGAATCCAGACTCACAAAGCTACATACTATATAGTTCTATTTATAAGAACTTCTAAAACAGGCAAAATTATAAGGATTAAAAATAGATTAGTGTTTTCCAGAGCATGGCAATTGGGGAGAGGATGACTACAAAGAGGCATGAGTTTATTTTTGTGGGTGATGGAACTTCTATATATCTTGATTTTGTGTTGGTTATTAGATTGTATTTGCTTATCAAAACCCAGAGTGTACACTAAAAGGGTTAGTTTTGTTGCAGGTAGATTATAATTTGATAAACCTGAGAAAGAACAAAACAAAATAAGGTGACTACATATCCATTGGTCTCTCTGGACTTTCTATTCTATTGCACTGATTTATTTGTTTGCTGTCGTACCAATACCAAACCATGTAAATTATTGTATCTTTCTAATATGCCTGGATATGTGGTAGTTTAAATATTTCATAATTGTTCTTTTCCAGAAGCCCCAGATATTTTATTTTTCCATTTGTTCTCTTCTGTGTTTTAAGGGCTCCAACTATGTACAAGACATATTTCCTATGCTCGTGTCCTCTCCAACATACTTTAAAAAAACTCTTATTTTTACCTTATTTTTTTCATTTTTCTCATTCCTATCTTGTTTCTTATCGTGCTTCTCATGTATGTTCTTCCTATGTGTCTTCTAATCTAGCCTTCATTTAAAAAAAATCTTTATAACTACTATATACAAAATAGATAACAAACAAGGACCTACTATATAGCACAAAGAACTATACTGAATATTTTGTAATAAGGGAAAAGAATCTGAAAAAAAAAAAATATATATCCATATACATATATCTGAATCACTATGCTGTACACTTGAAACTAACACAATATTGTAAATCAACTATACTTCAATAGAAATTTTTTTAAAAATTAAAATAAAATATGAAATCAAAAGGCTTTGTCTCTTTCTTCTATCTTCATTCTAAGTTCTGCTATTTCCTATGTGTGGCATTGTCACCTATTGTTTGACTATCTCCTTGAGTTCCTGTGTCTGATATGTGGGCTTTCTTCATAGTTCTGGTTGCTTCATAAGTTTGTTGGTTTTAATTTCATGGTGGAATTTTTGGTTACAATTTCCATAAACTTGTGGCATTTGCTTGGTACTTTCTCTGTTTATGCTTTTTCAAAAGAATCCCTCACATATATTCTGTCTTCTTGTGAAAGGTTTGACTTTCTAGTATTTTAGCTCAAGAACGCACTCCATTATGATTACCCTGACAGATTATTTTGGTATATTGTACCTATATCTGGTCACAACTTTTACGCCTATGAAAACCTTACCTTATTCTAAATGGCTTCTCTCATGAGGCCTACACTACATCTTTCCTTTACCAGCTTCTTCCACAAAGAGAACTAACTCCTCTGGCCCTTGAAGTGATGACTTTGAAGTGATGACTCTGAACACTCTGTGGTACCTTATGTCTCTTCTTTCTCAATCTCCCCAAGTGCTTAGCTCTTAGTTTAACTGTAGATCTACTCAAAGTATTTCTTGCTGCAGGTGGAGACTTCTTCTGGAAAGTTATTTTTTGCTGTGTCTTTTAATGATCTGCTCCTAATAGGTTCCATCTCAAATCATCATTCTTTTATGTTCTTCCCACCAAAACTGTATCAAGTGGCTTCATATATAGCTCTGCTGCTTTAAGCTAGTGCTGTTTTTAAACAGCAGCTAATTATGGTTTGCTGGGAGTTATTTATTCATTTTTAAAAATTTTATATTTAATTTTTTTAGGTAATTGAAAATTAACACTTTTCCCCATTATTTTATTTTATCTGAGTGGGTTCTAGGAAAGGTGGCAAGATTCTAAACTAAGTAGCTACCATTTTCCTATTGGAGTTCCAAGGTAAATAAATTGGAAGAAAGCATTCCGCTCTGTTTATATTCATTCATGTTTATAAATTATGAATACATACATATAGCATATATACATAAGATAAAAGTTACTAAACACGGTTTTTTAAATTGGTCTTTGCTTTTAAAAGTGAATAGATTTTATAAAAATTTTGCAACAGATTATATAATGTTTTCTATGTTAAGAAGAACCCTATCCATATTTGTAATGAAAACTACTGATAAATGCAAAATAATATACAGGAATTATATGGAGTTATACCTTTTCTGCTAATGTATGAAAAGGAAACAGGCAGTTTGTATATAACCAAACAACTTGTTTATTTCAATAAAAACAGATCAGTTCTTGCTATTTCTTATACTATTCATCCTTCTTCACTTTTTCTCCCCTACAACATGTATAGTAGTTTGAGTTTTTCCTGATTTCTCTTAACGTCTTTCTGTAGAACATTCTCCCTTTTCTTCTCTATTTTGTGTGCATTGTACTATATTTTTGTCTTTTTCCCTATCAGTCATGTTATAGAATCCTATTTCTTTTCCCTGAGGAAAGTATATGAGCAAGGTCTTGCTTCCATAGAATGGTGTCATAATCCCAATACTACTAGAAAATCATATGGAATACATTGTTCAACTGCTAGTATTGAAAAGGGTTTGTATTTTTTTTAACATAACTAGATTCAGCTAAGCAAAAGCTCAAACCATCTTTCTATCAAAGCTATGTAGATAGATGTGTAGTATTTTGAAATGCAAAGAAGGGTAGTAACAAAATAGATGGAAGGGGTTGTCAACATTAATATGGGTAGCAGAGAAATATAAGAGTTGAGAGGGTGAAAATGAGATGGGACTAGATAGAGCAAACTATCCATATCCCAATGATTTTTATCTACTTAACTCAAGTAGCTTGTGTTCTCTTATTTAGTTCTGGAAATAGGTCAGGTTTCTGGAGGTTCAGGACACCAAAAATCTTAAGGAAACTATATTTACATTGATATGGTTGAAATTGAATCCAAAAGTGAGTATATATTATTCTTCAAAAATGTGGGGTATAAACGGCAAAGAAATTTGGGAGTTCAGGTTTGATATTAGAAACTATTTTACCTTAGATGATGTATGAGATAGGGAGATATGAAGGAAAAAGTTAATCTTAAACTTTTCATATTACAATTTGGAATATGACTTTGATAAGTATATTATGAACTAGTTTTATAAACCAATGGCAATAGAGTCAATTTCACTAAAATACACACTACTTTTCCTTTGTACCTTTCTGCATCTCATGTTTGTTCCATAGAGGACTTTATCACATGTGTTCCAGATTGTGCACTTCCTATATTTTAGCTTCTCACGTTTTAATTAACTCCAGAGAAATAATCTCTTTATTTATAAACTAGTACTTGGGAGTTACATGGTTACTTCTCCAGAGGTTATGAAAACCTAAAGCTGATGAAAATTTATCCAATTCTTGTTAGAAAAATAAAGCAATCTTCTTATAAAAGTTATAGAAAAAAGCAAATTAATTCTAGAGTAATTTGAGGTTTTATTTAATTCCATTTTATCTTTAGAAAGTATTTAAGAAAAATGATTTATTATATTAATTGGTAACTGGTATTAATCAATGAAATTAAATCTTTAATGATCCACACATTTTGTCAAGAAAATCAAGCTCTAATTATGTGTACATAAATTAACAAAAGTTCATTTAAAAAGTTAGGAAACTGCAAGACCATTCATTAACTCATATATTAATTCATTTACTCATTTAACAAATAAATGTACATATCTACTATATGGCAGGTACTACTTTAGTCACTGGGAAAGAGGCAAGGTTCTGAACAGCATAAAATTAAAATTTCACTATTGTTAATACTGCAAAAAGTGTTATATACAGATATATAATTTGCACATTAATTTAATGTACTTAATGTACATTTTATGTCCACCAGAAGTGGAATGCTGGAAATATGATAATTCTATTTTTAATTATTTGAGAAACAACAATTACTGTTTTCTGTTTTCTACGAAGAAGAAAAATATTTGGTTACACAAAGACCTATACAAGGGCTTCCCTGGTGGCGCAGTGGCTGAGAGTCCGCCTGCCGATGCGGGGGATGCGGGTTAGTGCCTTGGTCCGGGAAGATACCACATGTCGCAGAGCTGCTAGGCCCATAAACCATGGCCGCTGAGACTGCGCGTCCGGAGCTTGTGCTCCGCAACGGGAGAGGCCACAACAGTGAGAGGCCCGCGTACCCCCCGCAAAAAAATGACCTATACAAGAATGCCTATTGCAGCTTTATTTATAAAAATGAACAATGGATTAATTCAAATGTTCATCAACTGGTGATCAAATAAATATAATGTGATACATCTATATAATAGGATTTTATTCAGCAATAAAATCAAGTGAACTGTAGATATGTGCAAAAATATTCATGAATCTCAAAAAAATAATATGCTGAAAGAATGAACAAGGAAGTCTAAATGCTGTTTGATGCCATTTAAATGACAGTCATTAAAAGTCAAAATTATATAGGAACTTCTGAGAAGTGTCCAGAAACTTGATGTAAGATTAATAGGATCAAAGGGTAAGTTCTGAAATAATCAAAATATTCTGTATTTTGACAATGGTGGTGGTGGTTATGTAATTGTGCACCTTATCAAAAATCAGTGAATGGTATAGATACAAAGAGTATGTAATTTATACTTCCATAAACCTGACTTTAAAAATATGGACCACATAACACACAAATGAGTGAAATATATGTTATACCAGCCAGTTGTAAATATTCCACAGAAAAATGAAATACATAGAGATTTTGTGGCTGTGTTTGTGTTTCTGTTTGTCATGGGAGGTACGCTGGCAATTTAAAATACTCTGAGCCAGAATTTCATCTGAGAATATAACTTGTAAGTACTGTAGACAGCTAAATGAATATCTTACTACAGATAGTGTATATTATTGCTATTAGAAGGGAAAATTTTGCTTTTGTTTTTTATAATGGCTTCCAGACATAGTGAGGAAGTGCTATCTAATGTTCTTAAACACAAGGGTGCCCTAGGGAGAACTACAAGTGTTAGACAAGCTTCATTCAGGCGCGAGTTTTAGTGCTTTTGGCAATGAGTTTGATGTTGATGAACCAATAATATGCACATCCAGAAAAAGAAAGAGAAAATTCACCAATATGTACATAAATCCACTTTGTAAAGTGCTGAAGCAACATTTATAGTGCATGATGAAGCTCTGGAAAGATAGAAAAGCTACTAAATTTGTGAATTCAAGAAATGGCAACTATAAAAAAGTATACTGAACAGTACTGTTGTGGGATTGAAGGCCAAAAAATACACAGTCACATTACCAAAGGTCAAAAAAATGCTAAACCCTTGGTCAATGCTGGCTGATTCTTATGTTTCAAAAGGCAACATTATGCACAAAATAAACCTGTAGGCTGGGCAGGTTCTGTAGATCGGGAGACTACAAAAGAATTTTTTTTAACACCTGCTAAATGTTATATAGGAGAAGAGTTATATGGAAGAACAGATTTTTAATGCTGATGAATCTAGCTTATTTTATTAGGACCTTGTTAAGTGAATCTGTGTAACACATGTGGAATTTTGGCTGAGGAGAATGTTGTGACCAGAGGCTTACAAGAATCTAACCCAGTATTTTCCCTAAGTACAGTAGTTCAGTATTTGCTAATTGTGTTCATGGTGACGTTATAGAATGTCGCTACCATGAACAGTGAGAGTCAACTATATACTGAGGTGCTATTACCAGACCTACTGAGAAAATAAAGCAGTAATTCTTCCTCCATCTCTGTGATCGAAGGATGGTAGACTTGTACTTTCTCACAAACTGGTATAACAAAGGAAATTTTTATTTATTATTTTTATAACAAAGATTACCTTGATATTGCCTTAAAGAAAATTACTGCTAAATTAAAAGATTCATTTATATGTTGGAGGTTCTGATTTAATGTACATATATTAAGCTCATATATTTGTGCCATTAGTTACATAAGGCAGTGTTAGCCAAGAATGGCTAAATAACTGCCATGAAAATATTCCAGACATTCTTTACCTGTCTTGGACAACTATCTAATGTAATATGAAGGTCTGATGTCAAAGGTAAATACAAAGGGTTTCAACCACTTCATTAAGTTTAAACTCACACACCATACAATTCTCTGCTGGAAAGAAACTGGGAACATATTTTGCTGAAGATGTTTTTGTAAGAATCACGATATTTTCTATCTTTACATTTCTCAGTGTGTCAGTTATCATCTTTAACAAACAGCAGTCACATAAACCACATTCAGGGAAGAAACTATAATTGGCTATTTTATTTTAAACAGAAGTTTGTAATTGTTGGTATTTTTCTTTTGAGGAGTAACTGTGTTTGTGCCTGGTCAAGCATCTAAAGCCTCTGTACAGAATGCCATAGTTATTTATGTATCAAGTATCACAACGTCTGTGTGTCAGAGAAGGCCAGCAATGTAGTTCTACAAACACTAATAATAACAGCAAACACTTACATAGAATCAACAGCACTTACCAAGTCCCCGGAGCTGTTCTAAGTGCTTTACATGTACTAACTCATTTAATCAACAAAGTAATACTATGAAATAGGAAAGATCTTTCTCATTTCCAATTTGCAGATTAAAGGAACTAAGACAAAGAGAATTTAACTTATTACAGGTCATCCAGCCAGAAAGCAGCAGAACCAAGCTTTAAACTCAAGGAGTTTGTAGAATCTGTGCTCTAAAACTACTGAACTAGATAATCCTTTATTCTGGAGAAAGCAATTTTAAGTATATTGTTTCACTGACTTCACAGTAACCCTGTAAAATAAGCCACTTCAGAAATTCTCTGGAATTCTTCCCTTTGGACTCCAACCTGATTTGTTCTCCCTGAATCTTAGCCTTAGCTTTGCTCATGGTTCACAGCATTCAATTTTCCTGCCTTGAAGCTGGAAACTGAACTTCCTGGTTGATTCATTTTTCTGGACTGTATAGCACCTGCCCATCCCAGGAACAATGGCCTCTGCTGGCATCTGTGTGTCTGACAGCCTGAGGCTTTAATCAAGGATCTTTTGGTTTCAAGTTTATAACTACACAAATGAATGTAAGCAGGAAAAATAGGAAAGGTATAATTTATCAAAAGGAGGCAAGGATATTCTATGGAATCCTAAGTGAGGAAATACAGTCAGAAAAAATTAAGATCTGAAAACAGAAACTTGTAAAAAAAAAAGTAAGTCCCCAAATTCCTCACTCCCTCTACATCTCTATGACATATCCCACTCTCCACCTCCTGTTTTGTTTATATGCCTCCCTTATTCTTTTATTTCTTCAAAAAGGTTTCTCTCTTTTTTCTGGGTTTGTGGCAGAAGATGGCCATCCTACACTTCCAGAGTTCACATCTCTCTCGTTTGTGACCCGTAGAATCTGACTAACATCTTTGAATCCCAATTATAAATACTGACTTGGGAAAATATGATCAACCTCTTTGAGGTATATGTGCCCACTCTTGGTTCTATAAGTCATAGAGAGGGCAGTGTCTAGTTTTGTATCTATGTGGATTAATACACTTTTCCTCACATGGCTCCTTTAATGTTTTAAGTGCCACTAAAATATATAATCAAATGTCCAATCTGAATCTAATGTAAAATAAAATATATTGTATTGTGTACCTTTCCATTATGATGTAGAGAGACAGCCTGCTTTGGGCTGTCATTGTGGGTCTTCATCATTAAGTATGATTACCCAAGTCCACAAGAAATGCAACATTCAAAGCCTTTCTCTTTTGTGATTTGAGAAGGAACTACTATATTCATAATGTAAGAATAAAACTTGGCAATTATGGAGTTAAGTCATAAGTGGTGTTGACTTTTTACAAAAAAAATAGCCTGGAGGAGAATTTTAAAGTAAGGGAAAGAAACATGAGCTGTAAGCAATTCTGAACTTAAACAGTGAGCAAGAAAATTAGAGAGGTCCTAAGCAGAAGTCTGATTCATGAAAACTATGGAAAAAATGTGGAGAGTCAGTATATTGTTATGTGAAAATACTGAAATCGAAGTCAAAATTAAAATGCTATCAATTTATTTCTGGATTTCTGTGATAAGAGCATATCTTGTCTATTTATCTCCTCTGTCTCTTTTAACTTCTATTTATCTTGCCCTGCAAATTGTTACCATACAAATCTTCATGAAATTTCAAATTTATTAGTTTTCTTGAAATCCCTGTAGCCCCAAGCTGCCCTAATATGTCCTTATTGTGATTAAATTATGTATGAAGAACAAAATTTAATACAATGATTCAGAATTTATAGATACTCAGAGTTATACAGTTACTGTTACAGCAAACTACAGGTAAAACATTGCAGTGGTTTTATTAAACATATATCTTTAGAACTGTTATAAAACTACTGCCTTATATTGGCTATCCTTTATGTAAATATTTTCCCAAATAGAATTTCAAAAATATTCACTAACTTTTAAATCAATTTATTTTACTAAAATAGAGACTTTCAAAAAGGCAAAAAAAAGTCCTAGGTTTTAGTTTTTAGTGTTTGTAAAATAAAAACTAGGTTTTAGTTTTTAGTATTTGTAACAGTTTAATTGACAGATCTATACATAAATACAGCTCAGATAATGCTTTAAGGGAACATTCTGGATATCATATTAATAACAGTATAAATCTGAATAGGGGCCTTCTGGAGTGTAGATTTATAATAGAACAATTTTTAATCCATCTCTTTAAAGAACAACATATACTTCTCAACAAATCAGAACACAAAAATCTTAGTGTTACTGTTTCACTTGTACATCAAGCTCCATAAATCAACTGTAATTAAAGGTTTTTTTCTGTTTGTTTTACTTAAGTTTGGGGAAATTGAGCTGAATTAAGCAAAATCCCAAAGATTAATCAATTTAGTGCCAAATATCCTCTCCACAGCTTTCCCCTGACATTGCCATCTGTCGTCACTAGAGAGTCCTGAAGAAATTTACCTAGAAGAAATGGTATCAGTCCAAGAGGACAGAGCCAAACAGGTGGTTAAGCTGTCTTAACTAGCTATCATGTAAAGATACCATGTCCAGGAAAAATCAGTGGAAAAGAGATATTATCCACTACAACTCCAGAATTCAGGAGAACTTAAATCAGCAAAAGTTAGGGCCTAGGTTTGAGACAAGGACAGAAAAATGAGGATTATCAATGGGATACACAATTTGAGATAAACATCAGCATACAGTAACCTTATGTTGAGGCCCATTTCTCCAATGTTTCTTGGATGCAGTTTCATGGGGAAAAAGCACTTTGTATTCAATACCAGTATATGGTGTTTCTTATGTGTAAGCAAAATAATAAGAAACTACAAACTAGATGACAGTTGTGGTCCAAAATATTATAGTTTAAGGATACTTAAAGTAAAAATAAGAACATTATGGTCATAAAGGAAATATGCTCTTAAATGAATTGAAACACAAATATATTTAGGGAACATTGTGGATTCATAGACTGGTGATAAGAGAAAATTACTGTAATGTATTACAACTATGGTTTTCAAATGTGTGTATTTGAAAAACAATTTTAACTATCACAAAGTGATATAGCTACTTCTTTCTTCAAATGCCTGAGGTTTATGTGTGTCGAGTACAGTACTAAAGTTGAACATACATTTTTTAACAACAAAATACATGTTCATAATTTTGTTTTGTATTTTAGTATTTGAATTATGATGAATTTAAATATTTAGCATGTTAAAATTTCTAACTTTGGTAAAACTGAATTAATATCCCCTTCCTTGCATTTTAAGATTTAAGATTAGGAACAGTTTCAGGTGCAATCTATCATACCTTATCACATCCAAGTTAATCCCATGCCATCAGATGAGACTAATAAAGAGTTAAATGAAACTTCACTTTAAATTATAAATTACTGTCTCCTTAGAATTTCATCTTAAAATATTCCTTTTTCTTAATCAGAACAAACTGAGAAAAGCTTTTCTTAGAAAAGTGATTTCTCTTTTGCTAAATGTTCCAGGTATATGAGACTTAGAACTTTATGATATGTTATATAATTTGAAAAGGATATTTAAAACAGCTTTTAAGTTGATGGTGACTTTTAGGACTATTTTTTTTTTCAACCTGCATTTCAATTGCCAATTTTGTGGGAGAAATACAAGCATAATGCCAAACAATAGATTTTTGGGAGATCCCCTGCAGGGATATTTTGTTTACCAGAGCCATCTCCATGTTGGTAAGAGGAGTAGCTCCATTAGCGCTTAACTTTTGCCCTTCTCTTGACAGTGGCAAGGTTTGAACTTTGTCAAGCTGTGGACAGTAACCTCATCAAAGGAAAAAAGAAAGAAAATGACTCCATTCACCTCTTGCAGTTATTTAAAAAGTGGTAAAGCATACTATAGGAAGGAAATGAAAAAATTCTCAAATCAAATTTAATATTTTTTGGATTGCTCCAAACCTTTGAAATAGTTTTACTTCCTTTTAACAAAAGCTGGGTTCTTTATCATCTAGTCCTTTATATCACAGATTTTCATAGCGTACAGCTTCTCTGAAGAAATATGAAAGCCACTTTTATTCTGTACCATGTTCTACCTTCTTTCTCTTCCCAAAGTCAAAAGTATACTACAGTTCATATTATTTTTTCCTATCATGAAACCTGAACCATAAGAAATCTAATAGAATTTGAAGTTTTATAACAGAGGTAATATTTTTGAACTGTTTTTCATCAGAGTAGAAATTTTAGCTGTCTAATATTGTAATCCCATTGCCTTCCTAGCCCACTGGCTGAATATGATACTATTATGAACAGCTATTTCTTTTCTGTTAGTATATAGCATTATCATGACTGAATTTTCCTTAATTTATAACTAGAAGAATTTGGGGGCATTTTGCCTGTCACATTTATTGTTTTGTAATTAGTTGATTATTTAGAATGTCTAATAATAGAAGGAAATACAAGCAAAATGATATTCACATAGATATCTAATTATCATTATTTGAGAGATGTTGACATTTATGTCTGTATTGTGACTATAAATACTGATGTATATTGTGGTAATGTTGGTTCTGTCTGTTATATGTAAACATTTTATGCATAAGGCTGAGATTTCTTGTGAAAAATGGCAGGCAATGATCTTCACGAGTGATGGTTTGGTGATACTTCATCAACATATGTCTCCTAATAAAATCAGTAGTTATGAATTACTTAATTAAAATGTGCAGATAGATAATTCAGTTCTTTTTAATTCCATTTAGTTTAGAGTTTGTCAAATATTCAACTGTTTCTGCCATCCTTATTCTTTAAATATTTGAATCAAAAGAAATGAATGCATAGGCTGTGATGCCTTGGTTTTGAGACTATTCTCTTCCTTAATATGAGTAACCAACTGAAAAATTCTCAGAGTTCTTACATAACAAAGACAACAAAGCAGAATGAAACACACATTTTTTCCCTCTTTCTCTCAAACTGCTGTCATGGTTATTAAAACTTATGTTCAACTTGTTACATATGTATAACAGGTTTATTCATGATCATTAATGATTGGAAACTACCTAAAGTCCTCCAACTGGTGAAGAGACAAAATTTGTTTTTCTCACACAGGAAAATATTCCTCAGTAATAAAAGTAACAACTAGTGCTATTCACAGTACAGATTAATCTCAAATTTATTTCACTAAATGAAAGAAGTAGATTCAAAAGGCTACATACTATACATTTGTATGTATGTGGCCTCGTGGCAATGTCAAAACTATAGGGATAGAAAACAAAATAGTGTTTTTAGGGACTACAATTGGATGGGGAGGCACTGATTACAAAGGGACATGGAGAATTTCTGGGGATGATGCAGGAGTTCAATATCTTGTTTGTGGTGATAGTTATACAAATATGTGAACCTGTCAAAACTCAACATTGTATACTAATAAGTGAGTCAGAAATATGTAAATTATACCTCAGTAAAGATAATAATTTGAATATTATCAAAGTCAATATGCTCACAGTGTACCCTCCTGGGGTCTTTCATTCAAGGATAAATACAAATAAATACATATAGAGGAAGAGGTTTGATGTAACAGTAAAATGCCTAAAAGAAACAGATAATGGATATTGAGGGCTCTACTTGAATGCCAAACAATGTCCTTAATGCTTCATATGCATTATATCATTTAAAACTTACAACTATAGCCATCTTCCAGATACAGAATATATTAAATAGGTTAAATTAACTTCACATATTCAACAGGTAGCATTTGGGAAGGCAAGGACTTATTCCAGCCTTGTTGCCAGGCTTGTTTTTGTTTCTTTTACTTAGTACATTTCCAGAAAATACCTGCATTTAGCTAACAACTGAATGAGAAAATGATCTTTTAATTTGAGGAGATTCCATTGAAATAATGTTCATAAAGGAATTGTTAGAACATGTCCTTAAATAAATTTTTAAAATATTCTTAATGATAGGAAAAACTGTAGAAAGAATGAAAAGGAATATGGATTAAAGCTGTTCTTAAATTTTTGTAGACAAACTTAAAATTTTACAATGGGATAAACATTTGGTTTTTAATGCGACTCACACAATGTATCTACGTGTTCATTAAATGAAAAGCACTGTACAAAGATTTTGCACTTACCAGTTGGATTAGGGTAATAATTATATGTCAAGTTGATATGCTCTTGAATAATGAGGCTAAAGAAGAGAATAGTAGATAAAATCAAATTGCAAGAATAACAGAACCACATATATTCAGATGAGACTAAAGCAGGGTCTATGATAAGTGAATCAAGATTTTAAATTTCCAAATTGCATTTTCAACATTTCAAAAGCTTTCCCAATTTTTCTGAAAGACCAGGTTTTTGTTATCAATTGTTTGTAAACAAATGCTAAAAGTATAATTTAAAGCATACAATATTAGCCATGAAAAATCAAAATTAACATTGCAGGTCAATATTACTATATAAAACTTATGACACAGGGATGAAAGTTTTATGTATCTGCAACATCATTAATAATTAATGCTTGCTTTTATTTTGTATCAAACAGGTTCTAAAATAATACACATTGATACATATGCCTAAAGGCAAATGGAATACATCTGCTTTCATGATCAACATTTGAAAAAGTTTATGTTTTCTTTTAAACTTTGTCAGGTTTATCTATATCAACCTATTCTTAGCCTTTTGTACTACTGATAAATAACGAATATATGTTTATGAAATAAATAAAAGTTGTTACATAGTGAACTGACCTGAGCCAACTGTCTTACACAACTTTACTTTTTTGTGTGTGTGCTAATATTACAGACACAGAAAATTTTTGAGGATCTTTAGAATTAGCTATTTCCCTCTAAAAATTTTTAGTGAAAGTGAGTCTCAGACTATTCTGCCAATAATCATACATTTAATTAATTGAACATTTACTAGCAGGCAATCACTAAAGTACTTCCTGCAACATCTTCGCTAAACCTCAACCAAGTCCCAGCTTCCTGTCCTTTCAGGTATTTAGAGAATTACCTATGTAAATGTTCACTCAAAGCAGACACACCAAAATTCCAAAGGCAGAGTTTCACTACTCTCTTAACAAGAATCAGGCATCTAGAATTACCAGGTTCAAGGCTGGCACAAGGCCATTCAGAGGTTAGCCTAGGATATCAACTATAAGGGTAATAGGGATAGATTTTACTGCTGTATTGTCTGTTCAGCCAAGGGCAGGGAGTATCTCTAAAATAATTTACCCAAACTGCATTTTTCACTGACTTTATAAAAGAGAGCTCATTTCTAATATTCAACATGTTCATTAACAGTTCACTATTTGCACCATTAAAACCCATTTCTCAAATTCACCATGCTAATTAAGAAAGCACTGATCATGGTAAAGAAAAAAAACCACTTCTAACCACATCCTGCAGAATATGGACTCTCTGATGAAAATGTGTATTCTTCAGAATGCTAACTGCACTTGAGTTATAGCTTAACCTAAAAAACATGCAGTACCACAATCCATGGTGAAGTGCTTTTAAGGATCACAGCTGTCATAATATGACGGGTAAAAATGAATATTAACAGTGCTAATCATATTTTTTCTTATTATTTAAAATTTAATAACTTTCCTTCAGTTTTCTTTGTAGGAAATGGGCATTCTTACTGTCTATAAACTTAGACAATCTTTCTTGTCTTAAAACAAAAAATTAAATACCAACAAGCTACATTTACCAAAATAGCCAAAATAGTATTTTTAGACTATACATCACTTAGAAATTGCCTTGTTTCTTCAGACTATCACTTTTTCTAAACTTAAAAATAATGAAAGTAAACATATTTTCCATGAACTTACACTAAAAGATTTTCAAATATATGCATGATATGTTTCAAACTATTTTGCATTTAATGAACTGTTAAATATTAATTTAAGGCACACCTAAGACAAACATTGGCATTTTAACTTTTGCAATTTAAGGAAAATATTTGAAATGGAAGAAGCTATTTTTCAGTCTTTTATAACAAACTGAGAAAAGAACCAAATATATGAATAGTTTCTTATAATAGAAAAGCTATGCCAGTGTTGCTCTACTGCAGGAATCACACTGCAGGAGGAAGTAGAAAGAAATGTACACCTAATAAATAACATTTTCCTTTATAGGTTTGTATAATCAGATCAACTACCACAAGCGGAAAAATAACCTTGTAAAAGTATTCAATTCTTGATAATAGAAGGACAGTCAGAGATATAGCAAATTGCCGTAGTTACATGTGCTTTAGTATTATTTCTTTGTAATTTCTAATTAGTTTCTAGTAAGCAGAAGCCAAAGTAAAAACATGTATGAGAAGTAAAAGATGTGACATGATATATCATCACTGGCATCTTCATTACAAAAACTATAATCTATCTAGAATGCAGTTTCACCACGTGTTAAAAATATGGACTATTGATCAAAGTAACTCAATAAGTTCTCATTCTTCATGTGTCTCCTCTCTTCCAAACATATAGAAATGGTTCATAAAGTTTATAAAAATAGAAAATTAAATGACAGAGATAGGCTCCAAATCAAGATATATATTTCCAGACATCAGAATATACCACAGTGATCAGTGCTAAAGCCACTTCTGCTTTGCTTTCATTACAGAAGTAGGTAGAAGCATGGAGAAATTTAGTGAGGATAAGAAATAAGATCTACTCTCATTTTTTGAAATCAAGGGATGGAGGGTAGGATAAAAGTGGTATGAGAAGGTTCTTCTCATTCTTGAAAGAGGACTAAAAAGCAAGTAGACATTGCAAAGCACAGCCCCCACTCAGGCCTGGGGGTGAGATAGCAAGACAGGACCATGCCAAGCCTTATTAGGGCCTGAGGCAAAGGAAAAAGGGTGCCCTGATATACACTTAGCAAAATGTTCTCTACATTTTGACCAAGAGGAAAAAGTGAATTAATACTGGCTAATCAGAAAACATTATGATATACAAAGCCCCATGCTGCCCAATCCATTCTCTAGTGATTGTCAACCCTCGTAAATCCAAAGTACAGGATTATTGAAAAGACTGTTCCCAATGCACAATAATTTGAGGTAATAAAACAAACCCTCTGTCCTTATTTCAAATTTTTATAGTTTTCACTTTACAGTTGTTCATTATTAACTTTTTGCATTAATTTTGAGTTTTAAAATTTTGTATTCAGCAAAATACTACATGCTTATAAACTGAAAGTATATGCCTAAAGACATGCATGATATGTCAAGTCCAACTAAAACAAGAAATTATTCTTCTAGGCAGAATAATGCTGCCCCTCCTCTCCACAATGCCTAATTCCTAAAGTTCAGAACTTGTGACTACTTTAAATCACATGGTAAAGGGGAATTAAGGTTGCCGATAAAATTAAGTTTGCTAAACAGTTGACCTTAAAATATGGACATTATCCTGGATTATCTAGGTGGCCCCAATGTAATCACAAGGGTCCTTAAAAATGGAAGAGGGTGGCAGAAAAGGAGTCAGAGTCAGTGAAAGAGATGTGACAATGGAAAGAGGGATGCAATTTTGCTGGCTTTAAAAACGTAGGAAGGAGGGGGGGAGCGAGAAGATGGCGGAAGAGTAAGACGCGGGGATCACCTTCCTCCTCACAGATACATCAGAAATACATCTACACGTGGAACTTCTCCTATAGAACACCCACCGAACGCTGGCAGAAGACCTCAGACCTCCCAAAAGGCAAGAAACTCCCCACGGACCTGGGTAGGGCAAAAGAAAAAAGAATAAACAGAGACAAAAGAATAGGGACGGGACCTGCACCAGTGGGAGGGAGCCGTGAAGGAGGAAAGGTTCCCACACACTAGAAGCCCCTTCGCGGGCGGAGACTGCGGGTGGCGGAGTAGGAAGCTTCGGAGCCGCGGAGGAGAGCGCAGCAACAGGGTGCGGAAGGCAAAGCAGAGAGATTCCGCAGAGGATCGGTGCCAATCAGCACTCACCAGCCCAAGAGCCTTGTCTGCTCGCCCGCCAGAGCGGGCGGGGCTGGGAACTGAGCCTCGGGCGGATCCCAGGGAAAGGTCTGGAGTTGGCAGAGTGAAAACAGCCTGAAGGGGTTAGTGCACCACGGCTGGCCGGGAGGGAGTCCGGGAGAAGTCTGGAGCTGCCTAAGAGGCAAGAGACCTTTTCTTCCCTCTTTGCTTCCTGGTGCGCGAGGAGAGGGGTTTAAGCGCGCCGCTTAAAGGAGCTCCAGAAACGGGCGCGAGCTGCGGCTGTCGGCACGGACAAGAGACGGGTGTGGGACGCTAGGGTTGGTACTGCCGCCACCAAGAGGCCTGTGTGCGAGCACAGGTCACTCTCCACACTGCCCCTCCAGGGAGCCTGTGCAGCCCGCCACCGCCAGGGTCCCGGGATCCAGGGACTGCTTCCCTGAGAAACCGCACGGTGCGACTCGGGCCGGTGCAGCGTCACGCCGGCCTCTGCCGCCGCGGACTCACCCCACATCCGTGCCCCGCCCCCCGCCCCCCGCCTGAGTGAGCCAGAGACCACGAATCAGCTGCTCCGTTAACCCCGCCCTGTGAAGGGCAGACGCCGTCCAACGACTTACGCGCAGAGGCGGGGCCAAGTCCAAAGCTGAACCCCAGGAGCTATGCAAACAAAGAGAGCGGGAGGTCTCTCCCAGCAGCCTCAGAAGCAGCGGGTTAAAGCTCCACAGTCAACTTGAAGTGCCCTGCATCTGTGGAAAACCTGAATAGACAGCGAAATATCCCAAGTTGAGGAGGTGGACTTTGGAAGCAAGATATACTATTATTTTCCCCTTTTTTCTTTTTGTGAGGGTGTATGTGAGTGCTGCTGTGTGAGATTTTGTCTGTTTAGCTTTATTTTCACCATTTGTCCTAGGGTTAGACCGACCCGTTTTTGTTTTTTGTTTTTTTTTCTTTAACAGAAATTTTTCTTCTTAATTATTTTTTTTATTTTAATAACTGTATTTTACCCTACTTTATTTTGTCTTCTCCCCTTTCTTTCTTCCTTTCTTCCCTCCTTTCTTTCCTATTTCCCTCCTTCCTTCCTTCCTCCCTTCCTTCCTTTATTCCCTCCTTCCTTCCTCCCTTCCTTTCTTCCTCCCTCCCTTCCTTCCTTCCTTCCTTCCCTCCCATCCTCCTTCCTTCCTTCCTTGCCTTTCTATTTTTTTCTCCCTTTTATTTTGAGCCATGTGGATTAAAGGCTCTTGGCACTCCAGCCAGGTGTCAAGGCTGTGTCTCTGAGGTGGGAGAACCAACCTCAGGACACTGGTCCACAAGAGACCTCCCAGCTCCACGCAATATCAAATGGCAAAAATCTCCCAGGGATCTCCATCTCAACACCAAGACCCAGGTTCACTCAACAACCAGTAACGTACAGTGCTGGACACCCTATCCCAAACAAAGAGCAAGACAGGTCTACAGCCCCATCCATTAGCACAGAGGCTGCCTAAAATCATAATAAGGCTACAGACACCCCAAAACACACCACCAGATGTGGACCTGCCCACCAGAAAGACAAGATCGAGCCTCATCCACCAGAACAGAGACACTAGTCCCCCCAACCAGGAAACCTGCTCAACCCACTGAACCAACCTCAGCCACTGGGGACAGTCACCAAAAACAGATAGAACTACGAACCTGCAACCTGCAAAAAGGAGACCCCAAACACAGTAAGATAAGCAAAATGAGAAGACAGAAAAACACATAGCAGATGAAGGAGCAAGATAAAAACACACCAGACCTAACAAATGAAGAGGTAATAGCCAATCTACCTGAAAGAGAATTCAGAAAAATGATAGTGAAGATGATTCAAAATCTTGGAAATAGAAGAGACAAATTGCAAGAAAGTTAACAAGGACCTAGAAGAAATAAAGAGGAAGCAAGTAACGATGAGCAACACAATAAATGAAATGAAAAATACTCTAGATGGGATCAGTAGCAGAATAACTGAGGCAGGAGGACGGATAAGTGACCTGGAAGATAAAATAGTGGAAATAACTACTGCAGAGCAGAAGAAAGAAAAAAGAATGAAAAGAACTGAGGACAGTCTCAGAGACCTCTGGGACAACATTAAACGCACCAACATTCGAATCATAGGGGTCCCAGAGGAAGAAGAGAAAAAGAAAGGGACTGAGAAAATATTTGAAGAGATTATAGTTGAAAACTTCCCTAATATAGGAAAGGAAATAGTCAATCAAGTCCAGGAAGCACAGAGAGTCCCATACAGGATAAACCCAAGGATAAACACGCCAAGACACATAATAATCAAACTGTCAAAAATTAAATACAAAGAAAACATATTAAAAGCAGCAAGGGAAAAACAACAAATAACACACAAGGGAATCCCCATAAGATGAACATCTGATCTTTCAGCAGAAACTCTACAAGCCAGAAGGGAGTGGCAGGACATATTTAAAGTGATGAAGGAAAAAAACCTACGACCAAGATTACTCTACCCAGCAAGGATCTCATTCAGATTTGATGGAGAAAGTAAAACCTTTACAGACAAGCAAAAGCTGAGAGAGTTCAGCACCACCAAACCAGCTTTATAGCAAATGCTAAAGGAACTTCTCTAAGCAAGAAACATAAGAGAAGGAAAAGACCAACAAGAACAACCTGAAACAATTAAGTAAATGGTAATAGGAACGCACATATCAATAATTACCTTAAATGTAAATGGATTAAATGCTCCCACCAAAAGACACAGACTGGCTGAATGGATACAAAAACAGGACCCATATATATGCTGTCTACAAGAGACCCACTTCAGACCTAGGGACACTTACAGACTGAAAGTGAGGGGATGGAAAAAGATATTCCATGCAAATGGAAATCAGAAGAAAGCTGGAGTAGCAATTCTCATATCAGACAAAATAGACTTTAAAATAAAGACTCTTACAAGAGACAAAGAAGGACACTACATAATGATCAAGGGATCGATCCATGAAGAAGATATAACAATTGTAAATATTTATGCACCCAACATAGGAGCACCTCAATACATAAGGCAAACACTAACAGCCATAAAAGGGGAAATCGACAGTAACACAATCATAGTAGGGGACTTTAACACCCCACTGTCACCAATGGACAGATCATCCAAAATGAAAGTAAATAAGGAAACACAAGCTTTAAATGATACATTATACAAGATGGATTTACTTGATATTTATAGGACATTCCATTCAAAAACAACAGAATACACATTTTTCTCAAGTGCCCATGGAACATTCTCCAGGATAGATCATATATTGGGTCACAAATCTAGCCTTGGCAAATTTAAGAAAATTGAAATCGTATCAAGTATCTTTTCTGACCACAACGCTATAAGACTAGATATCAATTACAGGAAAATATCTGTAAAAAATACAAACACATGGAGGCTAAACAATACACTACGTAATAACGAAGTCATCACTGAAGAAATCAAAGGGGAAATCAAAAAGTACTTAGAAACAAATGACAATGGAGACACAACGACCCAAAACCTATGGGATACAGCAAAAGCAGTTCTAAGAGGGAAGTTTATAGCAATACAATCATACCTTAAGAAACAGGAAGCATCTCGAATAAACAACCTAACTTTGCACCTAAAGCAATTAGAGAAGAAAGAACAAAAAAACCCTAAATTTAGCAGAAGGAAAGAAATCATAAAGATCAGATCAGAAATAAATGAAAAAGAAATGAAGGAAACAATAGCAAAGATCAATAAAGGTAAAAGCTGGTTCTTTGAGAAGATAAATAAAATTGATAAACCATTAGCCAGACTCATCAAGAAAAAAAGGGAGAAGACTCAAATCAATAGAATTAGAAATGAAAAAGGAGATGTAACAACTGACTCTGCAGAAACAAAAGATTATTAGAGATTACTACAAGCAACACTATGCCAATAAAATGGACAACCTGGAAGAAATGGACAAATTCTTAGAAATGCACAACCTGCCAAGACTGAACCAGGAAGAAATAGAAAATATGAAGAGACCAATCACAAGCACTGAAATTGAAACTGTGATTCAAAATCTTCCAACAAACAAAAGCCCAGGACCAGATGGTTTCACAGGGGAATTCTATCAAACATTTAGAGAAGAGCTAACACCTATCCTTCTCAAACTCTTCCAAAACATAGCAAAGGGAGGAACACTCCCAAACTCATTCTATGAGGCCACCATCACCCTGATACCAAAACCAGACAAAGACGTTACAAAGAAAGAAAACTACAGCCCAATATCACTGATGAACATAGATGCAAAAATCCTCAACAAAATACTAGCAAACAGAATCCAACAGCACATTAAAGGGATCATAGACCATGATCAAGTGGGGTTTATTCCAGGAATGCAAGGATTCTTCAATATACGCAAATCAATCAACGTGATACACCATATCAACAAACTGAAGGAGAAAAACCATATGATCATCTCAATAGATGCAGAGAAAGCTTTTGACAAAATTCAACACCCATTTATGATAAAAACCCTGCAGAAAGTAGGCATAGAGGGAACTTTCCTCAATAGAATAAAGGCCATATATGACAAACCCACAGCCAGCATTGTTCTCAATGGTGAAAAACTGAAACCATTTCCTTTAAGATCAGGAACAAGACAAGGTTGCCCACTCTCACCACTCTTATTCAACCTAGTTTTGGAAGTTCTAGCCACAGCAATCAGAGAAAAAAAAGAAAGAAAAGGAATCCAAATAGGAAAAGAAGAAGTAAAGCTGTCACTGTTTGCAGATGACATGATACTATACATAGAGAATCCTAAGGATGCTACCAGAAAACTACTAGAGCTAATCAATGAATCTGGTAAAGTAGCAGGATACAAAATTAATGCACAGAAATCTCTGGCATTCTTATACACTAATGATGAAAAATCTGAGAGGGAAATTTAGAAAACACTCCCATTTGCCATTGCAATAAAAAGAATAAAATATCTAGGAATAAACCTACCTAAGGAGACAAAAGACCTGTATGCAGAAAACTATAAGACACTGATGAAAGAAATTAAAGATGATACAAATAGGTGGAGAAATATACCATGTTCTTGGATTGGAAGAATCAACATGGTGAAAATGACTCTCTTACCCAAAGCAATCTACAGATTCAATGCAATCCCTATCAAATTACCACTGGCATTTTTTACAGAACTAGAACAAAGAATTTCACAATTTGTATGGAAACACAAAAGACCCCGAATAGCCAAAGCAATCTTGAGAACGAAAAATGGAGTTGGAGGAATCAGGCTCCCTGACTTCAGACTATACTACAAGGCCACAGTAATCAAGACAGTATGGTACCGGCACAAAAACAGAAATATAGATCAATGGAACAGGATAGAAAGCCCAGAGATAAACCCACACACATATGGTCACCTTATCTTTGATAAAGGAGGGAAGGATACACAGTGGAGAAAAGACAGCCTCTTCAATAAGTGGTGCTGGGAAAACTGGACAGCTACCTGTAGAAGTATGAAATTAGAACACTCCCTAACACCACACACAAAAATAAACTCAAAATGGGTTAAAGACCTAAATGTAAGGCCAGACACTATCAAACTCTTAGAGGAAAACATAGGCAGAACACTCTATGACATAAATCACAGCAAGATCCTTTTTGACCCATCTCCTAGAGAAATGGAAATAAAAACAAAAATAAACAAATGGGATCTAATGAAACTTAAAAGCTTTTGCACAGCAAAGGATACCATAAACAAGACCAAAAGACAACTCTCAGAATGGGAGAAAATATTTGCAAATGAAGCAACTGACAAAGGATTAATATCCAAAATTTATAAGCAACTCATACAGCTCAATAACAAAAAAATGAACAACCCAATCCAAAAATGGGCAGAAGAACTAAATAGACATTTCTCCAAAGAAGATATACAGATTGCCAACAAACAGATGAAAGAATGCTCAACATCATTAATCATTAGAGAAATGCAAATCAACAATGAGATATCATCTCACACTGGTCAGATTGGCCATCATCAAAAACTCTAGAAACAATAAATGCTGGAGATGGTGTGGAGAAAAGGGAACCCTCTTGCACTGCTGGTGGGAATGTAAATTGATACAGCCACTATGGAGAACAGTATGGAGGTTCCTTAAAAAACTACAAATAGAACTACCATATGACCCAGCAATCCCACTACTGGGCATATACCCTGAGAAAACCATAATTCAAAAAGTGTCATGTACCAAAATATTTATTGCAGCTCTACTTACGATAGCCAGGACATGGAAGTAACCTAAGTGTCCATCAACAGATGAATGGATAAAGAAGATGTGGCACATATATACAATGGAATATTACTCAGCCATAAAAAGAAATGAAACTGAGTTATTTGTAATGAGGTGGATAGACCTGGAGCTGTCATATAGAGTGAAGTAAGTCAGAAGGATAAAAACAAATACCGTATGCTAACACATATATATGGAATCTTAAAAAAAAAAAAAATGTCATGAAGAGATTAGTGGTAGGATGGGAATAAAACACAGACCTACTAGAGCATGGACCTGAGGATATGGGGAGGGGTAAGGGTAAGCTGTGACGATGTGAGAGAGTGGCAGGGACATATACACACTACCAAATGTAAATTAGATAGCTAGTGGGAACCTGCAGCATAGCACAGGGAGTTCACCTCTGTGCTTTGGGACCACCTAGAGGGGTGGGATAGGGAGGGTGGGAGGGAGGGTGACACAAGAGGGAAGAGATATGGGAACATATGTATATGTATAACTGATTCACTTTGTTGTAAAGGAGAAACTAACACACTATTGTAAAACAGTTATACTCAAATAAAGATGTTAAAAAAAAAAAATGTAGGAAGGAGGCCAAAAACCAAGGAATATGGGTAGCTTCTGGAAGCTGGAAAAAGCAACGAAAGGAATTTTCCCCTACAGCCTCCAAAAGGGAATAAAATTTTGCAGACAATTGATCTTAACCTAGTGAGAAAGGCATGGGATTTCTGACATCCAGAAATGTAAGATAATAAATTTGTGTTGTTTTAAGCCATCTAGTTTATGGTAACTTGTTACTGCAGCAAACAGAAAACTAATACACTATTTAGAACTGATTTAAATCTGTTTGTTATATATCAATATTATAGGATGCCACTAAAGCAGTACTTAAATAAAAACAATTAAATACAGGTGCTCAGAAAAAAATAAAGTTTTAGATTAAATGAATTATATTTTTCAACTCAGGAAACTAGAAATACTGATTTGAAGAAAGCAGTTTTTCCTCGGAAATCGTGTAAAAGTAATAAGAAAATGAGAAATAGAAATGTAACTTTCATTTACAGAGAAATTCAGACACAGCTAAATGGCCCTGAAAAACATATTAAAAAGTGAGTAGAAATGCAGCCAAATGCAATAAGCTTCAAATAGTAGTGATTGTTCTAGGAAACAGAAAGAATTATGGCAATCAATCTCAGAAGTAATCAGAAAAATAGGCTTTTTAAAAGTAATGGCCAAATCTACAGTGAATCCCTTTTGTTTATCAGGGAAAGACAATGGCATAGAGCATCATGAACTTCTCTGAAACCAGTTTGCATCTTAGAAACAGGGGGCAAAGGAATCACGCAGGAAGGCCATGTATTCAGGCTGAAGCCTGTCTCCATGTCAGAGGGGTAGAGGAGTTGTTATCCTCTTTGATTGGTGAGAAGAAATGATAAACAAATTTACCTTCAAAATCCTGAGGCAAAAATAAATAAATAAATAACAAATAACCTTGATACTAGTGATTCTAATCATTTTCCTATGTTGAACTCCTACAAATATATAACCTAAGGAATGTTCCCCTCCTTCGACAATGAGTGTTCAGACAGGCAGTATAAAAATATTACAAGAGGCGGGCTTCCCTGGTGGCGCAGTGGTTGAGAATCCGCCTGCCGATGCAGGAGACACGGGTTCGTGCCCTGGTCCGGGAAGATCCCACATGCCGCGGAGCAACTAAGCCCGTGAGACATGGCCACTAGGCCTGCGCGTCCGGAGCCTGTGCTCCGCAACGGGAGAGACCACAACAGTGAGAGGCCCACATACCGCAAAAAAAATATATATATATATTACAAGGGAAGACAACTTTTAAGAAAACAGACAAAAAATAGTTACTAAAAATATTTTGTTACATGTTGATGAAAATGGAGAAGTAAAATCATATGCTTAATACAGTCACCATCCCTATGAATCGCCAGCATAAAGCAGAAACATAAGAACTCAAGAAAAAATAGTAAAATTATAGAGATTTTAAACGTATGAGTGAATGAGCTCAGAAAAACGTGAATTTATTTCACTCAACAAATATTTTATTTACCACACAATTCCTGAGATCCTATGACAGGCATTGTTTGAGCAACTTAAGATACATCAGGAAACAAAACTGACAAATACCCTTATTGTGATGGAGTTGATAAGATAGAGGGAAGCTGGAAAGATAATAAATATATCAATGATGTACTATGTAAGAAAGCAAGAAGTAATATGTAAAACAAGGTCAATATATCAGGATATGGTTGGCTGGCAGTGTGATGAAGTAGTGAGACCGGAGCATAGACACCAAGGAAGTGAGTGAATTTTCCAAGCAGATAATTGCAAGAGTGGCATTCTGGCAATGAAACCAAGGAAAACAAAAATCCTAAGGTAGGTGCATCCCTGAACTCCTTGAGAAGCCACAAGGGGCTGGTATGCCTGGAGAAGAGTGAACAAGCTGGAGATTGATGGGAAATGAGGTCAGAGAACTGTCCATGTTGCTTTCCTCACCATTACTCTTTAGTTTGATTTAAATCTATAAAGTCAAGAACATATGCACATGTGTGTGTGTATATATGTACATATATATGAACATGTTTGCATATTTAGAAGAAAAAAGACACTAAAATGTATCATAACTAATTGTTGTGGACCGCTAGTTGTTTCCTCAAATCAGTTACCATCTTATTCCTACCACAAGGCAACTGTGGTGTATACCTTGAATAGTGTTAATTATAAGACTACAGATTATATGCGATGTTGGCCAAAGTGTGTAGTCACACACAGTGACTCTGCCTAGCCACACGTCTGACTAACTAGATTCTACGTTTCTAAGTGTATTGGTTAACTCAGTTTGCCATACCAAAATATCACAGGCTGGGTGATTTAAATAACAGAAATTTTTCTCACAATTCTGAAGACTGGGAAGTTAAGATAAAGGCAGATGAACCTAGTTGCAGGGCAGGAATAAAGAGGTAGACATAGAGAATGGACTTGATGACATGGGGTGGGAGGGCATCGATGTATATACACTACCAAATGTAAAATAGTTGGCTGGTGGGAAGCAGCAGCATAGCACAGGGAGATCAGCTTGGTGCTTTGTGATGACCTAGAGGGGTGGGATAGGGAGGATGGGAGGGAAGCTCCAAAGGGAGGGGATATGGTGACACGTGTATGCATATGGTTGCTTTACTTTGTTGTGCAACAGAAACTAACACGGTATTGTGAAGCAATTATACTCCAATAAAGATGTATTTAAAAAAAAAAATCAAGGCAGAGCTGAATCAGTTCCTGGTGAGGAATCTCTTCCTAGCTGGCAGATGGCCACATCCTCACTATGTCTTCACGTGAGCTCTTCTTTGTGCACATGCAAAAAGAGCAAGCTCTCTAGTGTCTCTTCTTATAAGAGCATTAATCCATGGGGTCAGGGCACCATCCTTATGACCTCATCTAACTCTAATTACCTCATAAAAGCCCATCTCCAAATACCATCAATTGGGAGTTAGGGCTTCCCAAACAAATCTGGGGAGATATGAACATTCAGTCCATACCAGTAAGTCTCCCTTTAGTTAACTAGATATGACCCTATAACTTTGAACCATAGGATTATAAGCAGTAGATAGTGTGTGCACTTTGGGGATGCTCTCCAGATTGAAGACAATCTACTTTTGCTGTACATTGGGTATTTGCCATTAACTCTAAGCTTGAATTTGGATAAGGCAGGGGGCCAATTTTAACCATGCCAACAAGGGTAATTCTTAAGGCTGTGATTTGCAAACTTTATTTTACATTGAAATTGCCAGAAAAGTATTAAAACACAGACTGCTGGGCCATACGCTGAGAGCTTCTGACTCAGAAAGGCATTTATTACTTTATGATGCTTAGGAGAACAGTTTATTAAAAATATATAATTAATTAATATGTTTTCAGGTTAATAATAACAAATATCAAAAAGCAAAAAATGGAGGAGTTGGAGTAGACAAACACTTTAATAGTAGAAGACTTCAATTTCCTCTCAGTCAATGACAGATGAACTAAAAAAATTAAAGATATTTAAGTAAGAATATAGAGAAGCTAAATCACAAAATAAATAGGCGGACATCAATAACACAAATGAAAAAAAGAATAAAACTTCATTTTAGTGGTAAAGGAATATTCATAAAAATTGATCAATATATTAGGCTGTAAACTAAAATGAATAAAGAAAAGTTGTAGGTATAGATGATATTACCTTATCACAATATGACAAAATTAGAGAAAAATCAAAAATCAGAAAAGGCCCTCTCTCAAGGAAGTTACATTAAACAGATTAACTAAATTCCCTCCTATACATATTTTGGGTCAAAGTTAAAATATTTTAAAAAATACAAGAGCTAGAATAATATGAAAACCTGAATATCAGAATCTTGACACAGTTAAATTAGTGTTTAAAAGACAATTTAAGGCCTTGTGTATTAATAGTAATAAATCAAGTAATATAGTTATATTAAACATCAAATATAAGATACTAGAAAAGAACAACAGAATAAGGGTAAGGGATACAAAAGGAAGGGATTTATGAAAGTAAGAGTAGATGTCAGTGGTTTATATAACACACAGTTTATAATTGGTAGCTCAACCACCATAATCATCTTACGAACCATGATTAACTAGTCACTTAATCCAAGAGCAAACATATATATGTTTCAAAATGAGGAAAGTTACTTACCAAAGAAGACATCACTCCAGTACCCTAAAGCTCTCCTAGGTACCCCTCTTATTAGCATTTGGCACATTTTCATTCAGCCCCTTCCTTTTCCACACACATATCAACATCGAATCAGCTGAAACAAAAGGATAAAGTAGCAAGTTATAAAAACTATAGTTTCTATAGACTATAGTGATAGTCTCTATTCAGCGAAGAGCCTCTGCCCTCCAGACCACACTCAAACCTGGCAGTCTTGCTGGTTGTTTAATACAGTGTTCTGAACAGTATTCCCAGATGTGATATGTTACCCTCAAATTCCTAAAATGTCAATTGCAACAGCCAATCTTGACAATTTTAGGTTCAACTGGATATTTCAGACTCAGAAGATTGAAAGAGGTCATATCCAGCACTAGATTTCTCAGATTATAGAAAAACACAGAACAGGAAATCCAGCATGCCAGCATCGAGAGCAGTGCTTCTCTGACAGTCCTTGCAAATTCCCAGGAGCTATTTGTTAGCCTTAAAAACTGACAGTTCAATGTGGGGGAATGAGACCATGGAATGGTGTGGGGAATTCAAAATGACTTAGAAATTCTGAGGACTTCCATATAGGAATCAATCTCTCTTCTAACAGTTTCATAAGCTTAGCTTCCAATTTACCAAAAGAGGAACAGACTCAATCGCCAAGCTGAGGAAAACCCAAAGCTATGGTCACCCAGATTTTTACTAGTTATCTTTACTTATACCTACCATGCATAGTGACTCTGCATTCATAATTGTATTGCAAATATCCTTTAGAGGGGTTATCTACTATGTCCTAAGCCACAGAATTCCAGAATTTGATTGAGATGACAAGCTCAAGTAGAGTATTTCCTTGGGAATTACCTTCTAACTTGAGCATACAAGTCTCTCATCAAAACACCAACTTCATTTCCCCAAGGATCTACCCACAAAATGTCATCAGATCATCATTTACTGAGCCTCCATTATGTTTTACAGAATATGGAGATTAGGAATGTTACCGAGTCCAAGCTCACTCTGCTTGCTGCACTACACACCAATATATCAGAGACAAGGTGTTGAGGCAAGGAATATAACTATTTATTTGGAAAGCCAGGAGACCAAGAAGATGTCAGAATAATGCCTCAAAATAACCATCTTATTGGGGTTTGGATGCCAGTTTCTTTTATAGAACAGAGAGGGGGGAGGAGATGAAGTAAAGTAAGAAGGCCATAAAATTTGCAAATGTTCCCTGGAATGGTCAGTCTTGGGGAGGGGATGTGTTAATTTCTTCTTTCTTGCAACCATCCACAGGTGGACAGGGTCTGGATGTTTCCCTGAACAAAGGCACTTTGGTTTAACATTCAGGCAGAGGGGCAGGGTTCCCCAAGGCAGGCCATTATGCATAGACAGTATCCTTTTAGTGAACAAAAGCAGCAGAAAGCAAAGGTTAAAGTAAAAGAAACAGGTCCAACATGTAGTCAGATTTGGCTCTTCCCTGTTACAGGAAGGCTCCTTCAGACTACAGGGTGTAAGAGAGCAGGAGAGTTCATGGAGTCCTGATGATGAGCAAAATGGTGATGATGAGCTCAGAGACAGATTTTTCATGAAGCTAATGAAGCTTAATTTCAGGACTCCTCAATTATATAGCTCTTGACATATCCCCGAGAGATGCTTTATCAACTCTATATTAATATATACATATATAATTTTTCTACGAAAAATGTCCCCTAATTTATAGAAGCTATAGGAATATAAATCCACCAAAGGAATTTTAGCTTATTTTAGTAGGAAAAAACAAGGTAACAAGGTAACTTCCAGAGCAATAAAGTAAATAATACTGGCTGTGTTAACTTACTACAATACAGAATACATCCACATGGAAGCTTCAACTAGGACTACCACTCAATTAATGTATTATAATCCAGGGTCATTTCCCAAGCTCTATTCGTATTCTGTATAGTTCCATAGTAAACTAAACAGGGATCTTTGAGGATCAACTAACCTAGGATCAACTAACCTACAGAGCATAAGCTCCTTCATAGCATAATAGCCCTTGCTCCAGAAATCATTAAGCTAATATGGACAATATACCAATTACCAAGTGAATTTATTAAAATTCTGTATTCAAGCATTGAAAAAGTAATCAAAGAACATGTTTGAGACTCTGTGGACCAACTATATATCAACCATGAGTAAAACTCTATCACTAGACCGTTCTAACCCTTTATCTTTATCTGTGGAACACAATGTTATTCTGTGTCCCAAGAATTTGCATTCACTTAGACGTATGTCCAACAATCCCTGAAATCCCTAACAATTACAATGGTACAAAACTGACAGGTCACTTTGGGAAAGGCAAAAATGAAGATTCAGGGCTTCCCTGGTGGCACAGTGGTTAAGAATCTGCCTGCCAATGCAGGGAACACGGGTTCGAGCCCTGGTCTGGGAAGATCCCACATGCCGCGGAGCAACTAAGCCCGTGAGCCACAACTACTGAGCCTGTGCGTCTGGAGCCTGTGCTCCACAAAGGGAGAGGCCGTGACAGTGAGAGGCCCGTGCACCGCAGTGAAGAGTGGCCCCCACTCGCCACAACTGGAGAAAGCCCTCACACAGAAACGAAGACCCAACACAGCCAAAAATAAATAAATAAATTTTAAAAATGAAGATTTATAATATACACTTATTATGCTATTGTAGGACCCTTTCTCTTTGTAACTTAGATTCAACTACATTAAAGAGGACCAGGGACTGTGAAATGACACATTTTTGAGAACTGGTTAAGATACTTTAAGTTCCTATTATATTGATTCAGGATAAACCTCTGGTTGCCAGATCTAGATTTATATTGTTTGTTTTGTTTATTTTTGTACAACTCTTTACTCTTATAATCTAATTGGACTTTGATGTCTTGCCTCTTTCAGTACCAGGAACTCCATAATCGCTTAATAGTTTTTGCATTTATATGAATTTTTTGGGCATCTATTATTACCCTGTGGTTACTTCATCCCAAAGATCAGGGAACCTATTTTAAAAAGTAGAATCTACGGGCTTCCCTGGTGGCGCAGTGGTTGGGAGTCCGCCTGCCGATGCAGGGGCCGCGGGCTCATGCCCCGGTCTGGGAGGATCCCACTATGCTGCGGAGCTTCTGGGCCCGTGAGCCGTGGCCGCTGGGCCTGCGCGTCCAGAGCCTGTGTTCCGCAAAGGGAGAGGCCACAGCGGTAACAGGCCCGTGTACCGCAAAAAAAAAAAAAAAAAAAAAAAAAAAAAAAAGTAGAATCTACTAACAACATCTCTGACTTTCACAGAAATATCACCACAATGCATTTCAATAATATTATCATTCTCATAAAAATACAGTCCTTAATGCTTTGATGAACCACCTCGGGGACATTAGTTAGGAACTAGTTAGGAGTAGATTGCACATCTTTAATCTATTTTGACAGTGATAAATATCAATTTTTCAATTTCTTCCACTACATTAGACTAAGGAATTTCTAGCATCTCATCCTCATTTAGTGAGAGATAACTTTGAGTTCAAAGAACAGTAGAACCATTCCTGTTTCCAGGTGGAATATAAAGTTCTCAATCAATGTACTCTTTAAAAAATCAACTTTACTAAAATTATGTTTCTTTCTCTTTGGTCAAATGCTCTTAGAATCCATACACACAAATATCATGCATGGATTTCACCCAATATAAATTAACAAAGCTTTCCAATGCTTTTACTTTTTTTCTCCCAGGTTAACTATAACCGGCCCCCTGAATGCTAGATTCTGTCTCATTACAGATCTGGATAAAATGATAAAATTAGAGTTAGTGGAGTTGTGCATGAGAAGGTTTGATTGCTCCAGGGGTTGTTTTAGAGTCTTCAACAAGGCAAGAACAGTCTCATGAGACCCTATAGAGGTAAGGCTGCTTCTGCTGACAAGGGAGGTGTGGTTGGTGGGGCTTTGGAGTACTCCAGCAATCTAATTGCCCCCCTGTGCAGCCATTTCTCTTTTCATGTTTATACTCTTTCATATACTTTATTAGTAACCTAAGTTTAACATGATATAATGATTTCTGTAATTAACAATGGCTAAACATTCTCTTTCTTTAAGGTGCAGTATAAATAAAGGAAAGCTCAGCACACACATTCCTTGGATTCCTCGTGTCTTTATATTTTTCTATGGAAACAGCTTCACTTGGACTTTATTCCAGTTACCCACAGATGGTAATTTAGTTACTTGCTGATGCATGCCATGGGTTGCTATGAGTCACATAACTTAATACGTTTATAAGTGACAGAATTCCAAAGTAGGTCAGAAGACCAGTCCAGACCCCCAAAAGTACCATGAGAGTGAGTTACTTTCTATTCATACCTGCCACCAAATTAAATAGATCCAGAGTAATTAACTTTAATAAACATATATCATTTGTGGTAGCCAATTAAACAGTAAAGCATATTGAGTAGCTTGTTTAATCACTGGAAAGCTGAAGTGGAAAGCTTGAATTTAGCTACCATGTATAATACCCAAAACAATGTTATGAAATTGCCTTGATAGATTACTTCTTTTCTTCTACCACTGTTGATACTGAAACTTAGGTACTTCTGCCAACAAAATATACAGAGATTCTGAATATTCAAGTTGCTGACCACTGAAGAGTCTTTGGAAGTAGGTGTATTGATGAATTCTTAGTTCTGTTTGACCTAGACCTACAATTGGTCCTAAGTAACTAAGTCTTGTGGATTCTAATATGGTAGGGATGGCTACCATAAAGACTGAGAATTCCCCCAAATGAGAGTATCAAAATATACTAAGCAGTCAGAAAATGGGACATGACAAATATTCTAAAGAGAAGAAAGAACCATATGTGGTCTATTTCTACATATTCTGGAGAGACGTTTTTTATTATTCCTCATTAGGTTATTGATGAAAAAGAAAAAGCTAAGTAAAATAATAACAGAAGAATGCTTTTTTAAAAATAGAAAACATATTTAGTTTAACAACAGCAACAACAAAAATGCTAATGTCATGCTTAATTAGAATACTAGAAGCACTACCATTGAATTCAGAACCTAGATATGTTTTGCAGCCATTATTATTATTCAACAATGCCCTGGAAGTCCTAGACAGTATTGTCTGTCAAGACAATGCAATGAGAGACATAACAGTTGGAAAGGAAGAGTTTTAATGTTTATTACCTGCCTGTAATTTTTTTGATAATTGGAAAATCAAAGAGTATTAACTAAAACAATTCAAAAAATAAAAAGATTAAGAGACTAGAGGAAGCTGGCTGATTAAAAAATAATACTACTCAGGAATCAACAAGCTTCTCATGTAGAAACAACCACCAATTAGAAAATAAAATAAAAATTTTATTTATAATAAAACAAAAAATGATAAAATACATATAAAGAATAAATCAATAAATAGAATTATATGTCTATATAAAAATTTATAAAATCTTTTAATATCTCCTAAAATAAAGAAAAGAACAAAGATGTACATAAATCAGGTTTATAGACAGAAAGATTCAAAACAACTAAAATAACAATTCTCCCTATATCAGTTAATACATCTAATGTACTCTCAATGAAACTTACAGAAGAGCTTTTGACTAGAAAAGATGATTCTAAATTTTGTGGGAAAAATAAAACCAAGTAAAACTATCTGGGAAAATTCTGAAAGTTAAGAATAATAAAACAATGCTAGTCATGGCAGACAACAAAATATATTATAGTGTTATAATAATTAAATCATGTGATACTGTTACATGAATAGACAGATTAATAAGCTAAAGAATAAAGATTTTAAGTATCTCCAGATGCATAAAGCCATTAATATACGATAAAGTTGATGCTTGTGATCAATGGGAAATGAAGAAACATTTACAAAAATGGGGTAAGTCCTTTTGGGTATTAATTTAACAAAAAGTATATTGTGAATACATATCTCAACCCCAAACTAAGATAAATTCTAATTAGATTAAAGCAATGAAAAGAAGCAAAGAAAGCAAAGAAAAGAAGGAGAAGGCGAGGAGAACTGTAGAAGAAGACAGGAAAAGAAAGAGAGAAGATTAATTAAAAATATGGAAGAAACCATGGTAAAATTATTAATCTCAGAATGTGAAAGGCTTTTCTGACTAGACAAAAATAAAAAATTACAGAAATTCTAAGATTGAAATATTTAATATATAATATTTTAAAAATAATTGCATGTGGGGAAAAAAGTCACACCACAATACTTGAAGTAAGAGACAAAGCAAACTGGAAAAACATTTGCAACATACACTAAAAAGGATAATTTCACTAAATGATAATTCGAAATCAATAAAAAAAGGTCAATGAGTGAATAACAAGTTGAAAATGGTTTTAAACAGTAAATTTACTAAGAGGCAAAGATGGCTCTTAAATATGATATGATAATACTTAATGTCACTTATGAAAGAGAAATGAATATTTTTTAAAAACTGAAATATATTTTTAGCCAGCTAGAGCAACTAAGTTCTAATTGTTTGGTAGCATATTAAGTTGGAAATTAGGTTCCCTTGTATATTGCTATGATAATCACAGTATATTGTTACTATTTCATGGTACAACATCCATGAAAGTAACATGGCAAAATTTATAAACAGACTAGACAGATCTCATTTGACCCAGAAATATTTCTTGGAATTAGAGACTATATATATATATATAAATATATATATATATAAATATACACACACACAATTTACTCACAATTAGGAATTTCAAATACATTTTTGAGGATCTGAGGACATAAAAGAAGAACTGAAAAAATGGAGAAGTAATTGATGGGAAGATTTAATGACAAAATATATTAATAATCTGTCAATTTAAAGTAATTTAAATAATATTTAGTATCACTGTTAGAAAAAAATTAAAGCACTTAGAAAAATATAGATGATTTCATTAAAACAATTCTTAAACCCACCATCTACCTTTAACAAATCCATGTTATTATACACGTAAACAGTTTGCTCTTTTTCATTGCTTGTGGCATTTTGTTTCAATGTATCATATATAGTTATGATTTTTACTAGTTTTAATATTAAAAATCTTCTGGTGAACATAAACACTCATTACCATTTGGTATATACCAGGGAGTGAAACAGCTTTAGGAAAGATTGCCTTTAGTAGATAAAGCTTTAGTAGGTACCGGCACCACCACTGTGACCTTGCACATATTTTTCTCTGTGTCTGTTTACCCTCTGTATAATGAGTACCTACTTTATGAAATATATGTGAGAATTCAATGAGATAATATATGCAAAGGATTAAGAGCAATGTCTGGAACTTTGCAACTGCAATTAGTCACTTAATACTATGATCACCGTCTATGAGATTGTTCTATTATTCTTTATATAAGGTACTACAGACATAAATAATGAGCTACACAAGAAAATATTGACATGTTATCTCCTATTATAATAAAATCATTTTTAAATAGGCATGCCTTCATAACATATTGGCTTCCAATTTCTCCACCTAGCAATGCAACACTTCCATTTATTATTTTTTTAAATTTATTTTATATTGGAGTATAGTTGATTAATAGTGTTTGTGTTAGAGTTAGTTTCAGGTGTACATCAAAGTGATTAAGTTTTAAATAACATGTATCTATTCTTTTTCAAATTCTTCTCCCATTTAGGTTATTACAGAATACCGACTGGCTCTAGGAAGTCAAGTATACTAGGTTCTCTTTGTTCATTTTCTCAGGTAATCCCCAGAGAATGCTAACTCATTTCAAAGATTCTATGTCTGTTGCCATTTGCTACCTGGCCAGCTGTTGTGCTTAAGAACACAGCTCTACTTGGTCAAATCAACTATCTCCATCCTGATATGACTCTCCAGGTTGTACTAGTTTCCTCTAATTTACCAGTATGTTTAATTCTATTCTATGAAGCTTATAGTCCCCTGAAATAATATTCTGGAATGTGATTACATATTAGAAATAGATAAATTAGGTAATGATTTGATGAGATTACTAATTACTTACGTTTTATTTTATTTTTTGAGCACCTACTAGTATACGGCATTTTGCCATCTCATTAAAGATTCCATGATAAATAAATATACTTTCTATTTCAGAGGGTCTTACAATTCCCTCAAAATCATGCAAGACTTCAAGCGAGGTACTAATTTTTGAGTAGTCTTAATCTTTTTGAAATAATGTATTCCTCCTATAACATCTTAAAAAACTTTTGATGTATTAAAATTGCATAAACATATGAACAGAGAGTATATTTTCCAATCTATTATCCTCTTTCAGAATTATGTTAAAGTGGACTAAATATGAATATTAATATGTTTACTTAATTATTTTTCTAGTATTCTTAACTTCATTCATACTAGTAACTAGAAGATTAAGAGGAGGTGAGGCAGTGACCCTGCATAGATCCCAAAATATGGTTAATTGAAAGTGTTCCAGGCAAGACACATGGCTCCAGTGAGTGACGGGACTTGTGACAAACTGATGTCCACATTTGAATAAAAATAGACCAAAAATCACCTACAGAGGAAACTCTACTGGACAAATTTAACCTTCCATGAAGTGGGAAGGTGAACATGCTAAGTTTTGAATCCAGGTCTATTTGATGCTAAAATCCATCCATCTTAAACTCTTCCTCCAGGTCTTTAATTGTAGTTCATTCCTAAACCTGCATCTGAGTACACTGTCTTGAATTATTGCAAAATCTTCACCAACCACACATTCTCCAGCTTTTTCTTAGAATGAGCTTCTTAGACAGATGCTTAATGCTGTCTGTAATTCCTTGATTCTTGCTTGCTTCACTCACAAATGTTGATTTTAATTTCATATTCTAAAGGTTCCTTCTCATAAGTGCTATATTAGGATTGTAGTAACATATTTATAAAGGTCTGCTGTGTAGTCAGTTTTTCACCTTACCTGATTACGTGATAAGCAAAGGGCCTCTTGCCCATATAACACTTAATTAACCACAATGCTAAGGCATTTATGTTTCATGCACAGAAGGAAAGGAATCAGAAGAGTCAGGAATGTATAGGACATATTCTAGGGCAGTCTATTTTAACAGAAAAAGAAATGGAGCCCAGGATGATTAGATCATTTCCGAAGGTTACTTTAAATATTAGATAATAAATTAGTAAGTGAATAAATAAATGAATAAATAAATCTCAAATCAGTTTCTCCTTTGCTCTTTAAGAGATGTATATCACTGTGTCATTTTATCACACTATCATTTCTTCTAGTATAAAATGTTAATGTAAGGTTTTCTAAAACTATTAAAATGAATTTTAATAAAAGTTATTTTGTGGAGAAAATACTCGATTATCATTCTTTTTGTAAATACAACTTGGAAGATAGAATATGATACTCTTCATTGTTTTCTTTTTATTTATTTTGTCTGTGTCAATATCAATAAAATGTAGTCCAGCCCAACCAATCTTCTTTCTGAAGGAGCCATGGAGTATCATGTTATTAACTAGGTAAATAAAGTCTGTCTCTTTAGAGTGTAAAATTTCAGAATTCTTTGGTGATTTGCAGGGTTTTTTTTTTCCTTTTTTTTTTTTTTTTTTGATTTGCAGGTTTTAATGCTACTGCCAGCAAGTCTCTTTGTTTAAAAGAAAAAATTGATTTTCCAATATATGTCAAGTGCTGCTCAGAGTTGAAAAACAAGTTGAAAAAGACAGTACCTGTGAAAAGTTGAAGAGAATGTGAGTGAGCGAGAATAGCAATTTATTTTACCCTGGAAACTGATTGATTTCTGCAGAGTAAATGGTATAAAAAATCCAAACTTTGTCAAAAGTTCCAAAAATATGGATAAATACAAGTGTAAAAAGCCAAAATTAGCTTGCCAAAGTAAGACTAGGAAGTAGTTATCAAATACATTTTGTCCAAGTTAGTCAAAGAGAAGTGGAAAAAACATCCTTGCTCTTTGGAAATTATAATTTAGTACTTTTTTTCATTAGCAGCAGAAGAATACAATTTCTTATAAGACTTTTAACAATTAAGTTAACTTTTTCCACTTAATTAATCCAACTGTTTTTCTGTATAGTGAAATGGTTATGAAAACTGGCTTTAGGGTCAGGTAGGGACTCAGTTTGAATCCTTGCCTTGTTATTTCTAGATATATGACAATTAAGTTACTTGAGCTCTCTATGCCTCATTAATATAGTTATAATAATAGTTCTAATCTCAAACAGTTGTTCTAAGGGTAAAAAGAGATATTAATGCAAAACACTTAGCATAGTGCCTGGCAAATGGTAAGCATTCAATATTTGTCAGCAAGGTGATGATGAAGAGGAGGAGGACTATGACTTAAACACTGTATACATACATATTTAGCATAATGGTCATACAACATTAAAGTATGAATATGTGTGTATGTATATGTGTGACATTAAATATTTGGTGTCTGTCATCAAAGAAGTCATCTTCAATTAGGTGGTGCTACCCAGTACCTTTACTAAGGTGGAGAAGCACTGCTGATGTGCTGTCAGCAGCTTTTCAAGCATGCACCATACACCAGTAAACAACTATCACTTCTTGAGCACTTACTATGTGTTAAGTAATAAGAGATTTTAAATCTTAAATTATTTAATTCTTGCAATAAACCAATGAAATAAGTTACTACTGTTACTTCTGTTCACAGACGGAGAAACTAAGACCTGGGCAGTTAAGAAATGTGCCAAAGTCACACAATCAATAGATGAAGTGCAGGGATTGCATTATATGCTATCTGGCTTCCAGCCTCTTTGTTCTTATGCATTATTCTCTATTGCTTTACAGGGAACAATTTGAATTTTTAAACCTTGAGAATACAATATCGGAAGGAATCAGCAACACTGTCTTTGTTTTTAGTTTTCAGCAAATGAGATTTTTAATGGCATTCTTTTCACAAAGGGGCTGATTCAGACTGAAGATTGTACATCTCCAAGGTAGTACACTTGAAAAGAATTAGTAAATATAGTGAAAGAAATGTTGTGTCCAGCCACCCTTCATTATCTCTTTCAAAAAAGCATTCTGGGGAGGAGGACCTTCAAGACAGCAGAAGAGTAAGACATGGAGATCACCTCCCTCCACACAAATATATCAAAAATACATCTACAGGTGGAACAATTCCTACAGAACACCTACGGAATGCTGGCAGAAGATCTCAGACTTCCCAAAAGGCAAGAAAACACCCACGTACCTGGGTAGCACAAAAGAAAAAACAGAGTAAAAAGAATAGGGATGGGACCTTCTGGAAGGGAGCTGTGAAGGAGGAAAAGCTTCCACACACTAGGAAGCCCCTTCACTGGTGGAGACGGGGGGAGGGGGTGCGAAGGGGTGTGGCAGAGGGAAAGCTTTGGAGCCACGGAGGAGTGCGCAGCAGTAGGGGTGCAGAGGGTGAAGCAGAGAGATTCCTGCACAGAGGATCGGTGTCGACCAGCACTCACCAGCCTGAGAGGCTTGTCTGCTCACCTGCCAGGGCAGGTGGGGGCTGGGAGCTGAGGCAAGGAATTTGGAGGTCAGATCCCAGGGAGAGGACTGGGGTTGGCTGCATGAACACAACCTGAGGGGCCTAGTGCATGAAAGCTAGTCGGGAGGGAGTCCAGGAAAAAGTCTGGAACTGCTTAAGAGGCAAGAGACCACTGTTTTGGGGTACGCAAGGAAAGGGGATTCAGAGCACCACCTAACCAAGCTCCAGAGACCTGTGTGAGCTGCGGCTATCAGCATGGACACAAGAGATGGGTATGAAACGCTAAGGCTGTTGCTGCAACCACAAAGAAACCTCTGTGCGAGCACAGGTCACTATCCACACCTCCCCTCCCGGGAGCCTGTGCAGCCCGCCACTGCCAGGGTCCTGTGATCCAGGGACAGCTTCCATAGGAGAACACACAGCATTCCTCAGGCTGTTGCACATCATGCCAGCCTCTGATGCCACAGGCTCACCCCACATTCCATACCCCTCCCTCCCCCCACCCCCGGCAAGTGAGCCAGAGCCCCCTAATCAGCCGCTTCTTTAACCTCCTCCTATCTGGTTGAAGAACAGACACCAGAGGGTGATCTACATGCAGAGGAAGGACCACATCCAAAGCTGAAACCCAAGAGCTGTGAGAACAAAGAAGAGAAAGAGAAATTTCCCTGTGCAGCCTCAGAAGCAGCAAATTAAATCCCAACAATCAACTTGATGTACCTTGCATCTGTGGAATTACCTGAATAGACAACGAATCATCCCAAAATTGAGGCAGTGGACTTTGGGAGCAACTGCAGACTTTGGGTTTGCTGTAGGTGACAGACTAGTTTCTGATTTTTATGTTTATCTTAGCATAGTTTTTAGTGCTTGTTATCACTGGTGGATTTGTTTATTGATTTGGTGGCTCTCCTCTTTTTTTATTACTTTTAAATTTTTTTAATTTTAAAAATATTTTTTATTTTAATAACTCTTATTTTATTTTATTTTTTTCTTTCTTTATTTTCTCACTTTTCTTGTGAGCTGTGTGGCTGACAGGGTTTTGGTGCTCCAGCCAGGAGTCAGGCTTGAGCCACTGAGGTGGGAGAGCGGAGTTCAGGACATTGGACCACCGGAGACCTCCTAGGTCCACGTAATATCAATCGGCGAGGGCTCTCTCAGAGATCCTTGTCTCAACGCTAAGACCCAGCTCCACTCAACGCGCAGCAAGCTCCAGTGCTGGGCACCCTCTGCCAAACAACTAGCAAGACAGGAACATAACCCCACCCATTAGCAGAGAGGCTGTCTAAAATCATAATAAGGTCACAGACACCCCAAAACACACCACCAGATGTGGTCCTGCTGAACAGAAAGACAAGTTCCAGACTCATCCAACAGAACACAGGTACCAGTCCCTTCCACAAGGAAGCTTACACAACTCAATGAAACAACCTTACCACTGGGGGAAGACACCAGAAATAAGAGGAACTATGAACCTGCAGCCTGGGAAAAGTAGACCCCAAACACAGTAAGTTAAGCAAAATGAGAAGACAGAGAAATATGCAACAGAGAAAGGAGAAAAGTAAAAACCCACCAGACCAAACAAATGAAGGAGAAATAGGCAGTCTACCTGAAAAAGAATTCAGAGCAAAGATAGTAAAGATGATCCAAAATCTTGGAATTAGAATGGAGAAAATACAAGAAATGTTTAACAAGGACCTAGAAGAAATAAAAGCAAACAAACAATAATGAACAACATAATAAATGAATTCAAAATTCTCTAGAAGGAATAAATAGCAGAATAACTGAGGCAGAAGAACAGATAAGTGACCTGGAAGATAAAATAGTGGAAATAACTACTGCAGAGCAGAATAAAGAAAAAAGAATGAAAAGAATTGAGAACAGTCTCAGAGACATCTGGGACAACATTAAATGCACCAACATTTGAATTATAGGTGTCACAGAAGAAGAAGAGAAAAAGAAAGGGGCTAAGGGGCTGAGAAAATATTTGAAGAGATTATAGTTGAAAACTTCCCTAATATGGAAAAGGAAATGGTCAATCAACTACAGGAAGTGCAGAGAGTGCCATACAGGATAAATCCAGGAGAAACATGCCAAGATACATATTAATCAAACTATCAAAAATTAAATACAAAGAAAACATATTAAAAATATCAAGGGAAAAGCAACAAATCATATACAAGGGGATCCCCATAAGGTTAACAGCTGATCTTTCAGCAGAAACTCTGCAAGCCAGAAGGGAGTGGCAGGACACATTTAAAGTAGATGACAAGGAAACACCTACAAGGAAAATTACTCTAGCCAGCAAGGATCTCATTCAGTATTGACAGAGAAATTAAAAACTTTACAGACAAGCAAAAGCTAAGAGAATTTAGCACCACCAAACCAGATTTACAACAAATGTTAAAGGAAATTCTCTAGGTAGGAAACACAAAAGACGGAAAAGACCGACAATAACAAACCCAAGACAATTAAGAGAATGGTAATAGGAACATTAATATCAACAATTACTTTAAATGTAGAAGGATTAAATGCTCCAACCAAAGGAAACAGACTGGCTGACTGGATACAAAAAGAAGACCTGTATATATGCTGTTTAAACAAGACGCACTTCAGACCTAGGGACACATACACACTGAAAGTGGAGGGATGGAAAAAGATATTCCATGCAAATGGAAAACAAAAGAAAGCTGGAGTAGCAATTCTCAAAGCAGACAAATAAACGTTAAAATAAAGACTATTACAAGAGACAAAGAAGAACACTACATTAAATGATCAAGGGATCAATCCAAGAAGAATATATAACAATTGTAAATGTTTATGCATCCAACATAGGAGCCCCTAAATACGTAAGGGAAATGATAACACCCATAAAGTGGGAAATAGACAGTAACATATTCACAGTAGTGAATTTTAATATCCCACTTTCACCAAAGGACAGATCATCCAAAATGAAAATAAATAAGGAAAAACAAGCTTTAAATGACACATTAAACATGACGGACTTAATTGATATTCATAGGACATTCCATCCAAAAACAACAGAATACACTTCCTTCTCAAGTACTCATGGAACATTTTCCAGGAGAGATCATATCTTAGGTCACAAATCAAGCCTTGGTGAATTTTAAAAAATTGACATCGTATCAGGTATCTTTTCCTACCACAACACTATGAGAAGAGATATCAATTACAGGGAAAAAAATGCAAGTACATGGAGGCTAAACTATACAGTACTAAATAACCAAGAGAACACTGAAGAGTCAGAGGAAATCAAAACATACCTAGAAACAATGATAATGAAAACACAACGACACAAAACCTATGGGATGCAGCAAAAGCAGTTCAAAGACCGAAGTGTACAGCGATACAATCCTACCTTGAGAAATAAGAAAAATCTCAAGTAAACAACCTAATCTTACACCTAAAGCAATTAGAGAAAGGAGAACACAAAAACCCCAAAGTTAGTGAAGTAAAGAAATAATAAAAATCAGATCAGAAATAAATAAAAAGAAATGAAGGAAACAATAGCAAAGATCAATAAAACTAAAAGCTGGTTCTTTGAGAAGATAAACAAAATTAATAACACATTAGGCTGACTCAACAAGAATCAAAGGGAAAAGACTCAAATCAACAGAATTAGAAATCAAAAAGAAGTAACAACTGACACTGCAGAAATACAAAAAGGATCATGAGAGATTACTACAAGCAACTATATGCCAATAAAATGGATAACCTGGAAGAAATGGATAAATTCTTAGAAGAGCACAAGCTTCTGAGACTGAGCCAGGAAGAAACATAAAATATAAACAGACCAATCACAAGCACTGAAATTGAGACTGTGATTAAAAAATCTTCCAACAAACAAAAGCCCAGGACCAGGTGGCTTCACAGTCGAATTCTATCAAATATTTATGGAAGAGCTAATACCTATCCTTCTCAAACTCTTCCAAAATATAGCAGAGGGAGGAAAACTCCCAAAGTCATTCTATGAGGCCACCATAACCCTGATACCATAACCAGACAAAGATGTCACAAAAAGAGAAAACTACAGGCCAATATCACTGACGAACATACATGCAAAAATCTTCAGCAAAACACTAGCAAACAGAATCAAAAAGCACATTAAAAGGATCATACACCATGATCAAGTGGCACTTACCCAGGAATGCAAGGATTCTTCAACATATGCAAATCAATCAATGTGATACACCATATTAACAAATTGAAGGATAAAAACCATATGATAATCTCAATAGATTGAGAAAAAGCTGTCGACAAAATACAATACCCATTTATGGATAAAACCCTCCAGAAAGTAGGCATAGAGGGAACTTACTTCAACACAATAAAGGCCATATATGACAAAACCCACAGCCAACATTGTTCTCAATGGTGAAAAATTGAAACCATTTCCTCTAAAATCAGGAATAAGACAAGGTTGCCCACTCTCACCAACATTAGTCAATAGTTTTGGAAATTTTAGACACAGCAATCAGAGAAGAAAAAGAAATAAAAGGAATCCAAATCAGAAATGAAGAAGTAAAACTGTCACTGTTTGCAGATGACATGATACTATATAGAGAGAATCCTAAAGATGCTAAAGTTTTCTAACTACTAGAGCTAATCAATGAATTTGGTAAAGTAGCGGGATACAAAATTAATCCACAGAAATCTCTTGCATTTCTATACACTAATGATGAAAAATCTGAAAGAGAAATTAAGGAAACACTCCCATTTACCACTGCAACAAAAAGAATAAAATACCTAGGAATAAATGTACATAAGAAGACAAAAGACCTGTATGCAGAAAACTGTAAAACACTGATGAACAAAATTAAAGATGATACAAACAGATGGAGAGATATACCATGTTCCTGGATTGGAAGAAACAACATTGTGAAAATGACTATACTACCCACTGCAATATACAGATTCAGTGCAATCCCTATCAAACTATCAATTATCATTTCTCACAGAAGTAGAACAAAAAATTTCACAATTTGTATGGAAACACAAAAGACCCCAAATAGCCAAAGCAATCTTAGAAAGAAAAACGGAGCTGGAGGAAGCACACTCCTGGACTTCAGACTATACGACAAAGCTACAGTAATCAAGACAGTATGCTACTGGCACAAAAACAGAAATGTAGATCAATGGAACAGGATAGAAAGTCCAGAGATAAACCCATGCACATATGTTCACCATTTTTTTGATAAAGGAGGCAAGAATATACAATGGCAAAAAGACCGGCTATTCAATAAGTGGTGCTGGGAAAACTGGACAGTTATGTAAAACAAAGAAAGTAGAACCCTCCCTAACACCATATAAAAAAATAAACTCAAATGGATTAAAGACCTAAATGTAAAGCTGGACACTATAAAACTCTTAGAGGAAAACATAGGCGCAACACTCTGTGACATAAATCACAGTAAGTTCCTTTTTGACCCACCTCCTAGAGAAATGGAATTAAAAACAAAAATAAACAAATGGGACCTATGAAAGTTAAAAGTTTTGCACAGCAAAGGAAACCATAAACAAGTAAAAGGACAACTCTGAGAATGGGAAAAAATATTTGCAAACAAAGCAACTGACAAAGGATTAATCTACAAAATATATAAGCTGCTCATGCAGATCAATATAAAAAAAAAAAAAGAACCCAATCCAAAAATGGGGAGAAGACCTAAACAGACATTTCTCCAAAGAGATATACAGATTGCCAACAAACACATGAAAGGATGCTCAACATCACTAATCATTAGAGAAATGCAAATCAAAACTACAATGATGTTATCACCTCACACTGGTCAGAATGACCATCATCAAAATGTCTACAAACACTAAATGCTGGAGAGGTTGTGGAGAAAAGGGAACCCTCTTGCACTGTTGGTGGAAATGTAAATTGATACAGCCACTATGGAGAACAGTATGGAGGTTCCTTAAAAGACTAAAAATAGAGCTACCATGCAAACCAGCAGTCCCACTACTGGGCATATACCCTGAGAAAACCATAATTCAAAAAGAGTCATGTACCACAATGTTCACTGCAGCTCTATTTACAATAGCCAGGACATGGAAGCAACCTAAAAGTTCATCGAGAGATGAATGGATAAAGAAGATATGGCACATATATACAGTGGAATATTACTCAGCCATAAAGGGAAATGAAATTGAGTTATTTGTAGTGAGGTGGATGGACCTAGAATCTGTCATACAGAGTGCAGTACATCAGAAAGAGAAAAACAAATACTGCATGCTAACACATATATATGGAATCTAAAAAGTAAAAAGGGTTCTGAAGAACCTAGGAGCAGGACAGGAATAAAGATGCAGACACAGATAATGGACTTGAGGACATGGGGAGTGGGCAGGGCAAGCTGGGACGAAGTGAAAGAGTGGCATTGACATATATACACTACCAAATGTAAAATAGATATCTAGTGGGAAGCAACCATATAGCACAGGGAGATCAGCTCTGTGCTTTGTGACCACCCTAAGGGGTGGGATAGGGAGGGTAGAAGAGTGATGCAAGAGGGAGGGGATATGGGGATATATGTATACATATAGCTGATTCACTTTGTTATACAGCAGAAATTAACACAACATTGTAAAGCAATTATACTCTAACAAAGATGTTAAAAAAATAAAGTAGAAGTTGACTCAGAAAAAAAAAAATATGAAAGGGATATGTGCTCTTAGCAAAATATCCCCAATACACTAGTAAGTGAGAACAAAAGCAAATTTGAAAATAATATATATAATAGTATGACAACAGTTTTGTTAAAAAAATAAATATCAATATAAAGATATATGAACACTTGTTCATATATGTTACAAAACACATACACTGTTTAAAAATGGTTACTTCCAAGAAACAGTGGACATTTCACCTTTTATTTTATACACCTCTATGTTTTAAGATCCAGTAAAGAACCTGTTTCATTTCTAAAAAAAAGCATTTAGGGACCTACAATTGAGCAATAATTCAGGACATAAAGAGGAACAATTAAATTTTCTGGCGTTTATCTCAAATGGCTGCCTAAAAGGCCTATTTCTACCACACTGGCCCAACTTCAAGCAATGGAATATAAATTCACATTAAGGATAAAATAGTAGCTTTTAAATAACTTGATCATATGAAGAGTTTATAGAAATGATTAGAGAATTCCTAAAGGTATGTCAAAGGCTTGAATTGTGAGGATAAAGCTGAGCTGAGGATCATCATCTGGACACTTCAGGATTGTTTGTGCTTATGTGAAAAGTTAAATTATTGATCTAAACTCTTCATGACTCATACTTTAGCTACTGGCATTTCAAGAAAATAGAATATTAAGCCAATGTTGTATTCATTATTATACATATTACACAAAAATTTAAATTCTTAAGGGCTTTTAGATTTAAAAAAATTCTTTCTACACTGTTTTATTACCTAAGCTATAAATAATATATAATCTGATAATATAGTTATATTGCTAATCTAATTTCCAGTTAGTATTGTTCACTTTATGGAATACTTAAAATAGAAAGAAAACATTTTAAGGCACCTGTTACAGGAGAGACTATCATTTGATCAGTGATGAATGTCCTGAACTTGTGGAATTTTTAGGTAGTAACTTACAAAGTGCTCTTTAATTTTCTGAGCACTTTATATAAGCAAAGACTGAATTATGCTATTTTTGTCAGAGTGGTCTAATGTGAAAAGTTACAATCTAAACATCAAGAATGTACTAGTTTTATCACCTAAACTCCACAGTAGCAGACAGGCCATTGTTGGACTTTTTGTTGTTTTCTTTGCTTGTTTTTCAACTGCAAATTTAAAAGATTGTGCCACATATTTTTAGATTGAAACATAAAATGATAAAGGAAGACTTCAACTTCTACGAGGGATTATTAGCTAGCAGAGGACTAGCACTCCTATCAAAATCACTAGAAAAAATATATTTAAAACATAGAGATCAACTGGTTGAAGACAGAGAACTCAAAAGGAGGAGACCTTGAGGAGGTAAGATGCCAAAGAGGGGAGAGCCCAGTGAGGTGAACTGATTTTTACAGACTTAACCAGGGGATGTGCAGCAACTCTGGGCATGTCTTAGTAAATATTATTAAAGAAATGTTGTGGCCAGCCAGTCTTTATTTTCCCTTTCAAAAAACCATTCAGGGATCCACAATTGGGAAACAATTTTAGGACACAGAGGGACAACTGAGTTTTCTAGCTTTTATGTCAAATGGCTGACTATAAGACCTCTTTCTACCATATGTGCTCAACCTCAAGCAAAGTAAAATAATAGCCCTTGGAATGTGTGAAGGGGAAATAAGGTTGCAGATGCATTTGGGACTGATAATCAGCTAACACTAAAATAGAGATATTATCCTTAATTATCCAGGTGGGCCCAAAACTGTTAAGTCTTTAAAAGCAGAGACCTTTCCTGAATATGGTCAAAGGGGAAGTAAAGTTGGAAGAAGGGTCACAGAGATGCTATGACACTGCTTCTGAAGATGAACTAAGCATGAGATAAGTTAAGAAATACAAGCAGCCCCTAGAAGCTAGAAAAGTCTAGGAAACAGATTCTCCCCTATTGCTTCTAGAAAGGAACACAGCCCTGCCAGCTCCTTAATTTTAGCCCAGTGAGACCTGTGTCTGATTTCTATCCTACAGAATTGTAAGACAAAAAATTTGTGTTGTTTTAAGCTACAAAATTTGTGATAATTTGCTATGGCCTCAACAGAAAGCTAACACATTTACACAAGCAAGAGGGTGAAAGTTCAGACTATGCCACAGGGAGCTGTTGCTGGATGGCAAAATTTAAACAGGGACTGTGGGTGTCTCAAGCATATGCTTGCTTTTCCCTCAGGAGGTGGAGGAATCTGGACACCAGATATTTAATCAAAAAGTTTTCTAGAAAACCGACTTTAACAGCACTCCTGTGAGAAAAAAAAAAAATAGATGAGTGTTTTAGTTGCCAATCCTGGAGGAAAGAGTGAAGCCAAGGTAGCTTCAACCTTACCTGGACTGATAACCAGGCTTGAAACTGTGTAGTCTTTATCTGCATTGAGAGGAACTGTTGGCACTCAATCTCTTCTCTCTTAGGCACTCCAATTACAAGCATGGTAGATATTCTGACTTTATCCCACAGGTTTCTAGCATTCTTTTCTGTATTTTAAATTCCTACTTTTTCTGCACTTCATTTTAGATATTGGCTATCGACCTGTTTTCCAATTCTTTAATCACACCTCTAGCATTTTCAGTTCTTCTGTGTTTATCTAAAGAGGTATTAATTTTAGACATTGCATTTTACATTTTAAACTTTAAATATGATTATTTTATATATTTCAATTATCTGGTGATGTGCTCCATATTCTCATCTATTTTGTTAATTTTATCCTCCATTTTCTATAATATATTATGAAGAACTACTTTTAAGGCCTTGTTAATAACCACTATTATCTGGATTACAATGTATTAGCTTTTATGATCTGTGTTTCTTTTTTCTGTATACTCTTGAACATGTGGTTTTGCCTTCTGGCATGTCTATTAAAGAAATGAGACTCCAGATGATGCTTTCTTCCTTCAAGAAGTGTAGTGGGATTTACTCTTCCTTCTGCTAGAACAGGAGACAAAAATGACATGTGGGAAGGAATAAAGAGCACCAAAAAGGTAAATATAATGAATGTTGGGCAAACATTAACTGTATAAAACAATAATAAGGAATCATAGGGTTTAAAATATAACTAAATGCATGAAAATAATACTGTAAAAGATGAGAGATGAATAAATGGAGTTTAAAGTATTATAAGTTTCTACGGTTATTAGGGAAGTAATAAGAGAAATATTTTGTGGTGGACTTAAATAAGGTAAGGTTACATGTTGTGATCACTAAAGTACCTACTAAAAGAACAGAAAGACTTTTTAATTAACAAGTTTATGGAAGAAAAATGGGCTCACAAAATAATATTGACAAAACATAGATAAGAACACATAAAAGTGGTTCATATAGAAAACAAACAGTAAGATAGCAGATGTAAAGTCAGCTATTTCAATAATTCCATTAAATATAAGTAAACTAAATATTCCTAATGAAAGACTAAATTTTTCAGACTTGGTAAAGTGTGACAAATGGAAAAATGTGGGCCTTTCTTCATTCCAAATTGATAGATTTACCATTTTCTTTAATTATCTATACGTATATGTGAAATTAAATTGGATGTCTATATAATTCATAGAGAAAATTCACTAAACATACACATACATATATCCACATTTATATTATGTATTTTCTATGATTGCTATTTTGTAAATTTTTCACACTGTTACATCTTATAAACAGCAGCATTTATAATAAACAAATAAGACATGGTTGACCAATAAAACCAAACACACTTTATAAGGTAATTTATGCTTATAGAGGTAAGGTAATTATAGATTTCTTAAAGAACAGTGCTGTGCCACAACTTGACAATTCTACTTAATTTCAATTTACCATCTATTTACTGACACTCAACTAACCATACTATTTAATAGAAAATTTTCTATATGTGTTCTGTCAAAGATATAATAGCCACTAGCCACACATGGCAATTGAGAACTTAAAACTGGCTTGTGTAACTAAGGAACTTAATTTTAATTAATTGAAATTTAATTGAATTACCTATAGGTGGCTAGTGGCTAGTATATTATACAGTATAGCTGTAGTATGTGTCATGAAATCTTGCAAAGACTGGAAGATACAGAAACACAGATCTTTTTTTTTTTTTTTAGTCTGCCTTTTCCTCAACATGATTTCATCCTCATAATAAAAACAGTCATTTAAAAAATGCACAAAACAATGAAATAAATGCTATTATAGGTATATAAGGTATATGTTAGGTATGAGAGGTAGCACTGGTTAGATAATCATCAATTTAAATAAGGGAGGATATTGTCCAGTCTGATGAATAACAAGAGTTTATCAGAAGTATAATTAGGAAGCATCATATAAAAAGACATCTTAATAAATGGCACTGTCATCCATAGAGTTGCTCAAACCATGAAATTAGGTATATTTAATGCCCCTGTATCTAATACCTCCGTATCTAATTCGTTAATATGCTCTGTCATCTCTACCTCTAAAAATAAAGCTGGAAAATTTATACTTGTCATCTCCACCTCTTCTCTAGGCCACACAGTTATCACATAGTGCTTAGCATACTGCCAAAGCTTTCTATCAAGTTTCTTAATTTCTTTTCTGTCCACCTTGAAATAATCTTTCCAAACAGTAGCTAGAGAAAGCATTTAAACATATAAAGTAGATCATGGTCCCTCCCTGCTTAAAATTACTCAGTTTATTCCAAATTACACTTACAATTACTAAAAATAAACAGAAAAAACATAAACAAAAATGTCTTATTTCCTTATCTTACAAAATGCTATGTGATATAGCACTGCTAACTTCTTATCACACAACTTTCTCTTGCTCCTTTTGTGCTCTAGAAACTTGTCTTTAGAATCCTCTCCCTTGCTAAGACTGTTCCAAAGTTTATAGTCGCCATTCTTATAGCCTGCAGTGCTCTTCCACCTGGTGTCAGCTGGCTTTCTCTCATCATTTGGAATTCAAAATAAATGTTACTTTTTAAAGAGACCTCTTCCCAGCATCTACCCTAATAATCTATTTAATAACTACCATATTGCTCATTTAATTTCCTGCACAGCTATTAT